>NC_080847.1:9069346-9689763 GCF_030435755.1 Ochotona princeps
TTTAGATTCTCCTGAACATCCACCTTGCATGGAGTGGAGGTTCCCTGTGAAACTCTTGAGGGTTCTTACTCTATGTTGCTTTCTTCCTGTCTCCCAGCAGCTAATACTTAGAGGAAACATAATTATTTCTAACCATTCTGGGCATAGGAAAGAATAATTTTTTCCTTTTTTTTTTTTTTACTTTTGACATCTTAGAATTCACAACATACAGCTGCCTGTCCCTGACACCTATTTGGTTTGGTTCTTGTTGTTAAAACATCTTGAATTTCATTCTTAAAGAAAAAAAGATTATTTAAAAGGCAGAGTTAAAAAGACACAGTGACAGCTATCTTCTGTCCGTTGGTTCACTCCCCAAATAACCACGACAACTGGGACTCTACCCAGTTCTCCCACGAGGGTGGCAGAACTCAAGCACTTGGACGGTTTCTGCTTCTTTGCCAGGCACGTTAACAGGCTGTTAGGTCCAGATGTAGAGTAAGCAGAACTCTAACCAGCATGCCTGGGATGCCAGCATCATAGGCAACATCTTAACTCACTGTGCAGCAGTGCAGGCCCAGAGAGTTTTTCTTCTCCGGTTTGAGCCATTTACTTGTTCCCTCTGTTGGTTTTCTCTGTTTAGAAACACAATGGCTAGAAATGTTTTGTTATATTATCTCTAAGACAGCACAGATTTTCTTAGGTGAATTCCCTCAAATCTGTATCACTCTATTGGCAGCTCATTTTTTAAAAAGATATATTTATTTTTATTGAAAAGGTAGATATACAGAGGGGAAGAGAGACAGAAAGGAATATCTTCCATCTGATGGTTCACTCCCCAAGCAGCTGCAATGGCTGGAGCTGAACCAATCCGAAGCCAGGAGCCAGGAGCTCTTCCAGGTCTCCCAGGTGGGTGCAGAATCCCAAGTCTTTGGGCCATCCTGCACTGCTTTCCCAGGCCACATGCAGGGAGCTGGATGGGAAGCAGAGCCTCCGGTATTAGAACCTGCGCCCATATGGGATCCTGGTACGTTCAAGGCAAGGACCTTAACCGCTACAATATTACACCAGGCCCGGCAGCTCAGTTTTCAAAAACTTATCTTACTGGCAGAGCAACAGATGGAAGGGGAGAGCTTGTGTTCACTTGTTCATTCTTCACATGACCAATTCAGGCAGGGATGCGCCAGGTTGAAGCCAGAAACATCGTCTAGGTCTCCCATGTGGTGACAGGGGCCCAGGTACTTGAGCCATCATTATCCGTGGGTTTTCCAGATTCATCATCAGGGAACTGGATCAGAAACAGAGCAGGGGCCTGCACTGTAATGTGGCAGATTAAGCACTGCCTGCAGCACCAGCATCTTATATGGGTGACTGTTGGAGTCCTGCTCCACTTCCAGTCCAGCTCCCTGCTAATATACTTGGGAAGCAGCTGACCATAATGCTCCAATTGTTTGGGCCCCTGCTGCCATATGGGAGACCCAGAAGAAGCTCCTGGCTCCTGGTTGTGGCCTGGCCCAGCCCTGGTCATTTGGGGAGTAAACTAGTGGATGGATGATATTCTCTCTCTCTGTATCTCTCTCTGTGTAATTCTGCCTTTCAAAAACATAAAATCCACCTTCAGAAAAAAAACAAGAATTAGCAGAGCTGGTAGGGCCCAAATCAGTAGTCCACCATAGGATCCCAGTGGTGACTTAACCCAGTGTGCCATAACACCACCCTCATATAACCCATTTTGATTTCATCTTAATGTCTTTTTTAAAAAATCTTTGCAGCCACTTTTGTAGAATTAGTTTTGTATGTTCAGCATCTGATTTCTTAGAAATCATGAAGAGAAGCCAGCTTATGGCCTAGTAAGTAAAGTCACCACCTATGATTCTGGTATTCCATCTGGGCACTAGTTTGTGTCCCAACTTCTCTGTTTCTGATTAGCTCCCTGCTAATGACTTGGAGAAAGCCATGGAAGATGGCCCAAGTCCTGCAGCTCCTGGATGAAGCTTCTGGCTCCTGGCTTTGACCTAGTTAAGCCCCGGTTGAGGCAACCCTCTGGAGAGTGAACCAGTAGATGAATCTCCTCCTCTCTCTCTGACTCTGGGTGCTGAGCCAGCAGATGAAAGATCTCTTTCTGTGTAATTCTGACTTGCGAATGAAGTAAAAAAAAAATTTTTTAAAGATTTATTTTATTTTCATTACAAAGTCAGATATACAGAGAGAAGGAAAGACAGAGAGGAAGATCTCACGTCCAATGATTCACTCCCCAAGAGAGCGCAACGGCCAGTGCTGTGCCGATCCAAAGCCAGGAGCCAGGAGCTTCTTCGGGTCTCCCACACGGGTGCAGGGTCCCAAGTCCTTGGGCTGTCATCGACTGCTTTCCTAGGCCACAAGCAGGGAGCTGGGTGGGACATGGAGCTGCTGGGATTAGAACTGACACCCGTATGGGATCCTGGCGCGTTCAAGGCAAGGAGTTTAGCCGCTAGGCCACGGTACCAGGCCTAAGAAGTAAATTTTTTAAAAAAACAAATCTTCTTTTTTTTTTTTTTTTTTTTTAAAGATTCCTTTATTTTATTACAGCCAGATATACACAGAGGAGGAGAGACAGAGAGGAAGATCTTCCGTCCGATGATTCACTCCCCAAGTGAGCCGCAACGGGCCGGTGCGCGCCGATCCGAAGCCGGGAACCTGGAACCTCTTCTGGGTCTCCCACACGGGTGCAGGGTCCCAATGCATTGGGCCGTCCTCAACTGCTTTCCCAGGCCACAAGCAGGGAGCTGGATGGGAAGTGGAGCTGCCGGGATTAGAACCGGCGCCCATATGGGATCCCGGGGCTTTCAAGGTGAGGACTTTAGCCGCTAGGCCACGCCGCCGGGCCCAAAAAAAAAAAAAAACAAATCTTCTTGAATTGTTGTAGATGCCATTAGTGGACATGGATGGAATATGGTTTCTTGTTTCATGCAGGAAAGTATTTAGACATGAGACAAGGGTGGTAAGGTTTCATAAGGTAGGTCATTCACCAGAATGGACGGGCATTTCTCCAGGTGGAATGTGCGAAACCCAGCCTTTTAGGCTAGGGGAAAGAAGGTTCAGTGGAGAGAATCCAAGGGACAGGTCAGATGGGCAGCTCGGTCAGTACCGAGAGCTGAGAGTGGCACATGTGATAGACTGGGCAGGCATCTTGGGAGCTGAGAGCTTGCAGTCTGAATTCAGAACTGGTATTACACAGAAATGGAGTCATTTCTTCCCATTTTGTTTTTTCTTTCCCGTACCCTCGTCTCCTGGATGAGCAGTTTGCTGTATATGAATGAGATAAATCCCTCTATGAGTGTGATTACTTGTCATTGTTATTTCCTTACTTCTGCATGTTTTCCTTTGCTTCTTGAGGTGAAGGCCTATATTGTAGATTTGAGATTTTCCAGTGTGTTTATTTAGTACGAGAAATTTTCCTTCTGTGCTGATTTAATTGTGTCCCATAGACATTTTTTTTTTAAGATTTGTTTATTTTTATTGGAAAGTCAGATATACAGAGAGGAGGTGAGACAGAGAGGAAGGTCCATCCGATGATTCACTCCTCAAGCGGCTGCAACAGCTGGAGTTGAGCCAATCTGAAGTCAGGAGCCAGGAGCTTCTTCTAGGTCTCTTCATGTGGGTGCAGGGTACCAAGGCTTTGGGCTGGCCTTGACCGCTTTCCCAGTCCACAAACGAGGAGCTGGATGGGAAGCGGGGCTGTCAGGATTAGAACCGGTGCCCATATGGGATCCTGGTGCATGCAAGGTGAGGACCTCAGCTGCTAGAATACTGCACCGGTTCCCCCTGTAGACATTTTTAAAAGATTTGTTTGAAAGAGCAATTCCATCTACTGGTTTGCTCCCTAAGTGCTGGCAGCGTCAACGCTGGGTCAGGTTGAAGCCAGGAGGCAGAAACTCAGTTCCAATGTCCCACATGTTTGGTAGGGATGCAGCTCATTGCTGTTGCCCTCTGGGTGTAGCTTAGCAGGAAACTGGAATAAAGAGTGTGTGTAGCTGGGTATCAGACCCCAGTACTCTGTTAGGGTTTGTGGGCATGCTGCTGGTAGTGTGCTGTGCCAGAGGCTGCCGCTCCTGCCTGACTTTTTGATGTGTGTATTCTCATTTTCATTCATTCCTTTATACTTTTTTTAAATTTCCCTTGAGACTTCCTCTTTGAAGCATGAATATTTAAAAGTATGTTGTCTCATTGCTAAGTACTCAAAGATCTTTCTGTTTGCTTTCTGTTGTTGCTTTCCAGCTTCATTACATTGTTGTTAGAGAATATATTCATGATTATAACACTTCTAAATTTGCTAACATTAGGCTTATGGGCCGCCCTGGAGCCTTATGTTGGTATAGATTCTGTGGGCACTTGGAAAGCCCAAGCATGTGCATACATGAACACTCTCACCCTCTGAATCCCTAAAGCAGCCAATGTCTTATGTCTAATGGCCCTAATACTGTTGTATCTGCATTTGTTTAAATCTTTCCTGTAGATTTACTCAAATTGTCAGTTCACATTGCTGGTCTCCACCCTGCGCTGAGCTTTAAGGCATACATTTTGTCTTTTCTTTGTGTGTGTGCTCAGTCAACATTCTGAATAACTTTTGTTTAGTGAGCACCGATTTAGAAATCATGAATAAGCTTTGACCTACGGAGATTTAAATCTTACAATTTTGGTTATCCACTCAGTGTATTCTGCTATCAGTTTCAGTCCTAAAAACGACTTTGGGTCCATAGCTGACCCCAGAAATGGACTAATGTCTGTTATATGATCAGAATGACATTCTGTCTCAGCTTATTCATGCCACAGTTAGTTCAAGCATGGACATGTTCCTTACTCATTTCACCAGACCTATTTTGCAATGTCTGCTATTTCCTTTATTTTGGTTGCTTCTCCTTTTGCAGCCATGTTGCTTCCACAGCAGTACGTTTCCCAACACACCTCTTGTCTGAGTGCTCACGACCTGGGCAGGGTGGCTGGAAGCCTTGTGAGTCAGGAAGCACATGGCACTCACTCTCCCTCCCTGTCGCCTCACAGATATCAGGGTAAAATGTACCCAGGAGATTTTGGTGTATGTGTCTGGTTAGTAAAGTAAGCCTTCAGGCTGTAGCCTGGGACCACTAGCAAAGATAGTATGAATGGAGGGGATATACCAGGGATGTGAGCTAAACATTCTCCACTTGCTATGGTATCACCACAGGATTGGCTAAAGCAATTTGTGGTGATGAGCAGTGTGTTCCATTAAGAGATTTTCATGGACTTTTGTGGCCTAGAATTGAGTAAACCTGAAAAGGTGGAAAAGTAAACTGTTGGCCTTTTGGAGGAATTTCCTGGATGTTAAGTTCTGATCGTATGTAGGAGCTTCATGTTTTTCCTTTGGAGCTCAGTTGACTAGATTGTCCTTAACACAAGAAGTCTTTCCTATCATCACCCATACTTGGTTTCTTCTCCTTTGCCACTTTTTCTCTGTTGTTTTAGCTGGAAGCCTTGTAATGTGAACATTCATTGCAAATATTCAGTGAACAGATGAGCCAGAAATAAACTAAGATTTCATAGATACAGGATGGCATCTTAGCTATGGTTATTAACCTTTTGTTTTATTTATAAATGAGAAGTAGCAAAAATTGAAGAGATTTATACGGGTTCACATCATTATAGCGGTAGAAAGGTAATGGAAAGTATTTTAATGATAATTCCTTACATTCAACTTGTATTCTTTATAAGCATTTGCTTTATTTGAAGGCAGAATAAGAAAGAGAGCTTCCATCTGGTGATTCACTTCCAAAACAATGACATCCGCCATTAGCAGTTAGCAGGGAGGTAGATCAGAAGTGAAGCAGCTTCCATGTGATTGCAACATCACTGTGTCATGATGGTGGTCCCTCCAGTCTCCATTATTTTCCCACTCTTCATCTGTTAGTTTATTCATTATGTATCATATAGCATCCGAAAGAACTGCATTTTGGTTCCCACAGCACTTGACTTTCCATAGTAGGGAACAGGTTAGCTATCCTGCGAATCAGTGTTCAGTTCAGTTATTCTTGTAAATCATATACATCCTTCACCCAGAATGGGGTACAGTGTGATATCGTCACCACGCCCTTCTGCCCAGGCAGTTACAGAATGTTACTGTGATAGAATGCTTTTGCCTGTTCCAGAACTTCCTGTAAATTGAATTATACATTGCTTAACTTTTTGTGCCTTGCTTTCTGTAATCAATATAATGTTTTTGACATTGGTTCATGTTGCTGTGTGTATCATTTTTTATACTTCCATTGTATCAATATCAATTTTATTTAAAAGATGTATTTTATTTTTATTGGAAAGTTAGAGATACAGAGAGAAGGAAAGACAGAAAGGAAGCTCCATCCGTTGATTCCCTCTGCAAGTGGCCACAATGGGTGGAGTTGAGCTAATCCGAAGCCAGGAGCTCTTCTGGATCTCCCACGCGGGTACAGGGATCCAAGGCTTTGGGCTGTCCTCATCTGCTTTCCTAGCCCACAAACGGAGCTGGATGGGAAGCGGGGCTGCTGGGATTAGAACTGGCGCCCATACGGGATCCTGGCACATGCAAGGCGAGGACTTTAGCTGCTAGGCTACCGCTCTAGGCCCTGTATCAATATCCATTTTATGCAACCATCCTGTTGATGGGCCTGTAGGTCATTCCCAGATCTTTTTGAAGACTTTGTTTTCACTTCTGCTGAGTGAATACCTGGGAAAAAACTTGGTAGGTCAGAGAATATATGTCTGATTAATGTTACCAGAAACTGCCAAACAGTTCTCCAAGATATTTGTGCCATTCTGTTTTCCTGCCTATAGTATGAGGGTTTGTTCCATGTGATCTGTGTGCTTGCTCATATTTGGTGTTGTCTATGTTTTTTATGTTAATAAGTGTGAAATGATACCTCCTGTGGTTGTAGTTTGTACTGCACAAATATGGGGCTGGGGCAGGCATTGTGGCTTCGTGCATTAAGCCAACAGCTGCTCCACTTCCAATCCCATTCCCTGTTTTTTTTTAAAGATTTATTCATTTTATTACAGCCAGATATACACAGAGGAGGAAAGACAGAGAGGAAGATCTTCCGTCCGATGATTCACTCCCCAAGTGAGCTACAACAGCCGGTGCTGCGCCGATCCGAAGCCGGGAACCAGGAACCTCTTCCGGGTCTCCCACGCGGGTACAGAGTCCCAAAGCATTGGGCCGTCCTCAACTGCTTTCCCAGGCCACAAGCAGGGAGCTGGATGGGAAGTGGAGCTGCCGGGATTAGAACAGGCGCCCATATGGGATCCCGGGGCGTTCAAGGCGAGGACTTTAGCCGTTAGGCCACGCCGCCGGGCCCCCCATTCCCTGTTAATGTGTCTGGAAAGGCGACAGTGGATGGCCCAAGTGCCTGGCTGTGTACCCACGAGGGAGGCCCAAGAAAAGCTTCTGGCTTTAGTGTGGTCCAGCCAAGCCCAGCACTGGTCTTTTTGGCCATCTGGGGAGAGAACTAGTGGATGAAAGATGTCTAACTCTCTGACTTTCAAATGAGCAAAATAAATTTTGTTTTAAGATAAAAATATATGCACTTAGGTATTTTGTATGGATTATTTGATATTTGTTAATGCCTACAAATTGTTTTATTTCAAATATTCTGTGATTTACAAAGTCCTTTCCCTATAGGCACATTTACATTATGTTTATTTTCTCTCTAGTAAATCATGTGTTTGCAGCAATGGCTTCATGTTTAGAAAGACAATATAGGTCCTGGTGTAGTGGCTTATTTGGCTAATCCTTTCCTTCAAGCGCTGTGAACCCATGTGGGGGCCAGTTCATGTCCCACTGCTCCACTTTCCATCCAGCTCCTTGCTCGTTGCCTAGGAAAGCAGTAGAGGATGGTCCGAAGCCATGGGACCCCCTGCACCTGTGTACAAGACCCAGGAGAAGCTCCTGACTCTTCTGGCTTTGGGTCGGCTCAGCTTTGGCCATTGTGGCCACTTGGGGAGTGAATTGAATATCTTTCTGTCTCTCCTCTTTGTAAATCTGCCTGTCCAGTAAAAATGAATATTTAAAAAAGACACTGTAATTCTTATGTAAAAATATTTCTTCTCAGTTTCTTTTTTTCAAAGACTTTGTTCATTATTTTTTGACATGTATAATTGCAGAGCAAAGGAAAGCTAGAGCGATCTTCCATCTGCTAGTTCACTCCCCAGATGGCCGTAGTGGCTGGAGCTGGGCTAATTCAAAGCTAGTAACCAGGAATTTCTCCAGGTCTCCCATATGGGTACACAGGCTCAAGGACTTGAGCCATCCTCCACTGCTTTCCCAGCCCATAAGCAAGGAGCTGGATCAGAAATAGAGTAGCTGGGACAAAACCAGCATCCATGTGGGATGCCAGCACTGCAGGCATAACTAACTGGCTACGTTGGCCCCTTCTCAAATTGTTTTTTTTTATAGCTAGTATTAATATTTTGTGTAGAGGAAGTCAAGTCTTCCCTTGTAAAAGATATATTTGTAGCTTTTTATCTGTAGTTAGTACCATCTTGTTGGGGAGTAAGCCCTTTGAGTATAGTGTATTCCTTCCTCTGGAATTCAGACTGTCATCACTTACACAGAGAGTTAAGACAGGGCAGCACAGCACAGAGAAAAAGAACCTTGTGTTTGCTGTCTTAGCTGGGGAGCATTTAGAATGTGCAACATCCAAAAATTCTTTCGAAAAGCTTCTCTCTTCTCCATTTGTTTTCGTTTTCAATGCAAAACAACCTTTCTAATATTTATAAAACTTGTTATAAAGCCAGTCATTTTGTGGGATGAAAGTTCCATAAGAGAATGAATCTGTAAGCGTAAGAATGACTAAATTGAGATTATTTAAATATACTTTGACCAGTTTAACATCTGTTTGTTTAAGTGTTGAAATGGGTCATCATGCTATTTCCATAGTGTGACTTTGGAAACGTGCCTTGTTTTCAATTAGCACATGTAATTGGATAAACGCAGGCATTGAAGGTGCTTTTAGAGCAAGGAGAGAAAGTGGACAGATGTAAACAAATGCTCTGAGAGAGGTATGTCAAGCACAGCATTACCATGTTACACTGGGGACTTAGTCTCCGGTCTAATTCTGTGCCTGCCAACTCCTTGACAACAGTGAGGTCCCGAGCTTCTTTGTCTAACAGTTGGTTAATGTTGGTTCATGGTTTGCCTTTAGAACGAAAGTGTCCCTTGCTGAGGCTTTTGTTTTCCCTCCTTGGTATGTGTATTCTGATTTATTTAGGATTCAGCGATATTTTGTGTGTGTGTGTGTTTACATGTGTCAAAGATGACAGGAGCAAAAGCTAATACTCTCTTTGTTGGAAGGTGGTACTTTTCTTTTTCTTCTATGAACTAAAACCCAGAAGGAAAAATTGAATGCAGCTTAAAAGCAAGCAGTTGAGAAAGTAAACTGATCTTCAGACCTTACCCTGGGCTCAGCAAACCCAGCTAAAATACCTGCTTATATTTTCATGAAGTGTTTGATAACTTGAATCTAGTCTTTTTTTTTAATATTTATTTAGTTTTATTGCAAAGTCAAATATACGGAGAGAAAGATTTTCGTCTGATGATTCACTCCCCAAGTGATTGCAACGGCAGATGCTGCACCGATCCAAAGCCAGGAGCCAGGAACTTCCTCCAGGTCTCCCACATGGGTGCAGGGTCCCAAGGCTTTGGGCTGTCCTCCACTGCTTTCCCAGGCCACAAGCAGGAAGCTGAATGGGAAGCAGGGCTGCCGGGATTAGAACTGGTTCCCATATGGGATCCCGGGCATGCAAGGCAAGGACCTTAACCATTACGCTATTTTGCCAGGCCCTTGAATCTAGTCTTATTTTTTTTTTAATAAAGATTTATTATTATTGGAAAGCTGGATATACAGAGGAGGAGAGACAGAGAGGAAGATCCTCCATCCGATGTTTCACTCCCCAAGTGAGCCGCAACGGGCCGGTGCGCGCCGATCCGAAGCCGGGAACCAGGAACCTCCTCCAGGTCTCCCATGCGGGTGCAGGGTCCCAATGCTTTGGGCCGTCCTCGACTGCTTTCCCAGGCCACAAGCAGGGAGCTGGATGGGAAGTGGAGCTGCCGGGATTAGAACCGGCGCCCATATGGGATCCCGGGGCGTTCAAGGCGAGGACTTCAGCCGCTAGGCCACGCCACCGGGCCCATAGTCTTATTTTTTGTTTTTAATTTCAGGTTTGTCTGCTGCCTTCCAGATACATTCCAGGAAGTTGGATCAAAAGCAGAGATGGGACTGGGTTCTAAGCATTCCAACTTGGGATGTGGACATCCCAGTGGTGGCTTAATATGCTTCACAACTCTCACCCCCCAAAATTTTTAAAGTATTTACAGCCTGTGTGGGTTTAACCAGGATGCTCATCTTCTTTTTAGTACGTGAAACCTTTGGCTTAAGGGATAATGCTTCCTGACTGCCGTCTCACTTACCTTCCTCTGTTCATCCGAATTCTGCTGAAAGGGCAGAAATGGAGTATCTGCTGTGTGCTAGACTGTGGTGATGTTTTCGTGTATCACAATTTGTAGAAGCTGACACTTCATCCTGCACCTGCAGTGCCCACATCCACCAGTTCATGTCCTAGCTGTTGCATTAACTGCATGCTAATGTGCCTGGGAAAATACCAAACTTGGATCTAAGTCCCTGGACCCTTGTCACCCCCGTGGGAGACCTGGAAGAAGCTCTGCCTCCTGGCTTCAACTGGCCCAACTCCAGCCATTGTGGCCATCTGAGGAATGAACCCACAGATAGATTTCTCTCTCTCTCTCTCTCTCTCTCTGTTTCTCCCCCTTTAGAACTCTGCTTTTCAAATGAATAAATAAACCTTTTTATTTAAAATATTCAACACTTTGTTTCAGGTTTATTACTTTCTTTGACACTAATATTCTTTAATGTCTGCAGTTTCCCTGACTTAAGATATTAGCTAAGCTTGCTCATTTTACATATATACTTAGAGACAGAAATAATTTATTATGGAATTGTATGCCATCTGGCTAATATTACTTGAAATGTTTTCATTTGGATCGTGTCCTGGGAGACATTTGTCAGTGTCTGCAACCATTCATGGTTGTCATAACATTGACTGGACAGGGGCTGCAACTAGATCATGGTGGTTGAGAGTTTGGGATGCTGCTAAACATCCTACAGTGCAGATGAAAGCTCCCCACCACAAAGAATTGTTCTGTAAAAACATCAGTAGTGCCCGGTTTTTTTTGATTCTGAAATTGGCCAACTTCTGCACATGGCTCATATTGGATCCCGGCGCATTCAAGGCGAGGACTTTAGCCACTAGGCCACAGCGCCGGGCCCAGTCTCCACTTCTGATCCAACTTCCAGCTAATGCATTCTGGGGGCAGCAGGGAGGACTCAAATGCATAGATCACTACTACCTGTGTTGGGTTGTAGGTGGCATTTGGGGTTCTGGCTTTGATCTGGCCAATCTTTGGCTGTTACAGGCATTTGGGAAGTGAACCAGTGGATGGAAGAATCTCTTTCTCTATGCTTTCAATCTGTCTTATAAGGAAAATAAACATTTCAAAAGTAAAAGGAAACTTTAAAAAATTGTTTAGATTATTTCATTTTAGAATACATATCTCAGGAGATGTCTGCCCCTGCCGTAGTAACAGAGTCTTGGCTGGAGCTCTACCGCAGCCTTTGCATCCGCTCAGAAGCCTCCCTGCCCTGGCCTTGCTCCCTTCAAGTCAGTGTTACAAGATGAACTAGCACTTGTCCTGTATAGGACGCCGCGTGGGAGGAGGGCTCACCGTGGACTACAGCGGCAGAAAAAGTAATTCTTTTCCCTTTTGCAAAACAGAATGTTAACTTAGTTTGCTTATAAGTGAGGAAATGAAAACTAGATAACAATCATCTGGGAGGTCCCTCAGTTCTCAGCTGTGCAGTGGGCAGGGATTGGCTTCCTTGTGGACGTGTCTTAAGGTGTGGTGAATAGTTTTACCAAACCAAAACTCGGCACACTTCATCTGACATGTGTGAGTATAGGTATATGTTTTTCTGTTTGTGAATTTGTTTATCAGAATGATTTCACAGCAGCATAAAAACAATATAGATAAATATAGTTAACCCTGTGGGAGTAAAAACATTTGGGACTATCCAGGAAAATCTAAAATAAAAGATTGTCTTGCTTGGAAGACAGGAAGTTGAGTATTTTGCACAGTGTTTGTCAACACTGCTTGAGCTGCAGCCTGGCCCTGCCTGGTCCCTGGACTTGTTTTTTGTTTGTTTGTTTGTTTTGTTTTGTTTTGTTTTTTAATTTATTTTTTTTGACAATCTTGAGATAATTAGGGTAAAAAGGTTCACAGGAAGATGGGCAAGACAATTAGTTCCGTATTGTTTCCTTAATATATCTGATGTAAAAGGGGATTTTAAGGGAGAAGCCCCACCCAGTCTGCCACCCCAGGTCCCGTGGACTTGTTTTTTAATGTGAAGGATATTGTTGCCCAACCTGGAAGGCTGTAGACAAGACAGGGGCACCAGGCAATGACATAGTGACTCAGGACTGTTCCCTACCACCAATGCACCTGTTTTGTGTGTACATCACATTGTGACAGAGCTACCAAATGTTTGACAGCGTTAAAGCACCTTAGGGAATGAAATTCCCTTGGTTCTCGGGTATTCCCGTTTTTTCATATTTTTTTTTAAGATTTATTTTATTTTTATTGGAAAGGCAGATATACAGAGAGGAGGAGAGACAGAAGAAAATCTTCCATCCGATGGTTCACTCCCTAAGTGGCCGAAGCAGCTGTAGCTGAGCCAATCTAAAGCCAGGAGCTTCTTCCAGGTCTCCTACACAGGTGCAGGGTCACAAGGCTTTGAGCCATTTTCAATTGCTTTGCCAGGCCACAAGCAGGGAGCTGGATGGGAAGCGGGGCTGTCGGGTTTAGAACTGGCGGCCATATGGGATCCTGGCGCATTCAAAGCGAGGACTTTAACCCCTACGCTATTGCACCAGACCCAGTTTTTTCATCTTTAACAAATGACTTCCTTTGGGTATGGGAAATACAGTCAAGACTGGCTCTTTTGCCTGTTTTTGTTAGGCTACACTTCAGGTCCAATTCGTAGTGGCACACTGTGGAAAGGAGAAGGAAGACAGCAAAGAAATAACAAAAGTTTTGAAAACAAATACAAGGAAACCAGGGCAACCAAAGAGGAAACAGACATTGAGAAGTTCCAAAAGAAAGGAGCCACATAGAGAACATGTTGGTGTGCTGTTCTCATGGCATGTTTATGGAAGGAGCAGGTGCTTTGGCAGTTTTATTGTATATTGTTAAAAAGAAGCTTTGTTTCATTCTCTGAGCTTTCTAAAATGCCTGGCCTTTTCTAAGATTTTGTGCTAGCTGAGCAGTCGCTCTGTTTTACGGGGAGATTTAATTTCTGTTAACCCCCTTGTCCCAAAGCCCTGACTTCTGTGACCTCTGTAGCAGAAACCTTCTGATGGTAATGTCTGGAAGGCTTTGCTGGGAACTTCAATCTGCGCCTTAACCCCAAGCAATCACCTAAAAGCTTGTGCTGCTGAGCCATGGTCAGGTGTTGGCAGCCTGTGCAGGGTCATGTTTGTATGCTGAGGTTGCGAGGCCCAGGTCAATTGGAACCCAGCTTTGCTTGCTTTGTTTATTTCTGTCAGCAGCACCTAGAATGGTAGATGTTAAAAATAGGCTCTCAGTAAATATTTACTGAATTAGTGAGTGTGTTTATCAGAAGAAGATTGGGGTGCTATCTTTGAAATAGCCAAAAGTCCGTGTTTCTTCTTTTAAAATTTATTTGAAAGACTGAGTCATTGTGAAAAAGAGAGGAACGAAGGGCAGGGGTGCAGAAAGAGATTGTCCATCCAGTGATTCACTCCCCAAAGGGCCATGACAGCCAGGACTGGGTTAGGCCGAAGCCAGGAACCAGGAGCTGGTCCAGATCTCCAGCCCAGCTTCTGTTTCCCAGGTGTGTCAGCTGAGAGCTGAATCAGAGAGCAGCCAAGACTTGAAGCACTACCCAAATGGGATCGCTGTAGTTAATTCATAATTACTGCTTTTTTTTTAATATATAGTTTCATTATATCAGGTTTGGGGGTTTTTGTTTGAGTTTTGTTTCTTGCTTTTGTTTTTCTCCAGGTTGCTGCTTTTGTTAGGCATTGTTTACATGCCCTCATAGAAATAACTGCACTGCAATACAGAAACATATACTAACCCCTATCCTAACTGAAACAATAATGCTACTATACACTGGGTTACAATAATACTTGGGTTACTATAATACTGGTGTTGAGGTAAAAACGTAACAGGTACCCTGTTATATTACATTGTTTTGTTAAAACATTGACTGTGACCCACTAAATTGATTCAAGACATAATGAATTGCAAATAACAGTTTGAAAACTACCCTAACAATTTGCTGATTTAGAAAGTGTTTAAATGTTAACTTAAAAGAGATAATGTCAACTTGTTTTTCAAAGCTGTTGAACCAGTGTCACAGCAGGTAGGAGTTCCTGTTACTCCAGTTCTTGCTGTTGGCAAACTTCACTGTTGCCAATCGCATGGTGCTGAAACGGTATGGTCCCCCGGTTACTGAGTGGATCATCTGGTGATGGGGTGGTTACAAGCAGTGTTGCAATGCAGTGGAGAGGAGTACGCGTGTATTCGTGAAGACTGGAGGGGAAAGCACCCAGCCAGCCCTAGGGCATTCAGGCAAAGCCCCACAAAGCCTGCAGACAAGAGCTTGCAAAGGCTGTCTCTAAAAGCCATTTGGAATTGTGGAAGTCTCTTCTGACTTGAGTTCTTATTAGTAAAAGTCTTCTTCTACGACTACTAAAGTATAGGTCTTAATCTTTCTTGGTTGTTGACTGAGACCTTTGAATATGTGATGAAAATTATGAGCGTATCTCACAGAAAAATTATATAAATGAATACGTAAAAATTTGGCATAAGAAAGCTGTTGGCCATTCTAGAACCTTCAGGAGAAAGAATAGCTGATGAGAATTTCCTAATGACTCCCAAAAAGAGAGGTGACTAGTTCTGTTCCTGCTGTGTATGAGCGTAGTTGATAACACTTGCCATCGTCCATGCCTCCTCCTCCTCTACATCCAGGAATCTGTAAGAGTTTGATCTGGCCTACAGTGTACCATTGTTGGCAGAGTTGAGTATGCCCCATCACAGGACCCCAGCATATAGAACAGTGTGTGCTGAAAGGTGAGTCACTGAGTGGAACTGATAATATAGTGAATCGTTAGAAAAAATTTAAGTTGAGGTGCCAATGTTGTGGCATAGCCAGATAATCCACAGTCCACTAATGCCAGTGTCTCATATGGGCACTGGTTCATGTCCTGCTGCTCTGCTTTGATTCAGCTCTCTGCTTGTGGCCCTGGAAAGCAGTGAAAGATGGTAAGGAACCTCAGTGTTTTCTGCTTGTGTGATTTCTGCTTTGCTTGCTTGGCTGGGGGACTGCATGAACTCCAGGACTGACAGCCTACCTAACACCTAACAGGTCACGTAGGCAGAGCACTCCTCAGGAAGGAGGACCTTGGTGTCAGATAAGACTTGCTCACTACCTCATAGCCCTCCAGTTTGTACTATTTGAAAGTTGATTGCTTCAAACCCACCAATAGAAGCCTGCCAACTTGCTCTTTTTAATAGTTATTAGTTAAACTGATCAATCATGACTGTATAATTGTGTGGAATTAGCCTAAAGTGTATAAAAACCCTTGCTATCCAACCTCGACCTTTCTTCTGCTCCTGCTCTGGCTTCTTCTGCCCCTTCTGCTTCTGCAGCTGTTACTGCTGCTGCTGCCCCAGTCCCACTGGACTGGGTGATGGCTGGGAGCCCAGGCTAGCCTGAATAACCCCTGCACCCCCTATGCATTTGCATCGACTTCAGACTCCTGATGATTTCTGGGGATCTCAAATCTGGGTACAACAATGGCCCAAGTCCTTGGCCCTTGAACCCACATGGGAGACTGGGAAGAAGCCATTCAGGGAGTGAACAATTGGTGGAAGACCTGTCTCTCTGTCTCCTTCTTCTTAGAAAATCTGTGTTTAAAAAGAAGTAGATGATTTTTAAAAATTAAAGCTGGAGGCAACTAAAAAAAAAAAAGAAGAATGGACTGGATACATGTTTTTCCTATATGTGTAATGGTAGATTTGAACCAACTTTATAAATCTTAGTGGACAGGGTGCTCTAGAAGCCCTAAGGCCTTACTTGAGTTGCTAATATAGTTTACACAGGTCCCAGGAAAACACAACATGGTTTGTCATGCTACTGATGTAATTGCAAGGTGGATATAACTTTCCATGTGTAAGTTGATTTCTACTTTTGCCACAAAGATTTTTGAGCTCTGTTTCCCCTGAGGCTTCTTTTACTCTGGTAAGCCCATGATTTAGCATTTGCTCCTAGGGACTTTATTTACTAACCAGCTATTTGAGTAGCCATTGGGCTGCTCATTTCTGAGACTCCTCCAGCTCTCCCCAGCCTTCCTCCCCAGAGTCCACAGGCAGAGATAAAGCTGAGTCATTACTTGGGGACAGTTCTGTTTCTTCCTGAGATTAAGTCTTTCCAGAAGTCAGCCTGCTGTGGTGGTAAGTTGGGGGTGGTGGAGTCTGCACAGGACAGAGATTTCAGGTTCTTTTGGAGGAGCCAGCATGTTCACAGCAGAGTCTGTGTGATTCCTGCAGGGTTAGGTGTGGGCAGATCATGGTGAAGAGAGCTGTGAGCAAGATCACACAATAAACAAAACATTGAGAAGTGTGGATGGCACTCAGAAAACGCTGACGCTCAAAGAGGTGGCTTTCATCGAGGACGCAGAGAAGCATAGTTCTGTTGGGTAGAAGTTGTTACCATTTTGTTCTAAGTTCAAAACTAATTATTTTTTTAAAAGATTGATTTATTTCTATTGGAAAGGCAGAGTTACAAAGAGAGATCTTCCTGGAAGGGGTCATCTTAATTCACTCCCTAAACGGCTGTAATAGCCTGAGTTGGATCAGTCCAAAACCAAAAGCCAGGAGCTTCTTTCAGGTCTCCCATATGGGTGTAGGAGCCCAAAGACTTGGGCCATCATCTACTGCTTTCCCAGGCCATAAGAGGGAAGCAGAGCAGCCAGGACACCAACTAGTGCCTGTATGGGATGCCAGTACCACAGGTGGAGGCTTAGCTTGCTGTGCCCTTGCATTGATCCCCGAAATTAATTATTGTTAATGATCCCAAATATGTCTGAATTTACTTAGTGCTGTTATCCCTGGAATAAGGAAATGGAGAATCTGACCGAGGCTGAGGACCAGCAGTTAGTACTGCGTGAAGTAATGATACTACCAGCAAAGCTTACAGGTTATTGTGTTTGCACTGATGTTTCTGAAGTTTGTCTTAATGATTTAAAAACTCCAAGCCACCAGTTTTTGGTGGTTTTGATCTTTAAGAGTATGTGGGGTGGATCAGTGCACAGACAAAAATTCAACACTTATGGCCCGGTGTGGTAGCCTAGCAGCTAACTTTCCTGCCTTGTACGCACCAGGATCCCATATGGGCACCTATTCTAATCCCGGCTACCCCGCTTTCCATCCAGCTCCCTGCTTGTTGCCAGAAAAGCAGAAGAGGATGACCCAAAGCTTTGATACCCTGCACCCACATGGGAGACCTGGAGGAGGCTGCTGGCTCCTAGCTTTGGATCAGCTCAGCTCCAGCCATTCTGGCCACTTGGGGAGTGAATCAACAAACAGATCTTCTTCTCTGTCTCTCCTTCTCTCTGTATATCTGACTTTACAATTAAAAAAAGTAATAAAATAAATCTTTAAAAAATTCATCACTTGATGCATGTGACAGTGTATAGTCTTCGCAGAACTGTGCTATTTTGGAAAAATTCACACCACTGTCGATAAGAGTTTGGGTGTTTGCAAATTACCCTCTATCAGCAGTTCTCATTCTTTCGTTCTCAGGATCTCTTTGCTGTTTTTAAATTACTGAGAACTGTTGTTATTTGTAGTACCCTCCCCCCAAAGAAAATAGAGAAAATTTTGAAATAGCTCATTTTCAAGTAGCAAGAGGAAATCTATTTTATGCTAATATAAATGAGTATATTTTAAAAAATAGTGAGAACAGTGGCTTTGTAGTGTTATAACTGTCTGATGGCACCGAGGTTGTAGAACAGCATGTTAAGCTGACCCCATCCAGCATCGTATATGAGTACTGGTTTGAGTTCCAGCTATTCGGCTTCCAATTCAGCTCGCTGCTAATAAGCATGGGAAAGCAGCAGAAGATGGCACAATTTGGGCTACTGGCTCACATGTGTGACCACGATGGAGTTCTAGGCCCCTGGCTTCTTCTGGGCCTGACCCAGTCATTGCAGTCATCTTGAGAGTAAACTAGCAGATGGAAGATCTCTCTCTCTCTCTTTCTCTTTTTTCCCTGCTTCTCATGTTTTTCCCTATCTCTTCCACTCTGCATTTTTAATTAGTAAAATGAGTCTTTAAAATAAATTCTGTGATGTCTAACCTAATAGAAAACAGTGCAGTCCAAGTTTACTTCTTCCTTCAGTGTGTGTTAATAATTTGTTTGATTAAATATATGAAGAAAAAGACTACTCAGCCTTACCCTGATAGGTAAATGATTGGAAAAGGAAGGTGTTACTTTAATACTTTATTTAGAGCATTTTATTGTATTCTTCCAGACCAATTGTGAAAATGGTAGTTTTATGAAGTTTTAATTGCAGTGTGCAATCTAAACCAAGTCATTAAACTTTTACTGTTATTTTTAAACTTGGCCTCACTTGCACTTTGAATTAATTTTTACCAGTGTGTATGATGTGTAATACCATGCATCAGTCATTTGGAAAATACTATTTACTGGCCCTTTTAGTGTTGGCTGACTTCATTAGACAGTTATTAACAAATCACATTCATTAGCATCCTTACCAATCTCATCAGAAGTCAGTAAGCACTGAGAAGCTCCCCAACACTGAGTGGTAGGTAGGATGTTTTCCAAAAATGTAAAGTTTGACATTTTATCATTGGCAACAAATACTATAAGTGGTCTTCCTTGAAATGACAGACTTCATTTACTTTTGAGAAATGAGAAAAATTCCTGCCAAAGGCCCAAGTATCAATAATCACAGTTCATTCGCTTTTCGTTCTTTTAACAAGCAGATAACGTAGGTTGAACTCCATTGCACAAATGCCTTGTCTAGAGACTGCCCCTTGACAAAAGTACTTTAGCATTACTTCTGTTTTTCATAAAAACTATTTAAAAGATATTTAGGAATCAAATTTTAGTAAATAAATCCTGTAAGATTACATTTTGTACAAGTAAAACCATACTGTACATTTGTGTAACATTTCTTTTACTTAATGATTTTTTTGGGGTCTTTGAATTTTTTGATTTTATTTTTAATATTATTTACATAGTAGGAAGGGATGTATGCCCATGTGGACTCCTGTTTGTGTGGGGAGGATTGAGATATGAAGAAAGGTGGGTGGCACATATGTTTCAGATCTTCGTTTTTTTTCTTCTGTGTCCACAGAGGGGGGATGGGTGGGAGCTGTTCCTTGCTGTTAGACTCTGTCTGCCCTTGGGGATGGGGATGAAACTTTAGATACCCCGATGTGGGAAAGAATATTCCAAGGGTGTTACTTGAGTGGTTTTGATAGCTCTGAAATGTCAGCTTCATTGCACCACAGTTAAGAAAATCTTTTCAAGGTCTGTGGCTGGCCAAGACCACTTTATTGCATCCACAGATGCAGAAATTGCTGCAAAACTTGGCCGAGAGAGTTGTCCAAACTTTTCTACTTTGCATCCTCTGATGAGCCACTTCACATCCTGTACTGGCCCAGATGACCTGGCCAACATGTCCTCCATGTGCATCTGGACACACTGCACTGCACAGGCATTCGCAACCAAGGAGGCCTAGTCCAGATCCCTGCAAGCCAAGATTGGACCATATGTTGTGATTTTTCCTGTGACTGGGGTTTAGCCCAATGGTCTAGTTGGAGAGTGCCCAAGAAACCTCACTTGGGGTGATGTCAGACTTGAGTCTTGTGTGTGTCAGCCAGTTCAGGGTCAGATTCAGTCCATTGGCCACACCAGCCATCCTACTTACCAGTGGATACAGCCGCATGGTCAGTTCTGCCCACACTGCCAACTCACACAAACTGATGGGTACTGTGGCCTAGCCCAGCCCAGCCTGCCACAGGCCTGCTCCTCATACACCCCAGTGGGTACAATGGTTGGGGTGGTCCCCAGCAACTCCCACCAGGCCCACCCCTAGGCCAGCTTTTGCACATGCCAGCTTGTGCTACAGCAAAGCCTGTCCGGTCCCACATCCCATTGGTTCTCATACGCAGCCATGGGTGCTGCATCTTAGCTCAGTCATTGGGCCCTCAGCCCTGCCTCTAGTGCTTACCAGCAGGAGCTACAGCCTAGTCTAGCAGAGGAGTGCTCACAGTTCTACAAGGCCCATTCTCAGCCTAGAATCTTGCTTTTGCTGGGAATGCTGTGGCCAGCCTGACCTGACCTGCACCCAGTCCCAGCACTTGCCAGCTGGTGCTGCAGCCTAGCTTGGCCAGCCTGCAGGGCTACAACACCTGTGCGCCTCATGCAGACCAGATCAGGGAAAAGCCAGGCTGGGCTGATTATTCCTGTGGGTGCAAGCATAAATTAGAGCGGGTGAGGGTTGTTTGGGCTTGGCAGCAGCATCAGCTGGCAGAAGCTGGCACTGGGGACTAATTCTGTCAAGTCAAATCACAGAACCACATGGAGAGTGCATAAACCGGGACTGAGAGAGACCTGGGAGGGAATAAGTGGGTTCCCCCTTCCTGGGTCACTAGTCCCGTGGGAGGGCATGAAAACTAGGACGGGGGCTGGGGTGGCTAGACAGAGAGGCACTCAACAACATCCGTGAGGGTTGGATGGTTGAGTTGGTTAGATGGAACTAAGCTTTACTACCCATTGACAAGTACAAGAGCCAAATGGGATGGGGGACAGACTGGTCTACTGCTACACATACTGGCAAACCAGGGTAGGGGGTGGACCTGATGGGGGTTATTGTGGATCGTCCCTGTGCTTGCTAGAACATACAAGAATCTGGTCTGGGAATACCTCAAGGTTTCTTTGGAGATCTCCCCAATTGAACTGCTGGACTCAGAACTCTAACCAAAAAAAGACAGAAGACAGGACAGGTCTCAGCTATATGTTGGCAGCAAAATATGGGACAAATGGAGACTTTATGATGGACCATATCAATCAGTGGACGACTTCATTGAGCGAAACTGGCAGCAATTCATAACTGGAGAACTATTAAAACCATTTGAGCAAATATCTCAGAGCATGCCCTACATCCGGGACCTGGGGTGGGCGGGAAACTGGGTGGGGCTTCTCCCTCAACATCCCCCTTTACCTCAGATACATGATGGAAACAATATGGACATAATAGTATTACCCACTTCCCTATACTCCCTGAACCTTTTTTTTTTAACCGCAATTAACTATGTAAAGATTGTCAACAATACAATAAAATTTAAAAAAAAAAGAATTATATTTATTGCACAGTCAGATATACAGAGAGAAGGAGAGACAGAGAGGAAACTCTTCCATCCGATGGTTCACTCCCCATGCAGTCACAATGGGTGGAGCTGAGCCACTCTGGAGCCTGGAGCTCTTCCAGGTCTCCCACCCGGGTGCAGGGTCCCAAGGCCTTGGGCCGTCCTCCACTGCTTTCCCAGGCCACAAGCAGGGAGCTGGATGGGAAGCAGGGCCGGCGGAATTAGAACCGGCACCCATATGGGATCCTGGCGCATGCAAGGCAAGGACTTTAACCACTACGCTATCGCGCCTGGCCCAACAATTTTTATTTTTTTTTTAAAGATTTTATTGTTATTGGAAAGCCGGATATACAGAGAGGAGGAGAGACAGAGAGGAAGATCTTCCATCCGATGTTTCACTCCCCAAGTGAGCCACAACTGGCCGGTACGCGCCAATCCGATGCCAGGAACCAGGAACCTCTGCCTGGTCTCCCACGTGGGTGCAGGGTCCCAGAGCATTGGGCCGTCCTCGACTGCTTTCCCAGGCCACAAGCAGGGAGCTGGATGGGAAGTGGAGCTGCCAGGATTAGAACCGGCGTCCATATGGGATCCCGGGGCGTTCAAGGCGAGGACTTTAAGCCACTAGGCCACGCCGCCGGGCCCAACAATTTTGATTTTTACAAGTGTCAGTGGATGCAGCAATGTAGCCAGCCTGACTTGCCCCTAGCAGTGTAACAGTTGCCTAGGTACAAGGCAACCTAGGCAATTGCCTAGAGCTGGGGTAATTGGTTTTTATTTTATAAACCTTGGGCCTAGAGCAATAGCCCAGTGGTTAGATTTTTGCCTTGCATGCACCACGATCCCATATGGGTGCCATTTTGTGTCCCAGCTACTGTATTTCCCATGCAGCTCCCTGATTGTGTCCTGGGAAAGGAGCAGAGGATGGCCCAAAGGCTTGAGACCCTGCAACTTTGTAGGAGACCCAGGGGAAGCTCCTTGCTTCTGGCTTTGGATCAGCTCACCTCTGGCTGTTGCAGCCACTTAGGGAGTGAACTAGCAGATGGAAGATCTTCCTCCCTGTATCGCTTCTCTGTGTATCTGTCTTTCCATTATCAATAAATAAGTGGTTACAAATAAAGAAACTTTGTATTTTGGAATGATTTTCTAATGATTAATCTGAGTAGATTATTTCAGTAAGATTTCTAAAATGATAGAGACTTCCCATATACTTTTTACTCAGCTTTCCCTAAGGTTAACATCTTACATGATTATGGTACATTTATCAGAATAAAGAGACTAGGGGTGGCACAATGGTATTAATCAAACTTCACATTTTAAAAAGTTGAAGTTTTATGTACAGAGTTTATAGAGAGAGATCATCTGTCAATTAACTCCTCAAATGGCTGCAATGGCCAGGGCTGGGCCCGGCCAAAGTCAGCAGCTTTTTCCTCATGTCCTGCTTGGATGCAGGGGCCCAAGCACTTGGGTCATCCTCCACTGCTTTCCCAGGTGCCTTATTAGGGACCTGGATGGGAAAAGGAGCATCTCTTGTGCAATGCCTATATCAATTGCAGTGGCTCAATATGCTGTGCCTCATTGCCAGCCCACATCCTCTACTCTTCATTGTACGTCACCACAATTCACCACAGGGCTGGGCAAATAGTCCACTATTTATTCCTGGAACAGTGTCTGTTTTCACCAACTCTGTAAGACATTCTGCCACACTTCAGGGTGATGGCGACAGTAATTGTTTTAGATTATTTAACATGTATCATGAGAAAATGATGTTGATAGTAGTGCCAGTTATGGTATACTGTGTTATACATAAATCTCATTGTGTACATCATCTCATTATGTAGGAACAGTTTGGTCCAAAAGTATTTTAAAAGAAGAAAAAAAAAAGAAAAAGAAAAGCAGAAAAACAGAAAGATTTTTCATCCACTGGTTTACTTTCCAGATGGCTACAGTAGCCAGGTCTGGGTCAGGCCAAAGGTAGATGCCAGGAATTCCATTCTGGTTTCTCACGTGGGTGGCGTGATTTCAAATACTTGGTCTCTCTCCTGTCTTCTCAGGAGCATTAGCAGAGAGCTGGCTTGGAAGCCAAGTAGCCAAACTTTGAATGAATCTTCTATACAGGATTCTAGTCTTCTAGGCAGCAGCTTAACTGTTATACCATGCCACAGTACTGGTCCCCCACATTCTTTATTTTGAAATGGATTTAGATTTACAAGAGAGTTATAAATATAGTATGGAGATGTGGAAGTTACCCCTATTATGACTTTATGCTGAGCTTGAGCATAAAGATGGTGTTAGTCAGTGTTAGGACCTCAGTGAGCAACAGGTCCTAAGTACCAGATTCTAATTGTTCCTGGAAAGATGGAGACTTGCTTGGGCCTTGAAGAAATGGGAAAAGGCTCTGGGCTAACCTGAAGGGCAGCTGCTTGACACGAAGCACTTACCAAATCCCTTTAGAGGAAGGAGACCCGCACTGGATGGCAGCCTCCTCCGCACAGACCTGTGCGGCAGCTCTTCCTCCTGGAGAGCTCCACCTCTGAGCGACCCTGATTGGCCGTTTGTGGCTCACAGACTCCTTTTTTTTTTTTTTTTTTAATATTTATTCATTTTATTACAGCCAGATATACACAGAGGAGGAGAGACAGAGAGGAAGATCTTCCGTCCGATGATTCACTCCCCAAGTGAGCCGCGACGGGCCGGTGCGCGCCGATCCGAAGCCGGGAACCAGGAACCTCTTCCAGGTCTCCCACGCGGGTGCAGGGTCCCAATGCTTTGGGCCGTCCTCGACTGCTTTCCCAGGCCACAAGCAGGGAGCTGGATGGGAAGTGGAGCTGCCGGGATCAGAACCGGCGCCCATATGGGATCCCGGGGCGTTCAAGGCGAGGACTTTAGCCGCTAGGCCACACCACCGGGCCCACAGACTCCTTTTTGAGTGTTTTGTTTTCCAGCTGTGGCAGTTTCAGAGCTTATTGTTTAGTTTTTATGGAAGCCTTAACTCAGTGAGCTGGAGAACTCCCTCCCCAGTGCTTGTAGGTGCTCATGCCACCCTCCCTGGCCCATGCCTACGAGAATTGCCCTCTCTGTTTTGTCCTATGCATGTATTTCTCTAAAATTGCCTTTCACCTTGGAACAGTTTGATAAGCACTTGTTTGGCAGCACCAAGCTGTAGAGCAGCTCCTGTTTTGAAGTTAGATCAAAACGGAGTTGAGACAACAGGGTTACAACCAAGCCGTTCCCAAAAAACTGCCCATTGTGAAGGGCAGGTGTGGTGCACAAAGGATGGGGCTCCCCAGCCTTGACACTGCTAACATTAGGACTGTGCCTTTTGTCTTCTGCCTTACGTGATGTTCGCCGGAATCCTAACCTCTACACCAGGTAGATGCCTGTCACACCTCTCCCTTCACCAAACTGTGATGACCAGAAATTTCTCTAGACAGAACCAAGTCATCTAAGATTCCGAATCACTGCCTTTTTCTCTCAAAGGCAGGATGAAGGTTCCTGTAACTTCTAACCAAACCGGTTAGCCTCAGAATATTTTTCCTTATTCTCCAAAGAATGAGCCTGGAGAAAGGGTGCCTGATCTGCGGTCACATACAGGCAGAACCCAGGTGTGTGGCTGTACGCCGCCAGGCAGGACTCAGACTCTGCTTTGCCTGTGGCTGCTGCTCTGGAGCAAACGGTAACGAGACAGGACTGGCCTCCTTCCCTGCTCCTCTTGTTCCACTTACGTAGAGTTTTATAGTTTTATACCCTAACTGCCTACTGACTCCTCTCTCAACACTAGGGAGCTGGATCAGAAGTAGTGCAGCCAGAATGTGAACTGGTGCGCATATGGGTTTGCCGGAGTTGCAAAAGGTAGCTTAACGCGCTGTGTCACACCGCCAGCCTCTGTTCTCTACATCTTATATTTAAAAATAAACAAATAAGCTGATTTAACAGGATTGTCAAAGCTGCAACATTGCAGACACAGTATATTGATCTTAACAGGTGTGGCGGTATGCTGGCAGTGGGAAACATCTGTGGTGGCCTGTGATGTCCCACACGTAACATATAGCTCTAATGTACTTGACCGGACTGCACACTTGCCCAGCTATAAGGAACTAATAACATCTCCCTGGGGCTTCACAATGAGAAAGTCTCCAAGGTATAAAGTTTAAAGAAGCCAAAGACCAGGACAGAGTTATTTTCCGTGGAGCCTCACTGGCTTATTTCCTGGCTGCTTGAGACAAGCAGTGAACTGCACACAGGAAGCAAAAGCAAGAGCAGGAAGGGGAAAAGGAACAGCGCCGCTTGGCTTCTTCTGGGAGTGTCGCGGCTGGAGCTGTGGAAAGTGTGTCAGCTCAGCTGGATCAGATGCTCGCCTCCCCGCCCCCACCCCTTTCTGTTTTCTGCTGTTTGTGGAAAAGTCAAAGAAGCCTTCCCCCCCACCCCCGTTGCCAGAGCAATGCCAAACCCACAGCATTTCTACTTACAGTCTGCTTTCAACTGCCTGCTAACGCAATCAATCTCTTTTTCGTTTTTTTTTTTTAAGATTTATTTTTATTGGAAAGTTAGATATACGGAGAGGATGAAAAAGAGGAAGATCTTCCATCCGATGATTCACTCCCCAAGCAGCCACAACGGCTGGTGCCTAGCCAATCCAAAGCCAGGAGCCTGGAATCTCATCCAGGTCTCCCATGCTGGTTCTGAAACTCTAGACGCTGGGCCGTCCTCCACTGCCCTCCCGAGCCACAAGCAGGGAGTTAGATGGGAAGCAGGGCAGCTGGGATTAGAACCGGCGCCCACATGCGTTCCTGGTGGATGCAAGGCGAGGACTAAAGCCACTAGGCTGTTGCGCCTGGCCCCCAATCAATCTCTTAAAGAGAGGCCCCAGTGTCCTCTTGCTAGTGTAATAATTACTGGTCTGTCATAGTTTTCCTCCTCAAGTTAGATGCCATGCCAGACTGGTTACAAAAGAAAGCCTTTCTGAACATTGTAGCAAAACCAGTTGGGTTTCCATAGGTTACTATTAGCTCTGAATTCCACTTTGGACTGGCAGCAGTAGCTGTCAGTGGACAGCAATGCCTGGAAAATTGATGGTATGGGTGCAGATGGATGGGTAAGCAATTGCTGCTATATCTCCCCTAATTTACAGCTGTTAACATTTACATAAAGATTCATTTAAAAACTAGAGCCTTGTCAGTAAAACCGGATGAGGTCCACAGTCATTAGAACATAATTACCTGGAGAAAAGAAAGCGTGGAGCGTGCTGTGGGAGTAGAGCCTTTACTTCCCCGATCATGCCTGTGGGCCAAATGTAATACCAACTTGAGAAAAGAATAGTCATCCTGAAAATATTTTCTTTCCTTCCAGTCAGGAAACAGGCTCACAATGGCTGCTGCCTTTCCACTGTGGATGTGGAGATGGGCAGGAAACAACCAGCCATTACCAGCTGAGGCTTTCCTGCTGATAAATGAACCCTGAGGCTGCAGTGACCTGTCTTAGTGAGTTAATGAAGAATCTAGTCCTGGCATTGACCCTTGTCTTAAAAGCTTTCTGTAGCACTGAAGCAACTTTGCTCTAGTTTCTGAGTTAACTCTTTCCTACTCATCCAAGGAGAACCAGAGAAGGGGAAAAGAACCCACCGAGAGACTGGGAGAGTGCCCAGGGTTGTCTGTTTCCTAAACTTTGACTTCATTTACAGAAAGTGAGTTCATTCACAAGGAGGTTTTCCTCTTACTATAGAGCATTAACGTAACTGGTTTTTGACTTTTTACCCAGTGCAACATATTTTTGAAAAATGTGGCTCCTCATTACTCATTATCATCTGCACTGAATGGAGCAGCCAAAATAGTTTGAGTTCTATGTAAACATTTCAGTGTAAAAGAAGGGGGTGTAGAATTTGTACTTTTGTGAGAAATCAGGCTTCTTGTTAGAAGAGGCAGAGTCTGTCATTAACTTACTCGAAAAAAAAGAGTATCCTTTAAATCAAAGTGTTTAACCAGATATTTGTGTCTGTTACAGGGTTTCTTCTCCACTTTACAATTCTAGAAATACAGTTTTATCACAGATTCTTACTGGTTCATGACAGAGATGAAGCTGATGTGAGCATTTATTTGAGAAAACCCAGATGCTTTTGTATTAACTTGGAGAATTACTAGTCACTGGGGGATTTGTCCTACTTGGACTTCCCCCAGCTAGTGCCTAGGAAGCCTATTGAAGTAATAGCACGCTTTGTTTGGGAAGTAGAGTAGAGAACCGATCCATCATCTTAAGACGCCATTTGGAGATTTTTACGGAGTCTTTGCCTCCCATTATATGATGTGTATCTCAGGTACTTGGTGTTAGCAGTTTATACCTGTAACACTCTACCAGGACATATCTACATGGTGCTTCTTTTTGTTGTTTTTGTTGTTGTTGTTTAAGATTTATTTATTTTTATTGCAAAGTCAGATATACAGAGAGGAAGATCTTCCAACCAGTGATTCACTCCCCAAGCAACTGCAACGGCCAATGCTGTGCTGATCTGAAGCCAGGAGCTTGGAACTTCTTCCAGTTCTCCCATGTGGGTGCAGGGTCCCAAGGCTTTAGACTGTCCTCGACTGCTTTCCCAGGCCACAGGCAGGGAGCTGGATGGGAAGTGGAGCTGCCAGGATTAGAACTGGTGCCCATATGGGATCCAACTGCGTTCAAGGCGAGGACTTTAGCCGTTAGGTCACTGTTAGGCAGGCTTCATAGCTTAGCCTCTTCCCCGCCCTACCCCCACCTCCCCATCCAATATTGGAGTACTTGGTTCAAGTCTTGGCTGCTTTGCATCTGAAACAGTTTCCTGCTAATGTATCCTGGAAAGCAGCAGATGAGGGCTCAAATGCCTGCGACTCTATCAGACTGGGATTGAGTTGCCAGCCCTAAATTTCAGCCTGGGTTAGCCGCTGGCTGGCTTTGTGGGCATATGGGGTTTGCACAAATGGACTGCAGATCAGTCAATCCCACTATTTTCCTATTACTCTGCCCTCTTTCAAGTAGATGAAAATAAGTATTTTAAAAGAAGACATTACTGGGCCTCACACCATAGCCTGGCAGCTTAAGTCCTCACTTTGCATTACCACTGGCAATCTATCAGTAATGAGTGATGCATTGGGGGTCTTTTGTACAGCAGAATAGTAACCAGCTGTAAAAGAATAAAGCTATGGGCCCGGCAGCATGGCCTAGCGGCTAAAGTCCTCGCCTTGAATGCTCCGGGATCCCATATGGTAGCTGGTTCTAATCCTGGCAGCTCCACTTCCCATCCAGCTCCCTGCTTGTAGCCTGGGAAAGCAGTAGAGGACGGCCCAATGCCTTGGGACCCTGCACCCGCATGGGAGACCCGGAAGAGGTTCCTGGTTCCCGGCTTCGGATTGGCACAGCACCGGCCGTTGCACTCACTTGGGGAGTGAATCATCGGACGGAAGATCTTCCCCTGTCTCTCTTCCTCTCTGTATATCTGCCTTTGCAATAAAAATAAATAAATCTTAAAAAAAAATAGAATGAAGGTATGCTTTATATACTGAGAGTGTGGGTGGCAGGGGGCTCTGGAACACATGGGAGCTCAGCGAGAAGGCTGGGAGCAGAACGGGGCGTTGATACGTAACTGGAATCATTCCTTTGTGCCCAAGTACACTGCCTGCCTGAAGGAGCCGGGATAGACAGACTTAGAGGGCCTTCTCAGGGTCCATGCCTCGTCCAGCTGAGCCCAGGGACACCCCTGTCCTTGCTGTTTGGAATGTTCACTCTAAATTGTACATTGCTCTCTGCTTCTCACTGAGCTCATAATTTTGAACTGTCTCCTAGAGATGCCTGTCCAACATACACAGTGCCTTCCCCCAGCCTGGCTTCCCCACAGACCCATACTGACCAGGGCCTGCTGTCTTTACTGGAGTTTCTATGATACTGATCGGGACCCAGGTATCCAGCCTCTTGAGGGCAAGGAGTGTCTTGCTGTCTGCAGTATTCCAGCTCTATCAGAGTCTGCATCAGGAGGGGTGTTCAGTGTTGCCTCAGTGACAGCGAATGGGACTCTAAAAGCAGAAGGAACAAGGAAGAAAGAGCGGCTGAGCGGCTTCAGCCAGGTTTCCGATTACGTGGGGAAACTTGCGATAATTTCACTTAGACGGTATTTACGTCCTTTTGTCTTCCCCTCAATGCTGTGATCTTCTTGGAGCCAGTCATTAAGTTTAAGTCCTGTTAGACTTAGCCCCTGTTATATCCTTGAGGTCATTTTACCATTTGCAGAACTCTGCTTCCTGTGATTTTCTCTGACTTCACTACAGAGTATGTGTCTCAAAGAGACAGCCATCGACTTGAATGAAAGCCATGTTGGCGGAGCTTAGTTACAGGTGCTTGTAGAGGAGGTGCTTCTGCAGGGATACAGGTAGCCCATGGAGTGTCTGACTGCATTTGCAGTCTCTTGGGTGTACCTGGAAGAACCTAGTTTCACTGCTGGCCTCAGAGAAGAAGACACTAGGGCAGGGACTAAGAAGATTATGTTCCACTGGGTCCCTTTTTGTTTGTTTTTGTTTATTTGAGCCTAAGCCAAATAAAGATTTAAATTATTTTCCCCCCTAAAAGCAATGAATTACAGATATTCTGGTTGCCTCAAGGTTTATTTGTCAGTTGGGGCCCAAAGGCATCTGATGCCTAAGCAGGGGCAGCCTACCCCAGGTCGGAGCTGGCAAGGCCAGTACAGGTACGGTGACAGCTCCCGAGTGACCCAGCATGAAGCGGCTGCAAACACTGTGAGCCGCCCAGAGTCTGATTTTAGGGGTGGAGCCATGTCCCGTTTTGCTCACACTTGCTCCCATTGCATCAGTTGATCTAAGTGGGTGTTTTTCTTTGCAGACTTTTAGATTGAGTGGGAGGGCTCTAATGCTTTGTCTTCTGTGCTAAGCCTTGTTTTGACTGTTTAGGCCAAATGCAGAAGTGTGATGTTAGTGATCTTGTCTGCCTTCTGTCTGTGGAAACCTCCCTGCCCACACACCACATCCACTGATGGCTGTGCGGCCTCATCCCAGGCAAGTGCAGGAGGTCTGCAGAGCAGCTCCTGTGGGCTGCACTGCAGATGGGCATTGCTGCAACTGCTGCTTTATCCGCACTGTTGTCTTCTGGTCCTGTCCATCCCTATCTGTTACCTGACAGGCTTTGTAGGGATCCAGGAAGTAAGAAAGCAAACCTTTGTACAGCTGCAGTGGCATGCCAGAGGCCCTGCAGACCATTAATGATTAATAAAAATCATGGTCTCACCTACAGTGAAACTGATCTCCCTGTCTTAGACACTGAAGGAGAAGATGGAGAGGGCCAGCCTGCAGGGCAGGGGTTCGGAACGCAGCCCAGAAGCCTCGGCACTGTGACCCTTGCTCTCACCACCATAACTTCCTCCCTTGTGCTTGAATCAGCTTATAGAGAGAACTGAAGGAGGAATGGGTTGCGTTCATAACCAGAATGTGGTATGAGAGGCCTTAACAACTTCCTTTTTTTCTTTTTTACTTCCCTTCACTTGTTAAAAAAGAAAAGCATAACTTTGTGGTTTCATGGTCATCTTAGTGGCATTTCAGGACTTCCCTTCTCAGCTGTACCCTCATAAGTATTTCCTGTGATTTTCTCTGACTTCACTACAGAGTATGTGTCTCAAAGAGACAGCCATCGAAGATTTCTTTCAAAAATGTAATTTGTGTGCTTGCTTCAGCAGCACATATAATGAAATTTGATTTGTAGGATAGACATTTGGCCTAGCTATAAAAGCACTGGTCAAGATACCCCGTATCCCACATTGTTGTGCTTAAGCTTGGCATGTGTCTCCCACTCTATTCCAGCTTTTTGCCATTGCAGGCCCAGGGAAGTAGCAGGTGAGAGCTCAACTGGTTGGGTTCCAGGCTCCCTGCTTTGACCCAGGCCTTGTTAGGATTTGAGGAATGAAATAATGGATGGGACCTCTCTGTGTCCTTCTCTTTCATATTCTCTTTTTATTTTTCTATGTCTTTGTCTTTGCCTCTCAAACACTAATTCTTTGAAAGATTTTATTTTGGGCCTGGCGTGGTAGCCTAGCGGCTGAAATCCTTGCATTGAACGTGCCAGGATCCCCTATAGGCCCTGGTCCTGACATCCCTGCTTCCCATCCAGCTCCCTGCTTCCTGCACCCACATGGGAGATACAGAAGAGGCTCTTGGCTGCTGGCTTCAGATCAGCTCAGCTCCGGCCATTGTGGTCACTTGAAGAGTGAATCACCAGATGGAAGATCTTCCTTTCTGTATATCTGACTTTCAAATTAAAAAAATTTTTTTTCCTTTTGTTGAAAGGCAGAATTACAGAGGCAGGTGGAAGGGGCGTGGGAGTAGGGAGAGATCTTCCATTCAATTATTCACTTCCAACAGACATATATGGGACAAACCAGGAGCCAGGAACTCCATCCAGATATTTTATATGATTATGTGAGATCAAGCAAGATGGGTTCAAGCCCATCAAGCAGGGGCTTGAGAACTTGGCCCATCTTCCACACTTTGCTAGGTGCAGGGAGCTGGATTAGAAGTTCAGCAGCTACGACTCAATCTCATCCTCAAATAAGATATTAGTGTCGCAGACAGTGGCTTATGCTGGCCTCTAAGTAATAGTTTTAAAATAATCATAGTAATAAATTTGTGGGGCCTGGTATGATATTCTAGGAGCTTAAGTCCTTGCCTTGCTCGTGCCAGGATCCCAGGTGGGGGCCAGTATGTGTCCCAGCTGCTCTACTTCCCATCCAGCTCCCTGCTTGTGGCCTGGAACAGCAATCAAGGACAGCCCAAAACCTTGGGATCCAGCACTGAGGTGGGAGACCTGGAAGAAGCTCTTGGCTCCTGGCTTTGGATTGGCTCAGTTCTGGCCATTGTAGCCACTTGGGGAATGAACCAGTGGATGGAAGATCTTTTGTCTGCCTCTCCTTCTCTCTGGATATCTGCCTTTCCAATAAAAAGAAAAAGTAAATCTTGAGCAGAAAGGTCAATATAATAGTCTGTGTTTGCTAACTTGTTAAGTTGGCTTCTAATAGCAAAAAAGTTGTGAAAATAAATGCTGATTGCTTGGTTTAAGTCTATAATGTTACTACTTTTTTCCTTTTATGTTGATCGAATAGCCATACATCCATTCTGATCATCAGAAAATAGCATGAAGAACATGAATAGGGCCTGGCATTGGGTGCAGTGGACTAAGCTGCCACTTAAGATGCAAGCAGCCTGTAGCAGGAGTGCCTATTCTTTCCTGGTATTTCACTTCCAATCCAGCTTCCTGTTAATGTGCTTGCAAGGCAGCAAGTGAGGGAAGAAGTGCTTTAGCCCCTGCTACCAAAACGAGAGACCAGGATGGGGCATCCTGGCTCCTGGGTTCAGTCAGCTGTTTGTGGATCGAATCAGCAGATAGAAGATCAATCTCTGTCATTCTGCCTTTCTTCAAGGTAAAAAAACCAAAAAAAAAAAAAACCACAGTGTGTGTCTGTTGTATTTATATATACAAAGAATTATGACTTAAAAGATAAGCACTCCTGTTTAAGAATAAGACTTTTCATAATAGGTGTGCAAGTAAGTTATTTCTTACTTATAAATGATTTCAAATACATGAGATATGTGTTCTTCTGTAGACACTGGGGAAATATAAATTACAGCAGATTCCAGCAAATTACAGCCAGAGTCTGATGCATTGCTACTACACCTGTGCTCTGTGGGAGCTTGTAGCTTTGGGGAGCATCGGTTTGACATTCCTGTATAAAGTTAAACCTACACCTGCTGTATGACCCAACAGTTGTAAATGTTCATGTGTCCACAAAATAATCTCATAAGGGAATTTTTTATTTTTGATATGTAAATTGGAAACATCCCAGGTGTCAGTCAGTATGAAAATTAAAAACAAATTTACAGTAACAAGCGATGAGCCACTGACACGTACCACAACTGGGTGAACCTCAGAAACACGGCACTGCGTGAAGGAAACGAGATGTAGAAGCATGAATGCTGTAGTATTGCATCTGTTCACCGTTCACAACCAGGCAAAAGTAATCTAATGGTTAACGTCAGGACAGTTGTTGCTGGATGTGGGAAATTGCACAAGACGGGATTTTTCCAGAATGCTGGAAATGTTCTCTGTTTTGACTACCAAAGTGAGTCACATGGGAGTATGCATTTGTCGAAACTGATAGAAGATAATCAAAATCTTTATCTGTACCATTCGCTGTGTGTAATGTTTCAGTGCTGAAACAAAAGAAAAATAAAATGTGCCTGAGGAGAGGTGGAGCCTGGGAAAGATGGACGTGATTGCTAGCCATTATTTTGCCGTCATTGCAAGAAGACTGGTGTAAAAGCAGCTAGTTCCACTGCTTTGAATTTTTTTTTCCCCTTAGCTTCTGACCATGCTTAATGTCTCCTCATCATAGGTTAAACAGGGCTTTGTGCTGGAGGAGACACACCCTGAATAGCTGTGAAATAAGTACCATTGCCACCAACACAGCCTTCCAACAGAAAGCCCACTTTCTGTTTCTTTAAGTAGCTGGAATTTGCTTCATTTTGTTGTAAGGACTAGCCTGTCTTTGTGGGAGGCAGCTTTCGGAACAATAGTAAAATTGTGCTACTTAGACTTTGTACCTGGATATGGACGGTGGCACCCGATTGTTAGTAAATGGGAGGTATTCTGTCATTTTTTAAAATGTCTTAAAGATTTGTTATTGTTGTTGGAAAGGCATATCAGATTTACAAAGAGAAAGATCTTCCATGCTCTGGTTCACTTCTCAAGTGGCCACAACAGGCAGAGCTGAATTGATCTGAAGCCAAGAACCAGGAGTTTCTTCGGGGTCTGCCACAGGAGTGCAGAGTCCCAAGAACTTGGACTGTCCTCTGCTGCTTTCACAGGCCTCAAGCAGGGAGCTGGACAGGAAGTGGAGCGTGGAATCCCAGCACTTGCAAGGTGAGGGTTTAGCTATTAAGCTATCGTGTTGGGCCCATGTGATCCCTCTTGACAGAATGGTGAACTCATACTCCAGTTAAATGGCATACAAAGCTAACTGAGAAATACAGATAATTCTATAAAACTTTTTCTGTTAGATGCTGGAAGAAAGTTCTAGTTTTCATCCCTTTTAGCAGTACACTGGTTGGGGAACACATTATTTCAGCCGCTTTTTCCATGGAAGTACAGTGAGTGTAGTGATTTCGCCTCATGAAGAGTTAAAAAACAGATGAATATGAACATAACCAAATTAGTGGCATCACATCTATCCTAAATCATGGAAAACTAATCCAGATTGGCTATCAATTTTTTTTCAAATTACATAGTTAATTATTTATGAGAAACCAAAGGAGGAGATAATAGTGATTGAGCAAGGCAGTAGTTCCTCAGCCAAATGTGCACAGTGATTCGGGCTGGAGCCAGGAGCCAGAACAAAATGTAGGTCTCCCATGGAAGAATCATCACCACTTTCTCCCGGGTCAGCATTGGCAGCAGCTTTAAGTCAGGTACAAGAGCCAGGAACGGAACCTGATTTTTCTGATATGCGTGCAGTTGTCTTAACTGCTATGCTGAGTGCTCACTCCGTTATCAGTGTTTTTTGTTTGTCTTTGTTTATGTTTATTTTTATTGGAAAGGCAGATTCATACAGAGAAGAAAAGGGAGCAAGATCTTCCATCTGCTGGTACACTCACCAAATACCTGCAACAGCCAGAGCTGAGCCAATCTGAAATCTGAAGCCAGGAATCAGGAGCTTCTTCTGGGTCTCCCATGGCAAGTACAGGGTCCCAAGGCTTTGGACCATCCTCTCCTGCTTTCCCAGGCCACAAGCAGGGAGCTGGATCGGGAAATAGAACAGCCGGGGCACTAATCGGTGCCCGTATCAGCTGCCAGGTACGCCGTCATGACAGGCCCTGTTTTGGTTTTAGAAGATCAGACTTTGTTGCTCTTGTTCCACGCCATGCCCCTCAGTTTCTTGGTTCTTTCCATTCTACCAGTTTGCTTTTGCTGTTAGTGTTCACTGCATAGCCAGGGTGTAAACCAGCATTGTGTTTCTCTGCATATGTGTAAATATGCATTTGTGTATGTTTAAATAAGTACTGCAGATATTTTTCATGGGAGAGTGCAAATCCTCCTGTTGAGATGGCAGCATCACACAGGGTCACTGGTGAATTCTGGCTGCTCCCCTTCTGATCCAGCTCCCTGATTATGGCCTGAGAAAGTAGTGGAGGATGACTCAATGCCTGAGACCTGCACCCCCATGGGAGACCCAGAAGAAATTCCTGGGTCCTGGCTTTGAATTGTCTCAGCTCCTCCTTTTGCAGCTACTGGAGGAGTTAACTAAAGAATGAAAAATCTCTGTCCTTCTCTTTGTAAATCTGCCTTTGAAATGAAAGCAAATTATTTTTTTTTTCAAGATTTATTTTTTATTTTTATTACAAAGTCAGATATACAGAGAGGAGGAGAGACAGAGAGGAAGATCTTCCGTCCGATGATTCACTCCCCAAGTGAGCCGCAACGGGCCGATGCACGCCGATCCGAAGCCGGGAACCTGGAACCTCTTCCGGGTCTCCCATGCGGGTGCAGGGTCCCAATGCATTGGGCCGTCCTCGACTGCTTTCCCAGGCCACAAGCAGGGAGCTGGATGGGAAGTGGAGCTGCCGGGATTAGAACCGGCGTCCATATGGGATCCCGGGGCTTTCAAGGCGAGGACTTTAGCCGCTAGGCCATGCTGCCGGACCCAAAGCAAATTTTTTTTAATATTTATTTTACATTTTAATTGGAAAGGCAAATATACCATAGGAAGGAAATACAGAAAAAATATCTTCCATCTGCTGATTCGCTCCCCAGGTGGCTACGATGGCTACAGCTGAGCTGATTTGAAGCAAGGAGCCAGAAACTTCTTCTGGGTCTCCCAAGCAGGTACAGGGTCCCAAGACTTTGGGCCATCCTCGACTGCTTTCCCAGGCCACAAGCAGTGGGTAATGGGAAGTGGAGCATCCAGGATATGAACAAGCACCCCTATGGGATCCTGGCTAATGCAAGGTGAGGATTTAACACTAGGCCATTATGTTGGGCCCAATAAAATGAAACCTTTTAAAAATATAGTAGAAATATTTTTCTTTACTTCCCAAAAATCTTCTGAATCGTGTGTTCTGCTCTCTTTCCTGTTCATCTGCTCCGGTTCCTCTTGCAGTCCGACTTTGTCTGCAGGGCTTCCTGAGTGGTCATCGTTCTGAGGCAGCCTTTCATCCCTGCGGAGCTCTCTGGGTTCTTGGCAGTCAGGGTCTTGTTTTCCTAGGTTTATCCCTCTGTTTTAGTAAAGCTCTTGCCCTGGCAGCTTCCTCAGGGAAGCATGTCCAAAAACAAATTTGCTCCACCTTCACGTTTTATCAGTAGTCTGTCTGTAATGTGTGGCTTTACAGGTAGAAATGATTTCCCATCAGAGGTGGGAGGACCTTTCTCCTCCATCAGCCTTCTGACCCGGTGTTGCTGTTGAGAAATCTTGTGACTTCACCTCCTTCACTCTCTTTGGGAGCTTTTATGATCCTTGTTTTTATCCCTGGGAGCCTCTCCAGGTACTGAGATCTCCACTTAACTCCTTGGTACCTTTGTGGAGCTGCTGTTATCACGGCACCTGTTCCACTGCACACACCAGCTCACATTGCCCCTGGACTGGAGAGGAAGTTACTGTTTGTATCTCTCTGCAGAATGTGCCAGCTGGAGCAGGTGCTCCTTTGTGCAGTTCAGCTTACTGCCTGCAGCAAGTCTGTACACCTGAATAATTCTTTTGGCAGATTCTAACAAGAAATTATTCACTTGACTGAGTATTGAGCGAGCTAGTTGTTTCTATTACGTACATGCAGTGTTGGTACATAGCTTCCAGGCTGGGTCCAGCATTGCTCCTGGTTCCTAACATAGTAGAGCCTGTGACTTAAAACTATTACTTCCTCTAGTTCTGGATTGCATGCACAGCTTCCAGCTTTGACCCTGACCATTCTGAGTGTTTGATGAATGAACCTGTGGATGAAAACTCTGCCTACCTCTCCAATCATTCAATAAAAAACATTTTGAGGGCCCGGCGCCGTGGCCTAGTGGCTAAAGTCCTCGCCTTGAACGCACCGGCATCCCATATTGGCGCCAGTTCTTATCCCGGCAGCTCCACTTCCCTTCCTGTTCCCTGCTTGTGGCCTGGGAAAAAGTCGAGGACGGCCCAAAGCTTTGGGACCCTGCACCCGCGTGGGAGACCCGGAAGAGGTTCCTGATTCCCGGCTTCAGATCGGTGCAGCACTTGCCGTTGCACTCACTTGGGGAGTGAATCATCAGACAGAAGATCTTCCTCTCTGTCTCTCCTCCTCTCTGTATATCTGACTTTGTAATAAAAGTAAAAATAAGATTAAAAATTTTTTTGAAAAATGAAGGTCCTTTTCATCACCACGTACACAAAAACAGACACAACAATCAAACAGTTCATGATGGTAGGCAGGGGCACGGAGGGCACTCATTTGTAGCGCATATGAAAGTCATTTGGTGTCCTCAGTTGGGTAACAGTTTGCTTTCATGTAAAATGAATCCTAATAGCAGTTTTTTTATTTTTGTTTGTTTGAAAGATTTGTTTTTATTTAGTTGAAAGGCAAAAGGACAGGGACAGCCAGGAAAAAACATCTGGTTCACTTCCCAAATCCCTGCAACGATCCAGCCCGGGCCAGACCAAAGCCAGTAATCAGAAACTTCACTCAGTTCTCCCACATGAGTGGCAGGGAATCAAGTGCTTGCCCTATCTTATGCTGCCTTCCCAGGTACATTAGCAGGGAACTAGATTGGAAGCGGCTAGGACACCAGCTGGTGCTCCAAAATGGGATGCTTTTGTTGCAGACGGTGGCTCAACCCCTCTGATGCACCACATCAATCCTCCTTTGAACAAATATTTATAGAGTGGCTGCCAAGTACAAACACTGTGCCAGATGCTTGGATTGTATCCCTGACCAAAAAAAAAGACATTGTTTTCAACACCGAAGTAGTTTCCATCCCAATCTAGAGACAAACAGTGAAAAATAAACTTAAAGAGACGGGCGCAAATGGCCAAGTAGCTAAATCTTGCCTTGCACACCTGGGATCCCATGTGAGCACCAGTTTGTATCCATTTACAAGGGAAGAGGCTACTCCACTTCCATTCCAGCTCCCTGCTTGTGGCCTGGGAAAGGAGTCGAGGACAGCCCAAAACCTTGAGACCCTGTACCCACATGGGAGACCCAGAAAAACTCCTGGCTCCTGGCTTTACCTCTCTATCCATTGTGGTTTCTTTGGGAGTGAGGCAATGGATGGAAAATCTTTCTGTATATCTGACTTCCCAATAAGAATAAATAAATATTTAAAAAAAAAAAGGCTCACAGCTCACTGCTTCTTTAAAAATAAATAAGTAAGTCCTTTCCTTGCAACCACTGTGTCCGATTCGTGTCATGACCACGCCATTTTCCATCCACATCCCTGCTTGTGGCCTAGGAAAGAAGTAGAGGGTTTCTCAAAGTCTTGGGACCCTGCACCCAACTGGGAGACCCAAAGAAGCTCCTGGCTCCTGGCTTTGGATCAGCACAGCCCTGACTGTTGCAACCACTTGGGGAGCGAACCAGCTGGTAGAAGACCTTTTTGTGTCTCTCCTTCTCTTTCTGAATTTGCCTTTCCAATAAAAATAAAATAAATCTGAAGAAAAAAAGAAACCTAATGAAGTTATGATGGGTTAGAAATTGACAAATGTGATTTAAAAAATTGTGGAGGGGAGGGCGGGCATTGTAGCGCAGCTTGGTGCGATTGCCACTTGGGATGCTGCATTCCCTGTCGGGCTACCTGCGATTGAATCTTGCTTCCACTTCCCCATGTAGCTTTGCAGTGCGCCTGCTCTCCCTGGATGGAGTCTGACTCTGGGCTTCAGCCCAGCCTAGGTCTGACTTGTAAGGATTTGAGAAGTGGGCCAGCAGGTCCCCATCCGTCTCTCCATCTGTTTGTCACTCTGCATTTACAAAGGAGAAGTCTGAGAAGGGTAACAGCCCTAGGGGAATGGAGTGAGGGTGAAGGCTGCACTATTAAATAGCATGGTCGTGCAAAGCTGCATTGAGAAGCAGGTAAAGCAAGGTATTCTCTGGCAACAGACTAGTCTGGGCAGAAAGGGGTGACTATAAGCAAAACCTGTAAGGTGGACAGTTGAGTGAGGTGGAAGGAATGGGAGAGGGATCTCAGAGGTGAGTACCAGACCAGATGTTGTTGGACTCCACACAGATTTGGAAGGTAGGACTGCTCTCATGAACATCCAGGTGGAGAGGGGGTGGGCAGTCAGGTACGTGTGGCGCCAGAGAGGGCCGAGAGAAGACTTTGGGTGACTTGGCCTCATGGGTACTGTCTGAGCCTCGGCGCTGGATGCGGCCATGCAGAGACAGTGAGTCAAAGTCCAGGGACCATGTGCTGGACTCACAGATGCTTTTCCAGAAACTGAAGTTAATTGTTGTGGGCCCTTCTGCAGGTGGGGAGCTGGTCTTGATAAAGGAATGAACCTTTCTTAGCCTGAAAAATCTCAAAATCATCAATAGGCGAGGGAAAAAGAGAAGCTGAAATTTAAAATATACCGTTCTCGCACTTGGCCTTAAGAAAAAGTAAAACAGTCACCTCCTCAGTTCCAGCTCCACCAGCTTGCCAGTAGCTTCAGTTTTTAAATTGCAAGCTGCTTTCTGGAGACCACACTGTGAAGGACTAAAGGGAAAGAAGGAGATTTTAGGAAGGGTTGTTCATCTTTGTGCCTGAGCTTGTGCTGACGGCCTTCACACACATCACAGGTGCTCTTCCCTCTCGACATCTCCATCCCCAGCTTATCCCGCTGCTAAATTCATTCTCTTCTCTCCAGTCTCTGGCCCCTTGTGCTCCCTCTCTGCACCCTTTCCCATCTCTGTCTCATGCTTCTGTCTTGTATTTCTTCCACAGCAGGTCTCTTGTAGTGTAACAGCTGATTTGGGTATTGGTCTCTTGCGAACGAGTTCCATTAGGGTAAGAAATCTAGATCTGCCTTTGTGGCCCAGTAAAGGGTTGGACGCACTGAAAGGTCTCATCAGTTAGGGGCTCAGTCAGTCGCATTCCATCATCCTCTTTCTAGGTAGTTATTATCCTTATTTTACTAATTGGGTACTTGAGACAAAAATTAACTTGCTCAGAATGAAAATAAGTAAACAAAACTTGACTCAGTAGCAGGGACAAGTTCTGCACTAACCACAAAACAACTATAATTTATTTCTTTTTCACATTTCACATTTTAATTAATTAATTTCCATGGCACAGAGACAGAAATACAGAAGTCTTTGTCAGCTGCATCGAGCCCTCATGCAGGCCAGGAGCCAGCAACTCATATACTCCTTTGTGGATATCAGGGACCCACCTCTTAGAACCATGAACTGCTACCTCTGAGAGTGAATTTCAGCAGAAGTAGGAATTGGGAGTAGAGCCAGGACTCCACCCAAGGCACTCCAATGAGAAATATGGCTTCTTAACCACTGCGCCAAATGCCTGTCTCATAAAATCTTTAGTTTTTGATAGTCTAAAAATGCTTGTAAGGTTTATTTATTTTTATTGGAAAGGCAGATCAGATTTATGGAAAGAGGAGAGACCAAGCTCTTCTATCCGCTGGTTCACTCCCCAAGTGGCCGCAACAGTCAGAGCTGAGCTTTCCAAAACCGGGACCCAGGAGTTTCTTCTGGGTCTCCTGTGCAGGTTCAGGGTCCCAAGCCTTGAAGCTGTCCTCTGCTGCTTTCCCAGGTCATAAGCGGGGAGCCCATATAGAGTCCCAGCACTTGCAATCTGAGGATATAGCCACTTAGCCATTGTGCCAGATCCCATGAATGTTCTTAGATGAATATGTTAAAAACATTCATGTATACCTGCTTTGGTATGTGAATTTTCAATAAAACTGTTTAAGAAATATTAGCCAAGAGGCTGGCAATTTGGTTCCATTGGTTAATCCTCCACCTGGAAGCATTGGTATCCCATATAGATACTAATTCATGTCCTGGTTGCTCCACTTCCCATCCAACTCCCTGCTTGTGGCCTGGGACAGCAGTCAAGAACAGCCCAAAGCCTTGGAACCCTGCACTGACATGGGAGACCCAGAAGAAACTCCTGGTTCCTGGCTTTGGATCAGCTCAGCTCTAGCCATTATGGCCATTTTGGGAGTGAACCAATAGATGGAAGATCTTTATCTCTCCTCTCTGTGAATCTGATCTGCATTTCCAATATTTTTATTTTTAAATATTTTTAAATAAATCTTTATGAAGAAAAAAAAGAAGTGCTAACTGAAAATAAGAAAGGATTGGCTGTTAGATTTTCTGGCATTCATCCAGAAAACTAATACATTTAATAGCTTCCAGTTGGCTGTTTTCCTTTGTCTTTGTTGTCCGTGTCACTGAAGGAGTGTCTGAATTTTGTTCTGCCTTTTGCATAGGTTCTTGCTTTTTGTCTCCTTGGTCCTGATGAAGTGGACTGTGTCCTGCCTCCTGGAGCCTCCCACTGGCTGCTGGCACATGAGTGAGGATGCACCCACTCATTCAGGCCTTACAGAGTTGCCAGCTGAGGCTTGCCTCACAGAAAAGGCTTGACAGAGCTGCTGGTCTCTGGAGGGTAGTAGTCCCATAACTTCAGAGACTGCCCTGTGCATGGAGGATGGGGGAAAATGGTGTTGATGGTGTCAGAGCGGATGTCTGATACGCAAGGACGCATGGAAGAGCTGCCTAGTGTGCCCTGACACAGCTGATGCTTAGCTGATGCACTGGGCTGTTTGTGTAAAGCATCTCCCCTTTGTGCCTGGCAGTCAGCTGGCCGTTTTAGCTGACTCCGTCTACCAGCCACTGACTACTAAAGCACTTTTTTCACATTCCCAGGCTGTGACCCATTGCAGACTGTGGTCAGAAATACACATGCTCTGAGGAGGTCCCAGAGTTCAAAGCACCTTGATTTGCACAGGGGTTCATTCAGCACTCAGTGGTTAGGATTCCAGCCGCAAGACTTGGAGAGCAGTGTATATGTGCCTGAATAAGCAAGCTGCTTTCGCAGCTTCTGGCTAGCAAATTAAAGAGACTACTTGCTATTTTCTGTTGCTGAAGTGATGAGAATTCTTTTTGTTGGTCAGTGATGCAATGGATAAGAATCTTCATTTATTAAAGAGAAACTATGTTGTGGTTTACAGATAGCTCAGCTGTGGTTAGCATGCGTGAATACCATTTCCTGTGGGTGGCTAAAAGAAAGTTTTCTGCTTTCGGTACTAGTCTACGTGGAACAAATGTTTCTTGGTTGAGACTCATTGTGGTGCTTAAGCAAAGTAACATCTTGGGCTCTTGCTTAAATAACCCCTCCTTGCAATTACTATTGTACTTCCCAAAAATCTTCTTAGATCCCAAGTTGTGAAGGATGACCTGAGAAGGGAAACGTGCTAATGATGGTACAGCCAGTCCTTTGTGGAGGAGAGGGAGTTGCCTTTGCAGGGGAAAGATAGCTTAGGATCTGGACTTGTGGAAACAGCCCCTTTTGTTTGGCAGGATGTTGGCCTGTCTGATGCTCCTACATCAGCTGAACAAACACACAGTGTTGGCACATGCTGCCAAGTTACAGATTTGGGGGGCACAGCAGGAGCAAGCACCATGGGCTGAAGGTTGGCCTCTGACCACTTCAACCTCACACAGTGCAAGGACCATCAGGCACGCGCTCTCCAGACATAGCTTGAAGTGTCTGCAATCACAGCTTCTCATTTGGAGTGTTGCATGTATGTTTAACAGCACTGTGATGCTTGGGAAGGAGCAGGAATAATGTTGCTAAGTGTGCTAGCCAGTGCCTGTGAGTTCATTGAAAGCATACAGTTAGTGTGCCTACTCATTTCTAGAAAGGGCAGACGTGACCCATTTTAAGTGAGGTCTCTGGTGTGAAACTGGGAGATACCCAAGAATTTAAGTTGTATTTTGTAGACATACTTTCCTGGGAGGAAGAAGCAAGCTGAAAGTCAAAGAGGCGGCTTATGCTGAGGGTTATGGACTTGTGCCAGGTCCCTAATCAGCAGTTAGCACAGCAGCCCAGGTTGGAGGCATGTTACCCTTCTGTGCTGCGCTCCTTGCTTCTTGCGTCACTGGACAAAGTGTTCTTTGCCCTACCATACTGTCCTGATGGGAACTGTTAGAGGGTGTGTGGGAGAGAAGGGGCTCCGATGCTCACATGCACACACACCTGCCCTGGCTTGGGAAGGTGGCAGCAGGAAGCCAAGCTGTGTTCTCCCAGAGAAGAAAGATTATAACCTCCTACATGCCAGTCCAGTCCTGCTGCCTCTGTGGTTGGGACCAGCGTCTGGAGAATGAGCTGTGTCTTCCTCCACTGAGCTCCCAGGGTTGTACATGAAAAATGCCCATGTGGGCTTTGTTAGAAGCCGCATTTAATAATTCCCTTAAAATTTGGCCCCAGAAATGTAAATGGCCTGTTTGTATTGGTCAAGAAATTATTCCCTGCAACTGAGTCTCATCACACAAATTTAAGCTGCACAGTTTGTGCCTTAGGGGCAGACAACCCCTCCCCAGCAGATCCTGATTCCTGTCCATCCGGGATTGTCCCTGTCCACCAAGATTGTTCCTAGGGGACCCCAGTGCCCTGTGCACTCCCTCAATGCAGTGGGGTTGTGGTGGGAGGGTTGTTATGCCCGGCCTTGCTCCTAAGTCCTCCACCTTGGGAATGACTTGGGAAGGAAATTGCTGGAGCAGAAGCAGGAAGGGCCGTGGCTTTGTCTCTTTCCCAGGGAATGTGATGAAAATATGTTTTGGTGGGACAGAGAGGAAAGGAGACTCAGAAGGATTTCCTAGAGGGCCAAGGGTGGGTCTCAGGGTTTTTTTTTGCCACCTAATTCATGATACTTAACCCTCACATGTCCTCGGCCTCAGGTATTTGAGTTTCTGCAGGCCTGGGTTTAGACTGCCCTGGCCACTCAAGGACTCTGAAGATAGTCTGACACCCATTTGCCTTTTCTCTCAACTGCTCTTTCACTTTTAAAAACCCTTAGAGCAAGGGCCCAGCATGGTAGCCTAATGGCTAAATCCTCACCCTGCATTCACCAGGATCCCACATGAGCGCCAGTTTGTGTCCCAGCAGTAGAGGATGGGCCAAGACCTTGGGGATTTTGCACCTGTGTGGGAGACTTGGAGGAAGCTACTGGCTATTGGCTTTGGATCAGCTCAGCTCCGGCTGTTGCAGCCACTTGGGGAGTGAACCAATGGATAGATCTTTCTCTCTGTATCTCCTTCCTTTGGTATATCTGCCTTTTCAAGAAAATCGGTAAATGAATCTTTAAAAATAAATAAAATAAAACCCTAAAAGCTAAAGCCATATTACCTTTGGAGATTTTCTAAATTCCCCCCCCCCCCCTTTTTTTTAACTATTTAAAAAGCAGAATTACAGAGAAAGAGAGGAAGAAACTAAGTTCTTTCTTGCACTGGTTTATTCCCCATATGGCCACAACAGCTGGAGCTGACCCAGTCCAAATCCCAAAGCCAGGAGCTTCCTCTACATCTTCCATGTGAATGCGGGAACCCAAGCACTTCAGCCGTCCTCTATGGCTTTCTCCCAGTGCGTTAGCAGGGAACTGGATCATAAGTGGAGCAGCTGTTACTCAAACCAGTGCCTCTGTGGCTACCAGCACTGCACGCACACTGTACCACAGTGCCATCCTCTAAATGTTTGTTTTTCAAATAAAATCCTTTGTTATTCATTCAGCGCATTCTGTCCACAGATATGGTCAGGCTATCATAAAGTGATTTGTCAGAATTTTGAAGAAGCAGTCAGAACTTACTGAATCTCCTGGGAGTATTACCCTACATATCTGTCACATGAGTTAGAGGGGCAAATGTATCTTACAAGCCTGAGCTCTGGCAGTTGCCTCCTTACCCTAGGTCCACACTTGGCACCTCCAATGTGGGCTGACTTGACAATGCATGCCATCTGATAACTACCCAGCTCGTCTACAAGGGCACTTCACGAAGTCTGTAATAAAATTAAGAGAGAAGTTCATTTTGATGCAAAGCTGTTTTGAAATCTGCCTGTGAGGGTCTTTGAAACTTTCATTAAAATATGTATTTTTAGAAAGAAAAAGAAAACTATGGATTTCAGCATTTTTTTGTTCCAACATGAAGTTCTCATGAGCTGGTGTTTGACCATGTGGTTGAGACACTGCTTGAAACAGCTGCGCCCCATACTGGAGTGCTTGAGTTTGAATCCCAGCTGAGTTCCCAAGTCAGACTTCCTCAACATGTGCCCGTGGGTGGACAGCGCATGATGGCTCAAGCAGCTGAATCCATCTTAACCCCGTGGGAGAGCTGAATTGTGTGTCCATGTCCAAGGACCATGGATGTTTGAGGAGAGAACCAACTGGTGAAAACTGTATTCCCTGGCCCCACAACCCAAATATATAAAACTTTTACTGAATGAATAATAAATTTTCCTTCCATTTTCTGTGAGCTTTTTTGAAATACCTTTGTGTATAATGTACTTGAAAAAAATGTTTAACCTGAATCTATTCACCAGGAACAGACAAATCAGTGAGCAACATCTCTAACTGGAAACTTAAGAATCACCAATGTTGCTGCACAGTGAATTCAACTGCTTCCTGCACCCCATATGAGCACTAATTTGAGTCCCAGCTGCTCCATTTCCAGTCTAGCTCCCTGGTAATGCGCCTTGGAAAGTAGTGAAAGGTGGTCCAACTACTTGAGCTGCCCCTGCACCGACATAGCAGACCGAGATGGAGACCCTGGGTCCTGGCTGCAGTTTGACATAGCTCTAGCCATTGTAGCCATTTGAGGAGTGAACCAGCAGATGGAAAAGCTCTTTCCTCTCTAATTCTGCCTTTCAAAAAACTAGAACTTTAAAAAATAAAATTAATGATAACACGGTCATAAGTGAAACAAAATGCAGTAGACTGCTAGGTTAAAAAGCTTACAGGAAACTGAAGAAACTTCAAGCGTGACACATAATGAGAGAATGGGGAACAACTGTCAGTGCCATTTAGGTAATGTGCTGCTGGAAATCAGAGTGTGGACTTACTTAGGAATCGTTATGTTGGAGATTGTCCTTATGAGACGCATGCAGAATCATTTAAAATGAAGTAACATGAGGTCTAGTTTATTTAACAACGCCTTCACACACTCCCAGATGTAAATTTGCATATACCCAAAAGAAGTAAATCTGGCAAAGTGTTAGCAATTGCTGGATCTTAGTAGTAAGTATTCAGAAAATGGGAATTAAACATTTCTATCAGTTTGACATTTTTGAAGCCAGAAGTTTGGGGGAATTCCTCATTAGACCATGTTAGTTCTTGTGCTTAGTGGCTGTTTTCCCACAACCCCTCCAAATTTGCTCCTTAAGGATATTTAGGCCAAGTGGCTGAATGACACTTGTGCCCTTCCCTCTCATTGAAGATCGTTATGATAAATTGCTATGTCAGGAAGCTTTCCTTTAGGTTGGCCACATCAGGGCCCAATTCTAAGATGCTTTTGTAAATCTGATAAACATATTTTTGCTTTAAGAATGGTTTCCTGAGGCTGGCATTATGGTACATCAAGTTACACTGCCTCTTGCCACACCAACATACCATATGAGAGCAGTTTGAGTCTCAGCAGCTCTTTGATGCAGTTCCTTGCTGACGTACCTGAAAAAGCAGCAGATGGCCCAAGTGCTTGGACCCCTGGCACACATTTGGAATTTAGCAAGCCCTGGCTGTCGTGGCCATTTAGAGAGTGAGACAATGGATGGAAAATCTCTGTGTCTTTCTCTTTCTGTTGCTCTGCCTTTCAGGTAAATAGAGAAGTAAATATTTTGATTTATTTATATTTTGTAGCATTTCTATTGTTTTTATTTGAAAGTCAGGATTATAGAGAGAAGAAGAGAATGAGAGAGGTCTTCCATCCACTGGTTCACTCTCCAAATGGCCACATCAGCCGAAGCTGAGCCAATCTAAAGCAGGAGCCAGGAGCTTCTTCCAGGTCTCCCACAAGGGTACAGGGTCCCAAAGACTTGGGCCATCTGGTCTGTTGAGTACACTTATCTTGTTATCCTTGAAATTATTCCTACTTTCATATAATGATGAACACTTGGTTATTTAATTTCAGTGTCTCTCATTGCTTCAGTTAAGGGCATGTTCAGTAACTTGAGGTACTCCGTAGAGTTTGTTTTACATACCTTGAAGGTAAACAAGCAAAGATGTTACCTTGTTTTCTGTAGTACAAAGGTATATGTAAAATCCCCAGAAGCAATAAAATGAACAACTCAAATACTTTGAAGCTGATATACCTAGCTGGTGACACAAGCCAATTTGCATTTCACACAGCATTTCCCTCTATACTTTACAGCTGTTTGGGAACCAAGCATTATTTGTGTGCACCAAGGAAGGATGTGGAAAGGAACCATCTTTCCTGGCACTTACCAAGTTTAGACCTTCTTTGAAAGAACTGAACTAGGTGGGTTAATGAACACAATCATCAATTCCCCATTATGGCATGGAACTCAAACCCACTGAGTTGGTTGATTTCAGCAGACCAGGAGACCCTTAGCAGAATGTTCTTCACAGAACAGAAGGCCAGAAACTCTCTTGGAGCATTATGCTGCTAGTGAGAATGCCTTGTGGTGCATGTAGCTTGTCCCAGAGGGAAAGCCCCTGACTCCAGTTAACTATCTCAGAAATGGAAGTTCCTGACCACAACAGTGAGCAGGGGACTGGCCAAAGAACCTCTGTTGCTTTTGGGGCTTGGTTGTTGTCAGGCTGGTAACAAATGGCTGATGTGTTACGTATGAAGTTACTTAAACCAACAGTCCTCCCATGTTGTCAGTTGAGAGGCCAGACCAGGGAAAAGCTAACCTCTATGCTTAACAACATGTTGCAGGTAAAGGGAAGAATTACAAGTGGCTTCCTGTAATGTTGTTCTTGGATTGGCATAAGAGTGGTAGAACTGGATAGTAAATCACTTTTTATTTGTGTGAAAAAGCTGCTGTTTGCCAGCCTTAATTTTCACCTTTTGCTTATGGGTGCACTTTTTTGCTGATACTGTATCAACTTCAATAACAGATTTAAAAGTACTGACACTTTTCAAGGCACAGGGCACTTCAGATTATTTGAAACATCTTCTCTTAGCTGGGTATCTTCTCTTCTGTGCATAGAGTCACGTAGAAGGCAGTCAGTACATTGTTGGGAAGTGAACGTGATCTAAACTGTCTCCTGCTGGCTTCCAGTCTGTTCCTCTGAGTAGTCTGATCTTAGGCTTTGGAGAGATTGCTCAGAGATTTACATAGGTGTATAATGAAATTGGCCCAGAGATTTGGATTTTCATTCTTAGGGATTTCATCTAAACCCAGAAAACATCTGCAAGAGAACAGTAGCGCTCAAGAAGGAATTACCAATAAGCCTCCTTCTCATCTCTCAGAGAGTATCCTGCCAATTCCAGACCCTTCCATGGCTCTGGGAAATAGTGCGAGTGTAAGCTACGAAAGGGCACTGCCAACTTGTGAACAGATGACAGATTATAAGGAAACTGCCAGTCTTTGCCAAAGCATCTTTTTCCCAGATCATATGTGTTTTAGCAGGACTGTCCAGCCAGGCTCTGTGTGTGTCAAGGTATCTCCATACCGTCTTTTGGAACTGACTCTTCTGGTCTGTTTAAGTGCAGCTTTGAATCTTTTGGTTATGAGAAAGAAGTCATTTCCATGAGTCCATTGTCACGCCTCAGGGGTTTTGTTGTTGAAAACTAGATGATTACGTACCACAGCAAGTCTGTGCTTTGTTCTAAGTGAGTCACAAATGAATTAGACAACTTCAGGACAGCAGGCATTGCAAGAATGGCCACCCCCAAAGAAACAGTGATAGAGGGCTTGGCAGCGTGGCCTAGTGGCTAAGGTCCTCGCCTTGATCCCATATGGCCGTTGGTTCTAATCCCAGCAGCTCCACTTCCTCTCTATCTCTCCTCCTCTCAGTATATCTGACTTTGTAATAAAAATAAAATAAATCTTAAAAAAAAAAAAAAAGAAAAAAGAAACAGTGATAGAAACTAAACTGGATTGTGGACAGGTCTCTGAGGTTTTCTACCACCACCACCCCCCCCCCCCACCCTAGCTCTAGCCTTCAGTCGCGGTGGAGACCATAGGCATCAGGAGCACTGTGAGCTGGCCTCCAGCCTCTCCAGGAACCCGGCACAGCTCACCTTGGCAGAGCAGCAACTCAGAGAAACGGAGGTTGGACCACAGCCTCAGCTGCTCCCTCTTGTGCCTCCATAACTGTGAGATTATAGTCTCTTTCTCTCTCTCTGGTTTCTCTTTGAAGCCAGTGATTGTGTCTTGTGTTCTTGTGTCCCTGTTTATGACACTATGTTATGTAGAGTTCTCATTGATCTCTGCTGGATGAGCATCAGCGACTATGTCCTCCCCTCTGGGAAGGCCGCTGGGTGCCAGGGCTGATTTTAAAGGCCAGCCACAGGGTACAATGATCTTCCCCCCTTCCTTCACAAGTAGTTGGTGAACATGTCAGGTTTTCTACTTAAAAAATTATTTCCCGGGGCCCGGCAGCGTGGCCTAGTGGCTAAAGTCCTCGCCTTGAATGTGCTCTGATCCCATATGGGCACCGGTTCTAATCCCGGCAGCTCCACTTCCCATCCAGCTCCCTGCTTGTGGCCTGGGAAAGCAGTTGAGGACGGCCCAAAGCTTTGGGACCCTGCACTCGCGTGGGAGACCCGGAGGAGGTTCCTGGTTTCCGGCTTCGGATCGGCGCAGCACCAGCCGGCTGTTGCACTCACTTGGGGAGTGAATCATTGACAGACGGAGGATCTTCCTCTCTGTATATCTGACTTTCCAATAAAATAAATAAATCTTAAAAAAAAATGATTTCCCCCACTCCCTTCCAGGACTTGTTGTAAGTAAACAGCATCAGGGATGTGTCTGAGAAGTCCGATGGAGCAGTCCTCTTGCTGCAGAACAGATGGGTGCTGGGTGAGTCGGTTCTGCTAATAAGCATGGAACAGAGTAAACAAGGCACCATGATACCTTTATGACAGAGGCAGCAGCACGGAGTCTGTCATCTAGTTACAAAGGAATTTAGTTCTTGGGCTAGAGAGACAAAATGAGTGCTTGCAAATTGGCGTTGTAAACTCAACCCAGGAAGGTTAAAAAGATGACTGTCATTGTGCCTTCTCTATCTCTTGACTTGATTGGATTCCTGAGTTTTTTGTGGAAGATTGGTGTCTGATATTGAGATTTCACTGAGCTAGTTGTGCTGGAAAGGGAGTTGAAGACAACTACTAACTGATTGATGAATAGAGACAAAATACATAGGAAGGAATACTTAAGTATCTCTTATTGGGGCTGGCATTGTGGCACAGTGCACTAAGCTACAGCCTTCCATGGATGGGTTCCTTTCCACATCCTTCTTTGGTGCACACAAATAATCTATATTGGTACGCCAGTTGAAGTCCAGCTAGTCTTCTTTTTTTTTTTAATTTAACTTTTTTTATTTATTCATTTATTTTTTAATTGGAAAGGCAGATGTACATAGAGGAGAAGAGACAGAGAGGAAGTTCTTCCATCCGATGACTCACTCCTCAAGTAACCACAACGGTCAGTGCTGTGCCGATCCGAAGCCAGGAACCAGGAATCTTTTCTGGGTCTCCCACGCGGGTGCAGGGTCCCAAGGCCTTGGGCCGTCCTCAACTGCTTTCCCAGGTCACAAGCAGGGAGCTATATAGGAAGTGGAGCTGCTGGGATTAGAACCGGTGCCCATATGGGATCCCGGCGTGTGCTAGGTGAGGACCTTAACCACTACGCTGTTGCTTCAGGCCCTAGCCTTTGTAATTTTTAAGGCTTTTCTTTAATAAGACTTACTGTATTTTTTTTAAAGATTTATTTATTTTATTACAAAGTCAGATATACAGAGAGGAGGAGAGACAGAGAGGAAGATCTTCCATCCGATGATTCACTCCCCAAGTGAGCCGCAATGGTCGGTGCACACTGATCCAAAGCCGGGAACCAGGAACCTCGTCCAGGTCTCCCACACAGGTGCCGGAACCCAAAGCACTGGGCCGTCCTCGACTTCTTTCCCAGGCCACAAGCAGGGAGCTGGATGGGAAGTGGAGCAGCCGGGATTAGAACCGGCGCCCATATGGGATCCCGGGGCGTGCAAGGCGAGGACCTTAGCCACTAGATCACGCCGCCGGGCCCTACTTACTGTATTTTTTAAAGGCAGATTTATAGAGAGAGGGAGAGGCAGAGAGATCATCTGTCTACTGGGTCACTCCCCAAATGACAGTAGCTAATGGGGTGGATCAGGCCAATGTCAAGAGCCCACAACTCCGTCCAGGTCTTCCACGTGGGCAGCAGAGACCTAAGCACTCACATCATCCTCTGTGGCTTTCAAAGGCATATTACCAGGAAGCTAAATTTAGATGCAGAGAAGCTGGGACTTGAGCCAGTGCTCTAATATGGGATGCAAGTGCTACAAGTAGTGCCTTAACACACTGTGCCACAACCCTGGATCCCAGGATTACGTTGAATTTTGTAAGGTCAGTAAAACACTGTGATATCCATGAAGCAGTAGTTGAAAACATCATCGACCATTCTGAAATGTCCTGGGACCATTCCAGCATGTCTCGGAATAAGACTTGGATGTAGCCTGTGAGTATGTGAGTGGTACAGTTCTCTGCAATCTGACTTCCCAACGGTGGCAATAGGTGGTGTTGAATAGAAGTACTGTGGTCCATCAAAGTGGAATTGCAGGCAGTACCCTGCCCTCAGGGCTGAAGAAAGAAAGATCCATGGTTCTTTTGATCTAACACAGCACTGGTTCCTTGTCACAACTTGTTGGCGTCGCCATGTACCCCGAGCCGAGCGGAGGGGCTAGGGTTACAAACAGACAACACATAAGACAACACAAGACAACATGCAGTGGGTCACTCTTGTACACAGAATGCCAAGTTTATTCCAAGTATCCTGCATCTTTTATAGTCTGCTTAGTCCCTCCCAGTATTATCCCAATGTTCAAGCAACACCTAAGCTCCCCTGGGGACATCTTAACAAAAGGAAAGTAAAGAAGAGGGAACTTGCAGTCAAGCCAGGGGCTAAATGCATTAGGCCAAGCTTGCCCATTTTGTTATCCCTTAGAAACAAGCTAAGCTGTAGAGTTAACCCTTGGGAGACCAGGGCCTACAACAACTGAAAAATCTCCAAGGACATGCTGACCCTCTACAGTCTCCCCGGACAAGCAGCTGCCACATGCATGCAGGAAGTGGTAGGGCTTTATTTCCCATGGGCTGCCGTTCCCAAGGGCTGTGGGCTGCAGCAGGCTCTCCCCCGTGTGCTGTCACAGCCCTTGCCCCGCGACAGCCTCTGCCTGGTCTCGCTTTCTGGATGCCTGATTGATACACCATCAGGCAGAGATGGGAGGCAGGCTGTGGTAAATGTGCCTTCCTGGAAGCCTGGGTGGAATGAAGCCAGGATTGGGATGCCGTATATGCAGAAGTGAGAGCCCTCTGCAGCCTGCAGGGGCCCCGCTCCAGGTTCTAGGAAGAAACTGATGGTTCAGTTATAAGGAGCCTCCCCTGTGTTTTGGCTGTTGCTATCAATGTGTCATTCACCTTGATCTATCCTCAAATAAAAGACAAGTTATTTTGCTTTAGAGACTATCAAATTAGGACATCATAAACCATGTTAATGACCCAGTGAAGGCAGAGCTGAAAGCTTTCCCCTAAAGCGTAATAGCACAGATGACGCTTTGTTCGTGCTCAGTGGCAAACAAGGCAAGGGAAGTGTATAGCTTTTTTTCCTTTTCTGGAAACTGCCTGGCTGCTTTAGAGTTCAAAAAACCATCATTTTCTTATAGTTTTTCAAAATGATTTGTCCAAAAGGCGGCATAACCTGGGAAGACTGTGAGAGCCAAGGCTGCAGGGTGAGAGGACATGCGGAGCCTCAGGGGCGCCCATAGAAACGGAAGTCCCTGAACTGCACAGAGAGAGTGACAAGTATTTTCCTTAGCGCCCTCCAGTCTACAAGTGCTCTGAATGCCAGCTCTTCTGTTGAGGCCCGATTCTCTTCTAACTGGCTCTGTGATCCAGGTGACATTGTTGACTGTGGAGTGCCCTCTGTTTGCTAACTATCTCCTTGTGGTAAAGAGAGGTTTACAGGAAATTGAATCTCCACAGAGAAATGGAAATTGCATGAGGAAGTCATGTGTGTTTGGCATGGTGATTATTCATGTTGGAGTACCTAGCCTGGAGTCCCAGCTCTGCATCCCATATTTGGGTCCCTGCCACCCGTGGGGAAGACTGGGGTTGAGTTCTGACCTCTCAGATTTAGCCTGGCCTAGTTCTGACTGTTGCAGGCATTTGAGGAGTGGGAACATATGTGTTTTCTTTCTTCTCAAAGAAATGAACAAAGTTATTTAAGTATTTAAGGGATTACAGGAAGAGGATTATTTTTCTTAGGCCTAGCATGATGGCTAATTGCCTTGCATGCACCAGGATCAATTTGTATCCCAGCTGCTCCAGGTCCCATCCATCTCCCTGCTTGAGGGCCAGGAAAGCAGTGGAGGATGTCCCAAAGTCTTGGGCCTGCACCCTTGCAGGAGACCCAGAAGAAGCTCCTGGCTCTTGGCTTTGGATCGGCTCAGCTCCAGTTGATAAGGAGGGTCACAGAATCCATGACAAGGATTTTGAGTTGTAACTATTTTATTTGGGGAAAATTCTCATGCAGCAATAGTGAGGCATAGATAGCGTGAGATAAGAAGGAAAACCCAATACATGTGGTTTTCAAGCACAAGAGCTTGATGTCTCCACAATTCCTGAGAAGCCTTCAGTGCGGCTCCTGGAGCTGGGCAAGCGTTGGGGTAAGGGTACTTAGCCACCAGCTCCTGTCCCCCTGGGAGAGTAGCACCGATGTCAAGAACTGCATCACGTGGCCCTGTAGGACCTGTGACGTTCAGGCAGGGCCAAAGGCCTGCAGCCAGAAATAGGAAACCCCCAGGGGTGTGCTTTTGGTGCAATGCCATCAGTAGTGAGGCTGAGCTTGCCCGGAACTGTCCAGTGTAGCTACAGCTGAAAGGACATCTCCCAGGAAGCACTGGTGCTTCTGCAGGGAAAGAACAAGGCAACGATGGAAACAGCAGCAGAGCTGCCTGACCCAGAGGTCGGTGGAGGCCTTCTGATGAAAGTGGTTTCTAAGCTGAGAAAAAACCAGACAGAAGGGAAGGAGGCAGATAGAGATGAACTGCAAGCTCAGAACTGTGTGGTTGGGGTAGAGATTACGAGATGGTCACGAAGGAAACAGAGAAGAGCCATGTAAACAGAATTATGTGATCAGATTGTATTCTAGAAAATTCATTCTGATCAAAGTATGTCAGTAGATGCTAGGATAGGGCTGATGAGTGAGGGCAGGATAAAGCAGAAGTCAGAGTGACCTGTTAAGAGGCTGTTGAATTATCTAGATGAGGAAATGTAAAAAATTAGAACTAGGGCAGAGGCCGGCACATTGACATATCAGGTTAACGCTCTGCCTGCTAGCACCAGCTGCTCCACTTCTGGTTCATCCCTCTGCTTGTGGCCTGGGAAAGCAGCAGAGGATGACCCAGGTCCTTGGGCCCCTGCACCCACATGAAAAACAGGGAAGAAGCTCTGGCTCCTAGCTTCAGATCATTTCAGCTCTGGCGTTCTCTCCCTGTAAAATCTGCATTTCAAATGAAAATACGTATTTAAAAATAAAGTAAGAAATATATTCAGTTTCCATATCTCTGTTTGTGCTCTGTTCCTGGCCAAACTGTGTGTGTGTGTGTAGATTATCACAGGTGCTGTTGTGAATAGAAAGTAGCAGATTCATTTAAAATGTCAAAAAAGGGGTTGACGCCATGGCATAGCAGGCTAAGGCTTCACCTATGACACTGGCATTCTATATGGACACTGGTTTTAGTCCCAGCTACTCTACTTCCAATTCAGCTCCCTGGGAAGCTGCACTCTACTTCCAATTCAGCTGCACCTGGGAAAGCAGTGGAGGATGGTCCAACTCTTTGGGCCCCTGTACCCACATGGGATATGCAAAGAAGCTCCTGGCTCCTATCTTTGGACCTGCCCAGCTCTAGTCATTGCAGCCATTTTGGCTCTCTCTGCCTCTCTGCCTTTCCAATAAAAATTTCAAAAGGACTATTTGAAAGCAGCTTAAGCAAATTGGGAAGTAAAACTGCTGTCAACACCTCAGGGACCATCTTGTCCTAGAGATGAGACTGCAGAGTACAGGGCACCGTGGTTCCTCAGAGATGTCTCCTTGTCCTAGAACTGTATCCTCTATTGGTTTGACCTTTGTGTCATTTAACCTCACTGAATCCTATTTATTTGGCCAACTCAACACAAAGATAATGACACTGTTATGAGCGGAAGTTAGGCTCAGCACATAGTGGGGTGTGACCGTGGCAGGGAAGCAAGCATCTCTGGACCAGGAATCAGGGAAAGATTCTGTGTAGGGTAGCCCAGCCCCAAGAGCTTATGTTCAGTGTGGACACTGGCCTGCCGGCCCTCCACAGCAGGGTGAGGTTTCATGATGGTCTAGAAACCAGTGGCTTTTGAGTTGCTGAGAAGGTGACTATGGAACCACTTGGAGAACAAACACCCTAGGACAGCATGCAGTGTTTCCAGTGTTCGCAATTGCTCGTGGTTCCCAAACATTTAACCCACGTATGTCTGTGAGGCTGGGAACAGTCTTCAGATCCCAACTCAGTAACTTTTAGTTTTGTGAAAGAGGCCAAAAGCCATGTGCCTTGTGTTGATCCTTCCTCTTGTATCACCTTTCACAAACTAGCTGCCTTCTGTTTTTCTTGCTGTGTCTCAGGCATTTAATGATGACTAGAAGCATTCAGTCTGCCAAGACTTGAGCTTGGGTACATGGGGTCTCTTCCACGGCCCCTGATTGCATCCCCCAGCAGGCCCACAAGGAGGCTGTACATTCCCCTGCTCATAGGACAGAAATGTTTGACACCTCCAGCAAGAATGCGGGGACCAGCCCACACGAGGTGAAAGTGTCCTTGGGGCTTGTTTAGGGTACTGCGACCTAAGACTTGTCAGTGCTGGGAATGTGTTCTCTTTCTCAAAAGAACACCGTGGGACTTCCCAGCACAAGTGATGGCAGTTAGGGAGGCCAGTGCTGTTGCCTCGGTGACCCCGAGCCAGGTGGTGTTTTAGCTTTTACGTTGAACATGTGCTGCAGCTTGTGAATAAGCAGTCACTTTCTGGAAGACAAGCCAAGACACACGTACTTAAGGAGCATAGAGTCGTACAGGCAAAGCTGGAGTTTGAACCTGGGCGTGGGATTCCACAACCACGCCTGAACACACCGTTCTTCCCCTTCCTGCAAGCGGAGACCTGCCCTCCAGAGCACACAGAGGTGTTGCAGGACTTCGCAGCGTGTGGGCAGTCAGAGATGTCAAAAGTCCCATGTGCTGCCCGGGAGGGAAATGCCTTGGGTGCTGCTTGGCTTCCATGAGACAGATGGATGCAATTCAGGGAACCCTGTGCCCATCAGAAAAACCATTCATCAGCGAGAGGAGAATGTTTACCTGCTATGTTTCATATTTTGTTTTTCCTTAGGTTAAAAAGAGCAAGTGGCATGAGCAGCCTTTTGGGGAAAATTGGAGCCAAGAAGCAGAAAATGAGCACCCTTGAGAAATCTAAATTGGACTGGGAGAGTTTCAAGGAAGAAGAAGGGATTGGTGAAGAATTAGCCATCCATAACCGAGGCAAAGAGGGGTAAGCAGTAGCATACTCCTGAGAGGCCTCAGAATTCTGACATGATTTCTTGGAAACAAACTGCAATTTTTAAAAAACGGGCTTTTCATGGTGAAACAACAGTTGCAAGTGTAACTAGGAGGGAAGCTGTTCTGTGGTGGGGCAGGTCCCACATGTGGGAGTTGCTGGTGGTGAAGGGAAGAAGGGCATATGAGCAACACTGCTCACTGTGCCAGTCACATCTGCCAAGCTGGATATGCTGAATTGCGACTCCAGGGAGTTGTAAGTCGCCTGGCTTATTCACATGGCCAGTCGGGCTCATGGTAGCAGCATTGGCCTGGTCTGAGTTATTTGGCCTTCAGAGTAGCCAGATTTGCTTAGATGCTTCCAAAACAATGCCAGCAGAATTCCTAGATGTTGTTGCAGTGTCGTGGGAGTTTTTTGGTTTTCCTTCATTTCTCTATCTATTTATTTATTTGTTCATGTCATTGTGACCCCGGGTGGGGCTTCACCCATGGCCACAGCCTGTCTGATGTGCCTGACCCTTGAACAATGTCCCAAGCCTTTGCTTGCCCATTTCCACCTTATTTGGGAACACAAAGATGTCCACAAAGTACATAGTTGGCGGTAAAAATAGTCCTTCCTTCACATGTTTGTTCTCCTGCTGGTTAAACCAAAAATGAAGAGCGTATGTTCAGAGTCTGGAAGTAGTTATGGACCCCAGAAGAAGAGTTACTACAGAAGTGGGTTTGAGGCTCCAGGTCAACATCATTCCCCAGCCCTCGGGGTGAATGGAAGTGTCCAGGGGCAGCAAACCAGGCACCTCTGAGGCTCAGCTCCTTCACCAGTGAGGTTGGGATAATGCTGCCGCCCTCACCATGCGTTTGTGAGGGTCTCGTGAAATGATACATTTATACATCTGTTACATGTATGTGAAGTAGGTGAGTCACTTTACAGCATACCTGTCAGTAAATGCAGGGAATACATTAGAGGAAAGGCATGAGGAATTTTTAAGGGGAGAAGGTCATATATCCAAATAAATCCTCAAGATTGTTTGAATGAACCTGGGAGCCAACTAGTATGCTGTGCCATAAGGCGTTTCAGTGACTTTATGAGCTTATCTAGCGATCAGACTTCTCAGGCGGGGGAAGCCAGAACCATCTGGGAAGGCCCAGATGAAGCACTGACAGGAGTGGGTGTTACCTCTGCCAGGCGAGGCATTTGCCCCGGGCCACCCCACTCTGATTCAGCTCTGTGAGCTCAGAGCTCCCTCCTGTTCTCAGCTTTTGCACAGGGATCTAGGGCAACAGAGGAGCTGCTAATGCATACTCCTCTTCATTGATGATGCAGGTTGGACAGCATTCACTCTACTCGAGTTAATAGAGTTCTTATAAAAGTAAGGGGTGGTGCTAAGTGAAGATCTGGCCGAGTTAATCACATATAGCCTGGGAGAGAAAACAAGATTAAAAAGACAGAGGCCCAGTTGCGGGCCTGTCAGGCCATGGAAAATTTCATCATTGGGCTAGGGAATAACTAAGAGCCTGCCACTTTGCTGTTCTGTTTTTTTGTCCTTTGTTTGAGCAACATCCCTCTCCTGGATTTCACAGATATGATGATGTTTTTCTTTTTCTTTTTCTTTTTTTTTTAAAGATTTATTTATTTTCATTACAAAGACAGATATACAGAGAGAAGGAGAGACAGAGAGGAAGATCCTCCGTCCGATGATTCACTCCCCAAGTGAGTGCAATGGCCGGTGCTGCGCCGATCCAAAGCTGGGAACCTGGAACCTCTTCCAGGTCTCCCAGGTGGGTGCAGGGTCCCAAGGCATTGGGCCATCCTCAACTGCTTTCCCAGGCCACAAGCAGGGAGCAGGATGGGAAGTGGAGCTGCTGGGATCAGAACCGGCGCCCATATGGGATCCTGGGGCTTTCAAGGCGAGGACTTAAGCCGCAAGGCCACGCCGCCCGGCCCGTGATGATGTTTTTCTAGTGCAGATCTGATGAGGCTGTGTTCTGCCTTGGCCCCTCTCACCTGCCCACTTCAGTGTCCACCTCAAGCCACCCCCTCAGTTTCCTTTTCCAGCTTCTCCAGACAGCACAGGAGTTGGACCCCTCATGCAATCTAGAACAAAAGCTGCAGTTTTGATTCTCACCTTGGCCTATTGTGAGAATCCCCTGGGGAAAATTTCCAAAGTTCAGGTGACATTGTCATCCCTGTGTAGTGCTACTGAATCCCGAGTCTGGAACAGATAAGTCACAGATACCTGTGTCTTTCAATCACTTCACAGGTGATTCAACTAGACAGCTAGGCTGAAAATCACTAGACAAATCAACATCAAGTTTTTGGGGGAAAAAAATTCTGGAGGCAACAGCCAGACATCAGTATCATTTCCGGCACACATACAACTGGAAAGCCAGCTGCAGAGTGGGTGCTTTGGGAAGTGTACCAGAGTTAAAGGAGTGCAGGCACTAACTAAATGTGCTTGTTGAAATTTCTAGAATTCAGGTGTACTATATAATTTCCAAAGGAATAAAAATGAAGTGATTTTTTTTTCAATTAACCACAACAACAGAAAGATATGAGTTAAATAGAACAAGCTAGACCAATAGGAAAAACAAAATGAGACGAAATTGAACACTAAATTCATCTGTGTGTTTCTATGAAATAGACAAAACCAATTGCTCCAGTTAAGACATAAGAAATATTTTGAATTTTTAACAGAAGTTATATGCAGCTTAGATTTAGACAATTGTATTTAAAAATGCTGAAAACTAAAAAATTAGATGAGTCATGCAGATACTGACAAAAGAAGATGGATATAGCCATCGTAATAGAAAAAATAAGCTTTGAGACAAAGCTGTTTCTAAAAAATGAAAAAAGCAATTTATTCGAGTGATAAAAAATACCCATCTTCCCTGAGAGATAGTGATCTGAGGTGGAATGTGCTGTGGCCATCATCTCCTGAAGCTCCACACAGGCCTTCCCTGGGACACTGCCCTTCCACTCCTAGTTTTGTTCCCAACAGAAATACATAATTAATGTCCAAAGACGGAAAGCCACTCAGAGGTCTATCAATAGGGAAATAGAAAATGAAAGTGTGGTGTGTTCACACAATGGGATGTTGTTGTTCTTCAGTGGGAACACAACACAGAGAAACTAGGAACATAATGCAAAGAGTATGAGTCCTTTGTGTGAAGGTCAAAACCAGGCAAAACCTTTGTGTCCATTAGTTCAGTCCGTGAAAGAAAGAAGTCCATGAAAGAGTACCATGTATGGTGTCATTCTGTGTCAGATCAAAAAAAAAAAAAAAAGGCACTGCTTAACTTCAGTGTTGAAGAAACAAAAAACTGAAAGTGAGAAAATGAGTTGCCAGGTCCTGAGCAAGCTCACTCCTGAGTAGCTGTTGGTGTTGGGGTCAGACTTACTCAGGAGCCCTCAAGGCTAGTATCCGTGTGCTTCTTGACCCCTTACCAGAGCTTACTTCATGGAGGTTCATTTACCTTGCCATTGCATTCTTCCACTTGTGCATCATTTCACAATAAACTGAATGGAAGCTGAGTTCCACTCTTGACCCTACCATCAAGCTGCTATGGGCAGTAACCCCTGTTTCTCTGTAAAGCGAGGATAATGGCACCCACCTCTCAGGATTCCTGTGAGAGTTAGGTAAGTAGGAGACACCTGCCAAGTTCAGAGATAGGAATCCCCAGTCCTCCCACCTGCCGCCAACTGACCACACGAGGCTCTAGTTTTATCGTGAACGCTAGATGCTTGCAGGCCTTGCATCCCTTCCTTACATATTCCTGCCAGTTCTTCCACTATGGAGTCTTTTCCACAGAGGCAGGAAGCAGAACTGGGGGCATCTGTCCCCGTCCCCCTTACCAGCTTCTCTCCCTTCCCTGAGCTGTTGGATTTGGGAAGTCCCAGAGTAACCATCTCTTGCTCCACAGGAAAGCTCGTTTGTCTCAGAACTTAACTACCATTTTCTGCTGGGAAAGTTGCTCTCCTCTACCCTGCTCATTCCACTGAGCTCCAGACTTGACACCCCCACTTGAATGTCTTAGCCATCACGCTCCACATCACTGTGAAAAGAAAAACCAGGTGTCGTCCTCAGTTTCTTTCTGTTTACATCCTAAGTTCTACCTGTCCTTCCTTATCCAGCACCACTGCCACCTACCCCAGCTCCAGCCACTGGCATCTGCCTGTCTGTCCTTCCATGTCTTGTCCATCCAGCATCTGAGAAGCTGCTTGAAGAATATAAACCAGCTTCATTCCTTCCTTGTTCCAGTAGCACTTCAGGTCAATCTGTGTTAAACACTCCTTATGCTGACCAGCCCTGGCCTCCCCAAGCCCACCCCTATCCTGCCTTCCTCTTGTCTGCTGCAACCCAGCCTCAAGGCCCATCTGTGGTGCTACTCCCCAAGGAGGCCCTGCTTGTCATCTTAGTCCTGACTTGCCTCAGAGTGGCCCATAGCTCAAGAACTGTCAGCCCTATCACCCTGTTTGTCTTATTCACTGATTGACTAACATACCTATTCTGTTTGATTATCTATGCCAAGCCCCAAGGGCAAGGTCTTGTCCCTAAAACCCAGAGCAGCACCTGCACCACTAGCCAGCAGAAGCCATGGCTTTGTTTGGCTGCCTGACAGGACTGGAATTAACCACCTAGAAGAGAAGAGAATAAGTCAGGATGGTATCTCCATCATTTCCAATAGGCAGAGTTGATTGAAATGCCCCCACCAGTGATGGCTCAAGAGAATGGATTCCTGCCACCCACATAGAAAACCTAAGTTTCCAGCTCCTGGCTTCACCCCAGCCCAACCCTAGCTGCTTTGGATATTTAGAGAGTGAATCGGCAGATAAGAAATCTGTCTGTTGTGTGTGTGTGTCTGCCTGCTTGTCAAATAAATAAAAGCTAGAAAGAAGTACCCACAAGAAGCAGGTGTCTGTCTAGCAAAGATGGCTGCCTTTCCTGCACACCCTAATCCCCAGAACCTCATGCACCATCCAGGACCAGAGTCGTATGCTCCGGTGCATTGAGCATGGCATCCCTCTAGCCCTGTCACACAGGCTTCTTGGTAGTCATCATCACCAGCCCTGCTTTCCAGCAATGCCAAGGTGGAGGTTAGCATTGCTGGGGAGAAATCACTCGGAAAACTGCAGAAATGCAGGTGTGTTAGCTGCTGCCATCTGCTAATCCAATTGAATGTCTCGGAGTGTGACGATTGGAAACCAGGTGATTTTTTGATTCAGAGGGGCATGACGAAGGGACCAGGGGAAGCAATTTTCTTTTTCAAAGAATCTGTCTCCATGACCCCTGAGTGTCGTTAAAAACCAGCACATCCTTGAGGTGACATAGAAGTGAAGCAGTGGAGAAGAAATTGAATTAAAATCACTCTGCTTTCACTCTGGCCCTTCAGGTATTTATAAATTAGATCCAGGGTGGGGGCACAGGCCTAGAGAGTGTCAGGCAGATTGCTTTTTTTCAGCTGCACCTCTGGAGGGCACGAATGATCATCTCATTATATCCATCCTGAGCTACCTTCTAGCCTAGGCATGTTCCACTGCTCTGTGGAGTGGAGAATTGAGGTACGCCCTTTTCCATCCCGTGTTTGCGTTGAGCTGAATGCTCTCTTGAGGAATCTCACACTGGCTGTGCTTGAAGTGATGTGGGAGTAACGCAGCAAAGGCCTCAGTTACATGCATCTGTGTCCCATTCCCCTGCATCTCCCTCTGTTCACACTTGTCCTAACCTGCATGGAAGAGGCTTCTTGTGGCGATCTGCCTCAAGATGACCACATGATGGAGCTTTTAGAAGGCAGCACAAGAGGCCAAAGTCAGCTCTTTGATCTCTTGGGAGTGGGTTCGCTAACTGCGGGAATTGAGAGACATCTTCCCTGGCTGCATTTCCTACCCTCTTGTCCCTCTCTCCCTCCCCATTTACCTCGGCCTCCGGAAATAATTGGGGTTGAAAGGTCCAAAAGATAAAAGATGTCATGGTTGGTATGTTTAACCTGGTTCTAAAAGGAAAAGCTAGAAAATCCCCAAGGTTCTTGTACTATTAGGGTGTTTTATTATAGAAAGTGAAGACTGCCTCTTAAATGGGCCATAAAAGACAGCAGTAGCAGGAAAGAATGATGTGTCCTCCACCCCAGCTCCCCTCTGGGCCCAGCTGAATCAGGCCAGGCCCCCAGGAGGGTAGGCATAGGCGGAAAGAGCACCAACACGGTAAATGAGCAGGAGTTTCATTCCATTGTTTGTCTCTGGGCCACGTAAAGGGCTTGGGAATTCCCTGAGGCTCAGTTCAGATAGCTGAGTACTCAAACCACCTTAGAGAGAGCAACAGTCAAACATCCCTTCCTCTTTCTGGAGTGCTGGCCTTTGGTCCCTGTTCCACAGAGTGATGGGTCAGTAAGCTGTCACCTGCAATGCCAGCATCCCATAGTAGCCCCAGTCTCTGCCACTCCATTTCAAATTCACCTCCCTGTAACGCGCCTGGGAAAGCAGCAGAAAATGACCCAAGTGCTTGGGCCCCTGCCACCCCATGGAAGACCCAGAATGGAATTCCTGACTCCTGGCTTCAGCCTGGCCCAGCCCGGCTCTAACTATTATGAAGATCTAGCGAATGAACCAGTGCATAGAAGATCAATCACAAACATGTTCGTTCATTCGTTCTTTCTTTCTCTCTCCCTCTCTACCTCCCTCTTTCCCTTTCTCTCTTTCCCTCCTCTCCACTCATTCTCATTGTCACCACTTTTCAAGAAAGTAAGTCATTAACAATAGCAGCAGCAAAAGTGGGGAGAGAGCAAGAAGCCCCTTCTCCTATGGTTTTTTTTAAATTTTATTGTTTACAAAGCACCCCTCACAGAGTTATTTGTATCTTCAGAAGGATATTACAATTTTTATTACTATTTTACGGGAAAAAAAATAAAGCATCAAACATTAGGTATCTTGGCCAAAATCGAAAAAACAGTAAATGCAAGAGCCCTTGTCATCATTAGCACTTTTCTGTCTCTTCACAAAAGGGGAGTTCATGTCCAATAGTTTTTTTTTTTTTTTTCATGGTCTTGTCAGTAAATCAGGACTATTACAGGATCCTGTTAGCATCTGCAGAAGACTGTGGGTGGGGAGTGAAGTCACAGAAGTGCCGTGATAGCCTTTGTCTAGGTTGCCATTGGAAATACGGTGCATCCTGCACATGCTGCCAAGGCCTTCCCTAACCCAGAGATCTGCCTGCACCTGCTGGGTCAGTGTCCAGTGTCCAACCTGGGCTTCCCTCTTGGTGGTCTCGAGGTCAGCTCGATCCAGTACAGCTTCTGGGAACTTGCAAGGCATTTATTCATGCTCAATGAGCATCCTAATGTAAACATCACTTGCTGTTCTTCGAAGGAAAGTAGGAAGGAAAAAACACAAATCCTTGAAACCACACACTTCCTCGCCGTCCTCTCTCCGCCTTTTATCCCTGACAGGTAGTTCTCACTAGAGGGCTTACAGAAAACCTAAGAGCGAGTCATAACCTTTTCCTGCCAGGGTCACACCCCAGCAACAGGAGTAAGATTCAATTCCTGATCTCCAAGTCTGCGAATTTCCACCAGCCCTCTGCATGCAGGTGGCAGAGGGTCAGTAGCTGAGTGGACCTGCCCTTCACGGGAGTCTGATGCTGTAGAAAGTGGGACCTTAGCTCAGCAGCGGGACACAGATCCAAGCCTAGTAACCATCTCCTCACAAGGGTTATGATCTGGTAACGACAGATGCACGTTTTCCACAGTGCAACCAAAGAAAAATTAGTGCACAGATTCAATTACATCTCCCATTTTCAATGGCAATTTTGCTCTCTCAGTAGATTAATTAGCAGAGATCTCCTGCCCCCAGGCAAATGGTAGCACACTTTATGGCAAGACGGTGCATTAAAATGCATGCTGTGTCTCAGCTGAGCACGCATGCCTGGGTCAGCCTGCAGTGCCTCCCCCTGTGCCTAAGAGGGCTGGGGGAAACCTCATTTGCTGACCCTGGCCCCCACTTAGAAGCAGTTACATGGGCTTTTAAGGGGAGGCACCTGTTCTTAGGAGAGGTCATGTTAACAGGAGTAACCTGGCCCAAACCGATGCAGAATACTAAGGAGAGGAGCCAGGTGGGAGCAGAGGCACAGAGGGAAGCCAGTTAATCAGCGTCAGTGTGCACCCACATCCCTATGCCCCCTTCGCATTCCTGGCAGCTCCATGAGATCTCAACTGCTGCCCTATGTCTTCCATTTTCAGATGCAGCTTTCTCACATTGTGATTTTGATACATAGGAGGCATTGCTTCTGTTCCCTCAACTCAGTACCCCCTAATGCCAGGGCAAGAAACATGACCAACCTCCTGGGAGGCTGAATGAGACTTAGAGAGGTTCAGTCCTTAACTAGCATTGCCCAGCTCGTGTGTAACCAAGCTAGGGTTTGGATCTGTGCTTGACTAAGCTGTTTTCTTTATTTTCCGCTGAAATCTTGTTACAAGATTGTCTCAGAGCCTCTATTGTTCTTGCCCTTTGATGAGGTGTTGCTCTCCCCAGTCCATTTTCTTTTCACTCACATCTGGCCCACAAGCAACCTTGTTTAGCTGAAAAAAGTGGTTTGATGTTCCTGAAAGCATTGTGGGTGGTCGCTCTGGGCACCAGCTGTGTTCACCCTGTGGCAGCTGTGGGGCCTGACAGAGCAGGGGAGGCCAGACTCCTCCCAAATTCTACTGACAAGTTCTCTCTTCATCTTCCTGCAGGTACATTGAACGGAAGGCTTTTCTGGAACGAGTGGATCACAGGCAATTTGAAATTGAGCGTGATCTCAGGCTGAGCAAAATGAAACCTTGATGTCTTGGGAGATCAGTAGCAGCTTAATCCTGTTTACAATGTGAGCTTTTTATGCATCTGTGACATGCTTTCCATTCACTGCTTTCAGGCAAGGTCTCTTTTTCTACATTGAAAGTCCCCTTATGTATCTTGACTTCACATAATTTCATTCGTTTTACTTTCAAAAATTTGTCCGTAAGAAAATAAGATAAAATAAAAGGTGGTCCTACGAGGCTGCTGAAAATGATGACTGCTCACCGTCTTCTTGCCGCAGAGTTGTTGCCAGTCCTTGCCAACCACAATGGAGAGAGCTGGCCAGCCTAACATAGGTGTGAATTGTTCATACGCACCAAGCTTTTTGTGACCTTGACCTTGCTCTGGGAGCCTGGGGGGAGGTGCACAGTGACTGCATGACACCATGTCCCTGGTGTTTGTGTGCGTCCCCTCAGACTTCTCTCTTGCACTTCCTGAGTGGGCTCCCCCAGGCTGAAAATCAGGATAGTTGATGGCTGAGGTGGGGACTTTGCCACAAGCTGATGCTCCTCCTGAGGAACAGCCAAGCTCAGTGTGCTCTCACCAGGCTAGTTCTTAGTTTTTGGTTTGTCAGAGAATACTCTAAAAGACTCTTTTTTTTTCCCTATAAGTTTTTAGTGAAAATTTAAGTCCCAAATTCCTACTTAGAGCATGGTGTTCTCTGGGGAGCAGCAAGGAGGTAATGAATTCTGTGTGGAGAGGAAAGAAGGGGTAGACACCATTCTTACAAACAAAGCATTAACCCTCACACCTGCTTATGGTGTTGAGGCAGGGAGAGGTTAGGTGAAGGTGACATTCCAAAGGCTAGAATCCCCTGGAAAGGTGGGGGTGTAGCAGTGCCAGCAGTGCCGGTCTCTGCTGTGGACTGCAGGCCGGGAGGGAGGGATTGAGGAGCAGGTGACAGATGAGCCAGCCAGCACGCCTGCATGTTCAATCTTGTTGCAAACATGGAGGCTTTTCTCCATTTGGTCTTTAAAATTGTCCCAAGAGAGTGAGTGGATTTAGAGATGAAGCACGATGGGTCTTGTCTTGGTGAACTGTGAAGCTGGGAAAGAAGTATATGAGGTTCAGTATGCTGTTGTCTGCCTTTTAGATTCAGGTTTTTTATAGTAGAATGTTCCACAAGACTACACAAGAAAGCCAGGATTCCGCTCGGTTTGAGCAAGGACTTTGAAGGGTTCTGAGCTGTTTGGAAGAGAGTGGGCAGCATGCCCCACTTTGCAGAACCCTACATCTGTCCTAACAGCTTGGAAACTAAACTGCAAAGTCTCTGTCACCTCATCTTCCCAATGTTTGAAGTGCCGCCTCTGACCCCTCCTGTTCACTGCTTAATGTTGTGAGTCAAGTTCAAGGAACAGAAGAACTTGCCAGCAAGAGAGATTGCTAAGGCATAGCAGCTTGTTCTACAAATGAGTGGCTGTGGTAAGCTAAAAGCCAGAAATCCCTTGGCCCTGCTTGGCCATCCGTACTGGCCTCAGTGGTGTGGCTGCAGAATGAAAATTGCCCGTGGCACCAGCCAGACTGAAGTAGGTGGTTGTCTGTGGGGATACTTAAGGCAGGTGTGGACTGGCCTTGGTCTTCCTCTTGTCATTGAACTCCTGCCCAAGTCCATCCATGCCGTTGAAGGTCTGGCTTTCTCAGGTAGCATTGCCACCTGTTCCAATCCCTGCTTACCTTACCTGCCAGGAAATGCCCCACCACTACAAATGCCTTTCCCTTCTCAGACCACTGAGGCCTGGCTGAGTTAAATTATGTTCATCATTACTCTGGAAATCCCTTTCCATTCCCATCTTCTGTTTGAACCATGGCCAACCCTTTCCGTCCCGCAGTTGTGTTAAGAGCAAGTGAGAGATGTTTTATCTAACTCTTCATGTTCACATGTAGTGAAAACTACCTCCCACAGGAAATGATGTCCCTCATCCAGAAGTTGGTTGACAAGGAAAACGTTTGCAGGAAGTGGAAAGAATGAGTCAGTGGTGAGGGATGGTTTGGTGGCTCAGCCCCCCACTGTGGCCTGAGGGATAGAGGAGCCTGGGCCTGTGGAGCCCAGGGACTCCCCAGGAGTTGCGCTCTGGCCGTCTGTTGCCATTAGTGCTTTCTGCAGTGTCCAGATATACTTGTTGGATTTGCAGGGCTTCTGTTACCTTCTCTTAGTCAAATCTGCCCTGAAACAGTATAAGATCAGACAGCAAACAAGCCTCTCCGTAGGCCCCGCTCACCTACTTCCGGAAGAACGCAGAGCTCTAATTAGTTCTGCAGAGGGTCTCTGGGGCTGAATCTGTTGCTGCAGCTAATAAAACAAAACTGGGCTAAGAGCCTGTCTTCCTGAGAACTGTGTAGCGCAAAGGATTGGCTGAGTGGCTGGCACCACAGAGCTTCAACAGAAGAGGAGTGAGGTGTCTCTGGCAGCACGGCTGGGAACAAAGGCTGAGTGATAGGCTAGCCCTCTGGTGCTGTGTCGCCTGTGGCGTCAGCTCAGCAGAAGCCCTAGTGCAGCTGGGTGAGATATCACATGTGGTACAGGGGGAATGCAAGTGGTTGGTGTGATCATGTGATACGGTGTGTGTGGTGTGGCTTTGAGGGCTTGATTGGCATGGTCTGGTGTGGCGTGGTGGAAGGGGTCTAAAATAGGCTCTTGGAAGTGTGATCTTCTGCTATGAGTTCTTAGCCAGAGCTGAGATTGCATAGGTTTGCGAGGCAGGACCTTTGGCTTTGCATTTACCAAAAATTAGGAGTGGTGTGAGAACAGTGAGCTCCCAAGGAAGGCCAAGAAGCCTTGAGCTTCCTTGGGAAATGATCAGGTGATCCTTGTGCCAGGGGTTTCCTCACATGTCATTTCCCTAGGTCTCCTCTGGGTTTCTGAGAATACTTGCCTGTGGTCTTCTAATGAGCCGGCCAGTGGCTCGCTCCCACCCCCAACATCATGTTACTGGAGCAGGATGTCAGATGGGCAGGTGCTGCTCCCTCTACCTCCCCAGCCTTTTCGGCATTCTTTTCAACTGCTGCTTCCCCTTGACCCTGCCCCCCCATACCTTTCTAGTGCTACATAGATCCCGAAATGCTGTTAGGCACCATCTTTGTACATAGGAAGTTGACCCCACAGAGACCAGGGTGTAGCAGTTCAGCAGAGTTCTTTCTGATGGCCCAAGCCATGGAATCCCTCCTTCAGGGACTGCTCTTCCTAGTCTGCAGTGGACTTCCCTAGTTTGTCATCTCAGAAAGCCAATGCAAGGCCGTTAGTCCTCTTGCAAGGTGGAGAGGAGTGTGGGAAATTAATGAAGGACTACACTCCTAGTGAGCCATACTGGTGCCTTGCCTGGAACCGTCCTAACTCTGTGTTCACGCTGAGTCCTTGAACCTTGGAGAGGCATGATAAATAACCATACCCTGCCTACTTCACAACATTTTATTAAGTGAAATATACTCTCCAAGTAGGTATCGAGTTGCTATAATTGGTCACCTGGCTGCACATTCCCCAAGCAAGCCAAGTTTGTGGGAGTATAAGTTGGTACTATCTCAAGAGCACATTGGCCATGTCTGACCAAAGTAGAGCTGTTGCTGGCTCTGTGTTGTAGCCCACCTTCTGGGTTTACACCAAGGAAGCCCAACTCATGTTACAAAGGGTGATTACTGGCAGTCATAAAACCCTAGAAGCCACTGACATGGAGGGAAAATTCTCTAGGAATCAAACTGACATGGAGTAAGTTAATAAGAGAAAAAGATACAAGCTATAGGTTTGGTTTGGTTTGGTTTGGTTTTACACATACTTAGTAGTAGTCACAAGAAGTTTATTTTAAAAAAAAAAAAAAGATTTATTTATTTTTATTGAAAGTCAGATATACAGAGAGGAGGAGAGACAGAGAGGAAGATCTTCCGTCCGATGGTTCACTCCCCAAATGACCTCAACGGCTGGAGCTGAGCCAATCCGAAGCCAGGAGCTAGGAGCTCTTCCGGGTCTCCCACGCGGGTGCAGGGTCCCAGGGCTTTGGGCCGCCCTCAACTGCTTTCCCAGGCCACAAGCAGGGATCTGGATGGGAAGCAGGGCCGCCAGAATTAGAACCGGCGACCATATGGGATCCCGGGTGTGCAAGGTGAGGACCTTAACCACTATACTATTGCGCTGGGCCCACAAGAAGTTTAAAGACTTGGGACTGACATTGTGGCACAGTGAGTTAAACCATCACTTGCAGTACTAGCATCCCTCATTGGACTGCTGGTTCAGATCGCAGCTGCTCTGCATCCAGTGCAGCTCCCTGCTAGTGCTCCTGAGAAGGTAACAGTAGATGACTGAAGTACCTAAGCCTCAATATGGGAGACCAGAATGGAGCTCCTGGCTCCTAGCTTCTGGCTTCAGCCTGGCCCACGCCTGTTTGTGACTAGCCATTTGGGGAAGTAAAGCAAAATATGTATAAGATCTCTTTCTTTCACTGTCTTTCTTGTCACTCTGCCAATCTTGGGACAGAGGTGGGGGGAAAGCAGTGTGAGACCTAAGCAGGCAATTAGTTGATCACTTAAATCCTGAGTGAACAAAGTAGTAGTGTAGTGTATTGTGAAAATGTGGCAAGGCCCAGGGACCTGGGCAGCTAACTGGGTGGAGAAGTCACTGGGAGGGTTAGGGTTAATGAGGCTTGTTTGTACAGATTTCTCTTGGCCTTGACTTCCTGTTCTTGGAGATAAAGACGGCTGTTCTGGTATGGGGAGGATACATTTCGCATGGGAGTTTCAGCTTCCTGATGCTAAGAAAAAGAAAGCTCAGAGTTTCTTTGCTTTAACTGCTTTTCTATGTCTAACTCAAAATTGTCAATGGGCTGAGAGGCATGTGGTAGGGTGGCAGGTTCTGAACTCCTTCACTACCAGTACCCATCAGGAGAGTGGATCCATTCTGAAATAGACAAAGGAACAGACTAGGGGGTACTGACATCAACAGAACATCAGCCACCTGAGTATGATCCCAGAAATATAGGTTTGAATACAGGTAAATATAGGAGCCATGGTAGCCAGAAATTGTGTGAATTTATTTTAATGTCATTGAATTGTGCACTTTTAGTGGTTGATTTTTACAGCCTGTGAATGTTAACCTCAGTTTAAAATATATCCCAGCACAGTAGCCTGGTGGCTAAAGTCCTCACCTTGCATAGGAAGTCGGTTTGTGTCCCGGCGGCCCCACTTCCCTCCAGCCCCAGCTCCCTGCTTGTGGCCTGGGAAAGCACTAGAGGACAACCCAAAGCCTTGGGACCCTGCACCCGCGTGGGAGACCCAGAAGAGGCTCCTGGCTTCGGATCAGCTCAGCTCTGGCCATTGTGGCCATAGAAGATCTTCTCTGTCTCTTCTCTCTGTATATCTGACTTTCCAATAAAAATAAATAAATCTTTTTTAAAAAATCTAAAACATGAAAAGGTGGAAATTCTGATGCAGTGGTTAAGATGCAGCTGGGAGTCCCACATCCCATATTCAAGTTCTGGCTACACTTCCAGCTCCAGCTCCAGCTGGTGACTGCCCTAAGAAGCGTCAGACAATGGCTCAAGTACTTGTGTCCTACCACCCACACAGTAGACTGCTGGCTCACCCTGACTTAACCCCAGCTGTTGGGGAATGAACAGGGCAGATGGATGGTCAGTCTGTCTCTTTTTCTGTATGTGTGTGTGTGTTTCTGTCTTTAAACTTAAGAGGCCAGCACTATGGCTTATAAGCTAAACAACCACTTGTAGCCCCAGCATCCCATATGTTTCCCAGCTATGCCACTTCTGATTCAGCTCCCTGCCATTGCACCTGGGAAAACAGTGGAAGAAGGCCCAGTTGCTTTGCAAGACCAAGAAGAAGCTCCTAGCTTCTAGCTTCCATCTGGGCCAACCCTTGCCATTGCAGCCATTTAGCAGGTGAACCTGCACATGAAAGACCTCTCTCTGTCTCTCCCTCTATCTCTGCCTTTCAGGTAAATAAATCTCTTAAACATTTGAATAAAAATAAGTAATTAAAACATGAAAAAAGACACCATTTAATAATACTAAGGTTGGCATGGTACGCACCTCTGTAGGCTAGGGAAGCCTCCAATCAAAAAGAATTTTGCTTACAGACTCCAATTTTTATTTACTTATAGAAAGAGGCTTCCCTATTTCAATGCAAAAAAGAAAAAACAAACTTTGAAATTCATGCATCTTGTCTTTCCATTGGTCCAAGTACAGGGCTAGAAGAGTTGTCATGGTGACAAGCTCACTGGGTGTCCAGGAGCTTCCCCCACAGCCCACCTTGTGCTCTCAGGCATTCCATGGTGATCCCCAAGAAGCTCCTGGAACATTCCTCAGCACCTCAGTGACTTGCTTAGATGAACTGCCAGGTGCCCTCTACCTCCCTTACTGTGAGAAGCAGATTTGGAGCTAAGCTCTTAACTCCTGCCACTATGCTTTTAGGCACGAACCTGCTGCGCCTGCCTCGCTCACTGACCCTGCCTGACAGAGGCAGAGACAGGACATGAACAAGCCATATGTTAAGGAGATGCTGCAGCAGGCCTCAGCTTGCTCGATGCCAGCTAAGTAGTTCCTGACCTGGATAAGTGAGCTTGAAGCTGGAAGGCACTGAAATGACTTACTCAATGCCTGCATTTCCGGTTAGAAGCTGTGGTGCTGCCCGTTGTCACACTCAGTATACTGAGCTATCCCGGGACTTCTGACCATGGCTGGGACAGCAGGCTGCCGTGAGTGCCCCCTCAGTGGTGGGTGTGACCTTAAGCACCCCAGAGTGGGGAAGAGTATGTCATGACCAAGCTCCTCTTCCAGGTACCCGGTAGGGAGACACAAGCCTTCCTGTGAGCAGCCTTCTTCCGCAGTTAGGGACCTGCCCACAGTCTGAAGCACCCTGACAGGTCAGTGGAAGGAGCTTTGTGTATTCCCTGGTAGGTACACAGCTCTGTAGCCGCTCTGCCGGTGAGCACTGTTACTGCTGCTTTGAAAATGTTGGCATATGGGGTGGGGGGAGGGTGTGGGGGTCCGAGACAAAGGGAGGGGAACCTGTTCATCTGCCTATTGCCATCCTCCTGCTCCTCGTCCACCATCAGGGTCTGATACCTTCCAGCCACCTCTCTAGAAATTATGAGAATGATGCCACTGGACCTGTTTTGTCTCTGCACAGTGTCTTCTGCACAAAATTGCAAATATATCCATGTAGTGTAATAAATAATTGGGCTTTGCCGTGCCTGGCACAAAGCTTCTGAAACCCTAGGAACTGACTGTTCTGTACTTTAGTAAGGTGGGGTCCATGCAAGCCACACCCCTTCTCTTCCTGTGGCCAAGCGTTGATGGCATGCAGTGATCCTTAACTTCACCTAATCCTAACCAGCTCCCTTAGTGCTCACCTTCAAATTTCATTAACAAGAATTTGAGAATTCAGTGTCTACCACATGATCTTTTGAGGGACACACTCAAACCACAGCAGGGCCTGACTGCCGTGGGCAATTGAGCAGAGGTAGGATAGAATGGAAGACACCCACACAGACACCTGGATTCTAATCCCAGCTCTGCCGACCAGCTGGTGCCCTAGGGCACATGGCTTGGCCTTCTGCCTCCCAGAACCAATTCCACAACTGTAAAATGAGGGGGTGAATTAAACAATCCCTGAGGCTTAACACCAGGAATCTACATGTCTAGAAACAGCCAGGTGATTTTCAGGCACTCCAACATCTGAGAATCATGGCCTACAGCCTGCTTACTTGTAAAAAAGTTTAAAAGCCTTCAACTATGTATTTAGGAAAATTACATCTTCTCTCATCCTTGCTGCTTCAAATAATTCGAATTCCTAAACTCCTGCAGCTCCAGCAAAAGCAGGATGAGTCAGCCTACGTTCCCTTCCTCCCTCCTGGCCTTCTGCTCAGTTTCACCTGTAGGAGCTTTCTGCTTTACAGAGACTTGGAGCCTCAACAAAGAGTTTAGCGGACTCCTCCTTCAAAGCTTACGGACTCTGTCAGAGGCAGCTGAAGTCAGGCCTGGGAAGCGAGCAAGAAATACAAGCAACAGCATCCACCCGGGGCCCCAACAGCTGAAGAGGCGGCACTCGCTGCCAGGTTGGCAGCAGATGGTGAGGCCCATGTGCACACACTCAGCCGACTTTGTGGTGTCAGCGAGGTTGCCCTGCAGCTTGGAGAAGACCCAAGTAGCCGACACACAACTCTCCTGTCAAAACAAGCCTGTGCCAGGCGCTCCTCCCAGCTCAGCCAGTGCTGGGCCCTCCCTGCCCACTGACCTTCCCTTGGCACTAAGCTTTGTGGCGACTCCTCACTTCCCTTTCAGATACATACAAGGGCACTTTGAAAAGTTCATGGAAGATGGAATTAAAAAGTCTTGATTATTTTGGTGCCAAAATTGTTGAACTCCATGCATAGCGTTTCCATAATATACATTTTCCTTTAACTTTTTAAACATACCTATACACTTTGATTACAGAAGCAGTCTGCTTGTTTGAGAAAAAAAGATTTTACATAATTCCCTTTTATTTGATCTGCTGGTTCGCTCTCCAAATCTCAGCTTGGCTTTTGATTCCCAGCTTCTTCATGATGAAACCCCTGGAGGCAGCAGGTAAGAGCTCAAGTACTTGGGTCCCTGACATGAGGAAGAGCTGGATCAGGAGTTCCAAGCCCCCAGCTTCAGTCCGCCTAACCCGACTATTGCAGGCATATAATGAGTGAACTCCCAGATAGGAGCTTACTTTGTATTTCTTTTTGACTCTCAAAAAAAAAATTTTTTTTTTTGAAACAACGCTGCTGGAACTGCCTTGTCCTTAGGTTTCCCGGCCTGAGTGGTCCCTGGCTACCCCTACCATTAGACCTGGGTTTCATTCACGTGGGCAGAGAAGCCAGTGGAGAATCTCAGCAGGGGAGGAACTTGACAGGACCTTTTTTTTTTTTAAGATTTGTTTAGTATTTGGAAGGCAGAGTTACAGAGAAGGAGATACAAAGAGATCTTGCATCTGCTGGTTCGTTGCTCAGATGACCACAATGGCTGGAATTAGGCTGGTCTGAAGTTGGAAGCCAGTGGCTGCTTCTGGGTCTCCCAACTACATGGCCCATGCTCTGCAGCTTTCCCAGGCCATTAGCAGGGAGCTAGATCAGAGCAGGGCAACCAGAACTGGAACTGGTGCCCTCAGGGTTTATTCATGACGCTGGTGCCAACATGATTATTTTCAAGGAATTCTGTGGTGTGAGGCACATGGAAACCAACAGCTCCCAGTTCGACTGGGAAGCTGGAGGACCTGGGAAGTGGCTTAGTATCTGAGAACACTTTGTAAGATATCTACTAAGCCCAGACTCCTCCAGCCTGGTTCCCACCAGGATACAGGTCTCCAGAAGGAGGCTGCTCTAGATGCCTGAAATAACCCAAGGCTTTTATGAAGCTGGGAGGGAGTCACTGAGGAAGCGGCAATCCCAAAGCGCCTGGGCCTGGGGCAGGACTCAACCTTCCTGAACAATCTGTAAATCTGCCTCATTGCACACGAGAGCAAGCTCAGGCTCTAGGGCTCTGGCAGGGAGGTCGGTACCCGCACACACAGACTTTGGCACCGGAAAGAGTCCTTAAATTTGCACTCATCCTTCCAGCCACTGTCCCAGGCTACCTCCTCCAGGAAGCATCTTCCTATTCAGCAACCCAGAAAAGGAGAGTCCCCACCTGTGTCCTCTTTGTGGGATCTTAACCTGGGTAGTAGGGCTGTGAACTGTGCAGGGGGGGAGGCCTCAGTAAGCAGAAGTCTGCCCCACTTATAAGTTCTGTCATCTGGAAAATGAGCAGTGCTTTCTAGAACTTTCTACCAGACATTCCTTCTGTCAAACATTGAACTCGGTAGAACTTGCCCAAGGTTGTATAAGAGCCTAGAACCATGACCAACTCCCAATAACCTCCTTACTATCCCCACCTCTCTCCTTCCTCCACTCAGCCCTGTCAGTCAATGCCAGGAGGTGTAGGTTAGGGTAACTGAGGGCCAAGAGACCAAAGGTAACAGGAATTGCAGGAGCAGCAGCATTTAACAGTCCCCATGTGCCAGGCACTGCACTGCCTGACCCATGTGGAATAGGGGTATGCTTTCCAGGCATGGATCCCTGGCTGTTTTAGTAATCCCTATTTCCACCAAAAAAGACTTGTCTGCAGGATACAAATGTCTTGCTGATGTTCACACGGTGGAACTGCTCCACCCCACCCCGCCCCGCCCTGCCACTAGCGGGCAGAAATGACAGCCTGACTTCATACCAAAGCACAGACCTCATCTCTAGCGGGAGGGTTCTGGTGTTCCCAGAACTGTCTCCCAGGCTTAGTGACATTTTCTCAGCCCTGCCCCCTCCAACACCACACACCCCAGGGGGCAGCCCCTTGGCCTTGAGCAAACATCACAGGGCTGCTGACTGGTGTTCTGGATTTCAGGCTCCATTGAGAACGTGAGATTGGGGCTCGAGGGACTCGCACTAGTGACCCCAATGTGGCAGCCGCTCTTGGGGACCCTTGAATAATTTAGAGAATGCGTACTATTCCACCAGGCGCCTTCCTCTCCGCATTCAGAAAGGCAGTGCCCTGGGGACCCGCTGCAGTGGAGAGTGAAATTCCACTTGTCACAGTCACTGAGGATGGCAGCGTATTCCTGGAAGGGGCTGTGATCTTTCTGAGTGCTCACTGAGAGCCAGGGAGACCAGCAGGCTCACAGCCCTGGTGAGGTGGGTGAGAGCCTAGGGATCCACTCCGGCTTAGCTGGACATGGATGGGGAGCCTTTGGCAGAGGCCCTCTCGCCTGGCAGCAGAGAGGGGGTTGCACAGACTGGCATCTGTGGCTCCACATGGTGCTCACTGGCACCTCCACCCCCCATAGCATCTGCCCCTCAGCTCCACCTTCCCACCAGATCCCTCAGGGTCTGTGGGAACATTTCCAAGGCAGTCTGCCTCCTTAGAACTTGACCATTGCACTTTTCCTTCACAATATGCTCCTTAAAAAAAAAGTAAAAACCTGCAAATATGAACTGAGTGAAATAAGCCAGGAACATGACAATTCATCTGACAGTGCTTATACCCAGGCACCTAGAACCAGCAAGTTCCTAGAGGTAGAAGCGGAATGGTGCCAACCAAGGATGGGGGTATGAGTGAGGTATTATTGTTTAATGAGTGCAGGTTTTTCGTTTAGGATGATGGAAATGGACACAGTGGCAAATGTACAATGTGAACCTGATTAATGGCACTGCACTGCATACTTTAAAAAAAAAAAAAGGTGAAAATGGGCCATTTTCTGTATGTGGCCACATTTTGTAAATAAATAAAGGCCCAGCACAGTAGCCTAGTGGCTAAAGTCCTCACCTTGCACACACCGGGATCCCATATGGGTGCCGGTTCTAATCCCAGCAGGCCTTGGGACCCTGCACAGAGAGGAGGAGAGACAGAGAGGAAGATCTTCCATCCAATGATTCACTACCCAAGTGTCCACAACGGCTGGAACTGAGCCAATCCGAAGCCAGGAGTCTGGAGCCACTTCCAGGTCTCCCACGGGGGGTGTGGGTGCAGGGTTTCAAGGCTTTGGCCTGTTCTCAACTGCCTTCCCAGGCCACAGGCAGGAAGCTGGATGGGAAGTAGAGCCGCTGGGATTAGAGCCGTTGCCCATATGGGATCCCAGTGTGTGAAAGGCGAGGACTTTAGCCACTAGGCTACCACACTGGGCCCTATTTTTTTTTTTTTAAGTAACAGATGAATTTGAAACAAGTTAGAAAACAAAATGGTTTTAGTTGTCTCAAAAACCTATGTTCCTCTTGCCTCAAAAAAAAAAAACACAAAAGCTCTGAAATTGAGGAAATGCCCCACTTAGGAATCCCCACACAGTGCAGAAACCCCAGAGACCCTTCTGAAATAATATCAATGGCCAGAAAACCCTCCCCAGCTGCAGGATGACTGTGTGACCACAGCAGCTCTTTAGAACTTGATCCTGCCATATGCATTTCCCAGGTTAACATAAGGCAGACATGGAAATGCATGACTTCAGGCAAAAGTCAGGATGAAGCAGGCCTTCATTTGGAAGCCTGTCTTTGTCATGCTTGCATGTCGTTGTCCATGGTCTCTGGCTGTCCAGGATTCTCTGTGAGTGATCAGTGAATTGCCCAACTGGTGCTGTCATCCAATAGTAAGCTCTTCCCAAGTTTTCCTGATCCCCCAGAAGATCACAGCTAACATCCTTGCATGTCCACCTTTGACTACTGGTGAGTGCATTTTAAGATTTATTTTATTTTTATTGCAAAGTCAGATATACAGAGAAGGGGAGAGATAGAGAGGAAGCTCTTCTGTCCAATGATTCACTCCCCAAGTGACTGCAACAGCCAGTGTTGCACCTATCCGAAGCCAGGAGCCAGGAGCTTCTTCCAGGTCTCCCACGCAGGTGCAGGGTCCCTAGGCTTTGGGCTGTCCTCGAGTGCTTTGCCAGGCCACAAGCAGGCAGCTGGATGGGAAGTGGAGCTGCCTATGTGGGATTCCAGTGCTTTCAAGGTGAGGACTTTAGCTGCTAGGCCACTGCGCTGGGCCTGAGTGCATTTTTAGAATGAATTGCTGGAACTTGTGTCCGTGTGAGGGGTTCGGATTGCGTGTCTCCCATCTGTGCCCTGCTGCAGCACATGTCATCAGCCTCTGTTCCCACGACCTGTGTGAGTCACTGCTTCAGCTGGGCAGCTTGGCCATGCCACGAGTCCAGGCTGTGGGCACCCAGTAAGGGAACAGCGTGAGCTGTCAGAGGGCTTGTCTATACCCTTGTCCACACTGCCCAGAAGGCATGGTCTACAGCCAGGGAAGAGTTGGGGCTCTTGAGCGGGTCCTGCATGGGGAATGAGGAGAACAGCAGGAACCATGCATGACCCTCCTTCCCCCAGGTAGCTCCTAATCCTTGGAGTTCATGACCTTGTCACTTCATAAGGCAAAAGGCGCTTCCAAGGTGTGGTTCAGGATTTTGAGGTGGAGAACATTTTCTGCAATCACAAGGGTCCTTCCAAGAGGGAGATAGGACACGGAAGTGGGTTGGAGTCAGAGAAGGGGATGAAAGAACAAAAGCCGGGTCTGACCCCAGCCCTCAGCCACCTGGAGTTGGCCTGGGAAGCATTTACGTGGCCCCAGTCAACCCAGAGATCTTATGCAACCACCTGGATCCTGGGTTCTCCAGCAACACCTGGCTTGCCAATTGAAGGAGCTTCCAGTGGACAAAGCAGTAATGGTTTTAGTGACAAATACATAAGGTAGTACAGTCCAAAGTGTAAGATAAATAGCCACAGTCTATGCCACTATGCATGAACAGATTAACGAGGGAGGAATGTGTGTTGGGATACAGTGGGCTAAACTCCCACATTGGGTATTGAGTGCCTATCTGAGTCCCCGCTGCTCCATTTCTGATCCAGATCCCTGCTAGTGCGCCTGGAAAAGCATCAGAGGATGGCCCAATTCCTTAGGTACTTGGCACTCATGTAGGGAGACCCAGGTATAGTTCCCCAGCTGTTGGGGACATCTGGGGAGTGAACCAGCAGATGGAAGAGCTGTTTTATCATGCTATCTTTCAAATAAATCTTCATTTAAAAACTGAGGAAGAGGCACATGTCCCATACGTAACAATTTTAGATAATTTATGTAAATGCTGCACATGCTGTAAGGGGCAGAGACTAAGTCCCTACCCTGAAAGTGTGGTCAATGGCCCATAACTGTATTCTGAAGAGAGTGGCCTTTCAGCATTGCAGCCAGGACCCTGCTTGGAAAGCCTGCATCCCGTACCACCGTGCCTGGGTCCAAGCCATTGTGTAGCAGATGCCACTCAAGTAGCTGGCTAGGTCCTTGCCACCCATGTGGGAGGCCTGGATGGAGTTCCCAGCTGCCAACCCCAGCCTGGATCAGTTCCTGGCTGTGGTGGGCATTTGGGAGAGTGAACCAGGTTATGGGAAATCTGTCTTTCTGCCTCTCAAACAAAATAATCTATAGGAAACAGTTTTTACACAAAATAAAAATAATGGGAAGCAGGAAGAAAAAAAAAAACCTGACAGGCCCTACCTCAGCCAGTTGATCCAGATCAGCATTGACAGGAATAAGTCATGTCAGTAACATGTACCCTGGATGTGTTCCGACGAGATTAGCACTTTACCTCCCAGAGACCTGTGACCCCGTGTAATCATGAGAAAGGTGGCTGACAGTCGGGTGGGGGATGCGCTGTATGACCCTGAGCGGGCCATCGGAGCAGCAGAGTTGCAGGTAAAGGAAGGTGTGAGGAACACAGCTGATCCATGTGAGACAACCGAACAGACTGGGTCGCTCAGAGGAGGCGATCCCAGGACAGTGGGAGACTTCCAAAGGGTGTGAGCATAGGTCATCAGTGGGGCCTGCTCAGTTGTGACAGATGTGCCATGCTGATGGAAGGTGACAGCACCGTGCTGGCCCGGGCCAGGGTCTCCTGCGCCAGGGAAGTCCTGGCTTGCCAAGAGGACCTGGGGGAGGAGCCAACATCCTCTGTCCCCTGCCAAGGTGGCCAGGCCCAGGGGACGGAAGGCTGGTGTGAGTGTCCTGGAGTGTTGGATGTGAAGCAGGGCTTTGCTCAGACTGACTCTGGGGCCCAGTCCAAATTCCTTTCCCTCCCAGCGCCAGGAGGCTCCTCAGGGGTGGAGAGCAGGTGCTCTCCCCGTGGAGAGGGCTCCTGAGCAGCTCTCAAGGACCCTCTAGGGCCTGGCGCCTGCTGGGCAACCAGCTGTTGCTTCTGGTTCTCCTCAGGTCGCTGTGAGTCGCCGCGATCCTGGGCGGGCTGCAATGGACAGAGGGGGAGCTGCCAGCGCCTTTACTCCTCCCCGGGCAAGGACTGTGGACCAGGCTGCAACCAACCCGGGACCTTGGACGGAAGCAGAGAGGAGGGAGGGAGGCGGAGCCTGGGACCTCGCAGACCGCGGGCGCGTGTGGCCCAGAGCCCGGCGCCAGGCTGAGCGGTTGTTCCCAGCTCCGGAGCCCCCGTGCCAGCTGGACGCGGGCGGGTGGGCACGGGCAGGGCCACGTGCCAGACACACACATACACAGAGCGCCCTTTGAGGAGGTGGCAGCTGTCGCCCCAGACACTCCTTCCTCCACCACCTCTTTTGCTTGCTGTGGCCCCGCCCGACTCCTGCTGCGGGGCCCTGGCTGAGCTCTGGGGAGGGGGGAGAGGATGCGAACACCTGGGAACCCCCAAACACCGGGATGCGGGACCCACCCTACTGCTCAGTCTCAGAGCCGGGCCCTGGGCCTATGGCAGGACTTGGCTCTCCCCTTGTGACCCATCTCCTAATCCCCACACTGCCAGGGATCTCCGGAATTAGGGCCATGGGGTGTAGGGGTTGTAGGGGCAAAGAGTTCTAAGAGAAAAGGCGGAGAACCTTCTATCCCCGCAGCGAGGGGGTTTGAGGTCTGGGACTTTGGGGGATTCAGTGTACATGGCTGCCCCCTTCTCCAACTCAATGGTTCCCCAAGCCACCTGGCCCTTCCCTTGGGCACCTGCAAGGAGATTTTCCAGGGGGCTGGAGCACTCCCTGGACCCACGTAAGTGGCTCAGTCTGCCCTCCTTCAGGGGCAGCCGTAAGCAGCCACTTCTGGGACCCACCTAGCTCAGGAACGACTTCTAGCAGAAGGTTCGGGATGTGTGGATGTAGCTACGCAAGCTCGCGGAGCCTCAGTCTCTCGGACGTAGCAATGGGTACAGCGAGACCCGCACCGCAGAAGCGCAGGGGTGAGGACATATTGTAGTGTTGGGCACCATGTCAGTGGAGACAGCTTCAGAAACAGGGGTCGAGGAGGGGGAAGGTCTCGGGTCAGCGAATAACCATCTTGCCTCTACCCATGCAAAGGCCAGGAGTGGGGAGAGAAGGCCCTGCCGGACAGCCAGTTCAGGTCTTCCTGTCCGGGCACCCTAAGGTGAGCCGAGGGTGGGGTGGGAGAGGGGTGAGCAGAGGGGCCCTGGGCAGCGCCGGAGCGCATCCTGCGGCTCGCACGAGGTTTCTCACAAGTGGGGAGGGCAAAGGGTTTTGCAGACGCCATCGGCCGCCCTACAGTGGCCTTCAGCTGTTCCGACCCCTTCCCCGTCCACGCCGGACGCGAGGACCCGAAGCCACCTGTATGTGGGAGATCAGAAGAAGCAGCGAGCCCCAGAAGCAGGGGCAAGGTACGGCAAGGCCGCGTTTGGGCCGACAGAAAAACGTCGGGGTCCGGGGTCCTCGCCTTTAACGCAGCCCCCGGCGGAGCCGACGAGAAGGGCGGGGGAGGGGCGCGCAGGCGGCGCATGCGCGGCGCGGGCCCGAGCTGCCGGACGGTCCGGCGGCCGGGAGCGCGCAGGAGCCGAGACCGGCGCCGGGGGCTCTGAGGGGCGGACGCCAGCCCCCAGCCTGCAGGCCCTGCCGCCCGCGGGGCCCTCGGAGCAGCGGCCAAGATGTCCGTGCCGGTGAGTACCGGACTCCGGCTCGCCGTTCTCCCGGCGCGGACGGGCCTAATATGCGGGGCTGTGGATGGGGTCGCCCCACTCGTGCCTTCTGGACCGGGGCGGAGGAGGGGGGCGTCTCCCTGTAACCGGTCTCTTTGCCCCTGCCTTTCACGAGAGGCTGGGTCGGCCTGGGGTCCGTGCTGTGCCTTCGGGGAGCCCCCGCAGGACCGCGGGGTGGGCGGGAGTCTTTGTTGGCCCCCGGGAAGCCTCCGGAACGGCTGGGCCGGGCAGGAGTCCTTGCTGTCCCCTCAGCACTGCTCCTGAGATGGCCAGGCCTAGTTGGGGAGTGGTCTCAGCGGCTCTTGGGGAACCCGCTCTGGGATGTCTGGTGAGAGGGCACGGGTCTGCTTTCCCCTGCATCCACCGCGAGTAGCTGCCTCTTGCGCTCTAGGGACCACAGCAGAGTGCCAGGCGGGGGCAGGGTCTGTTCCTTGTCCCCAAGGGACTCCCCTCCCCCAGGTCGGCTTGGCCCGGGGCGGTTGGGGGGGCTGGGAAATGGAGGTTTGGGGAGCTGGGCTTCCTCCCCAGAGCCTTCCCCTTCCCTGGAAGTTTCCCAGCGGGTGCTGGAAACGCCAGGGCTTTGCAACGGTAGCTCCCTCTGGCCTGCATGTGGAGGTCCCACTCCCGACACCGCCAGCCACCAAGGCCAGGCCCCTGTTTCTGGGCTTCTGGGTCTGTCTGAGGATGAGCTAGCGCTCCTGGCTCTGCAGGTTTTCCCGGCTTCAGGAGGAAGCTGCAGCCCACTTTACAGATGGACACACTGAGGTGGGCGCCTGCGGGCTGCAAAGCTATGTGGCCCGCAGCTATTGTTTCTTTGCTGAATCAGGATCTTCTGCCTCTGACAGGAAGGGAGGGGAGCCAGGGCCCTGCCCATTCTGTGCCTCCCCCTCATCACCTGGAGGTCCCTGTCCTCTGGGTGAAGCACGCAGTTAGGGCTCACTTGGTGGAGGCTTGACTTAGTGAACCAGGGAGTGTGTGCGGGGAGTGGGGCAGAGATGCTGTGTCAGTGTAAGCTTTGTTATTATGGAATTAAAGATCCCAGCCCCGGCCCGCCTCCCAAAGTGGTAATGCTGAGTTAGAGATGAAGAAATTAGGGCTTCCAGACTGTGCTGATGTGACCCCCCCATCTGCTGCAGTTCAAAGCATAATTGCCTCAGCTTTAGAAAGAAGGAAGGCGATAGTGCCTGCCAAGCCTTTCTCCTCTGCTTTGCCTTCCTGCCAAGCCCAGGGCGACAGGGGACCCGGCAGCCAGGCTGTGATTGCAGGGACAGGGATGAGGCGGCTCCCTGGAGCCTGCTGGAGGCCAGGATCTCTAGGGCAGTGTAGAACAGAGTGTTGCTTCGATCACATCACAGCCTTGCCAGGTCTCTCACTGGGCGGTCCCCATTTGGTTTGGTTGTCCACTGCCACAGCCAAGCCCTGGCCGTGGAGTTCCCAAGGACACCCAGACCCCTGGCCTTCCGGGACTCTGGGGAGCTATTCTTGCTTCTATGCCTCACTGCTCCACCTATAACGAGAAAATGGCAGGATTCACTCCCAGGTGGGACTTGGCACAGATCAGGCCTGGTGGGTCTGACCACACCAGAACCAGCTTCCAGTCACTTCTCCCCATGCTCCCGTTGCTGTAGCCACAGCCTGAGGCGATTCTGCAGTGGGGACATGATCATCTTGCCACCTGCTTCCTCTGTGACTTCAGGCAGCGTGTGAGATGCTGAAGCTTGGAAGAGTTGCTCTCGGGGCAGCTAGGAAATGCTCAGACAGTTGCTCTCCTGTGCCAGGGTCCACTGCAGAGGCTTGCAGCCCGGAGCACCCACTCAAGCCCTGCTCTGGGAACCCAGCGTGGCAACTGCCTGTGTGGTGCTCCAAGAACCATCTGGGTTTGCGCACAACCTGTCATTTGGGCAGTCTTTTCCTGGATGAGGCTGACGCAGGCACTTGGCCCACAGAAATTGTGAGACTCCTGGGAACGGGATGGGAGTGACAGAGTGGCTGAGTTGAGGGGGAGCGGTTCACTGAGTGTTCAAGCAGGGAGTATAACAAGGTCAGCTGCTCTTGCTCGCCCTGTCCCTGGACTTCCACAAGACCTGGGGGTGGAGGGCAAGGTACCTTCTCAGAGCAGGGAGCCAGGCACTCACTTCCTGATTAGGTTACTCTGTGACCTCCACCTTTCTCTCGGGTGTGACTGCAGCACCCTGGGCCTGCCCTTCTCTCCGGGCCGGCACTGGTGTGGGATCCATGTTTTGAAGTTTGGCGAGAAGCTGGCTGTGCCCCAGCACTGTCAGGTGAGGGGTCTCGCTTCTGAGAAGTCTCACGTTGTTTCCCATCCGAAGTAGACGCAGCCCCTGCAGCCCCTGGTGTGCTCTTTCCTGACCTCCCTAGGAGTGCAGACACTGGCCTGTGTGCAAGGCTCATGTGCCAGGCACTGCCAGGGTGGCATGGTCACTGAGGGTGGAGCCTGACTGAGAGCCAAGTCTGCCAGGATCCAGAGCCATAGTGGCTGTCGTCCTGCGTAGTTTCTCCAGCTGTGCGGACAGCCTGCTGAAGGCTCCTGCAGCCACGGCTATCAGGACAGAACCCAGACCTGTGGCTTTCTGAACGGGAGTTTATATGAGCCCTTTTAGGCTTAGGAGGTGAGGCACCTCAGGCTCCCAGAGGCCCAGCAGCTTGCCTGGGGCTGTGCAGCAGGGTCAGGAGTGGTCAGTGAGGGTCACTGAAGAAGCCTTGGCACCTGGTTGAACCTTCGCTGAGTCCTGGAGCCTCCGTGCTGTGTGCCTGGCTCTGAGCCCACTGGGACTCAGTGCCCTTGGGAATCACTGCTGGCCCCAAGCAGCAAGCAGTAGATGGCCAGAGCGTGGTAGAACATGCTTTGAGAGGCCATGTTCAAGTCCAAAGTCCTCTGTTCTACCTCCTTCCACCTGCCCTCCCTCTGCTGGCAGAGAGCGGAGTCCCTTCCATGTCACCAGCTCACTCCTGCTGACACTCCAGGCTCAGGCACAGAGACCCCACCCCTGAGCAGCCCTTCCAGTCCCACTTGTGATCGTGGCTGGCGTCATTGTAAGACCCGTGGCAACCTGGCTCTTGTCATTCACCGCCTCACAGGAGCAGTGTAACCCACAAAGGTGGGTGACTGTGTCCCCAAGCAGAGTTTGGCATCTCAGTCACATTTTGGGGGATCGGGTGGGGAGAGTGTTCTGGTTGGTCAAAGACAGGGGCTCTACGGCAGTGTGGCCTAGTGGCCAAAGTCCTCGCCTTGAAAGCCCCGGGATCCCATATGGGCGCCGGTTCTAATCCCAGCAGCTCCACTTCCCATCCAGCTCCCTGCTTGTGGCCTGGGAGAGCAGTTGAGGACGGCCCAAAGCTTTGGGACCCTGCACCCGCGTGTGAGACCTGGAAGAGTTTCCAGGATCCTGGGATTGGATTGGCGCGCACCGGCCCGTTGCCGCTCACTTGGGGGGTGAAACATCGGATGGAAGATCTTCCTCTCTGTCTCCTCCTCTCTGTATATCCGGCTTTCCAATAACAATAAATCTTAAAAAAAAAAGACAAAAAAAAAAGACAGGGGCTCTAGAGTGAACAGTGCTGGCTGTGTGCCCTGAGTAGATTACCAAACCTCCCTGAGCCCGTTTGCTCCATGCTTTGATGGGGATGGTAGCACGCTGAAACTGTTGCTGTGAGGCTCCATAGCAGCAGCTACTGCTACTGTGATTATCTTTCTCCTGCCATCGTGGGCTGCAGTCAGGTCCCCACCTCTCCTGGTTCCTGCACACATTAGCTTGGGCAGAGTTTGCAGTTCAGCCTCGCTGCTCTGGCCCAGGTTTCCCAGTCCCACCTGCACGATTCTCCCATTCACCATGGCTTTTGCCGTCCACCTCCAGTTGCCCTTTGTGGTTCAGGGGGTCCCGCCAAAACTTGAGTGGTGAGATGACCCTGATAATCTTCCCTGCCTCTGGAGACTGGCTGTGCAGGTGTTTGTCCTCATCCCCACCAGCAATGTTGCCTCATCTGCCTGTCCTCAGTTCCCCTAGAGTGGCATAGAAGCCTGTTGTTCTGTGTGTGCTGTGTGGCTGCCTGGTCCAGCACAGGGCAGGCAGAGGCCTCATAGGGAAGGATGACTCCTCCCCCCAACACATAGAAACACGTACTCAGACACATAGACACACACATATTCTCATCCTGACTGGAGTGTGAGGGACCCCTGCTCTTCTCCCCAAGGTCAGGCTGCCTGGCTGCCCTCCTGTCCTCTGCTCACCTTCCGTCCCAACCTTTGACCTGGCTTCCTTACAGCTACTTGCTTTTCTCGTGACTGGCCAAACCCATTGTTTCTTTAGTTTCATCATAGTCACTGTTGGGACCTGGTCTGCTTCTCCAAGGAAAAAATGAGAGTGAGTACCCTGGGCCAGTTTGGAGCGCTTGGTGGTGGTGCTGTGGCGGGAGGGATGGTCACAAGTTGTGGCTCTAAAGTTAATCTCTTCCTTAAGAGGGATTAGGGATTGAGGGGCTTTTTGGTCATTTAAAGTTATTGTTTAAATTCTGCCAAGTTCTAAGCAGGATTTGAAGTAGATTACAGTGGAAGATAAATCATTTGGGATCATCAAGTGATCCATAACTGTGTAATGCTTGGGGAAGTAGCAAATACTATTCCATAAAGCCTAGGCATACAAGTTCAACTTCCAGCTTCCTAACTGGGCAAGAAAAGGGTGATGTGGTAGTGGGTTTATTAGGTTTGCAACAGATGATGCCTTTTAATCTTTCATGAATTTTCTATGCTCTTTTATTTATTTATGTTTGTCTTAAGATTTTATTTGAGGGGCCCGGCGGCGTGGCCTAGCGGCTAAAGTCCTCACCTTGAAAGCCCCGGGATCCCATATGGTCACCGGTTCTAATCCCGGCAGCTCCACTTCCCATCCAGCTCCCTGCTTGTGGCCTGGGAAAGCAGTCGAGGACGGCCCAAAGCATTGGGACCCTGCACCCGCGTGGGAGACCCGGAAGAGTTTCCTGGTTCCCGGCATCGGATTGGCGCGTTCTGGCCCATTGCGGCTCACTTGGGGAGTGAATCATCAGATGGAAGATCTTCCTCTCTGTCTCTCCTCCTCTCTGTATATCCGGCTTTCCAATAACAATAAAATCTTTAAAAAAAAAAAAAAAAGATTTTATTTGAGAAGTGGAGAGACAGAGCTCCCATCTGCTGTCCTCCCAAATGCCCACAGCAGCTGGAGGGGTGAAGAAGCTGGAACAACGACCCTAGTCTGGGTCTCTCCCGGGGATGGTGGGGACTCTGCCCACTTGGGGCTTCATCTCCTGCTTCCTGGCGTCTTTATGCAATGGCAGCACGGGCCGGACTTGAACCCTGGCACTCCGGTGTGGAAATAGGCATTCCAGCTGGCAGCTGAATTGCTCAGCCACACTCCCACCCGTTTTATTGTTTTTGAGACTCACAGAGGTAGGTTTTGCATGCTGAGATGTGACGTGTACAAACATTAGCTGTCTAGCTGGGTGAGTTTTGATTTGATGCCCCACATGTTCTCCCAACTCCCTTCACCATCCAGGGCCCACACCCCTACAGGGCAGCTGCCACTCTGGTTTCTGTCATCCTGGCATAAATTCACGGAGTCCATGTACTAGACCACAGGCACCCTTCCTGACGTGGCTTCTTCATGCAGCAATGGGGTGTTGAGGATCCCAGCCGTTTGATGTCCATGCTGGTTTCAGCAGTGCTCCAGTGACCACTTGGAGCTCCCTACTGGGGCATGTCTGTCACCAGCCTGTGTGGGCTGTGTGTGTTTGTGTATAACAGCATAAGCTGTGGTCCTTGCATGTGGCCTGCTCAGAGTTCTCTGAGCTGCGGGTCCTGATCTCTGCATGTCGCAGGCTGACTCAGTGCGGCCACTATGCCTTGCTCTCTTCACAGCTTCCAGGTGGTTTTGCGTGTGAATTCTCCCCCCACACACATAAGCCACCTGGGATGTTAAGTTCTTAGGCTTTTGAGTCATCTTGTGTTTTTCCCAGGACCTCTGTTTGTCTGTATGGTCTTGGAGCCTGTGTCAGGAGCTGCCCTGGTCGTTCCTGCCTTGGCCTAGGCTAGCCGGCCATTAAGACACCCCATCAGCAGCCACACCAGCTGCTAGTCCAAACCAGGGGAAGGGCCATTGGGGAGCCATCCCTTGGGTGCTGGCCTCTGAGGTGCCTATGCTGCACCACTTCACGCAAGGAGAGGGCTGCCTATGTGTTTTTTATGGAGCTTTATGGTTATTTTTTTCCTGTATAATAAGTCTTAGCAAGAAACTCATACATCTGCTCAAATGCTGCCTCCTCAGAGAGGCTCAAGCACCTTGTATAAAATAATAGCCCTTGCCCACCACTTGGCCATTTCTCTGTTCTCCCCTGGATTCCTCAACATAGTGGGTATCCTGTCCCTCTATGTCCTCATCCCCAGCGCCCAGTGCACACACAGCTGGAGTACACATACCCTGAGGACTTAGGCTGTTCATGGCAGGGTGCTAGCTCAGCACCTGGCATGACACACTGTGCTGTCAATGAGGAGGTGTGGACTGTAGTGGGAAATCCCAAAAGTCGCTTCTTTCCACTTCCTGCCCACCCGCTCCCCAGTTGGGCTGCTGAGATGGGCACCAGAGCCCCAGGAGTAGATTCTGACCCAGACTCTCAGATGAGAGGGACGTTCAAGGCATCTGCAGAAAGTTATCTGTTCAGGAGTTGGGGAGAACAAGATGAGCTTGGTTGGGGGCTGCTTAATGGGGTAACACAGAGTGCCCATCAGGGTGGGACTGGTGTCTAGTTGGTGTGTCACTGCTGGCACCGGCAGCCTGCCACCCTGGGCTTGGCCAGGCTGCTGGCATGGCTTCCCTTGATAGACAGTTTGGGGCTGCAGGGCCATGGCCAGCCACAGTCATTAAGTTGTCTGCTATTGTCCTTGGGGGCCAAGCCTGAACGGGCAGAGCCTTTCCATGCAGGCTAAAGCGGGCTCAGGCAAGTTAGCCCACAGCATGGCCCTTTGTCTGGGTACCCCTTCCTCTCCTCCCACCCCATAGCTGCAGGGCCCCCTTCTGTGGACCTGCTGTGGCCCTCCTGTGGACCTGCTGCCTCTGGGGCTGTGGCTGTGCATGTCTGTGGGCATGGGTACCTGTGTGTGGTAGAAGCGGCGAGAGCAGGCAGATGGCTGTCCCTCTACCTGATCTGCTGGGGCTGGTTGCCATAGCAGAAGGAGAGCAGATGGCCAGGCTGGGGAGGCCTCTTGACCACACCCCTGTCCCTTCCCACCCAGGCTGTCACACAGGAGCTGGCAGCCCACCAGCAGCTGAGCCTTCTCCCTGAGGACTGGATGTTGCCCCTTGCCCCTCTTCCTCCCTCATCCCTCTTTCCCCAGTTCTTATTTAATCCACCCAAATGCCCTTCCACACCCCCACCCCTAGGCAGTGTAAGGGGATGCTTCTGCCATGGGCATGAGGTTCCAGCAGCAGCAGAGGGCAGAGTACATGGAGGCTCCAGCCTCTTACGAGGGACCAAGCACCCAGGGAGGGCCCCACCAGTAGGGGAGGTGGCGGAGAAGGTGTAGCAGGAGTGGGAGGTGCAGGCCACCCAAGGGCACCTTGGAAGATGAAAGAGCCCACTGTAGCTGATAGCTGTGGCACCCACCCTTAGTGCTCCCTGGCTGCTCCTCCTGGGGTCACACCTGGGGCTCAGGGTGGGTTAGGGTTGTGAGTGCTGCAGCTTCCTGGCTCTGTGACCTGGGAATGCACTGTCCCCTTCTGAGCCTCTGGCTAGTGGTAGTTATGTCCTGGTCTCCAAGGAGCAACAAGGACTCCTGAGTATGGGGTACCTGCCTGTGTGTGACAGTTGGGTGCCTGAGCCATGCACACATGGGGATCTGCACCCAGGCGCTCTGCGAGTAGCCAGCTGTGCAGCTGCCTGTGGCTCTCCAGAGACGTCACTTCCTCCTCCTGTCCCTGGGGCTGGCAGCACTGACCCCTGGCCTCAGGAAATCCTTTCCTGCTGCCGCTTCCAGGACTGGCCATCAGCTGACCCATGCAGCCCTGCCTCTGGCGCTGCTGGGAAAGCTGAGGCCTCAGAAGATTGGAGTGGACTGGTGGCAGCACAGCGTCCACACAGGTCACTCAGCCTGTTCTTTGCACAGTTCATTTCCCTGCATGATATTCCACTGAGTGACCGGTTTGTCTAGCCAGTCTCCTAGAATTGGGCATTTATTGCACTCTCCCCACCCCCTTGTTTTGAATGCTGCAGTAGACAGTTCTTGGACATCAAGCTGTTTTGTGCAGTGTGTCTGCTCTGGCACTAGGGCCGCAGAAAGCCCTCAGCTCAGGCCCTACCCCGAGCTTTTATCTCCACTTAGTGGCCTCTTGCTCAGTGAACTCTGGAATGGACAGAGGAGAGCCAGGGTCCCTTTGTTCTCCCTCATGTCCCTGCACTCCCAGCACCTCTAGGCTCCCAGGGCTTGTGACATCTCCCTGCAGCCAGTGGGCTTCTCCATAGTCCGTCTGGAGGCCTAACCAGGAGGTCTGACAGGTCTGTCAGGCCTCTAACCAGGGATGACTGACAGTTGTAAAGGGCTGAGCAGGGCCCTGCTCCTGCCTCCTGCTGGGTCCCTCCAGGCACAGCCTGCTTTCCCCCACTCCTCCCTTCTGCCAGGCCTGCTGTGTGGGTGTGTGGGTGTGCGCACTCTCCACTCCTCTGGGCTGGGGGTGGGGGGGTCGGTGCTTCATCCCCTTCCCCCGCCACCTTGGAGGTTCCACCTCTTCCCCAGCCTGAGGTGCCCCTGGTGAACTGGGTCTCTTGATCCGTCCGGCAGGGCTGACGGCCAGGCTCATCTCACAGGGCTGCCAAGGCTTGCAGTGAGCAAGTGGTCCTGGCGCTCTGGGAGGCTGGGCTAGGATGAGGTGTGCCCCTCCCCCAGCTAGCCCCCTCCAACCAAGCGGGCTGTAGGTCCTAGGGACTTGTTTCCAAAGCGGAAATGCCATTCTGGAAGGCACAGGCTGGGGGGGCGGGTAGTTTAAGTAGAAAAGAAGCAAATTTTTGAAATGCCTCTGTGGAGCTGGTTCCCCTCCCCTGCAGCCACGCCCACACCAGCAGCCCCTCCCCCAAGTGCCACTTTCCTGTAGCTCCAGAAAAGGAGGGAGGGAGAGGAAGGTTTCCATTCCCTACTAGCCACCTCTGCACTGCTCTCCACTCCCTCTCCCTGTCTCTCCCCGCCTCCCCACCAACCATCTCAGCTAGGGCTGAGTAGGGGAGGCAGCCTCCTTGAGGGCCAGGCCTTTAGTGTCCCTGCCCATCTCTGCAGAGGCCTGCTGCCTGTCAGTGGATGCAACCTGCCTCCTCACAGAGGGGGAGCCCCAAGCACTGTCAGACCAGGGCCTGGTCCCCCAGGCTGAGGAGCAGTGTCTGGATGGGAAAGATGGCCTGGGGACAAGTAGGAGGGCTGTTCCAGGATGTCAAGAGAGGCGGGGCCCCTGGAAGGGACTAGACTGGGGCTGCCCTGGCCCAGCCCCTTCATAGTACAGATGGTGGCATGTCTGGCCAGGGCACAGCCAGCTCCACCTGGGTGTCAGGTGCCTGCCTGGTGGCAGACAGCTGGAGGGGCACCTGGGCTCCTGCATGAGAATTCTCTGCAGGCAAAGCTGCCCTGTACCAGGGAGCTGCCTTGCTGGCACTCGGTGGACCCTAGGACTGTTAAAGGAAAAAAAGAACCACTGATATTTTCTGGGAAGGCTGTAGGGAGTGAGAGGGGAGGTGTTGGAGGGAAAGAGAAATCGCCTAATGGTTCACTTCCAAAATGGCCAGAATGACCAAAACATCCAGGGTTGAACCATTCAGTAGCCAGAGGCAAGAATTCCATCTGGCACATTAGCAGGAAGCTGGATCAGAAGCAGAGCAGCCAGGACTCAAACCCAGGAACTGGGATGTAATTCTGAATGGTAGCTTAAGCCACACCACCACAGTGCTGGCCCCTGGACTGTTGCCTTTCCGGGATGCTGTCCAGTCAGGAGCAGATTCTACCCTTGGTCTCTGTGCAGACCACTGTGCACACTCAGAATGTATTCACGGACCCTGGCGCCAGGATTCTGTGTAGGGGGTGCCTGTCAGAGACCTGCAGTCCCGGCACCAGAGGGCGCTCAGGACAGCCAAGGCTCTCCGCTACAGTGATCTCCCTTTTTGGTGCCCTCCCACCACCCTTGTTGCTGAAACAGGAGTTGGAGCAGGACCCAGGAGGGTGCTAGGCACAGATTTTAGGCCTAACTCAAGAATGGGGTCTGGGACAGCGTGGAACCCTAGGGAAGAACTCAGGCGTGGAGGGAGATTGGACTCTTCGGTAACAGCATGGGGAGCCTGGGATAGCTGGCGTTCCCAGTGACCTAGAATGCAGGGCTGGAGGTGTGGCATGTTAAAGCCTCCTTGCTTGGAGTTTTTTTTTTTTTACCCCTTTGGCCGGCGCATGGGGCCCCCTAGGCTGGTGGTTACTAAATCCTGCAGACCGCGTATGCTCCAGCCCCCTTCCATGTAGATTCTGATTCACAAATGCAGGAGGGTCCTGGAGGTTGGCATCTGCAGAGGCAAGGAGGTTTGTAGTGCCTCGGTGTGCCAGCGGGAAGAGCCGTGGGGCAGTCCTCCCAGACCGGAGGCGTTTGCCTAAGCCTTCCAGGAGGGGCGTGTTTTCGCCCCCGTGAAGGCGGCAGCGTGGAGGAAAACACGTCCCACGTGGTAGGCTTGACCGGCCTCTGGCACCCCAGAGCCGTGGGGGCACCCTGGGGTGGGAGGCGGTGCCCTGGGCCAGCGTCCCCGGCGCCCGCGCCCCTGGCCGGGCGGCTCATTTGCATGGAGAGCCTCGGCGGCCAATGGGCGCGCGCGGCTGGGCATGCCGGGAGCCGGGCTGGGCGGCGGTGGCGGCGGGCGGAGCGAGGTGCGACCGGCGCTGGGCGGCTGAGGCTGCCGCACCGGGACCGGGACCGGGGCAGCTGTGGAGCCGGGAGAGCGTGCTGCCCGGGCTGTCGGCGTGCGCCCTCACCGAAAGCCGGGCCCCTGGCCTCTGGGACACCATGAACTACCTGGTGAGTGTGACGCGCTCGGCCCGAAGCCGCTGGCAGCGGCTGGGGCGGGGTCCGCGCTGGGGCTTCGAGGTGGCCGCCCTGCCGGGGCCGGGGCTGGAAGGGGTTAAACAAGTGGCATTTCCTGCCGGCCCGCGGACCCTGCGAACTGCAGGCTGAAGGCTGGGGGGCGCGGCCACCTGGCTAGGGCCCCCGCTCTAGGACCAGGTGGCCCGAGCCGAAGACTAGGGGCTCCTGGAGCCAGCGTGCCTCGGGGCTGTGGGCCGGAAAGTTTTTGGATCTGGGAAAGTTGCTGCCCAGAGGCCTGTTCTCTGTCTGCCGGCCGCCAACTGCTTGGTGACCTTGGGCCTCTGCGCTGGCCTTGGAGCCTCATTTTCCTCGGATGCGAGGAGAATCGAGGACCCAGGAGGTTGACCGTGCTCCCAGGCCGGGTGGTGATGCGTCTGTCTGTCTTTGGGAATGGGGTTGACCTATCGTCACCAGGCAAGGGTTGATGGCGGAGCAAGCAAGTGCCTCTCGGCGGGAAGTCGGCACTGCAAGAGCGCCCAGCCTGAGTCGGTTAATGATTCACCCCGGCTCCCGGCGCTGGATTCCCGGAGCGGGAGGGTGCTGCTCGATCTTTCCCTATCCTGGTTGCCAAAAGGCCCTTAGGAACGAATCTGGGGGGTGGGCGCCAAAGGCTGGCCTGCGGAAATTGTCACTGATTGGTCAGGGTCTCATTGCAGCATCAGTGTGGGAATTTTGGGGTCCTTTCTTGGGGATCCTTCAGCCTGACGTCCCTCGGAGTTGGGTTGTTGGTTTGGGCTTTGTCAGTCGCAACTTCACCTTCGACTCCAAGCCAGGGTAGAGGCTGGTCAGGAGCAAGTGTAGATTTGGGCATGGCGGCCTGTTGGGGTCACAGATCCCAGTCTGACAGCAGCAGCTCCCTTGGCGACCCTGAGAGCACTTGGTTTCCTCCCTTGTAATGCTTACCTGAGGAAAGGTTTGTGCCGGGAGGCACTCCCACACCTGGTTGTTGCTTTGGTGGCTTTGCTGAATAACGGTGAGTATGTCCTTGTTGATTTCTAGCTGGTGAGGTGTTTACCATTGCTGTGGGCCTGGTGGTTGGGTGGGGCAGAGGGCTGGCAAGCCAGGGAGCATCCTGGCTCCAAGGCAGGTGGAGCCTGGGAGGAGCTGCCCCCATCTCCTTTGGGCACCAGCACCCACCTGCTGCTTGCTGGTAGGGCAGCCCTAGGCTGTGCCAGGAAAGTCACCTTTTGTTGGGTGAAGGCCTATTTGTGTTGCAAGCTGCCACTGCGTCCTCAACCCTGGGCAGGGGAGTGGAGTAAGCACAGTGCCATGAGGGCGTCTTTCCTGTCAGGAGAGACCCTAAAACAGCTACTTCCAGTCCCCCACCCTCCCATGGGCCAGAGAGGAAGGCATGAGCAGGGATGGTCTCTTGTCCTCACGGCAGGTGGCAGATCCTTTCCTCCGGGGTGGGACTCTGCAGGGTTTCATCTGTACTGGACATCGCAGAAATCTTGAGTTTCGGTCTCATTTTAGATAGTAATGGTGTGTTAGGACTGGGGAAGTCGCCGTTTAGCTATGGAGACGCTGTAGAATTGTAGGGAGTGAAGTTCCTACTGGCCCTTCCCCTGGCCCTTGGACCGCTCATAACAAATCTGGGCTATCCCTGAGTGAAGATCAGCCTCACACTGTGCACTTGAGCCAGTCTACTCAAGAGAGTCCTGTGAATCCTGCTAGCAAGGCCTGAAGGCCAGGGAAGGGGAGCAGTGGTGGTTAGGGTTGCAGATCTGGGGGCTTCTGGCCTGTCCCCGCTATGCGTGGTGCTGTTGGGAGCTGCAGTCACCATGTTAACCACAGGAAGATTGTCACCAAACTGTGGCTCTGCCCAACCTCTTGTGACAGTGCTTGGAGCTCCTGGGCAGGAGGATTGCCCACAGACAGCCCGGGACACAGAGGCAGCCGTGGTAGCTGCGGTAGCTGAGGCCAGGCTGTGGCTCTGCCCACATAGATGGCCTTTCCCCACCTAGTGCTGAAATTTCACATGCCAACTCTTTGTTGTTTTCTGGGGTCTCATGCACTCCTGGGCGCAGGGCAGGAACAGTGTTCTCCTAAGAGGTGCCTCTGGAGTGCAGGACTCATCTGGGCTCTTGTTTCCTGCCAGCTGGGCCTGGGGACTTGATCCCAGACCCTGAGGAGGATGCCCAGGGCCTCACTGGCTGGCCCCAGTGTTCCACCCAGGACATCTGCACAGAGAAGGGGACAGATCCTGTACTCCTCACCCCAACCCCTCCCCCTTCCCGCGTGCCTGGAGCCAGGAGGAGTTGGCTGGGCAGCAGAGCTGTGGCTGCTGGCCTTTCCAGGTACAGGCTGGACTGGGGGTGCAGCATACTCACTGGGCATGTGTCCATTGACAACCAGGCAGATAGAATCCTCCAGAAATGAACTTGGCCCACATTCGCCAAGTTTGGGGTGTTTAGGGAGCCAGTGTTTACTGAATGCCTGCTGCACGAGGCTCAGTGTTCTGTGCCCAGGGTGGGGGGAGTAGGGGAGAAGAACATGGCGTGAGGGTGGAACAGACCAGGGCTGGGAACAGTCTCTGAAATTTCTACTCCATTTAGTTCCACTTTATCTCACCACCCCAGATCTGCCTTGGACCCAGTCAGGGACACTGTCTGGGATATGGGGTAGTCCAGTGCCCCATGGGGTAGTTTTGAGGGTTTCCTGAGGTAATCACTGAGCATGTAGCAGCTCTGCCCCTGGCGTGCAGTATATGTGCTGTTTCGATTACTGTCAGGAACTTGTCAGTTGTGTCACTGTTGTTCTTTTGCTTGTTTTCCCCCTTCCCTATCCCCACCAACTTCGGAAGGGACTGGAGGTACCATCGAATCTAGCCCTGCAAGTTTGAAGTTGGAATAATGATTGGCCCAGCTTGTGAGCTCCTCACCCAGCAGTCAGAGGAGCTGGCCCCTCTCCAAATTGGGCACAACACTGGGTCCCCATGATCTCCAGTTTGTTGGTGGCTCCCACCACGGCTGGGCTGTGGATGCAAAGAAAGTATTTGCTGAGTGAATAAATGCACATCAGACACAGAGCCAGGCCTGACAAGAGGGGGCTGTGGTCAGTGTGGCCTGGGCTGTCTCTGCTGGGAGGGATTGCTAGGAGCCTTCACTTCCAGCAACCATGGGAAGGCTCCCCAGAGAGGAGGTCTTGTGGTGTGTCCTTCCCTTGCTGCTACTAGCCACTCTTCCCCAGATTCAAAGTTAAAGGACACCCACAGCTTGCTCAAGGCTCCCAAGAGAGCTTGTGGAGTAAAGGAGGAGACCTGTATCCCCATCAATGGCTGGGAACATTCTCCCTCTGCTGCTCTTGTCTGTGTCCTGGAGCCTGCCCCCAGTGCCTGGCAGGATCCGTGGCGCAGTCCTGTCGGCTGCGTGCACAGCAAGCATGTTCGGAGTGCGGCTGGCTGGGGAGTGCTGGCTGCAGCCTGAGAGTTTTTCTCTGCTGCTGCCCTCTAGGATGGGTGAATCTCAGACTTCCCACCTGCAGGACAAAGGGCCCTCCACCCCAGCCAGTTATCAGACACTTGCTAATGGTGCATCTTATGCCAGGACTGTTGTGTGTGTGCCCAGGGGTTCCATGCTGGTAGCATTAGGAGATGTGACTTGGGTGCCAGCGGCACACGTTGGTCAGTACTGTGAAATCAGGGCAAGGGACAGCAGGTATACCCTGGGAGGGACACCAAAGCCTTCCAAAGGGCCACTGTGAGTATATCCTGACATAGCCAGGTCATCCTGCAGCCTTTGGTGCTCTGAACATGGACCATTGGTTTTCTCTTAGCTTTGCATCCTACAGAGTCCCATGATGCCCTGTGAGCTTGAGATGAGGTGCTAATTGGCCCAGCCTGGCTTCCCTAGCTGTGAGGGAATCTGGTCCTTCCTCCCCTTTGGGGCATGACTCTAGGTCTGTGTGACTTTCTTTTTCTTTTTCTTCTAAGATATATTTTATTTTTTTATCAGAAAGGCAGATTTACAGAGAGGAGAGACAGAAAAATCTTTAATCTACTGGTTCACTCCACAAATGTCCACAATGGCTAAACCAATCCAAAGTCAGGAGCCAGGAGTTTCCTCTGAGTCTCACATGCTGGTGCAGGATCTCAAGACTTTGGACCATCTTCCACTGCTTTGCCAGGCCACAAGCAGGGAACTGGATGGGAAGTAGAGCAACCAGGGCACAAGCCACTGCCCATATGGGTTCCTGACACTTGTGGGTGGAGGGTTAGCCAATTAAGTCATCACACCAGGGCCTCCCTGTCCTGTGACTTTCAACATACAAGGTCCCAGGAAGGCTTACTGCATGTCCACAGCGGTAATCCTTGGAGTGATGTGGGCTTTCCCTAATCTGGCCTTGGAAGTCAGCATTTGGATGCCACGTGTTGAAGCACCCAGGCATGAGTCCATGGAACTGCGTGACTGACTCCTGCTTGGTATTGCAGGCTGGTAGCCTGTTGCACCTCCATCCTCTCCCCATTCCAGCACTTGGCCTTATGTTGTTCCTCTGACCCTGGGCTCTTCCCTGATAGGAGTTACCCAAAACGATGCCTCTTTGGGGAGATTGTCTCTGATCAATTATATAAGAAAAAGCTTCAGAAAGTTAGTGGAGATGAGCATTGTGACCCAGCTGATGAAATCATCCCATTTCAGAGGACCTGGTGTGTGTGGACTACTCCATGCTTCATGCTATTGTATATGGGAAGTCCAAGAACTTGGGCCCCTGCCATGCTTGTGGGCAACCTGGAGGGAGTTCCCAGTTCCTCATTATGACCTGGCCTCACCATGACTGTTAGGTAGGCATTTGGGGATTGAGCTTGCAGACTGAAAATGTGTTATCTGACTTGCAAGATTAAAACAGACAGAAAGAAGGCCTGGTGCAATAGCCTAATAGCTGAGGTCCTCACCTTAAACGTGCCAGGATCCCATATGGGTGCCGGTTCTAATCCTGGCAGTTCCACTTCCCATCCAGCTCGCTGCTTATGGCCTGGGAAAGCAGTTGAGAACAGCCTAAAGCTTTGGGACCCTGCACCACATGGGAGACCTGGAGGAAGCTCCTGGCTTCAGATTGGCTCAGCTCCAGCCGTTGCAGCCACTTGGGGAATGAGCCATCAGATAGAAGTTCTTCCTGTCCTCCTCTCTGTATATCTGCCTTTCCAATAAAAATACATAAATTAAAAAAAAAAAAAAAAAAGACAGGGTGCTCATCCACTAATTGAATTCCCAAATCCCTGGAATGGCTGAGGCTGGGCTAGGCCAAAGCCTGGAGTCTGAAATTCAATCTGGGTCTCCCATGTGGATGATTTGAACCAAGTTAGTTGATCTGTCACTGCTGCCTCCCCAGGTCTACAGGATGCTAAAGCCAGTGGGTATCATAGCTGGAATCTTAGCCTTAAGCTATCCTTGTTTTCAGGATTCATTATGTATTTTGCAAATTATAGGGCTAAGAAGAGAGATGTTTATGTCCTCTGGTTTGTGCCCCAGATACCTGGGATTGGAACCTGAAGTCCGTCTGGGGTTTCCACATGAGTGGCAGGGACCCAGGCACTTGGAGCCATCTTCTGCCACCTTCCCAGGCACATAAACAGGAAGTGCAGCAGCTTCTGCTGGAACTAGTGCTCAGGGGTGCTCACATGTAGGCAGTACTGTGCCACTGTGCTGATGCTTATGTTACCTTTTAATGCTGTTTTGCCAAAGACTTTTTAAAAGACATGCCCCCCTTGTGCCTATAGATATTTGTGAATGTTCAAACTGGAATTAAAAGATAACGAAAAATTTTGCCAAGATCTTTGAAGTCCCCTGTGTACACCATGCACACCCATGTGCAAAACCCTGTCACCTGCTGTTGATGGCACCTCGCTAATGACCCATTTCCTTGACGTCCCTGCCCGAAGGCAGTGTAAGCCCCAGGCTGACAGGGACCTTTTTTGCTCTCTGGAGAAGCGGGCCAAGAGCCAGGTGCATCTCCTACTAAAAAAGGGACAGTCCTGTGAAATTAGGGCTGTTACCTCACCAGAGACGGTCAGATGCTCAGAGAGGTTCAAGGACTTGCCTGAGGTCACAGCTCTTGGCGTAGTCTGAGTCTTAGCTGCTGCTTAATAATTTGAGAGAGAAAGAAGGAGCAGCTTGACCTTGGGGAACAGATGAGGAGGCTGAGTTGCCAAAGGGGCGGATGCTTGGCCCATCAGAGTTGTTTGGTTGGCTGGACACCAGCAGTGCCCAGGATGTGGGCTGAGCAGGGGAAAGAGGCTGCCTGATGCCTTGGGTAGGAGCAGGAGCATGCCAGCTGACGCAGGCAGAGGAGCTCCTGGTGCCAGGCGCCTGGTGCCACGTGCCCAGCCGCGAGGTGCTTCCCAGCCTGGCTCCGGCTATCCCAGACTACACAGTTACAGTCCATCGACTGCCTTGGATGAAGTCAGCTCTGTGAGCTCATATCCTGAGCTCACATCGTGACTGATGCTGGCTGCCCTGGGAGGTCCCAGTAGTTCACCTGGGTCAGGTGACAACACCCTCGCCAGCACTCCACACCCAGTAGACCTTGCACTCAACAGAGTCTTCCTGCTCCCCTGGGTGTCCAATGCTGCTGCAGTTGGGGCCCCTCTGCCAGCCTTCCGGAGTCGCTGTGTTAAGTGTTCAGAGTTCAGAGGCCTCACAGGGGCAGGTCCCCCGCCTGCACCCCCACCCGGTCTGAGTCGGCTGGAGGGGATTTTCCTGTGACTCACTCTGCTGGCACTTCCTATGGTCACTAGGGAAGGGACTGGGGGGACCCAGCAGACTGTGCTGTATTCTAGGGTCACTAGGGGAGGATGGGCCGGGTGTCCCGCCCTCCTGACGAGATGTGATTCCCCAAGACAGGCTGCAGACCATATTTGGGAAATGTGTTTTCCTTGCCGACAGGCAGCCTGGGGATGGGTGCCATGAGCCCTGGTGGGCTGCATGACAGCAGGCCCCTGCCTGCCGCTCTACTGGCTCTGGCCCCTGGATCTGCCGCACCGCAGCGGCTGTTGTCCCATGCTGCCTGGAAGCCTAGGAGGGAGCCCACTATTTCCTTCTGCAGGATGTGGGGTTTTTTTTCAGCCCCAAGCAAGAAATGTTCATTAAGTACAAATTTAAAAATTCTACCAAACAGGAAGAGAAATTATCTCTCATTGTCTCAAATGTGAACATTGCAGTTCTGACCCTCTCTCCCTTAGAAAATTTCAGGTGGTAGTTTTTTGTTTTGCTTTAAAATTTATTTTTTTATTTGTTTGTTTTAAAGTCATAGTTACACAGGGCGGTGTGGGAGACAGAGATCTTTGATCTGCTGGTTAACTCTCTGGATGGCCACAATGGCAGAGGCAACTCTAGGCCCAAGCTAGGTGCATCTTAGGCGTCTCCTGTGTAGCTACAGGGGTCCAAGTACCTGGACCAGTTTCTTATGCTTTTCCCAGGCCATCAGAAGTGGAGCAGCTGGCACCAGCCCAGTGCCCACATTGAGTGCCGGCATCATAGGCATTGTCTTCACTCTACGCCACAGTGCCATTCCCCTCAGGTGATGTTTTTGAGACGTAATTTACACTTCTGAGCCTTTTCATTCTGTTATAATTGTGGTATGGGTGATGTTAGAGTAACTAGAAGTTCCCAGGCCTTGAGCTTGTTGGTGTTTTGTCGCTGCCTGGACTGTGCCTGGCCTGGCTTCTCCCTTGAATCTTGCCTGTCTAGGCTGTCCACTCCAGGGCCTTTCTGAATTGCTCTGAAAAAAATGGACTCCCAGGACTGGGAACACCTGCTGCCTGCCCAGTTCTTATTTTCTGTGCTTACCTCTCTTATTCTCCTCCCAGAATCACCTGGTATGCTAATGCAGTGTGTTTGGAATCTGTTCTTGAATAAATGTCTTTGAAATATATAAGCTTTTGTTTTGTAGACAATTACAAAGAAGACCGTTGTTAGCGCCTGGTGCTATGGCGGTCCCGGGGCGGTGGCAGGCCTCTGAGTGCTGGCACCTGCTGGGGCCACAGGGCAGGGTCTCAGAGCTCTGGTGGATGTTTCTGTTTGTGTTCTTTTCTTTTCTGATTGATTAGTGGGCATTACTCCCAATTCTAGGTTAATCACACTTGTGCTGGTGTTACATCTTTTGCATTTTGGCCTTTTGGCTGCTGTTTGTAACATGTCCACATTGAACTTTCTTTTTCTTTTTCTTTTTAAATTTATTTATTTTTATTGCAAAGTCAGATATACAGAGAGGAGGAGAGACAGAGAGGAAGATCTTCTGTCCAATGTTTTACTGCCCAAGTGACCCCCGAGCCGAGCAGAGGGACTAAGGTTACAAAAAGACAACACACAAGACAACACAAGACAACATGCAGTGGGTCGTTCTTGCAAAGAGAATGCCATTTATTTGGGGTCAGCCTGCATCTTTTATAGTCTGCCTAGTCCCTCCCAGTATTATCTCAATGTTCAACCAACTCCTAAGCTCCCCTGGGGGCATCTTAACAAAGGGGAAGTAAGGAAGAGGAACTTGCATTCAAGCCAGGGGCTAAATGTATCAGGCCAAGATTGCCCATTCTGTTACCCCTTAGAAACAAGGTAAGCTGTGGAGTTAACCCTTGGGAGACCTGGGCCTACATCAAAGCCAGGAGCCAGGAACCTCTTCCGGGTCTCCCATGCTGGTGCAGGGTCCCAAGGCTTTGGGCCGTCCTAGACTGCTTTCCCAGGCCACAAGCAGGGATCTGGATGGGAAGTGGAGCTGCCAGGATTAGAACCAGCGCCTATATGGGATCCTGGGGTGTTCAAGGCAAGGACTTTAGCCGCTAGGCCACACCGCCGGGGCCCCAACTTTTTTTTTTTTTTTTTTTTTTATTGGAAAGGCATACAGAGAGGAGGAGAGACAGAGAGGAAGATCTTCCCTCTGATGGTTCACTCCCCAAGTGGCCACAATGGCTGGAGCTGAGCCGATCCGAAGCCAGAAGCCAGGAGCTCTTCCAGGTCTCCCACACGGGGGCAGGGTCCCAAGGCTTTGGGCCATCCTCGACTGCTTTCCCAGGCCACAGACAGGGAACTGGATGGGAAGCAAGGCCGCCAGGATTAGAACCGGCCCCATGAACTTGGTAGGTTTTCCTTTTATTTTAATATTTCCTTGAGGGCCCGGTGCAGTAGCCTAGTGGTTAAAATGCTTGCCTTGCATGCACCAGGGTATGAGCGCCAGTTTGTATCCTGGCTGCTCCACTTCCCTTCCTGTTTGTGGCCTGGGAAGGCAGTTGAGAACGGCCCTGCACCCGTGTGGAAGACCAAGAAGAAGCTCCTGACTCCTTGGCTTCAGCTTGGCTCAGCTCCGGCCACTTGGGGAGTGAACCAGCACATGGAAGATCTTTCTGTTTCTCCTTCTCTCTGTAAATTTGATTTTCCAATAAAAATAAATAAATCCTTTTTAAAACTTCTGTGTTTTGGCAGAACTGTAACACTTTCTCCTGAGGTCTTACCTAGTTGTTGCTTGATTGATTTCTGGATATTTTCAGTCTTTTGTTGCTATATGATAACGTTTCTTATCAGATACATGTTTTGTTATCATTTTATTTGAAAGGCAGAGAGATAGATGAACAGAGATTTTCTGTCCGCTGGTTTACTCCCCAGAAAGCCCACAGCAGCCAGGGTTCAGCCAGGCTGAGGATGCAGACCTCAGTGTCAGGGGCCCAGGGGCTTGAGGCATCCCGTGGTGCCTTTTAGGACCGTATTAGCAGGAAGCTGGGTCAGAAAGAGAGTAGCAGGAACTCAGACCAGGAGCTGGGATGTGGAATGAAGGCACCCCGGGCAGGAGCTTCGCCCTGTGCTCCACACGCACCCGGCCTGCCTCTCGGCGTGGGGCTCGCATGGGCTGCCCGGGGCTGCGTACCCTGTGTGGACCTTACCCTTCTCTGTCCACTCCCCACCTCTGCTCGCTTTTTGCTCTTGTTGAATTGTACTGACCAGGGCAGCAGGACTTGGGGCTGCAGCAGAGAGAGCTCCCTGGTTTCTTCCTGCCTTAAGGGGAGGTATTCACAGCTTTTCTAGTAGTTTGATAGCTTTTTGGTAAATGGGCTTTTTTAGTTTATCATAAGTTTTGATTTTCATCAGATTACTTTCTTGAATCTGAGGTAACAGATCATCTTCATTCATGGACTCTAACCTGGTGGCCTTGTTGTCATGACCCTGGGGCCAGTTGCTGTCAAGAGGTCTTGAGATGTTGTCTAGGCTCCTTGAAGAAATGCTGTGGTTCCCTGAGCTTGTTTGGCCCAGAACGAAGGTGTCTGACCTCACCAGAGCCAAAGCAGAGGCCTTTCTGGTCCCAGAGATGGGTGGGAGGTTGGTAGCCAGGGGACCATGCACATGCCCTGCCCTCATACCTCTCTTCCTCCCCCGCCTCCCTACAGAACGTGCTGGCCAAAGCTCTCTATGACAACGTGGCTGAGTCTCCGGATGAGCTCTCCTTCCGCAAGGGTGACATCATGACGGTGCTGGAGCGGGACACACAGGGCCTGGATGGCTGGTGGCTCTGCTCACTGCATGGACGCCAAGGCATCGTGCCTGGGAACCGACTCAAGATCCTGGTGGGCATGTATGACAAGAAACCAGCAGGGCCTGGCCCTGGCCCACCTGCCACCCCGTCCCAGCCCCAGCCCCAGCCCCAGCCGCAGCCTGGTCTTCCACAGGGCCTCCACACTGCAGTGCCCCCTACCTCGCAGTACACACCCATGCTCCCTGCCACGTCCCAGCCCCAGCCCGACAGTGTCTACCTTGTACCCACGCCCAGCAAGACTCAGCAAGGGCTCTACCAATCGCCTGGGCCCAGCCCGCAGTTCCAGTCACCCCCTGCCAAGCAGACGTCCGCATTAGCAAAACAGGCACCCCATCACCCGTTTCCCAGCTCAGCTGCAGACCTCTACCAGGTGCCCCCGGGACCAGGAAGTCCCGCACAGGACATCTACCAGGTGCCCCCTTCCGCTGGGATGGGGCATGACATCTACCAGGTCCCCCCGTCCATGGACACGCGCAACTGGGAGGGAACGAAGCCGCAGGCAAAGGTAAGGCCTCCTTAGTGGATGGGCCGCAGGGTTTTGCCGCCTTGGGGTTTCTACACTCCGTGTTTGCTCTGGACTTCAGGTGGGAGGGGACTGCATAGGGACTGTGCTCCGTTATTGGGTGGTGACAGCCATGAACAGGCTGTAGGACCCAGAGGGGAGGTTTTGAGCAGACAGACCCCAGACTCAGGGTAAAGCCTGCCTGCAGCATGCAGATGTGCAGAGTTGCCCTGCCCTGGCAGGTGAGGCCAGAGCTACAAGCTGGAAACAGACTTTTCTGGGGCCTGGAGCCCTCTTAGGAGCTGGATGCTCCCCCCCCCCCCCGCCCCCAGGCTACAGGGTTTTGCATCAGAATGGTGTGTCCTGGTCCTTGGTCTACGCCTTGATTAAATCCTTCTGACTACGGAGCTTGGAGGCATCAGCAATGGGGCAGGGATCCCTGAGAGAGGAGAATGGGAGCTTTGGGAAGGCCCTTAGGAGAAATGCAAGGGCACAGCAGACACACTGGCTTTGTCAAGGGGGCCAAGTCTGGAGGTGAGCAGATGGAGCGAAGGAGCCCTCCCTGACTGTGGGAGCCACTCAGCCTCGTGTTCTCTGCTCAGCGTGGGCCTGCGTTTCCTGGTGTGCGGCTGTGTCTGGGCAGCTGGGGGGCAGGAGGGAGGATGCACTCTCTAAGATGATCCTGCTGTCAGCCAGGACTTAAGCCTGTGCTCCACCCAGCTGCCGGAGGGGTGTTAGATGATGCTCTTCCCTGGTGGCCACATGTTTTGGGCTCACTGGCAGTGACTAGGTTCGAAAGACGAAGGGGAGGCTTTGGAGGCCGGCTCAGCCAGCATGTACTCAGGGGCTCTCGCCTGCTCTCTGGGTTTGTGTGGGTCAAGGACACTGATCCTGGGGTTGCTGGAGCAGAGCTGTCCTAAGACATTTCAGTTCCAGTCCCTCATAGGCTCTGACTGGGGAACACTGGGCTTGGCTCAGTGTCAGTGTAGTAAGGCTGGGGCCTAGAGGGGAAGGCTGGGTAGCCAATGGGGTCTGGGTGGTTAGTGCCCGTGCCTGGGCCCAGGACCTGAGGGCATAGGCTGTGGGTGCACAGTTGGCATCCCTGGAAAGGAAGGCACCTGTGAGGCTGCTGTTGGGATCCTGGGCCAGGAGTTGCAGCTGTGTGAAAGGGGACAGTTGTGTTGCTAGAGCCATAAGGTACCAGGAGTTTGGGAGGGGAGGGGAAGTGTGCTGCAATGCCTTGCCCCCAGGTCTCTGTGGGCACTTTCCCAGAGCGGTAAAATGAGGTCTTTCTGGAGGAGACGGGGTGCTCTAGAACAAGGAGCTGGCCTGTCAGAGAATGAGGGCCGTTTTGGCTGCAGAGCATGAGCCCCGAGTTGCGTAGAGGCAGGGAGGGGCTCCTGATCTCTGCTCTGGGTGCTGACCCTGCCCAGGACTGACCTGGACGCTGGAGCATGGTTCTGGGGTCACCTGCTCCTTCTCTAGTGCCTGTTGTCGGGGAAGGGAGTGTGGAAGGACAGGCATCCTGACCCCAGCGGGCCCTTGTCCTTCCTGGTTCTGTGTGGGGAGATGGGGAGGGGGGCAGAGGTAGCTGGTGCATCCCTGTCAGCAGCATCTATCCCTGTCTTCCTGCTGGACTCTGGCTATGTCCCCAACCCCATAGGCCACCAGACCCTTGTAATAGGGCTCAGGTGTGGAGCTCTGATTATCGGGCTGCTTTCTCTGGAGAATCTTTATTACTAATGAGCTTTGCTGCTGCTGGCACCTCACTCAGTTTTCCTAACAGAAGAACCTGGCTGGCCATTCCTGCTGCTATCGCCTGCCCCGCTGCTGGGTGGCTGCCCTAGTCTGGGGGTCCAGTCATGCCCCACTCATACTGGCTCCCCCACCACCTGCAGAGGTGTGTCCTGCCTTCCCCTAGGCTGCTGTGTGTCCTGGAAAAGCCCCAGGCTTTGCCACGGGGGCAGGCCAACCTGCCACGTCCCTCCAGCCTCCGCCTGCCCCGCCTGCCCCTGTGTTGGCAGGTCCTAGCAGCTAAAAATAGCTCTGGCCGAGACTCAAGTCTGGGCTCCAGGACAGAGAGGAGTCTGCAGAGGCAGCCCTGACTCCACTTCCAGACACACTGTGGGGTGGGGAGCACCCCGGCTCCACTAACACTGGGGCTGCGCTGCCCCCACTTCTTGTGGGTGCCACATCTCTCTGCTGCTCCCAGGACAGACAGCACATGGCCACAAGTGGTGCCCGAGTGGAGTTCTGGGAGCCTTGAGTCTGTGGAAAGAGAGATGTGTAGGGAGGGCCCGAGTCAACCCAGGCCCAGACGTCCCCTTTGATTAGGAAACAAAAGGCCTTTCTGTGGGGAGAGCTGAGCGGGAGCCCTGTGGGGAGGATAAACAGGGCAGCTGTTCCAGACTGAGCCTCCTGGCTTGCTCAGGAAGGAGGCTAGTGGGGGCTGTCAGCAGCCCTGGCCTCGGCAGGGCAAAAACACGTGGGAACTGAGCGTTGCCCCTTGGTACCAGGTCTCCACTCTGGTTGTCAGGAATCGCCTGCTTGGTACCTCCTGCATCTGGAGGTGGCTGCTAGGTGCCATGACTGGGGCCATCCCTTGCTGGGCAAGCCTCAATAAAGCGGAGAAACTGGCAACCCCTGACAGGCAAGACTCAGGAGACTTTGACTGAGTTCTCTGGAGAACCCTGCAGGGTTGATGGTCCCTGGCACGTCTACTCCACTGTGGGACCTCCAGAGGCCCAGCTGTGGACACACCCTGTGGGTCTGTCTCTGAAGGGACGGGGCCCAGCGCTTCCCAGCCCTCTCTCGGGGCCCCTTCCGCAGCACTCCATGCAGTTGGCTCACCTTCTAGTGGGAGTGGCTCTCTGAGAACTGAGTGCCAGAGCCAGTGGCAAAGTGGACTGTCCATCCCCAGGTGGTGGTGCCCACCCGAGTTGGGCAGGGCTATGTGTATGAGACCTCTCAGCCGGAGCAGGACGAGTACGACATCCCGCGCCACCTGCTGGCCCCTGGGCCCCAGGACATCTATGATGTGCCTCCTGTTCGGGGATTGCTTCCCAACCAGTATAGCCAGGAGGTAGGTTTGGGATGAGGAGGCTGGAGGGGATGAGACGCGGTGGGTGTAGCCCCTGCTTGGGGAGCTCATTTCCTTGGCTCTGGTCAAGGTCAGGGTGACCCAGGACCTAAGGTTGGTGGGTGTTGGGGGATTCCTGCTCTTCCCATCATACCAGGTGGCCTTGACATCTGTATCACTGTACCTATTTCTCTGCTCTCAGGTATATGACACCCCTCCCATGGCAGTCAAGGGTCCTAATGGCCGAGACCCTTTGCTGGACGTGTATGATGTGCCTCCCAGTGTGGAGAAGGGCCTGCAACCTTCCAGCCACCATGCGGTAGGTTGTTGGCAGGTGCCCGGGCTGCAGGCGGCTGTGGGACAGTCAAGTGGGAACCAGTCCTGTGTAGCACTGCCCATTCTCTGGCCTGGGACCAATTTGGAAGTCAGGCTGTCTTACAAGCCTGTCTTAGGCCTCCTGGAGAGGATTGCAGCCAGGTGACCACTGCATCTGTCATCCAGACCATGCTGCTTCCTGGGTGGTGGTAGGGGGCGGTCAGTGATTATGTGGGGACTTGAGGTGAGCCCAGGACTGTCAGCCCTTCCCCAAGCGTTGTTAATGTGCGTGTCATCCCCACAGCACTGGGTGGCACTTGCTGCATAGCTGAGCAGACAGCCAGAGACAGGCGCATCCCCGTTCCAGAAGGGCTCTGAGCATAACCAGTACCCATGAGTACAGCACGAGCATATGCGCCTGTGCTGTGGCTAGGTCCTGACCTCCACTTGACCTGCAGGTGTACGACATCCCCCCATCTGTGAGCAAGGACGTACCTGATGGCCAGTTGCTGCGTGAGGAGACCTATGATGTGCCGCCTGCCTTTGCCAAGGCCAAGCCCTTCGACCCAGCCCGCCACCCCCTGGTCCTCACTGCTCCACCCCCAGACTCCCCGCCCACCGAGGATGTGTATGATGTGCCTCCGCCCGCTCCCGATCTCTATGACGTGCCCCCTGGCTTGAGGCGGCCAGGCCCTGGGACGCTGTATGATGTGCCCCGGGAGCGGGTACCTCCTGAGGTGGCTGATAGCAGCATGCTCGATGATGGGGTGTACTCCGTGCCCCCTCCAGCTGAGCGAGAAGGCCCAGCTGACGGCAAGCGTCTGTCAGCCTCCAGCACGGGCAGTACACGCAGCAGCCAGTCGGCCTCCTCGTTGGAGGCTGCCGTGCCGGGCCGGGAACCCATGGAGCTTGAAGTGGCTGTGGAGGCCCTGGCTCGGCTGCAGCATGGTGTGAGTGCCACTGTGGCCCATCTCCTGGACCTGGCAGGGAGTGCTGGCGGGGCTGGGGGCTTGCGTGGCAACACAGAGTCCCAGGAGCCACTGAAACAGGACTTGTGGGCTGCGGTGGCCGCTGTCCAGGGGGCTGTGCACGAGCTGCTGGAGTTTGCCCACAGTGCTGTGGGCAATGCCACCCATACTTCTGATCGCACCCTGCATGCCAAGCTCAGCCGACAACTGCAAAAGATGGAAGATGTGTACCAGACACTGCTGGTACATGGCCAGGCGCTTGATAGTGGCCGGGGAGGCCTGGGGGCCACCCCTGAAGACCTGGACCGTCTCGTGGCCTGCTCCCGGGCTGTGCCTGAGGATGCCAAGCAACTGGCTTCCTTCTTACATGGTAATGCCTCATTGCTCTTCAGACGGACCAAGGCCCCTGTCCCAGGGCCCGATGGCAGTGGCCCACTGCACCCCAACCATGTTGACAAGGCCAGCAGCATTCAGTCACGGCCCCTGCCCTCCCCTCCCAAGTTCACTTCCCAGGACTCGCCAGATGGGCAGTACGAGAACAGTGAGGGAGGCTGGATGGAAGATTATGACTACGTTCACCTGCAGGTGGGTGTCTGTCTTGGAGATCTTCATCTGGGCCCCACACACAGGGCTCTTGTGCTCAGGAGGGGTACTGGAACCCAGTACTGGGGAGACCCTTCAACCTCTCACTCTGACCCTCCAGGCCAGATGGCTCTCTTGAAGCCCATTGCTGACCCTTAGGGCCATGTGTCTCTGTCCTCGGGTCACTAGACACCACGAGCCAAGCTTGTCGGGTGCTCCAATATTCCAGTGACCACAGCAGGGATGCAGTGTGGTATGTGGAAAGAAGAAATAAATATCCTGATGGGAGATGCTGGGAGACTAGAGGAGGTCCAGCCAGGAGTAGTGGGGCTCTGGCTGGCAAGCTAGCGAGTGCTAGCACCCAGTGCCTACAACAGGAGGGCACAATAGCTAGGGACTAGGGCATGTCAAAGCTGTTTTGCCCCAGGTCTGTGTGTGCTTGCAGCACCATCTGGTGGCTGCTGGCCCTTGCTGTGTCCTTCAGAGCCCAATGGCACCCTCCAATCCAGGAGAGGCCTAAGTCTGTTTCTTGTCTCTCCCAGGGTAAGGAAGAGTTTGAGAAGACACAGAAGGAGCTGCTGGAAAAGGGCAACATCATTCGGCAAGGGAAGGGCCAGCTGGAGCTGCAGCAGGTAAGGCGCTGGGCCCCAGCTTCTCCCAGTACTGTCGTTGCCTCTGCTGCAGAGGCCCCTGTCATGGCTGGAGCTGATCCAGAAGCCAGGAGCTTCCCAAGGCTTTGGGCCGTCCTGTACTGCTTTCCCAGGCAGCAAGCAGGGAGCTGGATGGGAAATGTAGTCAGAATACAAACCGGTGCCCTTATGGAATGCCAGTACTTGGAAATAGAGGATTAGCTGGTTGTGCCAGTGTACTACTCCCAAAAATATCACACCTTTCCCTGGGCATGAGGAAGAAGGCAGAGGAGAAAGACTGCTGTGCCGCCTGGGTTGGTGCTGAGGCCCAGGCTTGGGTTGGTAGGAGTGTGATGTAGAGGGGCTGAGAGACTCTGGGATGATGAAGAAACAGCAGGATCCGTTTTTGTGCATTCGCTTGCACGTATGCACACAGTCCCTTGTGAGAAGTGCTGTGCGGTGTTTGGAATCAGTTCCTTGTAACTGGACATTTAGATGATTCCCAGATTTTGCTTTCATGCATATATCTCATGAGCCACTCATGAGTCTGGGTCGAAGGGTAGGAATAAGGGACCAAATGGGAGCCCAGGAAGAAGGCACTGTGGCTGTTGCCGCACTGCGCCTGCCCCAGGTGCTCGCTGCAGGAAACGGGGGCATCCCTGGGGCAGAGTAGCCTGTGGTCAGTGGGAGTGTGCAGGGAATAGACCCACCAGACTCATTCTGAAAGAGAGGGGCCAGGTGTGTCCCCTGGGGTGAGAGGGCACAGCAAAGAATGGCTCATGAAGCTGTGGGTCGGGGAAGGCTGCCTGTGAGGTGTTCTGCAGGGTCGGTTCAGGTGGGTTTTGCTAATTAGGGCTTGAAGCAGAACAGTCTATCCCGAGAGGGCCCAGGTGAGGGCCTGTCACCACACCCGTGGCTCCCACACTTCTGCACACTTACAGCATTTTCCCAGGTGGAATTGGGAGCGTTTGCCTTGGAAGGAAATGCAGCAGTTTTGTGCACGTGTAGATTGCCTTGCTGAGGACTGTATGGTACCACATGCCTTACTCCTGTTTCCAGTCTTTGCTATGGAGAACTGGAAACATCCCTGCACTTACACAGTAGCCTCCCAGGCCTCTCCGCTGTCCTTAGCATGGCCCTTCCCCTGCCCCGGGGGATGTGGAACCTCATGTCATTCCCCTGGTGTTTGAGTGCCCCATCTTAAGCAGTCAGTGCTCACGATTTAACCACAGCGGTTTCCCAAAGTCATGGGTGACAGGCTTCTTCTGCTGGGCGTATTTGAATTTCAAAGTTGTTTATGTATGTGAACAACCTAATAGTGATGGGGAGACACCGTAAGAGAGAATCTTCTATCTGCCAAATGCCCATGATTATCAGCTGGACCAAGCCAAAACCAGGAACCAGGAATTTCATCCAGTTCTCCCCCTGGGTGGCAGGAACCCATGTGCTTGGGCTGTTATCTGCCATCTCCCAGGTGATACAGGCCCCTCTCCCCAACCAAGCAGCAGCATGTTCTGCTGTGCCACAGCACTTGCCCCTTGAGCACTTCTTGTTGGGACATGTACAGACCCACAGGAAGCTGCACAGGCAGCGCTCTGGTCCCCAGTACTTTGCCCCTGTGGCTCTGTCTTTCATAGCTCTCATGTGGGATCCAGACAGGGACACGCCCTGTGTTTGCTTCCCGGCATCCCCTGACCATGCTTCATCTCAGTGTCTTCTCGTTTCCTGCTGTGAAGTAAAGGATGTGATGCTGCTGAGCAGGGGGAGGGAAATTCAAATCTGTGGCCCTGTTGGGCCGGGGACTTTTCCAACTTGCCAGTGACCCCTGTTAGAGTGGTGGCACCAATCAGTGGGGGCATTTGGCTGGCTCTTGGGCCGGACTGGAACCCTGCTGTCCCAGAGCCTAACGTGCTGCTGCCTCCCTGCTGTCCCAGCTGAAGCAGTTTGAGTGCCTGGAGCAAGAGGTTTCGCGGCCCATCGACCACGACCTGAGCAACTGGACGCCAGCCCAACCCCTGGCACCGGGACGTGCGGGCGGCCTGGGGGCCTCGGACCGCCAGCTGCTGCTTTTTTACCTGGAGCAGTGCGAGGCCAACCTGACTACTCTGACCAACGCCGTGGATGCATTCTTCACCGCTGTGGCCACCAACCAGCCACCCAAGATCTTCGTGGCACACAGCAAGTTTGTCATCCTCAGCGCCCACAAGCTGGTGTTCATAGGGGACACGCTGTCACGGCAGGCCAAGGCTGCTGACGTGCGCAGCCAGGTCACGCACTATAGCAACCTGCTCTGCGACCTCCTGCGTGGCATCGTGGCCACCACAAAGGCTGCCGCCCTGCAGTACCCATCACCCTCTGCAGCCCAAGACATGGTGGACAGGGTCAAGGAGCTGGGCCACAGCACCCAGCAGTTCCGCCGAGTCCTGGGTCAGCTGGCAGCTGCTTGACACCAGAGAATGAAGGCAGGGGAGGGGCCAGTGGTGGCCCAGGGCACCCAGGCACTGGCCTTACAAGGGGTGTGTGGCAGGCATGGGGACAGGCCTCCCCGCTCTGCCTCAGGTGCAGCGCCCCAACCATCTGGGGAGTGTGTGTATTTATGACAGGGCAGGCTGTGGACGGCGCTGCCTCAGGAGCGGCCCAGGGCCAGCTATGCCAACAGCGCACTGCTGCCAGGAGGGACACCTCGCTGCCTGCGAGGACCCCATCCTCAAAGCACAGGTGGAGCCAGGTTCTCGGCCTTCCTGGGAGAAAACCCTAAACGACTATTTTTCATTATTGATTTTCCAATCATTTGACTAATCATCTACATTTAAATAAAACTCTAAAACTGAAAAATAGTTGCCCAGGTGTCTAAAAAATGGCTAGCTGTGATGAGAAGGATGGATGTCAGAGTTAGAGGTGGCCAGCACCCTCTGAAGAGACCTTGGGAAAGCTCCAAGGTGGGCTTGATGGGGAGCTGGAGCACTGGCTGTGCCTCCTGCAGGGTTGGGCAGGTGATGGGAAGCTGCTCCGGGATGGGGAAACATCAGTGTCTGCATGTCCCACGAGGCAGGGTCGTGTGCTATAGCTGCCATGCGGCAGCTCTTCCTGGGGAAGGGAGGTGGCAGGAGGGGCGTCTGGGAGAGGCCTGCTAGAGTAAGGTTCTCCAGCAGACAGCTGCGTTGAAGGGTGGGAGCCACTTGTTCCCCTCATCCTCTCTTTCTTGTTGCCGCGTTGCTGGGGGCGGGAGGGGTAAGCATCAAGGTTCACCTGACCCCGCAGTGGGCGGCACAGACCCCAGTCGGAGCCACTCACACTGCCTGAAGGAGCAGAAATGAGGCAGGGCTGGCAGTGTCTCCATCCGTGAATGGGGGGAACAGCGCCGGCCTCTGCTAGGCGGGTGGGCAGCAGTGGCTTCGGGGTCTGTAAATGCCAAGTCCCGGGGAGTCCCTGTGCTGATTTGGCTTGGAGGGTGAGGCTCAGCATTTCACACTGCAGGGCTGGCTGGGACCTGAGGCAGCCAGCAGTTAAAGGCTGGCACTGCCTCGCCTCCAGGGTGCCTGGAGCTGGCTTCTGCAGGGTGCCAGGTGCCTCACACCCCCAGCAGCTGCCCCCAGGTCACTGTGTAGGGAGTGCTATCCTGAGGCAGTGCCCACCCCACTCTGAACTCAGGGTCCTAGAATAGGGCCTGGCTGTCAGAGCCTCTAGTAGGGGGGAGGAATGCTTGCACCTGAGGGAGATGCAAGTCCAGAGGCAGCAAAGGAGCTGAGCAGGTGGACGGGGAAGTGCAGCAGCCCAGGCCTCCCCCAAGCTTCTGAGGGGCCAGGGGTGTCTGAGTGAATAGAGAAGACACAAGGTGAGGGGACCACGTTTGTTCCGAGAGTCATTTCCAGGTGACAGGGGTATCCCAGGCACAACCAGGGGCAGCAGGGGCAGCAGGGGCAGCAGAGGCAGGCAGACCAGCCAGGAAGAAATAGAGGGACAGGGTGTTGGGCTGCTGGGCTGCTGGGTAGGGGCTCAGGAGTACAATGGCCTGGTACCCTGAAAATACAGGTGGGTGAAGCCAGTGGGGTAGGATGGGGGGCAGGCCTCCAGGTAGGCAGGGGGAGGATTCCACTGCCTCGGGGTGGGTATATGCAGGGAATGGGAAGTGCAGGGGTCCCCTGGGCCCCTTTCAGCCCCCCTGTACCCCTCCTCCATCTCCTGCAGGTGCTGTTCCTTCCTGGGATGCAGGAATCCCTGTGGTCAGGAAGGAGATGGTATAGGGACTCTTCTGAGACAACCCCTCTCCCCACCCCGGTCCAACCAGGAATCCCTGGCTCGGCAGCTTTCAGATAGGACCCAGAGAGCAGCAGCATGGTTTCCAAGGCAGGGGCATGCTTTCAGCTGCAGCCTCAGTTGACTGCCAGGATCTGCTGTAAAGGAGATGAGGGCAGTAACGTGGGAATACATGGCAGGGGTGGAGGTGGAGCAGGTGCTGCTGCCCCAGGGTCCAGGCGCCATTCTTGCAGACCAGTGGGCCACCAGAGTCGCCCTGCAAGATGGAAATGGGGCAGGAATCTCAGGCTTGAATCTGGCTATCCAGGCAGCCCAGACCAGGAGTCTGGACATGGTTCCCGGGGACCTCTGCAGGTGCTCAGCAAAGCTTGTTGGGTGGGCTGGGGAAGGCTTCAGTTCCTGTGTGGTCATGGGGCTGTGGGCTAGTCCTAGGGGAGGGGTTCTATGTGGGAGGCTCAAAAAAACTGGTTTGTCCTAAATCCAGGAGGAGAGTGGGCAGGGGTGGCATTGAGGACACTCTATGAGAGGTGGGTCAGTGTAATCTGGAGTCCAGGCCACTGTGTCCTGCTGCCCAGGCTACACATTGTACAACTCCAGGCATGATGCCTGATCAACATGGGCATCTGTGGAATTCTGCATCCAGGCACCTCTAAGGCCGGAACCTCCAGTGCTGCATCCCCTCTGCTGAGGCCACCGGTCGCTCCCAAGACTTGGACAAATGTTTCCAGGAAGGGAGAGAGCTAGTCTGTGGCCCCCGTTCCCAGATGGGAGGGCAGAGTGCTGGCAGAGCCCTACAGGCCCCTGTACCACACATGAGGAGACACCACTGGCACCAGCTCAGATCATCACATTGCTGCTTTCACTGCCCCAGCTGCGCTGGCTGCCGGACACGCTTGCTGCAGCTTGCTGGCTGTGTTGGCGTCTGGAGCGGGGTGGGGAAGGGAGTCAGCATAGCATACCCTGCTTGTGGCCCTGCTGCCCACCCAGCCCATGCCATGAAAATTCTAGTGCATTCTGGGTCCCAGCCTGGCCAGCCTCTCACTGGTGTGCTTGGTCATGCCCCAGCCCATGGTGGCACAGAGTGTGCAGGCTGCAAAGTTGGCACTGGCACTGGGCAGACACACAGCTGACAGGGTTTGTGAGAAGCTGGCGTACAAGCCCAGCTTGAGCAGAGTGATGTCATTGTCGGAGGTGGCCTCATCGTACTTGGGGTGCCTGAAAACCTGTGGGTTGCAGCCAAACAGGGAACCATGGGAGTCTGGGGAAGACTCCAGGATGGGAGGCCCAAGGGAATGCTCCAAGCTCCCCTCACCACCCCGGGAGCCCAGGCCCTGCTCCCAGCCTCTGCGCTGTGGTGGATTACTGTATGATCAAGAAGGGCAGGGCACCCCTGGCTGGAGATTCTTTGCTTTCATGGCACAGCCTCCGTCTCCGTTGTCCTGGGTTCCCCACATTCCGTGCCCGCACCAAGGCCCTGGTACCTTGGAGATTTTCAGCACCTGCACGGCCTCCTGCTGGAGCTCTGGTCAAATTCCCCAGCCACAACCAAGTCAGAAGTACTGCAGAGGGTCGGAGAGGAGGGGGAGGATGTCAGGCCCAGAAGCCCGTGCGTGTACCTGACCATGATGTTACACACAGCTCCTGCCCCTCCTGGAGACCCAGAATGCACTAGAATTTTCCATGCAGTTCCAATAATGGCACCAGTGAGTTGAGGGCTTGCAGGGTTGTCCTGGGTAGCGAGAGCTTCCTTCCCCAACCCCACCTGGCCCTGCGATAGACCCTTCCCTGACCCCGCAGTAGGCGGCATGACCACCCAGTTCTCATTGATGAGGCCCCCGCAGAAGTGGAAGCCAGTGCTGTTCCAGGGGGGGAGAGGATATCAGTATCTCCCACTTGGACAGCACCCCCAGCCTGGCCTACCTCCATCCCCACACTCCTCCCTGCCCCCACCATGTTCCCGGAATCACACTCTGACCTGTAGGGACACCTGCCCGGGCCAGGATCCGCAGACAGCAGGTCTTGCCATTGATGATCCTGGACAGGCCAGTCAGCAGGGGGCTGATGGCAGGGACCCCACAGCTGGGAGGGGGTTGGGGTGAGGGTTGGAAACAGAGGTGGACTCCAGACCCTGACTGAAATCCCAAGGCCCAAGCTCTTCTCTTCTGCACCCCTGTCCTAGCCTGTGGTCCCCTTCCAGCCCTCCCCTCCTCTAAGTCAGCCTTAATTGTATCCAGCCCTGGAAACAAGGCTGTGTGAGGGGCAGAGGACCTACCTTGACCCAGGCCAGACGCACAGGGAGCTGTGAAGTGAGCTGTATGGCTTTAGTCCTGGGCCCTCAGCTGCCTGGCCATGCTGCTGAGCTTCAGTCTACCTGACAATGGAGTGGCATCGCACAGCCTTACAGGGTTATGAGCAAGTCAGCGGGCTGAGGCCTAGCTGTGCCTCTGGCACCCTGTAGATGTACAGTGAACCAGAGTGGAAAGTGCAGGGTGGGGAGGAGGACCAGGCCCCAGCTGCCCCCACCAGGGTACAAGGCCTTAGGCGGCACTAGGACTGCTACCTGTGGCAGACATATGGCTAGCGGGGAATACTAAATGCCAGGAGCAGGGATCCCCGCTGCCTGTTGCCAGCAAGACTGGGGCAAGGTAACCTCTGCCTGGTCTAACACCTACCATAGGTAGTGCCCAGGAGGGCGCAGCAGGAAAAGAGCCAGAGGATGGCCATGATGCTGTGTGTACAGGTGGAGGGCACCTGCCCAGGCTCCCTGTTACAGCACCCTGTGTGCTAGACTTATCTGGAGACCTTGAGGTGACACTCCCTTCCCTGCGTGGCTGTCTGGCCTGGCAGGAGCACAAAGCAGCACTGCCAAGAGAGCCTGAGAGGGCACACAGCTGAGCCTGAGGCCAGGGCCAAGGGCAGCATTTAGCTGATCCAGGGGACCCTGACCCAGAGCTTCCTCCTTCAGGCTCTGCCACTTGTGGGGGCCTCCAGAACTTGTCTGGAGGCCAGTGTCCAAGCCCCAGCCCCTCAAGACTTGGAGGATGTTGGACAAGTAATTTGTTCAAAAATCCCTGGGCAGTACCCAAGCAGGGTGAGGTGCGGGGAGCAGGTGTGTTCCTGTGGTGCAGATCAGAGGCTTCAGGGAGAGTGTGGGTGGCAAGGGCCATGGCCGCCAGTGCTCGGGATGGTGGTAGAGGCCTGCAGTGTCTTGAGGGCACAATGCCCACTGCTCACTTGAGCCAGCCTGTGTGCACAGGGAGAATGTGTGTGTGGGGGTGGGTGGGGAGTAGGACTGGACCCCTGCCAGCACCCTGGTGACAGTTGATGGTGCTGGGCTGGACCTCCAACTGTGGTGGGGACAGCGGGAAAGGGTGCTTTCCCAGCCCTAGGAGCATGAGCAGGGTGCAGGTGGGGCTGAGGCTGCCTGTCAGAGGGCGCAGGCCGCAAGGAGTGCAGGCTGGGTTTTGGTTTACAGTAGACAGCTGTGGAGCCTTGGTCATGTTCCTATGCTCTGTGGTGCTGGGTCTGTGTGGTTCCGACTGGGCCCCAGCACACCAGCCAGGCTGCTCATTCTTTGTTTTGTTTTGCTTTTTAAAGATTTATTTACTTGAAAAGCAAACAGAAAGAGGAATCTTCTGTCCACTGGTTCACACCCCAGAAGGCTCCAACAGCCAGTGCGGAGCCCAGTCAAAGCCAGGAACCAGGAGTTTACTCCAGGTCTCCCATAAGGTGCAGGGGCCCAAGGACCTGAGCCGTCCTCTGCTATTTTCCCAGACCATAAGCAGGGAGCTGGTTCGTAAGTGGAGCAGCTGGAATTTCAGTGCACACCTACACGGGCTGCTGGTGTTGCAGGTGGATCTGCCTTCAACAAATGGCCTGACCAGGCCCCTTCCCTGGCCTAGAGGCTAGTCTGTTGACAGGGCAGCTGTAGCTGCCATACCTGGCCAGGTCTGCCTGCCTTTCAGCCTGGTGACCAGCAACCAGCAGCTGCCTGCTGGAGTAGACCAAACACAGTAACACAAACCCCTTCGTTCGGCGAGCTTCCCTGGGTGGGTTTAGGGAAAAGAGTAAGATAAGGATCTGTTGTCCTCCTCCTCATCATCGCTGGTGGATGCCTACGGGCAGTTAACAACGAAGTTTGCAGAAGTAGCCCCCAGGTTCTCCAGGCATACTGACAGGCCTGGGCGCAAGTGTCTGGGGTTGCAAGAAGCCCCAAAATCCAAGGATTGAGGAGCTTGGAGGGCAGGGGTCCCCCATGGGGAGAGGAAAGGGGGCAGACCTGGGAGGGCCCTGGGGAGCCTGAGGCCAGTGGGCCTGGCCTGGCAGGAGCTGCCACATAGCCGTGGGCACGTGGCCTTGACCCGTGTGGGAGTACACAGCTGGTACAGGCAGCTGAGCGGATGGGAAACGGGCAGCTGTGGGTCTGTGGGAGCCTAAGGGTGCCTAGGTACAGGCTAGTGCCCTCGGGAAAGAGTGGGGAGCAGACGCTGGGTGTGGGTGGGGGAGGCACTCTTCCGTGTGTTCATTTTTTTTAATTTATGTTTTTTTTATTATTTTTTGACAATCTTTACATAGTTAATTAGGGTAAAAAGATTCAAGGGCTATAGGAAAGTGGGTAAGACTGTTATTCCCATATTGTTTAAAGGAGGGTATTAAGGGAGAAGGCCCACCCAATTTCCCACCCTCCCCAGGTCCCAGATGTAGGGCATGCTCCGAGGTTCTTGCTCAAGTGGTTTTGATAGTTCACCAGTTATGAATCGCTGCCAGTTTTGCCACTCCAAGCACGATGAGGTCTTTGAAGAATCCACTGATTGACATAGTCCATCATGGAGTCTCCATTTGTCCCATATTTCGCTGCCAACATATAGCTGAGATGGTTGATTGACCTGTTCTGTCTTCTGTCTTTTCTTGGTTAGGGTTCTGAGTCCAGCATTTCGATTGGGGAGATCTCCAAAGAAACTTTGTCTGAGGTGTTCTCAGACCAGATTCTTGTATGTACTAGCAAGTACAGGGCCCAGCACAGTCCATCGCCCTGATCAGCTGGTGGTTGCGATCACTGGGTTGGTTCTGTTTTCAGCCCCGACTTCCACTGGAACCAATGGGTGTTGCAGTCCAGCCTGGTTCTGCCCATCACATACTCAGCCCTCCCATAAACCAGTGGGAGCTGCAGCCTAGTTGGAGCGACCCACAATAACCCCCACCAGGCCCGCCCCCTACCCTGGTTTGCCAGTATGTGTAGCAGTAGTCCAGGCTGTCCCACATCCCATTCGGCTCTCGTACACGTCAATGGGCATTAAAGCTTTGTCCCATCTAACCAGCTCCACTATGCAGCCTACACAGATGCTGTTGGGTATCTGTCTAGCCACCCCAGCCTCTGTCCTAGTTTTTGTGCCTTCCTGTAGAAGTGGTAACCCAAGAGAGAGGAGCCCACTATTTCCCTCCCAGGCCTCTCCCACTCCCGGATTATGCACTCTCCATGTGGTTCTGTGATTTGACTTGACAGAATTAGACCCCAGTGCCAGCTTCTGCCAGCTGATGCTGTAGCTAAGCCCAAACAACCCTCACCCGCTCTAATTTTGTTTGCAACAGTGGGAATAATCAGCCCAGCCTGGCTTTTCCCTGATCTGGTCTGCATGAGGTGCACAGGTGTTGTAGCCCTGCCCAGTCTGGTCTGCCCCCATCCCAGCTTACACTCTCCAGTGGGAGTAGCTGTCCAGCAAGGGAACCAACCCTTATTCCCCTGCCGGCTCTGCCCCCTCCCTCCCTGGTTCTCACGTGTGCTGGTTGGGTGCTGCGGTCACATCCCGTACATGCAACCTCACCTTGGCATTCCGCACCGTGCACTAGTTTTTGTTGCTATCGAACCCAGCTCGACCCACACTGTTCTGGTGCTTGGATTTGCCAGTGGTTGACGAGAACTGATTCAGCCTGGTCTCCCAACCCATGCCAAATGTATGCCAGTGGGTAGCTTTTCATGGCCTGTTCTGGGCTGTTTCCTATCATGTTTCTTGCACTTACCTGCCAAGTCTGTGTCCTGCCAGAGGAGCTGCCCAGACTCCTCCATCAGAACCTCTCCCAGGGCCCAGCAGCGTGGCCTAGCGGCTTAAGTCCTCGCCTTGAATGTGCTAGGATCCCATATGGGCGTCGGTTCTAATCCCAGCAGCTCCACTTCCCATCCAGCTCCCTGCTTGTGGCCTGGGAAAGCAGTCAAGGACGGCCCAGAACCTCTCCCAATGCCAGATTTTGTGCATACCAGTGGGTCCATGAGCCAGCCCTACTCAGTTCACCTCCTCTCCTAGCAGGAACTGTGGCTTTTCCTGACTGGCCTTCAACCCAAACTGGTCCTTGCTGTTGGATGTTTCAGCCCAGCCATGGCTCGTCCATACCCACATATGGCTCACACATGGCTCAGTAGGGGTTGAGACCTTGCCTAGTCCATCCCACATCTACCCTGGTCCTCCAGGACACCAGAGGGTGTTAGAGTCTGACCCGGCTCGGTGCATCCAATCCCAGTCCACACTTTTGCCAACGGAGACTAAGACCGTTTCCTGATCAGAACGCAGCCCCCATTCCAGGCCACGTGCCCCTTGGTGGGAACCTCAACCCAGCTAGGATTGTCCCCTTAGCTCTCCAGCTGGGTCTGTTCCCAGCCATAGATCACACACCTGCCAGTGGTTGCTCTGACTCAGCTTAGCTCAGCCCATCACCTGTCCCGGCCTCTGCCTTAGACACTGTGGCTTAGCATCCTTGACTCATGCAGACCGGTAGGTGCAAGAGCCTAGCTCAGCATGACCTGTGCTCCATCCTGGTCTCTAGTTTCGCTTGTGGGCTAAGGTTTGCTCAGTCCTGCCCAGTCCACCCTGTTCCATGACCAATTGACACATTAGCCAGCTGTTGGAGCTACTTTGCCCAGCTTCTCCAACCCCCAGGTCTGGACCACATGTTCACCAGTGGGAGCTATGACTCACCAAGGGAGTTTCCCAAGTTCCTCCACTTAATCCACTCCCAGACCCAGTTCTCATACATGCCATTGGGTTTAGGCCAGGTTCCGGTGAAGTCTGGCCTTCCATTTGGCCTTGTATGAGCTGGTGAACGTTGCAGCCCGGCCCACCCCACACCCTAGTAAGGATGCACATTTGGGTGCTGCTGCCTTGACCAGTCCAGACTGTTGTGGGTTCCTTTACCTGTGATTGATGGCAGGCTCCTTGGTCACACCTAGCTTAGTCCATCACCACCCCAACCCTCGAGCTAACCAGTGGGGCTAGAATTTCCACAGGGTTTGGCCCACACATCCCTCACAGAATCTACCCCCGGATTTGTTCTCGAGTGCTAGTTAATGTAATGGCCCTGCTTAATGTGACCCTTCTCCTGATCCATCATCATGTCAGGTAACAGGATATGATTCTGCTGGACAAGCCCTGAGCCATAGTTTTGCATGGACTGGTATTTGGTGGTCAGCATTGTTCAGTGATTGCAAGTTTTTCAAAGGAAGAGTTACTGTCATTGGGAATATTTACGATTGATTCACGTCCTAGAAGCTCAGTGGGTTTAACCTGAAGCTACCTAAGCAGCGATTCAAAGAACCAAAACCCCAGAGCTGCCTGGCCGGGCGGCCAACAGGAGGAGTCTGGCACCAAATGGCACACTGGCCCCCTGGGGACAGTTTACCACGTGCACGTGGTGGCTGGCGTCTGGGATCCAGGCATGAGACGCCCTGTCCTGAGACCCACCAGCAGCCGGGAGGCTGCTGGAAGTTTAAACTCCCAGGCCCAAGGTCGCGCCCCTCCCCAGTCCTATTCACTGCCCAATGAGCGTGTGTTCATTTTTTTTAGTTTATTTTTCATTTATTTGAAAGGCAAATACAGAGACCAGCAAGTCTTTACTCCCCAACTGCCCACAGCAACCAAAGCCAGGAGCCAGGAGTTTTTCCTGGGTCTCCCACACGGGTGCAGGGACCCACAGACGTGAGCCATCCTCTGCTGCTTTCCCAGGCTCATTCGCAGGGAACTGGATGAGAAGTGCAGCAGCTGGAATTCAGACTGGTGTCCCTATGGAATTCTGACACCACACGCTGCAGCTTTATCCATAGTGCCAGTCCACAAGATCAAATTTATAAATCAAACACTGGGAACTAGCACTGTGGCAGGGCTGGGGTCATGAATTTGTGGCAGTGTGTGCTCCGTGGACTGGCTTTTGTCCTGGCTCAGCCTATGTGTCTGCTGCTGCCACTGTCCCTGAGTGTCCACCCCCAATGCCATGCCCCAGTGACCATGGCCATTCCCTTTTATCCATTCTTATTTTCTTTTTTTTTTTAAGATTTATTTTTTTAAAGATTTATTCATTTTTTATTACAGCCAGATATACAGAGAGGAGGAGAGACAGAGAGGAAGATCTTCCGTCCCATGATTCACTCCCCAAGTGAGCCGCAAAGGGCCGATGCGCGCCGATCCGAAGCCGGGAACCAGGAACCTCTTCCAGGTCTCCCACGCGGGTGCAGTGTCCCAATGCATTGGGCTGTCCTCGACTGCTTTCCCAGGCCACAAGCAGGCAGCTGGATGGGAAGTGGAGCTGCCGGGATTAGAACCGGCGCCCATATGGGATCCCGGTGGTTTCAAGGCGAGGACTTTAGCTGCTAGGCCACGCCGCCGGGCCCGATTTATTTTTTTTAATTTTTATTGGAAAGGCGGATATACAGAGAGGAGAGACAGGAAGATATTCCGTCCGATGATTCACTCCCCAAGCGGCAGCAACGGCTGGAGCTGAGCCAATCTGAAGCCAGGAGCCTCTTCCTCCAGGTCTCCCACACGGGGGCAGGGTCCCAAAGCTTTGGGCCGTCCTCAACTGCTTTCCCAGGCCACAAGCAGGGAGCTGGCTGGGAAGTGGGGCTGCCGGGGTTAGAACCGGCGCCCATATGGGATCCCGGGGCGTTCAAGGCGAGGACCTTAACCACTACGCCATCACGGCGGGCCCCCTTTTATCCATTCTTACTGGCTGAGCAACAGCCATGGCTGTCCCCTCCTGGGGACACTGCTTACCCAGGAGCCTCCGTGCTGGGACTGCATGTGGCTGGGTGGGCAGGACCTGTGTGCAGGGAGCTGAAATGTCCCTTGGCCTCCCCTCCTGCCCCACGTCCCTGGGGTACTTGGTGACATTTCTGGGATGAGAATAGTGTTTGCTTCCTCAGTGACTCTGGCCACATGCATCAAAGCTCCATTTACTGAGAAGCTAAAAATGACATAATTCTCTCTCCCCTGAGAGAGCAGGGACAGCCCCTCAGTGAGTCAGTGTCCTGTGGCCGACAATGGCCACCGGTTAGGGCGATTTCTCGTCACCCACACAGTGCTTGGCTGGGCCTCTGGTGAGCTGACCCTCCACACTGGTCCCCACTACCCTGCACTCCTTTGCTTTTCCAGGCAATCTGCGTCAAGCATTCTGCTGAGAGCCAAGGCCCAGGATCCCATCCCAGGGGTCCTGACACAGAGAGATAGTGTGAGGCCTCTCCAGCCTCCACCAGCAGGGCGGCAGGCTCCTGGCCTTGCTGACGGGCTCCGGACTCTGGGGCCCTGGGATGAGCAGGTGTCCTTTTCCCAGAGTCTGCTGAGGTGTTCCAGGCTGAGGGCCAGGCTAGCCCGTATGGGACCACTTATCGCCCAAGGTCCCTGGATAACAGGGGGCAGGGCTCTTTCCAGCATCCTTGGTGGGGTGGGGCCTCAGGTGCTGGGTGGGGTTTGGGGAGTCCCCCCAGGTTATAAAAGATGGCCCAGCAGGCGAGCTGCATACCTGCCCGACTGACTGCAGCACCATGGCTTGCCTTTGGCTCCTCTCCAGCTTCGCCCTCCTGGGGGCTGCCTTCGGTAAGTGCTGGGGCCAGGGAACTAGCACGGAAGTCCCTGAGCTCCTGGTGAGAGTCAGTCAGGTCCCAGTAGAGAAGCTGTGGAGTTAGGGCCTGAGGACCCTGGGGCTTGGCTCAGGACCGCTGAGTCTCTGCCCTGCCCTGGATCCAGTGGGGTGCTGGGGGTAGTGTGTGGCCAAGGGGTTACTCACCAGGCACTAAGAGAAACAGCAGCGCTGTCTGTGCTTAATGTGCTAAATCTCATTAAGATTTAGCGAATCTCGCTTCAGACATTGCTTTGAAATTCTTATTTGAGAAACAGAAGCATACTCCCACCCATCTGCTTGGGCATTGGCAATTTCCAAATGTCCGAAAGGGTTTGGACGTGGCCAAATCCAGGAGTGAGGGGTCAAGCGAGGTCGCCCACAGGGGTGGCACCACTTGTGGTATGAGACAGAGTCCTTTTATTACATTGGAAGCCCAATCTGCATACAATGAATGTTTGGGGAGACTGACAGACAGGAAAACTGAGAATTTATTAGAGCTCCACAGTGGGACATGGGGCACTCCATCCTCCTGGTGCTGTGCCAGTGCTGGGGATTCCCTAGGACTTGGGGTTACCGAGCCCCGGGTCAAACAGAGGAGCTGTGTGCTCTACACTTGGCATTCTCCCCATTTCAGAGACGGGGACACTGAGCCTCAGCACAGCTGTGCCTGGTCAGGGTCCCAGGGCAGAGTGTGGGCCTGGAGGCTGAGCTGCAGCCCTTGATGGCCTGGCCTCATTTCTGCTGCTGGCAGCACGGTGACCCTGGCAGGGGCCACATAGCTGTGCCCAGGATTCCTGAGTCTGAAGGTTGGAGGGGTGGATCCGGGCAGTTTGCAGAGAAGGTAACTGGGGTACAAAGAGGTGAGCTCTTCTCCACCCCGCCCCCAGGCTGTGGGGTCCCCGCCATCAAACCTGTGCTGAATGGCCTGTCCAGGATTGTCAATGGAGAGGACGCTGTCCCTGGATCCTGGCCCTGGCAGGTGTCCCTACAAGTAAGAGTGGGGTTCTGGGAGGGAGATTGGCAGTATGGGGGTGCTGTCCAGTGGGGAGCCCTGACCGCCCCCTCTCTCCTCCCCAGGACAGCACCGGCTTCCACTTCTGCGGGGGCTCCCTCATCAATGAGAACTGGGTGGTCACTGCTGCCCACTGCGGGGTCAGGTGAGGGTTGTGGGCATGGGGTGGGGGAGGGAAGTCACCTAGGACAACTCCTGTAAGCCCTCCATTCACTGATGTCCTTTATTGGAACTCTGGAAAATGCACTCTGCCCAGGGTCCTGTAGCAGGACCGTTGCCAAGGTCACAGCTACTGCTGGCTGCAGCTGTCCTGCGCGCATGTGCCTGAGCACATGGTGGGGGGTGGGGCAGGTGCACGTGAACACACACGTGTCTGCTGGCCCCGGCGCCCTCCCTGGTGGTGGACATCGGCCCTTCTCTTTGGTGCTGTGCAGTACCTCCCACTTGGTCGTGGCTGGGGAGTTTGACCAGGGCTCCAGTGAGGAGGCGGTGCAGGTGCTGAAGATTGCCAAGGTATACCGGGATCATGCTGGCTAGGGCAGGGAGGGTCAGGGGGTGAGGGGTGTGTAATAAGGAGAAGACCCTCTGGGCTAAAGGGAGGAGGGCCTGGGGTGGCCTCAGAATGCTCCTTTCGGGGCCCCTGTGGTCTATTCCTCCTTCAATGGGCCGCCAGAGGCGGAGTTTACCTCTAACCACCAGCCCTGGTGTCAGCCCCCACCCCCGGCGCCAGCCCCCACCCCCGGCGCCAGCCCCCACCCCCACCTGCAGTCCTCCTTCAGGGCCTCACCCTGCATTCCTGTGTCTCTGCCCAGGTTTTCAAGAACCCTAGCTTCAACATTTTTACCATCCGCAACGACATCACCCTGATCAAGCTGGCCACCCCCGCCACCTTCTCTGATACCGTGTCTGCCGTGTGCCTGCCCGAGGCAAACGATGACTTCCCGGCCGGCACACTGTGTGCCACCACGGGATGGGGCAAGATCAAATCCAGTGGTAAGACAAACTGCCCCCTGCCCCAACCCTGGTGTGACCCCTGCTCCACTGGCAGCCTTGCCTGGAAGGGAGGCTGCCCAACAGGCTGGAAGCAGCTGGCATATGCAGGGCACAGGGGGGCATGTGGGGACACAACCTGCGCTACAGCTGTCTGAGGCCCAGCTGCACCCTGGGGAGCACTGAGGGGCCCTAACCTGGCCCCCTGTGTCCCTACAGCCACTACAACCCCTGACAAGCTGCAGCAGGCTGTCCTGCCGCTCGTGTCCAAGGCTGACTGCCAGAAGTACTGGGGCACTCGGATCACCGACGTCATGATCTGTGCCGGCGCCAATGGTGTCTCCTCCTGCAATGTAGGCAGTACAGCCGCGGGGCTCCCCACCCCTCAGCCCCCTTAGCTTCCCATTGCTCCCTGCCCACTGTGCCCAGGAAGGCCAGAACCCAGGCTGTCAGAGTCCCTGGGCTGCTTGACGCCCAGCGGCCTGCAGCGACTTGGTCCTCCCCAAACCCCGGGAGCTGCAGGTGCCCCAGGGAGGCTTAGGGACAGGGAGACAGCTGCCCCATCCCGGGAGTAGATAGTAGAGCTACAGGTGTGTGCCCTACCATCCAGGTGTCTCCCTATTCCTCCCTCCCTGCCAGGGTGTCCTGGGCCCTGGCACCCATTTCTCCAGGACTGGAGACAAGGCTTCCTCTCCCTCCTGCAGGGCGACTCTGGTGGCCCCCTGGTCTGCAAGAAGAATGGCGCCTGGACCCTGGTGGGCATCGTGTCCTGGGGCAGCAGCACCTGCTCCACCTCCACCCCTGCCGTGTATACCCGTGTCACCGCCCTCATCTCCTGGGTGCAGCAGATCCTGGCAGCCAATTGAGCCTGTGGGCCTTGCCAGTCCATGCCAAGTCTCCAATAAAAACATCTGTTCAGAAGCACCCACTGCCTATGTCTCTGTGGCTCGGGGAGCTGTCCCTGTCACTAAGCAAGGGGCTGCACTGCTGTTAGCCTCCAGCCAAGTGACCAAGTGACCCTTCCTCTCTGCCCGAGACTTCCCTGGGTGGGGATTCAGGTCAGCACCACCATAGGAGCCTTCTGGCAGGCAGCTGTGCATGGCTAAGTTGACCCAAGCCAAATGAAAGCAGAGGGGGAAAGCTGCTCATTATACAGAACGCTGTGGGCATGCATTTCTTTCTTTCTTTTTTTTTTTAGATTCATTTATTTTTATTGGAAAGGTGGATATGCAGAGGAGGAGGAGAGACAGAGAGGAAGATCTTCCATCTGATGGTTCACTCCCCAAGCGGCCACAACGGCTGGAGCTGTGCCGATCCAAAGCCAGGAGCCAGGAGCTTCTTCTGGGTCTCCCACACGGGTACAGGGTCCCAAACCTTTGGGCCGTCCTCGACTGCTTTCCCAGGTCAAGAGCAGGGAGCTGGATGGGAAGCAGGGCTGCCGGGATTAGAACTGGCGCACATATGGGATCCCAGGCACGCAAGACGAGGACTTTAACCACTACTCTATCGCACTGGGCCTGATACATTTCTTTCTTTTTTTTCCTAAGGTTTTTTTTTTTTTTTTTATTATTACAAAGTCAGATTTACAGAGAGGAGAGACAGGAATATCTTCCTTCCGATGATTCACTCCCCAAGTGAGCCGCAACAGCCGGTGCGCGCCAATCCGAAGCCGGGAACCAGGAACCTCTTCCAGGTCTCCCACACGGGTGCAGGGTCCCAAAGCTTTGGGCCGTCCTCGACTGCTTTCCCAGACCACAAGCAGGGAGCTGGATGGGAAGTGGAGCTGCCGGGATTAGAACCGGCGCCCATATGGGATCCTGGCGCGTTCAAGGGAAGGACTTTAGCCACTAGGCCACTCCGCTGGGCCCCAACCCTGATGCATTTCTAATGTCCACAGGTGTTTACAGGCAAGTGAACTCTTAAGTGTGATTCGTATAATAGCACACTAAGGGACAAACCTCTCTCCACAAAAGTCACCTGTTGGGCCTGGCACAATAGCCTAGTGGCTAAAGTCCTTGCATTGCACACGCTGGGATCCCATATGGGCGCTGGTTCTAATCCCAGCAGCCCTGCTTCCCATCCAGCTCCCTGCTTGTGGCCTGGGAGGGCAGTCGAGGACGGCCCAAAGCTTTGGAACCCTGCACCCGTGTGCGAGACCCAGAAGAGGCTCTGGGCTCCTGGCTTCAGATTAGCTCAGTTCCACCCGGTGTGGTCACTTGGGGAGTCAATCATCGGACGGAAGATCTTCCTTTCTGTATATCTGACTTTCCAATAAAAAAATCTTTGAAATAAGTCATCTGTCAGTTCCTCCCCCAGCATTCCGGGGTAAGGCTGCCACCTGGTGGCCAGTGTGAGAGCTGCTCGACAGTGATTTGGGGCTTCCTTCCTCCATCCTTCCTTCCCTCTCTCCCTTTCTTTTTATTTCAAAGGGACAGATGGGGAGAGAAGCAGAGAGGGATGGAGGGATTGAGGGCTGGAGAGATAGACAGTCTCACCTGCTGAATGTCTGTAAATGCTTACACCAGCTGTGCCTGGGCCAGGCTGAAGTCAGGAGCCGGGAACAGGTGCGGGTGGCATGGCCTCAGCTTCTTGAGCCGCCACTGCTGCCTCCCCAGGTGCAGGCTGAGCAGGAAGAGGAAGAGCTGGGACCGGGAGCAAGCGTCCCGGGTGGCGTCTCAGTCACTATGCCCAGGGCCCATCCTGCCTTCTCCCTCATTCTAGTGCCATTCAGAAAAAACCTCAAGATGCCTGTCTAACACAGGCCAAGTGGGTAGTTTTACATTGTCCGGTAACCTTACTAATGAAGTAAGAAGAAATAGGTGAGCTGCATTCTTTTAAAGGTGTATTTTATTTATTTGGAAGGCAGATCGAGAGAGAAAGAGAGAGTGTGTGTGATGGAGAGATCTTCCATCTGCTGGTTCACTGCCAAACGGCCAGAGCAGCCAGGAGGAGGATGGGGTGGAAACCAATAGCCAGGAACTCCATCCGGGCCTCCCAGGTGGTCCGAGGGTCTCAAGCCCTGGGGCCGTCCCCTGCTGCTTCCCCAAGGCTGAAGCAGGGAGCAGCCTCAGAAACAGAGCAGCTAATAGCCCTGGCCTGCTCCGGGTGATTTCCAATGATTCATTCTCATTCCAGTGTGTGATCGCTCTATTAAAATCCCTTATGTGCAATTTTCTGCGTTGAAATTCAGTCTGGGATTTGCATTTTCATCAGAAATCTTATTAAAATTCACAGTTGAAAACGTGAAACCACAATACCCAGTTCGCACCCAATAAGCCAAGTCAGCTGTTGGTTTGCTAAGTGGTCTGTGTTAGGGGCTGCACTGGCTTCACGCGCAGGTGAACATGCTTATGCAGATCCTGGCCTCAGCCAGGTGCAGCTCCTCTCTGGGCTAAATCACGGTGACGCAACATGCGCGCCCAGGGTGATGCAGCGTGCCCAAGCTGCGTGGCCTCTCCGCCGGCTGCTCCGGTTGAACTTCCTTTCTCCTCCCCAAGCGTCGGAAGCCAGGGGAGAAGGCCCCGGCCTGCAGTAGCCTGTGTCTGCGTGGCTGCCCAGCCCTTCAGGACTAGCAGGCGAGAGCCCCTCGCTGCCTTGAGTGGGTGAGTCTGCTTGGGGAATTTGCTGGGCCAAGAGCAGGTCCCGCCCACTGGCTGGGCTGCCCGGCGTTGGGCCCGTGAGTTTAGAGAGGGCCCGGCCTGGGGGTCAGCCAGGCCTGCCCTTTTTTGCCTGGGAAGTTGTGGTCTTAGCCCAGACAGGCGTGCTGGGCTGAGTAGGACCCAGACGCAGGCGGCCTAGATGTTGGGGCCATGCACCCCATGGCATCCCAGGGGGCCTCGAACGCCCTGAGGGCACTGGGATGCCCAACCCTCCCTACCACGGGGCGTTTGCTCCCAGCGGTGGGGGTGTCAGGGCCTGGGCGCGCCTGCCCAGATTGCTGCGTGATCCCAGGACCTTGCCCAGGCTTTGGGGCAGGACTGCAAGAGGGGAGCACTCCTTGGTCACCAGGGGGCCTGGAGGGGCACAACTTCCTCGCGATGGGATGGAGTATGTGGCGTCACGGCTGGCCTCACCAAGCTCCTTGTGCCCCTGGGCTGGCCGGTGTTGTTCGGTGGGCAGGGCCACAGTGGAAGGGTGGGGGCTGCCTCAGGCAGGAATTCTGGTCTACCCACCTTTCTTGACTTCACCAGGGCTGGGTGCCCTCCCCATCCTGCCTGCTTCCCCTCCCCTTTTGGCCAGGTCAAAGCCAGAAGCTTCATTGTGGTCCCAGCATTGTTGTCATGCTGGGACCCACGACCGGGATGGACCATCCTCTGCTGTCCTCCGGGATGGAAGTGGAGCGGCTGGGGCTGGAACTGGCACCCGTATGAGCTGCCGGTGACAGAGGCAGGTGCCTACCATGCCCCGCTGATGCTCCAGCCCACCAGGCCCCTTGTAAATGAATCACACTCTTCCATTCTCGCCTGCTTAGCTGACCCAACCAGCTCCCATCTGAGTGTGCACTTTGTGAGGGAGGGGCTGTCAGCCTCAGTTGCAGGAGTTAGCTGGCACGTACATTTGGGAATCTGGGAGCAATGCAGGTTCTCAGGCCCTGACCCGGAGGGACCGATTCGGAGGCAATGGGGAGAGGCCCGAGTCCTGTGTGACTGTGCTAACACTGCAGGTGGTTGGTTCTGCTGTGTGATCCAGTGTGAGGATCACTAATAAGGAATTGGCACTGAAGATGGGGGTGGGAGGAAGAGCAGGGAGGCCTTAAGAGAAGCAGCCGCAGGGGCTGTCACTGCACTTAGGAGCTGGGCAGCCAGTGTTGGAGTGCTGGCCCTCAGTCCTGGCTCCACTCCTGATGCCTTGTTTGCTGCGCGCACACACCACGGGCAACAGCAGGTGCTGGCTCTGCATGGGGGACCATGTGATGGCCTGGCTTCTGGCTCCTGCCTAGCCAGGATTTGGCTGTAGCAAGCATTTTGGGAGCAAGCCAGAACACAGGGTCCCGGTGCAATGGTCCAGTGAGTAAATCCTCACCTTGCACGCACCAGGATCCATATGGGCGCTGGCTCACTTCCTGGCTGCTCTACTTCCCATCCAGCTCCCTGCCTATGGCCTGGGAAAGCAGTGAAGCACAGCCCAAAGCCTGAGGACCCTGCACCCACATGGGAGGCCTGGAGGAAGCTCCTGACTCCTGGCTTCAGGTCATCTCAGTTCTGGAAGTTGCAGCCACTTGGGGAGTAAATCAGCGATGGAAGATCTTTGTCTCTGTCTCTCCTCTCTGTAAGTCTGACTTTCCAATTAAAATAAATAAATCTTAAAAACAAACAAAAAAGCACAAAATCACAGATGGGGCTGGTGGTGCCTACCGAGCAGGCATCACATGTGGGTATTGTTCTAATCCTGGCTGCTTTTGTTTTTTATTTTATTTTTCATGATACAGTTCCATAGGCAGAGGCATTTAGCACTGTCCTCCATCTCCCCCCACGCCCCACCTCCCATCCAGCTCCCTGTTTGTGACCTGGAAAAGCAATGTAGGATGGCCCAAGGCCTGGGGCCCCTGAACCCACGTGGCTGACCCAAAAGAAGCTTCCAGCTTCTGCCTGGCCTAACCCCTGCAGTAGTAGCCAGTGGTTGGAAGAGCTATGTCACTCTGCCTTTCAAATAATAATTAAATCTCCTTATGAAAGAAAAAGATGTTAATAAGCACAAGCCCGAGAGTCTGAGGTTCAATAAAAAGACACCAAGGGCAGGGTGAGGAGTGCTGTCTTTTGGCCAACAGGGGGCAGGATGACCCCAGACAGGAAGGCACATGCGCAGCGTCGGGCAGCAGCCTGGCCAGGATGGTGTGCCCCTCTGTGGACTTCTCGCAGATAGGACCTGGCTGCTATGCTGAGCACACTGCTAAGCAGCGCAGTGCTTCTTACAGCACTGGGGTTTTAGGGTCAGGCAGGCCTGGGTGCGCACCCCAGTTCTGCCCTGCCCTTTGAGAGCCACAGCCCCTGTCTGTGTTGTCTATTGATGTCTGTCTGTCTGTTTTTTTTTTAAAGATTTTATTATTGGAAAGCCGGATATACAGAGAGGAGGAGAGACAGAGAGGAAAATCTTCTATCCGATGTTTTCACTCCCCAAGTGAGCCGCAACAGCCGGTGCGCGCCGATCCAAAGCCGGGAACCAGGAACCTCTTCCAGATCTCCCACGCGGGTGCAGGGTCCCAGTGCATTGGGCCGTCCTCGACTGCTTTCCCAGGCCACAAGCAGGCAGCTGGATGGGAAGTGGAGCTGCCGGGATTAGAACCGGTGCCCCTATGGGATCCCTGGGCTTTCAAGGCGAGGACTTTAGCCGATAGGCCACGCCGCCGGGCCCCTTTTTTTCTTTTTTTAACATTTATTTTATTTGGAAAGTCAGATATACAGACTAGGACAGACAGAGAGGAAGATCTTCCATCCGTTGATACATTCTGGCTGCAACAGCCAGAGCTGAACCGATCTGAAGCCAGGAGCTTATTCCTCCAGGTCTCCCACGCGGGTGCAGAGTTCCAAGGCTTTGGGCCGTCCTTGACTGCTTTCCCAGGCCACAAGCAGGGAGCTGGATGGGAAGTGAAGCTGCTGAGATTAGAACCAGTGCCCATATGGAATCCTGGTGTGTGCAAGGCAAGGACTTTAGCTGCTAGGCCACTGTGCTGGGCCCTGATTTCTGTTCTTTACGCTTAAGGTTTTCTTTGAGGTCCCTTTTATAGTTTCTTTTCTTTTTTTTTTAATTAAGATGGATTTATTTGAAAAAGTTAGCAAGAGATGTCTTCCATCCACTGATTCATTCCCCAAATGGTTGCAGCAGCTGGGACTGGGCCAGGCCACAGCCAGGAGCTTCATCTGGGTCTCCCACGTGAACACAGGGACATCTGCTTTTCCCAGGCCATTAGCAGGGAGCTGGATTGCACGTGGAACAGCCAGGCTTGAACAAGTGCCCATATAGCATTGCAGGTGGTGGCTTAAGCCCCTGTGGGATACCACCAGCTCAATTTCATTGTTCTGAAAATGTATCTTATTTGAAAGGCAGAGAGATGGAGAAATTGATCCATGCACTGGTTCACCATCCAAATGCCCCAAAACAGCCAGGGACAGATGGCAGGGACTCAATTACTTGGGCCTCCCAAAGGGCCACAGCGCTGGGAAGCTGGGACTCAGGTGCCCTGATGCAGTCTGCTGGCATCCTAGGCTGCATCAGATGCCAGCCTGCCTCCTTCTAAATGCATTAGGACCTTTTATTTGTTTACTGAAAGTCAGAGTTGGAGAGCTGGTTGGTTCACTCCTCAATGGTAGCAGTGGCTGGGGTGTACCAGGCCAAAGCCAGGAAGTCTCTTCCAGATCTCCCACATGGGTGCTGAGGCCCAAAATCTTGAGCCCCCTTCTGCTGCTTTCCCAAGTGCATTAACAGGGCAATTGATCTGAAGTGGAGCAGCTGGAACTTGAACCAGGGCCCATATGGGATGCTGGCATCAGAGGAGGTGGCGGCTTTACCCACTGTGTCACTATGCCGGCCTCCGAGTTACCTGCAGACTGCTTACACAGCTGGCATGTGCCTGCACTGGCATCGCATGTGCCTGACGAGAAGGTGCAGCCTGTCGCTGTTGGACAGTGTCCCCCAGTGTCAAGGTCAGGTGTTCAGCAGTGTGGTTCATGTCCTCTGCCTTCGGTGCTTTTCTGTGCCACTGTCGAGTTGTTCCTTTTGCCTGTCTCCCTTGGTTTCTCCTTTCTATTTGGACCCTGTCTCAGTGTGTTTCCTGGCTCCTTGGAAGTCTCTGCGCTAGCTCTTGGCAGATTCCGGTCAGAGGAGCCTCACCTGTTGATTTTGGCGAGAGCAGAGGGAACAGGTTTCCAGCACACAGCTCTTGAGTGACGTTGAACATTCCCTTCACATTCCTATTGGGCATCTGGATGTTGTCCTGTATGAAATGTTTCTTTAGGTCCTCTGACCATTAAAACATCGTTTATTTGTTTAAAAGGCAGAGAGAGCTGGAGAGGAGGGACAGTCAGAGGTGGGGATGGATGGATGGACACGGGCAGATGGACGGATGCGCGCTAAGAGGCCACCTCCCTGAAAGCAGCCTTCCTGGGCCTGGGGCAGGCTTGAAGTCAGGGGCTGAGTTGCTCCGGGGAATCTGTGTGGGTGGCAGACACCTGCTGCCCTCGAGGGCTGCGTCAGCAGGAAGCTGGAGTGGGCACCAGGGCTGAGCTCACACTCCAGCCCATCCCACGCACCCTACCCCACCGTGTCCATCTGAGAAGCAGAGTGGTTTTGGCAGTGGAGTTGCTTGGCTGCCTTACACAGTAGGGGCCTTCACTGCTTATTAGCCACACCGTTTGCCAGTGTCTTACACTTGAAACGGTGTTGCCTGCCCTGTTGGCTGGGTGGTTGTAGTCGGGTAGAATCCGATCTGTGCACTGTGCGTTGGTGGCTATGCTTAAAAAATGCTGTCCATCGTCCTGAGGCTTGGGTTCCGCTCTTTCAGTTTTACGGTTTCAGGGAAGCCTTTAACCTTGGTTACTTTTTTCTGTGGTGTGAGATGAATGTTTTATTTTTTTCCCTGCATGTAGGTGCGCAATTTTCTAGCACCAGTAGTTACTGTCCCTACCCCGGATGTTCCTGGCACACTTGTAAAAACTGGTGGGCTGTAAAGGCATGGATTGTGGTTGCGCTGTGGTGTGCGCCGGCCTCGGTGCTGTTCACACCAGGACCGTGCTGTTGCATTTCTGTTGCTTTGGAGTCTGACGTCACAGAGAGCAATGCTGAGGTTCTGCCCTCTTGCTCAAGACCACTTTGCTGTGCGGGAGCCGCCCTGACCCCGTGATGAAGATGCTGCTGAAAAGCATCATGAGAAGTTCAGTAAGGGCTATGCTGAACATGTTGATTACTTTGAATACAACTAACATTAGAGGGCCCGGCGGCATGGCCTAGCAGCTAAAGTCCTCACCTTGAAAGCCCCGGGATCCCATATGGTCGCCGGTTCTAATCCCGGCAGCTCCACTTCTCATCCAGCTCCCTGCTTGTGGCCTGGGAAAGCAGTCGAGGACGGCTCAAGGCTTTGGGACCCTGCACCCGCGTGGGAGACCCGGAGGAGGTTCCAAGTTCCCGGCTTCGGATCGGCGCACTGGCCCGTTGCGGCTCACTTGGGGAGTGAAACATCGGATGGAAGATCTTCCTCTCTGCCTCTCCTCCTCTCTGTATATCCAGCTTTCCAATAATAATAATAAAATCATTTAAAAAAAAAACAACTGACATTAGAATATTAATTCTCAATGTCTTCCAACAATATTTTTGTAATACTCAGTGTAGAAATCTTTCATCTCCTTTATTAAATTTGTTCTTAAGCATTTAAATTATCTATAGTTAGTGTAAGTGGAAATGTTCTTTATTGAAAAAATTATTTGAAAGATAAGGTTACAGAGGAAAGGGAGAAATCTTACACTTGCTGCTTCATTCCCCAAGTGGCTGCAATGGCTAGAGCTGGGGAGACCAAAGCCAGGAGGTTCCTTGGGGTCTCATGTGAGTGCAGAGGCCAGAGCCCTTGAGCTCTCCCACTGCCTTCCCAGGGACACTAGCAGGGGAGCTGGATCAGAATTGAAGCAACTGGGACTCATTTGGTGCCCAGACAGTATTCTACCATCAAGAGTAGTAGCTCGTGTGCCACAGTGCCAGTCCCTGATTTAATTTTTAAAATTTTTTATTGGAAAGTCAGAGAGAGAGAAGAGAGAAAGATCTTCCGCCCGATGGTTCACTCCCTAAGTGGCCACAGCGGCCAGAGCTGAACTGATCCAAAGCCAAGAACCAGGAGCTTCTTCTGGGTCTGCTGTGTGGGTGCAGGGTCTCAAGGCTTTGGGCTATTCTCAACTGCTGTCCCAGGCCACAAGCAGGGAGCTGGATGGGAAGCAGGGCTGCCAGGATTGGAACCTGTGTCCATATGGAATCCTGGCACATATAAGGCGAGGACTCCAGCCACTAGGCTACCACACTGGGCCTTTTTTTTTTTTTTTTTTTTTTTTTCTAAATCTGAAATAAGGAGAGAGAGTTTGCAGGAGGGAGGCCTAGGGGGGAGAGTTAAGTCTCCCATCCACTCAAACACTCCCCAAATGGCAGCAGCTAGGAACTTAGTCCAGTCTGCTACCTGAGCCATGAGCTGCTGCCTCCAAAGGTGTGTGTTAGCAGGGAACTGGAATGCGAGTGGAGCTGGGACTCAAATGCAGGCATTCCAATACGATACGCCCCTGTGCTAAATGCCCAACCCCTGATTTTGTTGTGGTAGTTCACAAGTGGTATACAAAGATGCTACTGAGGCTGGGGATGTGGCATAGTGGGTAAAGTCAGCAGCTGCAGCACCAGCATCCCATGTAGGCAGTGGTTCAAGTCCCAGCTGCTCCACTTCTGACCAGCTCCCTGCAAATGTGGTTGGGAAGGCAGTGGGAGATGGGCCGAGTGGTTGGGAGAGTCAGAAGTTGCTTCTGGCTTCAGATCTGCTCAACTCTAGCTGTTGCAGCTGTTTGGGAAATGAGCCAGTACCTTTTAAATGAGTAAGTCAATCCTGTCTAAAAAACCATTGTTGTTGTTGTTGTATGTTGATTCCATACCCTTGAACTTAGTAAATTTGTTCTGATAGGTTTTTGATCGCTTTTTAAGTCTTTTTTTGTAATAATAAGGTTATGTCATTTACAAATATGGACAATTAACTTATTTCCAGTTTGAATGCCCCTTATTTCTTGCTCTTGACCAATAGCTGCAGCAGAGCTTCCAACATTAGGCTGAGTGTAAGCAGTGAGAATGGATGTCCTGCCTTGGCCCTGGACGTGCGGCCTTGGCCCTGGACGTGCGGCCTTGGCCTTGACGTGTGGCCTTGGCCCTGGACGTGCGGCCTTGGCCCTGGACGTGCGGCCTTGGCCCTGGACGTGCTGCCTTGGCCCTGGACGTCCTGCCTTGGCCCTGGTCAGGGGAAATGTGTAAAGCTTCAGCACGGAGCGTGTGAACTACAGTTAGTCTTCCTGTATACATTCTGCTCTGGCTGTCTGATTCTGTTCATCATGACAGGATGTTTAGTTTCATCCAGGGCTCTGCCCTCGAGTTGCACACAGCACCCTTGCCTTTCCTTTGTTGAAGTGCTGTGTCTCACATACAGGTGAGTGTCACACTGAGCCGGCCTTGCATCCTGGGATAGATCCCACTTGACTGTGGCCTATGAGCCTTGCAGTACGTAGCTGCATTTGCTTTGCCAGTATTCTGTGGGGATTCCTGCATCCAGGTTCACTGGAGATGCTGGCCTGCCATCTTCGTGTTTAGCACAGGGACTAAGGCAAATGCTGGCTGGTAAAATAACACTCAGAGTGCTTCTCTTTTTAGGGGGCAGGGAAGAGTTTGGAAAGGACTGGTGTTTTCAAGATGGTAGAATTCAGCAGTGAAGCAATTAAGTCCTGAATTTTCCTTGATGGGAAACTTTTAGTAAGCAATATAATCTCTTTGCTACTTACTGTTCTATTTAGATTTTGTATTTCTTTATAATTCGGTAGTGGTTTATGAGGGTGTTTCAAAAAGTTGATGTTGAGGGGCTGGGTTAGTGGAGAAGCATGCTAATCCTCCACCCTTTATGGGCACCAGTCCCTGTGGCTCCTCTTCCCATCCAGCTCCCTGCTTATAGCCTGGGAAAACAGCGGAGGATGGCCCAAGTTCTTGGGTCCCTACACCCACATGGGAGACCCTGAAGAAGTTCTTGGCTCCTAGCTTTGGACCGGCCAGCTCTGGTCATGGTGGCCATTTGGGGAGTGAACCAGCCAATGGACCATCTCTCTATCTGTCCTCTCCCTCTCTTGGAACTCCTTTAGAGTAAAATAAATACAAAAGTTCACGGTTGGGTGGTGGGAGATGTTTGACGTAGGTGTTAGGTTGCTAGTTGATACACCCATATCAGCACCCAGTCTGGCTTCTGATTCCTGCTCCCACGGCCTTCCGGGGCAGCAGCGACCATGCAGCTGGTGGAGTTCTGGTCAGCTGAATCCGAAGCTGCCACCTTGGCCCCTTGGCCCCTTGGCTGGTACAAAGTCAGTTCTTTGCCATTGTCCTGGTCTCTAATTCTGTTTTGATCTATTATTTCCTTCCACCAATTTTGGGTTTAGTTTGCCCTCCTTTTCCTAATTCCTTGAGATGTAATGTGCTTTTTTATTGTTTTTTTAATAAGATTTATTTTTATTCAAAAGTCAGATAAACAGGAGAGATAGAGAGGAAGATCTTCTGTTTGATGATTCACTCCCCAAGCAGCTGCAATGGCTGGATCTGAGCCAATCCAAAGCCAGGAACCAGGAGCCTCTTCCAGGTCTCACACGTGGGTGAAGAGTCCCAAAGCCTTGGGCTGTCCTCGACTGCTTTCCCAGGTCACAAGTAGGGAGCTGGATAGGAAGCGGGACCATCGGGATTAGAACTGATGCCCATTGGGGATCTTGGCAAGTTGAAGGTGAAGATTTAGCCATTAGGCTACTGTGCCAGGCCCGAAAATCCCACATATTCAACTGCTGTGTCAGAACAGCCACCTCTACTTGTTGATTGCATCTTTTCCAAGGTTACTGGGACATCTGTTGGTTTACTCCCTAAATGCCCTTAACAGCCAGGGCCAGGTCACATTGAAGCCAGGAGCCCAAAACTCGATTCAGGTTTCCTCTGTGAGTGACCTAGGCCCATGTACTTTAGTCATGGTCCACCGCCTTCCTGGATACTTTAGCAGAAGGCCAATTCCAAAGCAGAGCAGCTGGGACTTTGAACTGGCAACCCAGTATGGGATGTGGGTGTCCCACGTGGTATCTTAACACACCATGCCACAGTGCCTCCCCTCAACTTCATCTTTGAATTGAGAGCATATTCCATTTACATACAAGGTAATTACTCATAGGTAAGGACTTATTGATGCCGTATTGTCATTTAAAAAATTTTATTTTCCTTGGGCCCAGCGGCTAAAGTCCTCACCTTGAACGTACCAGGATCCCATATGGGCACCGGTTCTGATTCTGGCAGCCCCACTTCCCATCCAGTCCCTGCTTGTGACCTGGGAAAGCAGTCTAAGACAGTCCAAAGCCTTAGGACTCTACACCCCAAAGAAGCTCCTGGCTCCTGGCTTTGGATTGGCACAGTTCCGGCCATTGCAGCTGCTTGGGGAGTGAACCACTGAACGGAAGATCTTCCTCTTTGTATATTGGACTTTGCAATAAAAATAAATAAATATTTTTTTCAAAGATATATTTTTTAAATATACACATAGAGGAGGAGAGACAGAAATATCTTCCGTGTGATGATTCACCCCCCAAGTGAGCGCAACAGCCGCAGCCTAGCCAATCTGAAGCAGGAGCCAGGAACTCCCTCCAGGTCTCCCACGTGGGTGCAGGGTCCTGAGGCCCTGGGCCGTCCTCCACTGCTTTCCCAGGCCACAAGCAGGGAGCTGGCTGGGAAGCAGGGCTGCTAGGACACAAACCAGTGCCCACATAGAATCCCCGTGTGTGCTAGGTGAGGACTTCAGCCCCTAGACCACCATGCCAGGCTCCCATACTCCATTTCTTTAGGATTAGTTACTGGTTCTTCATTTTGTCCCAGAGGTGGGGTTGTTTCTCACTGTTCTAGATCTTTGTGCACATGTATTGGTGCCTGAATGGTTGGAAAGGAAGGGATTTATTCCTGTCTAAGCAGTTCTGGGACCTGGGTCTATGCAGTGTTCTGCTCTTAGGCACTATAGTGTGGGGACTGGCTGGGCACCACGCAGGCCTGCAGCCTGAAGCCCAGGATGCTGATTGGGGGTGGGGGTGGCACTGGACTGGGAGAGGTAGCCTGGTGGCCCCAGAAGCTGTCTCTGGGTACCATCTGGAGTCTAGGGCTCTGCCGAGTGCTGAGTTTCACTGGGGTTGGCCGGCTGGTGTTGGTGTACCAGGCAAGTGTAGTCTTCATTCCCTCTGCTTCTCCAAGGACAGGAGGTCTCTCCACGTTGTGGTGCGTGGGGTTGGAGGGGATTACTTTAAGCTGTCACTCTTACTCCAATGTCTTATCTCTGTGCTACCCAAGGACTGTAGTTCCTTACTTCAATTCATAAAGGTGTTTGACGCATAGATAAAAGCCCTATTCTACCATCCTGTGCAGACTCTTCTAATGAGTTTAAATTCCATGGCTCACCAATGAGCGCTTTTCACCCCCCAGTGAATCCAGGCTAATTCAACTGTTGAATTCTGGTGTTCATTTTTTTACATTCCCCCAAAGCAGATATTGTCTCGATGGCGTGGGGTACTAAGCAGTCCTCCTTGGCTCTGGAGAAACTGTTTCAAAGATGACGTAATGTTGGATTGACCCCGTCACCAGGGGGCCTTTCAGGCATTTGTCCTTCATCTCCTTCGTCCACTTGCGTCCTCCAGGCCAGGTCACAGCTCCTCCCGTTCTCTGGCTGGAAAATAGGTTTCCTGCATAGCAGAGCCAAGCGCAGCCATCATTTGGTAATGCTCACGAACTCTCCCGGCACCTCTGGCGTCCCCGGTGATGACCCCTTCAGCACACCGACCCCGCGTCTCCTGTTCCAGGATTTTGCTACAGTTCATTTCCCTCCTTTCGCTGCAGCATCCATTTTTCGGTATTGCTGGTTCCTGTGAGTTCGTAAACTATTAGAGTAGTCTAGACTTCCTAACACCTTCAAAATGAAAGCCTCAAGGTGGGCACTGTGGCAGGCACTCTGATGCAAAATGCAACCCGCTACTGCACCTGGGAAAGCCCGAGGTGGGCCACATGCTCAGGCCCTTGCCACCAGGTGGCGCTCCTGGCTCCTGCCTCTGGCCTGATCTGGCCCCCAGCTAGTGCTGGTATTTGGGCAGTAAAATCATTGGATGGAATATCCCTCTAACCTCTGCCTTTGAAATATATAAATATTTATTAATAAGATTAAATGTCTGGCCTGGCACGGTAGCCTAGTGGCTAGTCCTCACCTTGCACACACGAGGATCCCATATGGGTGCCGGTTAGTGTCCTGACGCCCTGCTTCCCATCCAGCTCCCTGCTTGTAGCCTGGGAAAGCAGTGGAGGATGGCTCAGGGCCTTAGGACCCTGCACCTGCATGGAGACCCAGGAAGAGGCTCCAGGCTCCTGGCTTTGGATCTGCTTAGTTCTGGCTGTTGCAGCCACTTGGGGGGTGAATCAGCAGATGGAAGATCCTCCTGTCTCTTCCTCTCTTTATAATAAAAATAAATCTTAAAAAAAGAAAAAATGTCCACCAGTCTTTGGCCGTGAAGAATTCTCAGTGGGTTTTTCAGGTTTCTGCCTTTGTAACTAACAGCCCTGATCTCAGCTTACCTCTTCAGGATGTCTGATCAGCAAGCAGCCAGAGCAGTTCTCTCCAGAGCAGAAAGCAGGCCTGCGGAGCACCAGCCCAGTGAAGACATCTTCAAGTTACCAGTTTGGGAGCGTTGCTTACAGAAACGGTAAGACTTAGTTTGCCTACAATCAAAGCTACTCTCCTGTGAGCAGGCATTACGGAGCTGTCACACTGCCCTGTGGGAAGTGGGTGCTACGAGCCAGTGATGGTCTGGTTAAGCTGCTGCTGAGTGCTGAGCAAAATGGGAGGCCATGCAGTCAGTGCGATGTGTTCTGCCAACACCTGCGCGACTGGCACGTTCTTTAGACTGCAGACAGGGCAAGCCCTCTGGCCTGTACGTCCTCGACAGTCTGCTCCTTATCCATGATCCGTACTTCCCTTTCCTCTTTGACCTTGATTTCTTCTGGATTTGCCCCATCTCCTTGAAACTGACACCAAAGACCTCAGGGATGACCAATCCCAGCCCACACCCAAGCTCAGACACTTAGAGCTGACAACGGTCACTGTCTGTCTGGGACGACTTCTTATTCTTTGCTCCCCAAACACCACGCTTGCCCGACTTTCATGCTATCCCTGACTGCTCCTTTTCTCAGTCCCCTCCACTCTTTCTAAACAGTGGTGAATACTCGGGGTTCAGTCCTTAAATCCTTCCTTCTATTAGTTTTTCTAACTAGTATCAGCTGGGTTAAGGCCTACAATGTTACCTGTGCACTAACTCCCAAGGGCATCATTTCTCTGACAGGGGCTTTTGTGGAGGTGTCCTACCTCCACAGACAAGTGTGGAGGCACAGAAGAGGAAAAGGAGCTGCCCCAGGTGACACAGGGTCCTGTGTGCCAGCAGGACTGCATCAGCCCGGGGTCTCCATGGCTTTGCTGCCTGGCTCAGAGCAGCTCCGTCTCCAACAGGTCAGTGACCACCTTGATGCTGCTGCTCTCCTGTGCGTGTTCCCTTAGCCACTCACTGCCTCTAACCCGTCCTTTCAAATGAAGGACAGAGAATTCAGTAATGGGGTCCTCACTGACAGAGCTGGCATATTCCAGGTTGTACTGGAACTTCCCAAGACCATAAGACCAAATGAAAACACACAATAGTTTTATATCTTTATTTTACAAAAATTATTTTTTTCTTGATTTCTTCATTTGATCTGCAAGAGTTTGCTCCTACACATTCTTTTCAGTGGAATGCTGTTCAACTGTGACCTATTTTTATAATTTACCCATTTTCTTACTGACGATTTTTTTTTCCTTTTCCCTGGCCCTTATCCAAAACATATTCTAGTGCATGCTGAGGAACACAGTCTTACATACTGTCACTTTTTTCCTTCAGTGTAGAATCCGAGCAGATCCCTGGGTTGAAAGTGTATGTGTCTTGTCTTAATGCAAGTGTCACAGTGCTATCCAGTCTGTCACAATGGACATTTCCAATGGCAGTGTGTCAGTTTTTTTCCCCAGTTTCCTTATTGTTAGTAGGAAAATCACAACTTAGATAGTTGCTAGGTTTACAGACGTTCATGTAGGTTTTTTCAGTTACTTATGATCAGATGTAGTCACAATAACAATCTTCTAAAGTTGGAGACAAGCTCACTGTGAGCTGCTGCCACTTGTAACTCCAGTGCATGACCCACGATCGATAGCCTGAAACCTGGGAACTTAAAAGCCAAGCTAAAATGGCATTATTTTTGAGTTACACATTTTGTTTTGTTAAAAATAAAATGATACATGGGAGAGACCACTGAGAAGTCTAAGGAAAGCACATGTAGTAAGTTGACGTTTTAGGTTGACAGCAGTGAAAACTCCACAAAATAGAAATGTCTCTTAAACTACATACAGAATACTGCAAGAATTCATTTCTAAAGTGGATTCTGCAGATACATTTTTTAAAAAACAATGAACAGTCTGAGTTTATTTTGCCTCTAAACTCTGATATGTAACTGCATTTGTCAACTACATAAGCACCCTACAGCCTTTTGCAAGACAATTCATAAAATACTAGAGAAACAGAGAAATACACAAAAATACAGGTGGTTTCTGGGTCACATGATATTTTGGTAAAAGACATGCACTTGTATGTGATACCCCACTGAAAAGAGTGTGCTGGGGCAGGGGCCGCTGAATGGCCGCTCACCGGCCTTCAGCACTGCCTCCTTGGCGCCCCCCTGCGTGATCACAGGATCCTGCAGGAAGCCTCAGCAAACCCAGACCGAGGGCAGCACCGTCTGATGCCAAGGGTGGTCCAACCTCTGTAGCCCAGCAGGCAGCAGCCAGAGCTGCAGGCCTCGTGCTCCTGTACTGCATGTTGAATAGTTCATTTGGAATACATACCGGGGCAAGAAGGTCCTAACAGAGCATCATGTTCAGTGTGGGAAATCCTGTTTGTGTCTAATTGTCACAGAGGACAATTCCAACCTTGTTCCTTAGATTCACCTGTGCAGATTTAGAACGTAACTTGAGTTGTGGCATAGTCCACATACAGCCACTAATCTGTGGGGTACTGCCTATGCTGTCAGGAATACCACGCTCACTTGCAGGTGGCAGGCCCAGTGGACTGCCTCTGGCTGTATCTACGCCCAGACGTGCGGCCTGGGTCAGCCCAGCACTGCTCAGCTGCACTGCACTGTAGGTGGCATTCTCTTGCCTGCTGCTTCGGCGCCGTCGCGGTGTGCCCACGTCCCCTCGGGACCTGCAGGCAGCTCTTCCTCTCGGACGGGTTTTGGGAGTGTGACCAGGCGGCGGCCTCAGGGCTTGTCCGCCCTGTGGACTCGCTGGTGCACACCGAGGCGGGACTTCCTGCTGAAGGCCTTCCCGCACTCGGAGCACTCGTATGGCTTCTCCCCCGTGTGGATGCGCAGGTGCAGCCGCAGAGTCGACCTCTGGCTGAATGTTTTGCCACACTCAGTGCATTCATAGGGTTTCTCCCCTGTGTGAGTTCTCATGTGAATGATGAGCTGTGAGTTCTGGATAAAGGACTTGCCACACTCACTGCACTCATAACGCTTCTCCCCTGTGTGAATTTTCTGATGTATAATGAGGTTTGATTTCTTGAAGAAGGTTTTTGCACATTCGTTACACTGGTAGGGCCGCTCCCCAGTGTGAATTCTCTGGTGTGTAGTGAGTTCAAATTTCTGGGCAAATGTCTTCCCACACTCGCTGCATTCGTAGGGCTTCTTCTCCATATGCGCTCGCTGGTGCACAATGAGGTTGGACTGGTGGGTGAAAGCTTTGCCACACTCGGGACACTCGAAGGGCTTCTCCCCAGTGTGGATTCGCTGGTGTTTGATGAGGTTGGCCTTATGAGAGAAGGTTTTCTTGCATACGTTACATTCGTAGGGTTTCTCCCCAGTGTGAATTCTCTTATGACTAATGAGGAGTGACTTGAAGGAGAAGACCTTGTCACAGTAGTTACAGATAAAAGGCTGAACCAAATTTTTCATTTTTTGGTGTTTAAAAAGGCCTTCTTTATGTCTGAGAGCGTTTCCACTTTCATTACGTTCAGGGTATTCCCCTCCAGGATGTACCTTTTCTTGTTTCAGGAACAACAGCGGTTTGCCAAACCCATTGCACCCTTCAGCTTGCTTCCGGGCATAGCTTCTATTACTCGTAAGTAAGTCCGAGTTATATTTCAGAGTTTTTTCGTACAAGTCATACTTGTAGGGCATTTGTCTTGCGGACACACAGTCTGGGCTCAGCAGCAGCGGCCTCCCGCAGGGGCTCCCACGGGTGATGAAGGGCCTTGTTGCTGCCTCGGGGCTGCCGGGTTTGCCCCCAACCTGGTCATCAGCCTTCCAGACTTCTAGGACAGAGCAAACAAAATGCATGATGTTAGTCCTCTCAGTACAGTGTTACTGAACAGGAAGCCTATGTCCCATCAAAGGGTTTTTTTTTTTGGGTCTGGGACCCAGTTACTATAGCAGCAGGTAACGCGGGGACTTGGGTTGGAGTCCCAGCTTCCAGCTCATGTGTACATTCGGAGGCACCACGTGGCAGCCCACATGGCTGGGTCCCTGCTGCATACACAGGAGACCCAGCTTGAGTTCCCAGGTCACAGCTGATGCTGGCACTTAAGGAAAATGGAACACTTAGAAAACCTGTGTCTGCATCTCTGTCTTTCCAATACATTTTCAAAATTTAAGGTTTAAAATAATACTTGCACTAGGCATTTCTCTTAAATCTATTACAAGTTTCTATAATTTTTTTTTCTTTCAGACTTTAAGCAGAAACTGAGAATGGACATGAGAACGTGAGCTAAAAACAAGGCAGTGGGCTATATATTCAGGGAGGCAGGAGTGCGTCCTGGGGGTACCATGGGCACCCCGAGACCATAGGTGGGAGGAGGAGGGGGTAAGGCACTCCAGGCGGTCCCCACTGTGGGCTGGGAGCAGCACTTCCTACCAGTAGCGGCTCCTACAGGTTTGCAGAGAACATTCTGTCATCCAGCTCTACAGCTCCGAGTCCGTGGTCAAGGCTGGCAGGAGCCCAGGAGCTGTTGGAGCTGTGACGTGAGTGCAGGCCACCCCAGGAGAACAGTGTGGAGGCCAGCCACACTGCTTTCCAGCTGCAGTGGGCTGACAGGGAAGATTTTCACCATTACAACTTACCTTTCTTTTTTCTTTTTTTTTCCTAAGATTTATTTATTTTTATTAAAGTCAGATACACAGAGAGGAGGAGAGACAGAGAGGAAGATCTTCCATCCGATCATTCACTCCCCAAGTGAGCCGCAACGGCTGGTGTTGTGCTGATCCGAAGCCAGGAACCAGGAACCTCTTCCGGGTCTCCACACGGGTGCAGTGTCCCAAGGTTTTGGGCCGTCCTCGACTGCCTTCCCAGGCCACAAGCAGGGAGCTGGATGGGAAGTGGAGCTGCCAGGATTAGAACCGGCGCTCACATGGGATCCCAGTGTGTTCAAGGCGAGGATTTAGCCGCTAGGCCACACTGCCGGGCCCTACCTTTCTTTCTTAAACTCTGACTTATTTGAAAGGTAGAGAGCACTCCAATATACTGCTTCACTCCCCCAGTCTGCAATGCCCAAAGCTGGCCAGGACTCAAATGTGGACTCTCTGGGCCCGGAGCCGTGGCCTAGTGGCTAAAGTCCTCACCTTGAATGCGCCGGGATCCCATATGGGCGCCGGTTCTAATCCCAGCAGCTCCACTTCCCATCCAGCTCCCTGCTTGTGGCCTGGGAAAGCAGTTGAGGACAGCCCAAGGCTTTGGGACCCTGCACCTGTGTGGGAGACCCGGAAGGGGTTCCTGGTTCCTGGCTTTGGATCCGCGCACACCGGCCGTTGCGGCTCACTTGGGGAGTGAATGATCAGATGGAAGATCTTCCTCTCTGTCTCTCCTCCTCTCTGTATATCTGACTTTGTAATAAAAATAAATAAATCTTTAAAAAAAAATGTGGACTGTCACCTGCTACTCCAAGTGCACACGGATAGGAGGCTGACATGGCAACACCAGGACAGGGGCAACCCAGCTGGCAATTTAATAAAGTTGTTCTCATTTAACATATTTAGGTTCTTCCTAAATCCACTCTTGTCCCTTTCATATGAGAGGACCTAAAGGATCAAGTTACTCAGCAATTCAGGCCTTTAATCACCTTTACTTGACTTACTTTACTGCTTAAACTTGTTAAGTTTCTACTGAAAATTTTTTCAAAAGACATTTATTTTGTACTTTATATTAAAGACATGGCGGGCCCGGCGGCGTGGTCTAGCAGCTAAAGTCCTCGCCTTGAAAGCCCCGGGATCCCATATGGGCGCTGGTTCTAATCCCGGAAGCTCCACTTCCCATCCAGCTCCCTGCTTGTGGCCTGGGAAAGCAGTCGAGGACGGCCCAAAGCTTTGGGACACTGCACCCGCGTGGGAGACCCGGAAGAGGTTCCAGGTTCCCGGCATCGGATCGGCGCGCATCGGCCCGTTGCGGCTCACTTGGGGAGTGAATCATCGGACGGAAGATCTTCCTCTCTGTCTCTCCTCCTCTGTGTATATCTGGCTGTAATAAAATGAATAAATCTTTAAAAAAAAAAAAAAAAAAGACATGGCTACAGGGGACCAGTGCCATTATGTAACGGATAAGTCTCCCACCTCAGGGCAGGTATCCCATATGGGCACCAGCTTAAGTCCCAGCTGTTCTAACTCGCACCCAGCTCCCTATTCATGGCCTGGGAAAGCAGCAGGGGGTGGCCCCAGTGCTTGGGCTCCTGAACCCATGTGCGAGTACCGGAAGAAGTTCCTGGCTTTTGACAGGCTGAGCTCCAGCAGCAGTGTCCATTTTTGGATTTGACCAGCAGACACAAGGACAGACAGATCTTCTAAGTCTCCCTTTCAAATAAAAATAAATCTTTTTTTTTTTTAAAGGATTCAAGGGGCCAGCATGGTGGCTCAACAAGGCTAATCTCCCACCTGCAAGTGCCAAGCACCAGTTTGTGTCCCAGCTGCTCCAATTACAATCCAGCTTTCTGCTATGGTCTGGGAATGCAGCAGACAAGGCCTTGGGACCCTGTACCCACATGGGAGACCCTTTTGGATCAGCTCAGCTCTGGAAGTTGTAGCCACTCGGGGAGTGAATCAGCGGACTGAAGATCTCTGAGTGTCTCCTCCTCCTCTATAACTGTACCTTTCCAATAAAATAAATCCTTTAAAAATTTATTTTTATTGGAAAGGTAGAGACAGAGAGAAAGACCTTCCATCTGCTGCTTCACTCCCTAAGCAGCTATAATGGCCAGAGCTGAACCGATACAAAGTCAGGAGCTTCTGGGTCTCCCAATCGGGTGCTGGGTCCCAAGGCTTTGGGCCATACTCCACTGCTTTTCCAGGTCACAAGCAGGGAGCTGAATGGAAAGCAGGGCTGCTGGGATTAGAGCTGGCACTCATATGGGATCCCAGTGCATGTAAGGTGAGGACTTTATCCACTAGGCTACCACACCAGACCCCCCAAAATAAATCTTTAATAATCAAAAAAACACGTAGTTATAAAAAGATCTTCCATCCACTGCTCCATTCCCCAAATGGCCACAAACATCAGGGCTTGGAGCCATCATCTTTTGCTGTTTTCCCAGGGCATTAGCAAGGGATAGATGAGAAGTAGAGCAGCTGGGACATGAATTGGCAGTCAGATGGGATCCCAGCGCATGCAAGGCGAGGACTTTAGCCACTAGGCTAATCACACCAGGCCCACGGGCAGTGGTTTTACTTGCTACAGCACAACACTGGCACTTCTAATGCCATTATTCTGCCCAGGAAAACACTACCTCTTCTGTACTCGACACTTGTCTCCTTCTGGAGCCTGTTGTAACAATTTTCGTGAGTAAAAATGCAAACGTTATCATTCTGGAAAACTAAGAACAGTACTGCAAGATTAGCAGGCTGGGTTAGGCCAAGTGTCATAGCTGAGGTCTGAAGCAGATTACTATGCTTGGAGGAAAAGGTTAAGCTGGGAGATGGGCACCAGGTGGTGCGATGCCCCAAATCCAAGCTCATCCGCCCTCAGCCATCTCTAGTGAACCGACTCTGAAAACAACTTCTGGAAAAAGTATCCTTAGGATGCTGCTTCCAGTGGCTTCTGCCTGACTGTCCATCTCTTCTTTCCCTAAAAAGGTTTGAACTCAGGGCCCGGCGCCGTAGCGTGGTGGTTAAGGGCCTCACCTGGAACACACCGGGGTCCCATATAGGTACCGATTCTAATCCCGGCGGCCCCACTTCCCATCCAGCTCCCTACTTGTAGCCAGGGAAAGCAGTCAAGGATGGCCCAAAGCCTTGGGACCCTGCACCTGCTGGGAGACCCAGAAAGAAGTTCCTAGCTCCTGGCTTTTGATCGGCACAGCTCTGGCCGTTGCGGCTCACTTGGGGAATGAATCATTGGATGGAAGATCTTCCTCCTCTCTGTACATCTGCCTTTCCAAATAAGATAAATAATCTTAAAGTTTTGAACTCAGAATTCTGTGACATTCAAATCTCTTCCCACTGCTCAGATTTGAAATTCACACTTCATTAGAAAATAACAATTTAACTCCTGAGAGTGCAGAAAGCTTATTAGTTGGGAGGCCAGCTGCACCGTAAACACTGAGCGCTCTCCCTGGCCAGGTGTCCTTACCCACTGACAGCAGGTTGCTGTAGTTCTCCAGCATCACGTCCATGTACAGGATCCTCTGCGAGGGGTCCAGCTGCTCCCACTCCTCCTGGGTGAAGTCCACGGTCACGTCCGTGAATGAGACGGAGCCCTGAAAGGGTGGACTGTCAGTCAGCCTGCCGGGAGGGGGCTGTTGTATGCAAAGGAGACCTAAGGTCTCACTACCAGGTGTTCCAAATCATTCAGCATAACTGTCCACACATTTGTTGCATTTCTTCTCTTGAGATTTGTACAGGAAGACATGGACATAAAGATTCAGCATCTAATGTTACAATATAGTACTGAGCCTCAAGGAGGCATCGTTCTTGTGAAATCCCAAGAACAAAGAGCTCCTTAAAGCTTTCAAACAAAGGCAGACAGTGGATGTCCAGTTCGAAAATAGTATCAACCATGGGTCTCCCCACATTTAGGATTTTACAAACACAGATTTAACAGCATATTAGATACAGCTGAAGAGCTGATTAGTGAACTAGAAGTCAGTAAAAAATACCCAACCTGGGGCCAGCATTGAGGCATAGAAGCTAAGCTCCTGCCTGCAGTGCCAGCATCCCACACTGATGCTGGTTCAAGTTCCACATCCTTGGGCTCCTGTACCTAAGTGGGAGACCCAGCAGGAAGCTCCCAGCACCTGGCTTCAGCCCAGCCACTTGGGGAGTGAACCAGCAGATGGGAAGTTCAATCTCCCCCTCTGTAACTCCACCTTACAAATAAAATAAATCTTAAACAACCTAGACTGAAACACTAAAGGTATAAAGGATGAAAAATACATCAAAAGTGTAAAACATATGGGTGAGGACCAGGCTAAAAAGGTCTAACACAATTGCACCTAGAGTTCTAGTAGGAATGGCGAAATGCAGTCAAGCATATGTGAGACCATGAGAACTATCCAGAACCACTCACACCAACTTTCTTGAAACACCACTAACTTTAAGTAAGTAACTACAGAGTCCCCAACTTTGGTCTATGATAATAAATCTGCTGAAAAATAACAGGAAAAAAATGAACCAATTCTGCTCCTATACACAAAAGCAGGTATAAACCAAGTAAAACCTGAATTAGCAATACTGAAGTCTGATCTCAATTTTCACAAAAGATAATACTCCTGATTCTTTTTCCAATCATAAAAAACGTGAAAACCCCCAGCTGAGATTGTGTAGGAGACAGAACTGCCCCCTGCAATGCCAGAATGCGCTCTGGGCACTGGTTCCTGTCCCGGCTGCTCTGCCTCTGATCCAGCTCCCTGCCCATGGCCTGGGAAAGCAGCAGACGACAGCACAGGTGCTTGGGCCCTTGCCACCAGTGTGGGAGAGCTGGAGGAAACTCCTGGTTCCTGGTCTCACCTGGCTCAGTTCTGGCCTCTGTGGCCCTCTCGGGAGTGAACCAATGCATAGAAGACACCACTTCGTATCCTCTTCTCTTTTAAATGAAAAAGTCTTTTACTTAAAAAAAAAAAAAAACCTCAATAAACAACCTCAATCTTAGGTTATGGATCACAAAAAAGAAGAAAGAAACCTATTCGGTCAGCGGGCCACAATTTGACAATGCCTGATCAAGAATGAGGACTTGGATAAAATAAACATCATTATTACAATGTTTTAAAAATTCCACATAGAATAAAATTAAACCTATTAAGATTCAGTTAGATGAAAATGAGTGCAAGTAAGCAAAACATTTTAAAATGAAGAATTATGAAATGAGACATTGATTACAAAGCTGTTAATTTCTGGATGCCAGACACGAAGTTCTGTTTAGCAGAAAGTACCTTGTCTGGGAAGAAATCACTCTATTTAAAATACATAAAAAAAAAAAAAAAAAAAAAGAAGGTAAGAATACCCAAGTATTCTGACAGGCCAGCAGAAAGGGAAAGGGATTTTAAAAAATCAGTAATCCGGGCCCGGCGGCATGGCCTAGCGGCTAAAGTCCTCGCCCTGCACATGCCAGAATCCCATATGGGCGCCGGTTCTAATCCCGGCAGCTCCACTTCCCATCCAGCTCCCTGCTTGTGGCCTGAGAAAGCAGTAGAGGACGGCCCAAAGCCTTGGGACACTGCACCCATGTGGGAGACCTGGAAGAGGTTCCTGGTTCCTGGCTTTTGATCGGCGCAGCTCTGGCCATTGCAGCTCACTTGGGGAGTGAATCATCGGACGGAAGATCTTCCTCTCTGTCTCTCCTCCTCTCTGTATATCTGACTTTGTAATAAAAATAAATAAATCTTTAAAAAAAATCAGTAATCCAGTAATCTGCCCACAGTAACCTATAGGTTTAATGTAATCCCTAAAAAATACCAGTCATATTCTTCATAGAATTGGAAAAACACTTCTAAAACTCTGGGGAAACACACACCCAATCCTTCACCCGGAAGCAGCAGGCACAGAACAGAGGAGCCAGCCCACACAGACAGCCACTGATGTCCGAAAGGCCTGAAGGACAGGTGCCAGATGAAGGGCAGGCTCTTGAATCAAAGATCCAATTGCAAGCTCAAAACTACGAAACTAAGGGAAACACTTCAGGACTTCATGATTTCAACATGGATTTTTTTGGATGCAACCTCAAAATTATGGACAATGAAAGCAAAAGCTGAAAAATGGAATTACATTAATCTAAGTTTCTGCGCAGCAAAGGAAAAATGAGCAAAGAGACAACCGATAGAATGAAAGAAAGTATTTACAAACTGTTCAACAGCAAGGGGTTAATATCCAGAAAATAAAAAACTAACCAGCAAAATGAATTTATAAATGGGCAGATAATCTCATTAAAATTTTGTCTGGAAGACATACTGACAGCCAACAATTATATGAAACAATGTTCAACATTACCTATCAAGGGAATACACATTAAAACCACAAATAGGTACTGCCCCAAACCTAGTCAGAATGGCTATAACCAAAAGGGAAAAAACCACAGGTGAGGACACAGAGGAAGGCTAACTCCTACACTCTTGGTGAGAATGTAAACCAGCCAGCCACTATGAAAGAACAACATGGAAGTTTCTCGAAAAACTAGAAATGAAACTGGTATCATCTAGCAGTTTTACTACTCTGTAATACATCCCAAAGAAAAAGAAGTCTGAACCTTCACTTTCCAAAATCTGCAAACATAGGCATCCACAGGAGAATTCAGAAATGTATACAAGTGGGATGTTACTCAGCCATAACAGAAAGACAAATACCACATGTTCACACTTACATGTGGAAGCCAAAAAATTCCTTTTGTGGGGGTAGAAGAGTTGTTACAGACTAGAAACAGTTAACAGGTAGAGGGAACAGTGGGACAGAAGTAACTTGTAACATTCTAGCATAGTGGGCCCGGCGGCCGTGGCCTATCGGCTAAAGTCCTCGCCTTGAACGCACCAGGATCCCATATGGGCGCCGGTTCTAATCCCGGCAGCTCCACTTCCCATCCAGCTGCCTGCTTGTGGCCTGGGAAAGCAGTCGAGGACGGCCCAATGCACTGGGACACTGCACCCGCGTGGAAGACCTGGAAGAGGTTCCTGGTTCCCGGCTTTGGATCGGCACGCACCGGCCATTGCGGCTCACTTGGGGAGTGAATCATGGGACAGAAGATCTTCCTCTCTGTCTCTCCTCTCTGTATATCTGACTTTGTAATGAAATAAATAAATCTTTTAAAAAAAAAAAAACATTCTAGCATAGTACAAATTAGCTAGTCCCTGGGCAATCCTCCACCTCCAAACGCAGGCATCCTATATGGATATAGGCTAGTGTCCCAGCTGCTCTACTTTCTATTCAGTTCCCTGCTTGTGGCTGGGAAAGCAGCAGAGGACGGTGCAATGTCTTGGGACCCTGCACCCGTGTTGAACTAGAAGAAGCTCCTGGCTCCTGGCTTAGCTTTGGCCATGTGGTCCCTTGGGGAATGAACAGGGAATGGAAGATTTGCCTGTCTCTCCTTCTCTCTGTAAATTTGCCTTTCCAAAAATAAATAAATAAATAGTCCCATCAAATGACAGTCTCCATCCTTGCGCACCAATGCAGTTTGACAATAAGCAGTGTGCCGCACTATGGACACAGGAAAAAAAAAAAAAAAAAACCTAAGATGTTTATGTCATCCACTTTCCTCCACACTGCAACCCTCCCCATCCTAACCAGAGGTCCATGCATGCAACCCTCTCACCTAATGTAATCAACACTAAAAATAAATTTATTTAAAAAGCCATCTAGTCGAAAGGATTTTGTTTATTCCCAACATAAAGAAATCACAAATGACTGAGGTAATAGATATACCCTGATTATTCACATATTACACATACCCTGAAATGGCACCCGTAAATGAGTACTATGTTTGAGTGTAAACACAAGCAGTAATCCAAACAAAATAAGATGCAGGTTTCCTAAATTAAAACTTTTATTAGAGTTTTCAAAAATACAAAGGCAAACTTAAAGCAGCACAACAGTGGGTTATGCCTTGGCCTGCAACATCTCAGATGCCAGCATCCCCCATGAGAATGTCAATTTGAGTCCTGCCCACACTTTTTGTTTGTTTTTAAAGATTTTTTTTTGGGGGGGGGGGCCAATGTGATGGGTCAGTGACTGAAATTCTTACCTTGCATACACCAGGATTCCATATGGGTGCCGGTTCTTGTCCCGGCTGCTCTACCTCACTGGAAAAACAGGGGGTGGGGGGTGTGTGTGTGGCCTAAAGCCTTGGGACCCTGCACCCGCACGGGAGACCCAGAAGAGGCTCCTGGCTTCAGACAGGCTTAGCTCTGAGCACTGCGGCCATTTAGGGAGTGAACCAGACTGAAGATCTTTTTCTTTCCTCCTCTGTAAATTTGACTTTCCAATAAAGATAAATCTTTAAAAAAATATATTCATTTCAATTTTTATTGGAAAGGCAGAGTTACAGAAAAGGAAAGAAAGACCTTCCATCTGCTGGTTTACTCCCCAAATGGCTGCAACCATCAGAGCTGAGCCAATCCAAATCAAAGAACCAGGAGCTTCTTCCAGGTTTCTCACATGGGTGCAGGATCCTAAGGATCTGAGCCATACTTTCACTGCTTTCCCAGGCCATAGGTAGGGAGGTGGATGCAAACTAGAGCAACCAGGGCTTGAAGTGGTGTCCAAATGGATGCTGGCACTGCAGGCAGCTTAGCCTATGAGGCCACAGTGCTCGTCCCTGCCTGCTCTGCTTTTGATCCAGCTCCCTGCTAAGTTCCCCGGGTGGCAGTTCCAGGGACCTGGCTGGCTGTGACCATTTGGGGATGGAACTCTCTCTTATCTACCTTTTAAATAAACAAACAACACAGAAAGCAGTTACAGAAATATCAATAATTAAACAGAATTCCAAACAGTCTATACAATTGTAGGAACCCATGTCACAGGATATATTTTATAATTTTTTACAGAGCAAGAGCTGTGGCATAGGCTAAGACACGCACTTGCAATGCTGGCATCACATAGGAGTCCTGGCTCCTTGCTAACCAGTCCAGCTCCTTGCTGACCCACCAGGGAAAGGAGAGTAACATGGCCCAATCTTTTGTCCCCTCACACATATGGGAGACTTGGAAGAAACTTTAAGTTCCTGGCTTTGTCCTGCCCCAGTAGATGGAAAATTTTCTGTCTCTCTTCCTTTCTCTATAAGTCTGCTTTTAAAACAAATAAATAAGGCCCGGCGTGGCCTAGTGGCTAAAGTCCTCGCCTTGAACGCACCGGGATTCCATATGGGCGCCGGTTCTAATCCTGGCAGCTCCACTTCCCATCCAGCTCCCTGCTTGTGGCCTGAGAAAGCAGTAGAGGACAGCCCAAAGCCTAGGGACCCTGCACCTGCTGGGAGACCTGGTGGAAGTTCCTGGCTCCTGGCTTTGATCGGCACAGCACTGACCGTTGCGGTCCCTTGGGGAGTGAATCATGGGACGGAAGATCTTCTTCTCTGTCTCTCCTCCTCCCTGTATATCTGACTTTGTAATAAAAATAAATCAATCTCTAAGAAAAATAAATAAATAAATCTTATTTGAAAGCCAGAATTACTTGGGGGGGGGGGAGGAGAAAGGGAGGGAGAGAGGGAGAGAGGGAGAGAGAGACACAGATAGAGACAAGAAAGCTACTGGGCAAACTCCTTTTCACTGGTTCACTCTCCAAATGGCCACAATAGTCAGGGCTGGGCCAGACCTAAACCAGGAGCCAGGAGCTTCATTTGGGTCTTGCGTGACTGCAGGGGTCTAAGTACTTGAGCCATCTTTTGTGGCTTTCCCAGGCACATCAAAGTGGAACAGCAGAGACACAAACCAGCACCCATATGGAATTTCAGCACTGTAGCTGCAGCTTTACCAGCTATACCACAATGCTGAACCCAATAACCCATTAAAAAAAAAAAAAAAAGGAGTATTGGGGCACAGTGCGTTAGCGTAGTGGCTAAAGTCCTTGCCTTGAACGTGCTGGGATCCCATATGGGCACCAATTCTAATCCCAGCGACCCCACTTCCCATCCAGCTCCCTGCTTGTGGCCTGGGAAACCAGTCGAGGGTAGCCCAAGGCCTTGGGACCCGCACCTGTGTGGGAGACCTGGAAGAGCTCATGGCTCCTGGCTTTGGGTTGGCTCAACTCCAGCCATTGCAGCCGCTTGGGGAGTGAATCATTGGACGGAAGATCTTCCTCTCCCTCTCTTCCTCTCTGTATATCTGCCTTTCCAGTAGAAATAAATAAATCTTTAAAAAACAAAAAACAGGGCTCGGCAGCGTGGCCTAGTGGCTAAGGTCCTCGCCTTGATCCCATATGGCTGCTGGTTCTAATCCTGGCGGCTCCACTTCCTCTCTGTCTCTCCTCCTCTCAGTATATCTGACTTTGTAATAAAAATAAAATGAATTTTTAAAAAACAAAACAAAACAAAACAAAACAAAACAAACAGGAGCATTGCATGCACCCACATACAATTTCTAATGTCTGTTACCTCTAAATTACAAGAATCCCTTTTAATGGTCAAGAAAATTCTAGCATTAAGTGAGCTTAATATAAAACAAACACAGGACTCTTAGCTCCAGCCTGGCCCTGCCAAGAGCATCTGTGGCCTTTTGGGGAATTAAGCAGCAGATGGAATCTCTTTCTCTTTTTCCTCTTCTCCCTGAAGACTTTCAAAGAAATAAATCAATCTTAAAAACAGAAAAAAGAGACAGAGATAGGGCTGGCGCTGTGGTATACTAAGCTAAGCCTGTGCCTGCAACACTGGCATCTCATATGTGTACCAGTTCAAGTCCCGGCTGCTCCACTTCTGATCTAGCTCCCTGCTAATGACCTTGGAATGCAGCAGAAAATGACCCATCGTTGGGCCCCAGACCCAAGTGGGAGACCCTTGGCAAGAACAGCCCGGATCCTGGCTTGGCCTGGTTCTAGCTATTGTGGACATTTGGGGAATGAACCAGAGGATGGAAGATCTAATTATCCTCCTCTCTCTGTAACTCTTTCAAAATAATAATAATCATCATCTTTAGAAAAAAAAGAACATGTTATGTAGCTCCACACCAGAAACAGAAACGTAGACAGAATTCACGTATGACAGTGTATTGTAAATAAACAACTTCAATCTATTATAAAGGTATAGGAGGAAATCTGCCAAAATGGTAACTACTCCTACCGGGTGACTCAAGCAGCTGCTAATTATTAGGTCAAACCATACTGAAACTGTTGACATTGGCTCAACACACAAAATGGTAATTTCATAACACAACCTGATATGCTCTTTCATTTGTACTTCTGAGCATTTTTATACATCACAAAATTGTAAAAAGCGAAAGACAGGATCTATAATCAGAACACTGGATACAAAGTAAAAAGTCTGAGTTTCAAGACAAAACAGGTCACATCTTTATCAGCAAACAGTATTTGCCTGAATTTCTTGACCACAACACTAAAAAGCAATGACTTCAAAAGAGTAGACAGGTGGGGCAGGTGCCAGCATCCCCTAGGTACGCTGGCTCAAATCCCAGCTGTTCCACTTCTAACTCAGTTTCCTGCTAATGTGCCTGGGAAAGCAGTGGAAGACGGGCCCAAGCCCTCAGACGCCTGTACCTATGTGGGAGACCAGAAGCCTTGGCTTTGAGCCAGCCCAGCTCCAACCACTGTGACAATCTGAGGGGTAAACAAGCAGATGAGGAACTCTCTGTATAACTGCCTTTCAAATAAAAATCTAAGAAATCTTTAAATAAAAAAAAGAAAAGAAAAGGATGAGCCTTTGTAGATGCTTGTCTTTTAAAACAAACCAAAAAGTCCTATGAGCAAACAAGAAAAGCTCAACTTGCTGAAGACCCCTCATTTATGAGGGAAGCCCCCACAGATACTGATGCTCAAAGAATTAATAAACAAAAATAACAACAACAACAACAAAACTTGGATTTTACAGCTAGTAAAAATGTCCCCAAAGGTTTTTCTGACCTGACACAAAAGAATGGACTTGAGTAAAAGTGCTGTTTAGGTCTATAAAGCAACAGGGATTTAAGGGAAGGTAATAATATTTAAGTCTTATCAGGTCCAATGCAATAGCTAAGTGCTTAAATCCTCACCTTGCATGTGCCGGTTCATGCCCTGGTTGCTCCATTTCCTTTACAGCTCCCTGTTTGTGGCCTGGAAAAGCAGTGGAGTATGGCCCAAGTCCTTGAGTCCCAGCACCCACAGAGGAGATCCTGAAGAAGCTCCTGGCTCCTGGCTTTGGTTTGATTCAGCTCTGGCCATTGTGGCCACTTGGGGAGTGAACCAGTAGACAGAACTTTCACTCTTTCTCCTCTCTGTAAATCTGCATTTCCACTACAAATAAATCCTTAAAAAAAATAAGTATTTTTATCCCCTCCAAAATTCACATTTAAACTTCATTTCCAATGGCACAGTACTGGGAGATGAGGTAGCTGGTTTCTGAGGCCTGCTGCCCTCACCAGTGGCATAAGGTGACCTTATAAAGGGCGTGGAGCAGGAACCTCATTTCCTGTGTTGCCCTTCTGCTTTCTGCCACTTGAGAACACAGCCCTGGGCCTGGCAGCGTGGCCTAGCGGCTAAAGTCCTCGCCTTGAAATCCCTGGGATCCCATATGGGCGCCAGTTCTAATCCCGGCAGCTCCACTTCCCATCCAGCTCCCTGCTTGTGACCTGGGAAAGCAGTCGAGGATGGCCCAGTGCTTTGGGACCCTGCACCCGCGTGGGAGACCCGGAAGAGGTTCCTGGTTCCCGGCATCGGATCGGCGCGCACCGGCCATTGCAGCTCACTTGGGGAGTGAATCATGGGACAAAGATCTTAATCTCTGTCTCTCCTCTTCTCTGTATATCTGACTTTGTAATAAAAATAAAATCTTTAAAAAAAAATAAAAATAAAATAAAAAATAAAAGAGAGAACACAGCCCTGCTCTTACCCACCCACCATAAGAGCATCGGAATGAAGAAAAAGTTGCTTAAGCAGAGACCAGACCTTCACTAGACACCAAACCTAAAGAACTTTGAACCTGGACTGTCAGCCCCCAGAACTGTGAGGGAATCCTATTGGTCTCAGATATCCTGTTGTAGCAACACAAAACAGGGTAATTGAGCTATTGAAGCCAGAGAACTGGCCTTCAAATTCTGCATAAAAATTCACCTCAGATATTTGGCTGATTCCTGACACGGCTGGTAGAAGACAAGATCCAACAGAACTCAAGCCTCATCTGGGCCTCCCACATTGGTCCAGCGAACCAACACCTGGGCCATCTTCTGCTACTTTCCCAGGACATCAGCAGGGAGCTAGATGGAAAATGGAGCACCCAGGACTCAAATGTGCATCCTTGTGGGATAGCAGCATTACTACAATGCCAGCCACCCCAGGTTCACAGATGCTAAAAACAAAACAAGCTTCAGCAGCAGAATATAAGAATATAAGAATATTCGCTTTACACTTGGAGAGTGAGCTATGTGCCATACAAACAAAAATTACCTGACACACGAAACCGCACAACAAAATACACAAAAAAATTAAGGAGTAAAACAGCCCAGAAATAGAGGTAGGTGCAACTTCTGATGAAAAGCAAAGTATAAAGAAGTTACCAGACACTATCAAAAGTAGGTATGGCTTTATGTCAGATGAAGGGCAGACAACTAAAAAATGCACACATTCCAAAATGATAAAATGGTAAATCCATCAAGATAGAACAATACTAAATGTGCATGCAAACATACTCACAGTGAGTAACATAGCTTCAAATCGCACCAAGCAAAACCAGAAAGAATTCCAGCAAAGAAAGGACAAATCCATTCATTATTTACCCAGAAAGTGCCGAAACAGAATGAAGACGCTTTGGAGAACATGCAGTCTTTACAGAGGCACCTTCAGGCTCTTCCTCAAGCTGCCACTGCACACACTAATAGAGCAGCAGCCAAATGAGACACAGCCGTGGAAAGAGTAGACACGAGTGCACAGAGAAGTCCTCAGCTTCAATGGCAGTGATTTTCCATTGATGCAGATAGTTTGTAATACACATTGGAAGAGGCATTTAAAAACGACAGGATAGCTGATGTCACTGCCGCTGTAATATTTCTTTTTTCTAAAGACTTGTTTTTATCGGAAAGGCAAATCAGATTTACGGAGAGAAGGAGAGACAGAGAGATCTTCCACCCACTGGCTTACTCCCCAAAGTGCCTCAATGACCAGAGCTGAGCATATTGGAGCCAGGACTTTTCCAGGTCTCCAATGCAGAAGTAGGGTCCCAAGGCCATCCTCTACTGCTGTCCCAGAGAACTGAATGGGAAGTAGGGCATCCAGGACAGGAACTGGAACCCATATGGAATCCCAGTGCTTACAAGGTGAGGAGTTAGCCATTGAGCTGCACCAGGCCCCACTGTACCTTTTTTTTTTTTTTAAAGAGTTACTTATTTTTATTGGAAACTCAGATTACAGAGAGGGGGAGAGACAGGAAGATTTCGTCCTGGAGCCTCCCCTGGGTCTCCCACCCAGGTGCAGAGTCCCAAGGCCTAGGACCATCCTCGACTGTTTTCCCAGAACATAGGCAGGGAGCCAGATGGCAAGTGGGGCTGCTGGGACACGAACTGGCACCCACATGGGATCCCAGTGTATGCAAGTCGAGGACTCCAGCCAATACGCTACCACACAGGGCCCCATTTTCTGTTTCTAACCTCACAGCACAATGCCCTACTGAACCTGGCCCAGATTTTGGCTTCAGTTTTATTTGTTTAACATTTCATTTGTTTTCTATTTTATTTAAAACACAAAGATACAGAGATCACCCACCCACCAACTCACTCTCCAAATGTGCACACCAGCCACAGCTTAGTCGCGAGTTTGGAACTCAATCCAGAACTCCCGTGTTGCCGCCACCTGCTGTCACTCTGGGTGTGCATTAGCAGGGGCTGGACCAGAAATGGAGCAGATGAGCCAACATCCTTCAGAAGGGGTGACTGTCTAGGAGTGACTGACCACTGTGCCAAATGCCCAAACTCTGCATTAGGCTGCTTCCAATCACATAGGGCACTCATCTCATCTGAGATTAGCATTCTGGTTTTTTTTTTAAACAACCTAGAGAATTTATTTTGAAAGTAGGAAGTAAAAAGCATGATTCTAACATTTACATCTAGATAGGAACAAACTTAGAAAAAGTTAAACTACAGAAAAGGCAGAGATACTTAAGTTGGCTTAATGACTATGCAATCCAACAAGCAAACCCAAGTTTCCTTCATGCAAATAAGCATTAAGAGGATGGGAATGTTTATAGAATAGACTACAACAGATAATTTACATATAATTACACATAAATGAAGAAATAAATTAGGAAATTTACAAGAAATGTTTTACAGGTTACAATGATAACTTAACTTATTATGAATAAATTTGTAGCACATCATACATTTTTTTTAAAGATTTATTCATTATTTTTATTACAAAGTCAGATATACAGAGAGGAAGATCTTCCGTCCGATGATTCACTCCCCAAGTGAGCCGCAACGGGCCAATGCGCGCCAATCCGAAGCCGGGAACCAGGAACCTCGTCCGGGTCCCCCACACGGGTGCAGGGTCCCAATGCATTGGGCCGTCCTCAACTGCTTTCCCAGACCACAAGCAGGGAGCTGGATAAGAAGTAGAGCTGCCGGGATTAGAACCGGCGTCCATATGGGATCCCGGTGCGTTCAAGGCAGACTTTAGCCGCTAGGTCATTCTGTTAGCAGAATGACACAATAAAGCTTACGCTGAACAAGAATAATATAACAGAGCATTCTGTTTTAATCAGTCCCTGAGAATCTGCAGGTGACCACTGAGCCAAGAAGCACAACACGCAGAGAGAGCATCATACTCGCTTGATGATGCCCACATTCCTGTCAGACATTCAATACCTGATCCAGCATGACCCTGCCAGGGCCCTTACTGTGTTAGGCCCCCTATTTCTCATGACCTTGACAGCAAGTTCCCCCAATGGGACCCTTGCAAATGCTCAGCAAAGCTACAGCTAGATGGTGATCTGGAGATTCTCCTGGGCGCGTTTCTCCCAGAAGCCTTTGTCCAACAGTGGCAAAATGCCTGGATGCTGCTCTCTACTGCTCTCCGCCCTCTGCGGCTCTAGCACCGTACACCAGCACCACCCACCCATGAGTGGTTTTCTCTCCTCTTAGCTAACACTAACAGACAGCAAAAAAGTACATTATGGAAAATCTAAAGCTTGGTAAAGAACACATAACATCTCTTTAGAGCTTACGTATCTGGAAAAAAAACTCCACTAATCAGATAATCACTAAAAATTTATTAATACTGGGCCTGGTGTGATAGCTTAGTGGCTAAAGTCCTCGCTTAGAACATGCCAGGATCCTATATGGGAGCTGGTTCTAATCCCAGCAGCTCCAATTCCCATCCAGCTTCCTGCTTGTGGCCTGGGAAACAACTGAGGACAGATCAAGGTTCTTGGGACCTTGCACGCACATGAAGACCCAGAAGAGGCTTCTGGCTCCTGGCTTCAGATTGGTTCAGCTCTGGCCGATGCAGCTACAGTAGATGAATGATCTTTCTCTATGTATATCTGCCTTTCCAATCAAGAATAAAATGAATTGCGCCTGGTGTGGCAGCCCAGCAGCTAAAGTCCTCACCTTGAATGCACCCAAATCCCATAGGGGCACCAGTTCTATTCCCAACAGCCCCACTTCCTATCCAGCTTCCTGCTTGTGACCTGGGAGAGTAGTGGAGGACGGCCCAAAGCCTTGGGACCCTGCACCCGTGTGGGAGACCTGAGGAAACTCCTGGCTCCTGGCTTTGGGTCAGCTTGGCTCTGACCGTTACAGCCACTTGGGGAGTGAACCAGCAGATGGAAGGTCTTTGTCTCCCTTCTCTCTGTAAATCTGATTTTCCAATATAAATAAATAAATCTTATGAAAAAGTAAAGAAAGAAGGAAAAGAAAAATCACCCCCACCTTGCCCCACCCCGCCCATCCTGTTTGTGTCTGGTGTTCTGGCACAGCTGGCAAAACCGCCACGTGCAGTGTCTTCATCCCGTACAGGCAGATGTGTCCTGGCTGCTCCACTTCTCATTTAGCTCCCTGCTAATGGCTTTGGAAAAACAGTCAAGGATGGCCCAGCTGTTTGGACACCTACTACCTACATGGGAGACCCAGATGAAGTTCCTGGCTTAGCCCTTGCCATTGCAGTCATCTGAAACTAGCAGACAGGATCAATCAATCAATGAATTCCTCGCTCTATAACTCAAATAATATCTTTTTTTTTTTGGTTGGTTGGTTGCTCTTTTTTTTTTTTTTTAATTGATTACATTGCATTATGTGACACAGTTTTATCGGCACTGGGATTCCCCTCACCCCTCCCCAAACCCTGCCCCATGGTGGATTCCTCCATCTTGTTGCATTACCACAGTTCAAATTCAGTTGAGATTCTTTCATTAAACAATATCTTTTTTTTTTTTTAAAGATTTATTTTATTTTCATTACAAAGTCAGATATACTGAGAGGAGGAGAGAGAGGAAGTAGAGCTGCCGGGATCAGAACCAGCGGCCACATGGGATCAAGGCGAGGACCTTAGCCACCAGGCCACGCTGCCAAGCCCAACAATACCTTTTTTAAAAGATAAATTATTTATTGAAAATTGGGATCAATGAATGAGTATACTATGCTCTGATGACCTCACGAATGTACAGAGTACTAGAAAACACCCAAGAGAATAAAAAGATGGGCCACTGACTGGGAAACAATCTGTAAAAAAAATTTTTACAAATATTTTCTGATGTCAGAAAAAGGACTGGTATCTAAAATATACAAAAAACTCTTAAAACAAAAGAATTAACCTAATTAAAAGTGGGTGAAAGATGTGAATAGTCATGTCGCAAAGAAGAGAAACATGTGGCAAATAAATATAGAAAAATAAACAAACATACGGACAGATACTCAACATCATGTCATCAGAAAATCAAGGATCGAAACACCAGCACACTGAAACACATGAACAGTTACAACCCAGAACACCAACTACACCAGTGGCTGAGGAGGACACAGGGCTTTGGGACCGCCCATGTGCTGTAGCAGGAATGCAAAATGGAATGGCCAGTCAGCATGCATGAGGGCCAGGCATGTGGAGCCAACTTGGGGGCAGGCTGGGCTTAGCTAAGCCGCAGCACCCGTGGGTGCACAGGAGATTCAGGTGAGTTATAAGCTGGGCTCGGCTAGGCAAGCAGTAGAGGCTGGCACAAGCAAAAACAGGGACTGGAGGCAGGTCTGGTGGCGATTACTGGAGTCACCCAATTCCGCATCTGCTGGTATGTATGAACCAAGTCTGTGGTGGGTGGGCTGGGCTGCAGCACCCATGGGTTCACATGAACTCTAGTGCTGAGGCAAAACTGACCAGGTGGTACACCCACTGGTAGGTGCACTGGCTGTTGCAGGTGACAGAATGAACCTATTTTCTTGTACTGCCTAGTACACGCAAGAGTCAAGTAAGCCTGAGGTCACCCCAGACAACTCCCCAACTCGACCACTGGCCTCGGATCCTCGGCCACAGGGGAAATCACAGGATGCGTGGTCTGACTTTACAGTGCATGTGTCAGGACTGAGCCTCCTCAACTGCTGATGTCTGTGCAGTGGACAGCATGTCCAGACGCCCATGGGGGACATGACAGCCAGCTCATCTAGGCCAGCAGGGGATGTGCAAAGCAGAACACGTTGGACAAAGCTCCTGGTCTAGCTCCGCAGCATGTTCCTGGGTGTGTGGATGCACTAAGATGGACTTTGCCTACCAGTAACTGGCCCTCTCCCCCTCCTCCCTGTGACACAGCAGAAAAAATGTAACACAAAACATTTGCCCCACCCTAATGAGAGGCCCACATGGGTGTGCTTCCCTCTCAGCTATGCAAATATTAAAAAGAAAATAAAAAATTTAAAAAAGGAAAGAGTAATGGCAATGATACCCATGGACATTAGGGAGAAAATTTAAATATACCTCCAAGTTACATGAAGTAACCACAAACAACCTGACAGCCTACTAAACTCAGGTTGTTTTTGTTGACACTGTCCTTAACAGATCAAAATATCATCTGTGTGAAGATTCGTAAAATTTATTCCCATCTAAAAGAAAGAACCAGAGACCTGGTATTCTTAATCAGTATAAGGCATCTACACTGGTTTGTTTTCCATCTGCTAGTATTGCTCAGTTATTCTTGCTACGTTCTTTAGTTTAATTCATTTACACCTTCTTTCTTTCCCAAATGCACTGAAAACCAAAGCAGGAAATGCACAACTCACCTGGGATTTGTTCATTTTCTGTAGTTTCGGGGTAAAGGCAGAGAACTGTGGGCAGAACTGCAATAGAGGAAACAGGAAGGAACTGTTACTAAAGATTTGACCTCCTGACTCCCGAAAATCCTGACCCTCTGTGTAAGAAGAGACCACCTCCCAGCAGTGTCCACTGCCTGGCAGAAGGAGCGGACAGGATCACCCAGGCCACAGCCACCTTCCATCAAACTTCAGACACCCAAAAAGGCCAGGCACACAGCAACCCAATTAACACAATCAACTGAAACCTCGGCTGCTGGAATTCAGATAGGGAATTACCTGTTTATTTATACTTGTTTGAAAGGCCACTAGAATTACAGAAAAGGAGAGACACAGAAGAGATCTCCCATGCACTGGTTCACTCCCGAAAAGGGACACAAAAAGGATGAGCGTCTGGTCCAAAAATAGGATAAGCGTCTTCCTCTGGGTCTCCCATGTAGGTACAGAAGCCCAAAGACTTCAGCCATCTCTGCTGCCTTCCCAGGTCATTAGCTGGAAGTTGATCAGAAATGGAGCTGCTGGCATTTGAACTTGCTTTTTTATTTTTTTTTAAAGATTTTATTATTATTGGAAAGCCGGATATACAGAGAGGAGGAGAGACAGAGAGGAAGATCTTCCATCTGATGTTTCACTCCCCAAGTGAGCCGCAACGGGCCGATGCGCGCCGATCCAAAGCCAGGAACCAGGAACCTCTTCTGGATCTCCCACGTGGGTGCAGGGTCCCAGAGCATTGGGCCGTCCTCGACTGCTTTCCCAGGCCAAAGCAGGGAGCTGGATGGGAAGTGGAGCTGCCGGGATTAGAACCAGTGCCCATATGGGATCCCGGGGCGTTCAAGGCGAGGACTTTAGCCGCTAGGCCACACCGCCGGGCCCTGAACTTGCTTTTATGTGGGGTTTCGGCACTGCAGGTGGAATCTGAGCCTGCTATTCCATGGCACTGGCCTCCCTAGATAAAGAATTTAAAGCACCTATGATCCATATACTAAGGCTTTAATGGGAAAGGTGGACAACATGAATAAATACACAGGGAATTTATTTTATGTACTCATTTGAAATCTGGCACTGTGACTCCATGGTACTTTAAAGTTTAGGCCAATCTGTTTCCATAGGATATATATCTTGTATCAAAAGAAAACAAAAACAAAATCTTCTAACACTCTTTTATCCTGAATTCTTATGGGAATTATTGCATGTCTACTGACAAACAAGAAATTTCAGCAAAGGTAAGAAATGCAAGAAAAAAATCAAATAAAAATAGTAAGAAAAAAACAAAAAAAGGCACAATAAGAGAAACGAAAGAATACCTTTACTAGAGCATTAGTAAATTTAACACAGATAAGGAAGCGTTCAATAAATCTGAGGATAGGCCAAAAGAAATTATAGGGCCTGGTGCTATAGCCTAGAGGCTAGAGTCCTAACATTGCACATACCCGGATCCCATGTAGGCATCAGTTCTAGTCCCAGTGGCCCTGCTTCCCATCCAACTCCCTGCTTGTGGCCAGGGAGGGCAGTCGAGGACGGCCCAAAGCCTTGGGACCTGCACCCGTGTGGGAGATCTGGAAGAGGCTCCAGGCCTCTAGGGTTTAGATTGGCTCAGCTCCTGCTCTTGTGGCCGCTTGGTGAGTGAATCATCAGACAGAAGATCTTCCTCTCTGTCTCTCCTCCTCTCTATATATTTGACTTTCCAATTAAAATAATAATTCTTTTAAAAAAAATTTCTAAAATCAGAATAAAAAGAAACGGAATGGGAAAAAAAATCCTATATGCAAAAGTTATCAGACAGTATCAAATGGTACAACAAATATGTAATGGGAATTCCAAAAGGAAGGGAATATTTGCAGATATAAATGCCCAACATTTTCTCAAACTAATGAATGATATCAAACTAGAATAGCTCAGACATCTCGTACAAAAGGAATCAACACCAAAACACAATGGCCACATCTTCTCCAAAGCCGGGGTAACCAAGGCTAAACGAAGCCCTCAGCAGGCACAGGAACTGACTCCCGGCAGAGATGACCACAGCCCCTCCTCATCACAACCACAACGCCAGAGGACAATGCAGTGACATTTTTCAAGTGCTTTAAGGAAAACAAGCAACCTAAGCAAAAAACCACTACGCCAGAATTCCACTCAGCAAAACACAACACAATATGAATCCAAGATTTTATGCCAAAATTATATGCCAAATTTTTTTTCTAAAAAAGTGAAATAAAATTATTTTTAAACAAAATCAAAATTCATTATTAGATCTATATCAGAAGAACTATATTTAAAGGACTTCTATGGGCATGTGCCCAGATTCCACACAGGCACCGGTTCATGTTGGCTACTCTACTTCCCATCCAGCTTCCTGCCTGTGACCTGGGAAAGCAGAAGACGATGGCCCAAAGCCTTAGGACCCTGCACCTGACCTGCATGAGAGACCCGGAAGAAGCTCCTGGCTCCGCGCCATGGATCAGCTCAACTCCAGGCATTGTGGCTATTTGGGGAGTGAACCAGCAGATGGAAGATCTCTCTGTATCTCTCCTTTCTCTGTAACTGATTTTCAAATAAAAATCTTTTTTTTTAAAGATTTATTTATTTTATTACAAAGTCAGATATACAGAGAGGAGGAGAGACAGAGAGGAAGATCTTCCGTCCGATGATTCACTCCCCAAGTGAGTTGCAACGCTGGTGCTGCGCTGATCCGATGCCGGGAACCAGGAACCTCGTCCAGGTCTCCCACGCGGGTGCAGGGTCCCAAGGCTTTGGGCCGTCCTCAACTGCTTTCCCAGGCCACAAGCAGGGAGCTGGATGGGAAGTGGGGCTGTCGGGATTAGAACTGGCGCCCATATGGGATCCCGGCGTGTGCAAGGCGAGGACTTTAGCCGCTAGGCCACGTCGCCGGGCCCCAAATAAAAATCTTTTTAAAAATGTCTCTTTTAATGAGTCTAAAAAATTGGTCTAAAGCAAAAATAAAAATAGCAACAATGATACGGAAAGATCTGTCTCTCCTTTTCTCTGTATATCTGCCTTTCCAATAAAAAGAAATGAATCTAAAAAAAAATTACTTTTATAGGTGCTAGTGCTACATAAGAAATCTAGCAGAAGCATGGATCTACATTTTAAAAATGACCTCTGGGAATGGTCAAAATCAAGGTAAGTAAAAATGATGTCAGGGCCCGGCACTGTAGCATAGCCTTGCGTGCACTGGGATCCCATATGGAGGCTGGTTTATATCCTGGCTGTTCCATTTCCTTTACAGCTCCCTGCTTGTAAAGCAGTAGAGGATGGTCCAAAGCCTAGGGACCCTGCACTCACATGGGAGACCCAGAGTAAGTTCCTGGCTCCTGGCTTCATATCGGCTCAGCTCCAGCTGTTGTGGCCGCTTGGAGAGTGAGCCAGCAGATGAAGATCTTTCTCTTTGTATCTCCTTCTCTCTGTAATCTGACTTTCCAATAAAAATAAATAAATCTTGGGCCCGGCGCAGTGGCCTACTGACTAAAGTCCTCACCTTGAACATGCCGGGATCCCATATGGGTGCCGGTTAGTGTCCTGGTGCCCTGCTTCCCATCCAACTCCCTGCTTGTGGCCTGGGAAAGCAGTGGAGGACGACCCAGGGCCTCAAGACCCTGCACCTGCATGGGAGACCTGGAGGAAGTTCCTGGCTCCTGGCTTTGGATTGGCTCAGCACCAACTGTTGCAGTCACTTGGGGAGTGACCGAGCCCTGTAACTCTGTTTTTCAAATAAAAATAAATATTAGGGCTGGGCACAGTAGCCTAGTGGCTAAAGTCCTTACTTTGCACACACCGGTATCCCATATGGATGCTGGTTCTGGTCCTGGCACCCCCACTTCCTATCCAGTTCTCTGCTTGCGGCCTGGGAAAGCAGTGGAGGACGGCAAAAGGCCTTGGGACCCTGCATCAGTGTGGGAGACCCAGAAGAGGCTCCAGGCTCCTGCCTTTGAATCGGGGGAGCTCCGGTCGTTGCGGTCACTTGGGGAGTGAATCATCAGACAGAAGACCTTCCTCTCTCTCCTCCTCTCTGTACATTTGACTTTCTAATAAGAATAAAATAAATCTTAAAACAACAACAACAAAACAAAGAGCCCAAAACAAAAATGAAGAAACCTACCATGTTTCTGAATTGGCAGGATCAACATCATCAAAATGCCCATATTACCAAAAAGTAAATAATAAATAAATCTAAAAAAAAAAACCCAAACCAAACAAACAAGGGGGGGGGGTGGGAATTTGGTGGTGAGGGGGAATATCCAGACCCTATGGAATTGCACCATAAAATTTTTACAAAAATGTCTTTTTAACAAGTCTAAAAAATTTTCTAACACAAAAATAGTAACAATTATGGATTTCCAGTACATGTAAAATAATACGTATGGCAATAATTGGAGACTGAAATTGAAAGCATACAGTTATTAAGTACACATACATATCCTTGATCAATTTAAAACGTTCATTATGAACCCTAGCATAACCACTGAAGTTTTTATAAACTTTTTCTAAGAATGAACAATAAGCTAATCCTGGAGGTGAAATGAAATAATTAAAAGTACCCATTTATACAAAAAAAAAAAAAAAAAAAAACGGATAAAATCAGTAAATCAGGAATAAAGATCAAGTAGACATATAGGAAACGAGCAGTCAGCTGGTAGGCTTTAACCTGTATATCAACAATTGGTATAAACACGTCGGTATAAACAAGATGTCAAGCTACCAAAAAAAAAAAAAAAATTTAAAAAGCAAGACCACACTAATTGTTGTTCATAACCATCTTGCTCTAAATATAACACAACTAAATAAATATGATGAAAAAAGACACACCTTGCAAAGACTACCAAAGCTGGAATGACTATATTAATGTCACAGTAGACTTTAGAAGGCCAATTACCAGGAATTAAGAAGAAACATCACATGAGCATGAATGTGTCAAGACTTTAATCCCAAATGTACATGCACCTGACACAGTAACGCCAAAATACAACTAATGTTGACAGACTGAAAAAAAAAAAAAAAAGATAGAAGCCCAACTATAACTGGGTACTTCAACACTTTTCTCTCAGTAACCACAAAAAACAAAAGCTGAACAACACTATCAACTACCCCTGCCCACTGAATATTTAACAGAAGACCCCACCATCAGAAGCACAATATTTACTCAGGTATACATAAACCATTCAACAGGATATTCCATTTTTTTTTAAAGATTTACTTATTTTATTACAGCCAGATATACACAGAGGAGGAGAGACAGAGAGGAAGATCTTCTGTCCGATGATTCACTCCCCAAGTGAGCCGCAACAGGCCGATGCTGTGCCGATCCGAAGCCAGGAACCAGGAACCTCTTTCGGGTCTCCCACGTGGGTGCAGGGTCCCAAAGCTTTGGGCCGTCCTCAACTGCTTTCCCAGGCCAAAGCAGGGAGCTGGATGGGAAGTGGAGCTGTCGGGATTAGAACCGGCGCCCATATGGGATCCCGGGGCTTTCAAGGCGAGGACTTTAGCCGCTAGGCCACGCCGCCGGGCCCTAGGATGTTCCATTTTTGGAACTGGTGCCTTGGTGTAACACACTAAGCCTCTGCCTGCAGCAAGGGCATCCCATAAGGGCACCATCTCTGACCCAGTTCCCTGCTCATGGCCTGGGAAGGTAGTGGAGGATAGCTCAAGTCCTTGGGCCCCTGCACCTACATGGGAGACCCGGAAGAAACTCCTGGCTGCAGATCACAACAAACTTAAAGGACCGAAATTTATAATCTATTTTTTGACCAAAATAATAATTAAGTTACAGGTCAGTAACAGAGATTTGGACACATTTATAAATAAGCACCAGGTAAACAAAGTAAAGCTTCAACAACGGAGTTGGGGCTGGGTTGTGGCCCCTGCACATGGGAGACCTGGAGACAGCTCCTGGCTTTGAGCTAACTCAGATCCAGTCACTGCTAACAACTTGGCAGTAACCCTGCAGAGGAAAGATATCTCCCTCTTTCTCTCTTCCTGTAACTCTGCTCTTCCAATAAATCTTTTTTTTAAAGTATTTTTTAAAAACTGAATGATAATGAAACAGATTTACAGAGGCATTTTATTTTATTTATTTTTGTTTACAGAGGCATTTTAAATATTAAGAATATTTATATTGGTAAAAATTGTTTTTAATTTTAATTTTCTCTGATGACAAGCTTTTTATTTTATAATCTACACATTTTCAGTGTGTGATTTTTTTGTTTTTTAAAAAATTTATTTTATTTTTATTGGAGAGGCAGATTTATAGACAGAAAGATCTTCCACTGGCTAGTTCACTTTCCAAATGTCTCTAACAGCCGGAGTGGAGCTGAGCTCATCAGAAGCTGGGAGCCAGGAGCTTCTTCCAGGTCTCTCCCACATGGATGCAGGGTCTCAAACGTTTGGGCCACCATTTCTGCTTTCCCAGGCACATTAGCAGGGAGCTAGATGGGAAGTAGAACAGACCGGATATGAACCAGTGCATATATGGGGTGCCTGCGCTTGCAGGTGGAGGATTAGCCAGTTGAGCCATCACACTGGCCCTGTAAAAAATGTTTTAATGAATGGCTTCAGCTTCCACCTCATGAAACCAGAAGAAAAAAAAAAAAAAAAGACCCAATGGAGAAATATAGTGAACCCACAATCTGGTTATCAGAATAGATTAACAAAGTAAAAAAAAAACCTCTAGGTGTTTTAGAACAATCCAGGAGACATTACTATAGATGTTACAGACATTAAGAAGGCACCCCCCACCATAAAGAACCAGGTACCCCATGACGACAAAAGGGAGAAAACGCCTAATACACAAAAGTGAGAACACCCGCAAGCCCAGAAAAAAATAATACAAAACCAATGACCTCAAGAGCAGTAACACGCTCCACAAGAATAAGGAAAAGTAAAATTTTTGAATTGTAGAGATGTCAGGTTGTGGCACAGCAGTGAAACTGACACCTTAGATACCAGCATCCCACACACACATGGGTTCAAGCCCCAGCTGCTCCACTTAAATCCAGCTCCCTGCTAAGGCACTGGAAAAGCAGCAGGTGGATGCCTGACCCTTCCCTGTCTCTCAGTCTCTAACTGTACCTTTCAAATAAAATGAATGTTAGAAAAAGTAAGTTCATAAACTGTCGAGGGTGAGAAAACAGAGGGAGTATAGGAAGACGGAATATTATACCCCTAACGTGACCATTAATGAGCTCACAAAGTATCAAGCATTTCTGCCTTTTGCTTTTAAATTAAAAGAACTTGAGGCAGCAACCAGAGGATGCAAGATCGGAAGGAAGATCTGTCTCTCCCTCTCTCTGTGGCTCTGCCTTTCAAACCAATCTTTAAATATATTACTAAGAAATCTATTTAAAAAATGGAAACCACCTGGAATCTACAAAAAGATGCAAGTGCACTGGGCAGGCGGCTGCGTGATCTTGGGAAGTCGCTCGCTCTTTCAGAAGCTTTTCCATTTGCTAATAAAACACGAAAAAGGCGCAGGGTAGACGGCAGAGGACAGAGCAGGCGGTGGCATCAGGGACCCGCCAGCAGCTCCAGTGCACCGGGCACGGCCGTGGCATCAGGGACCTGCCGACAGCTCCAGAGCACTGGGTACGTCTAGGGCATCAGGGACCCGCCAGCAGCTCCAGGGCACTGGGTACGTCCAGGGCATCAGGGACCCGCTGCCACCTGCTGTCCTCCCGGCTCTGCCACGCAGCGCGGCATCCGGGGCGTGCCCAGGCACGGCGGCCCCGTTCCCGCCGACCCAGTTCGACCCGGTTCGGTCCCGCCCGCTCAGGCTTCCGGACCCCGGCTGCCCGCCGCCGTCCGTCGGAGGCGCGTCTCCTGACAAAGGGCAGAAGGAAGCTCTCTCGCAGCCGCCGGCCGCTGCGCCGCGCCAGCTCCCGCATGCTCGGCCGGGGGTGTCGCGCCGGTTCCGCCCGTCGGAGGGCGCGGGGCAGCCGCGGACGCCGCCCCAAGGGTCCCTCGCGCCGGCGAGTCGCCCGAAGTTTGGGTTCCCACCCCGCCCGGGCACGAAGCATCCCTCACTCCCTTCCCGTCAGCCCCAGGCCGCACAGTGCCGCCCGGCGGGCTCTCTCCTACCTGGCAGGGAACGGCTTCCACGCGCGGCTCGAGGCCAGGCCGGGTCACGGCGGGGAGCGGCCGCCACGCGCGGGGCCCGCGGCCCTGTCACCCGCTAGCGGTTGGAGGCGGGGGAAGGGCGGCCCGCGGCCCGCTCGCCACGCCACGCATGCGCAGGGACGGGGCGGCTCGCCGTTCCCAGGGTCCTCCGGGGGAGGGGTCTGGCGGCCCTCGGGCCTACATTTCCCACAAGTCTCCGGGGCCGCGCGTCAGGGACTCTGAGGAAAAGTCTCCGCCTCCGTTAGAGGGCGGGATGAGCGTTTCCCGTCGAGTTTACAACCCACCACCTCCTCCCAAAATACGAAAATCGTACATTTTTAAAACTAACGCTGTATTTCCATTTGAAACTATAAGGAAGCAAGTTCTCGCCCGTGTTGGCGCTTTCCAAAGGCACTGGCGTTAAGCTCACAGGCTTACGTGATTTCTAACAAAATTGGCTGTAATGTGCTCCAGCTGCTTTCTTTTCCTTGCACTTACAAACACACCAGCTTTATGAAGGGATAGTAGACTGTTACATAAAGTGCACACCTTATGATTTAGATTACAAAGCGTTATAGTGGCCAAGTATATATTATATATTTAAGGTGTACAAGGTGACCATTTGATACAACTCGTGAAATACCACAGGTAATGAACACGGCCCCGCCTCACACAATTACCACTTTCGTGTATTGGGCAGTGAGACCAGTTAAAGTTTCTGAGCTAATTCAAGGGAAATATGGTGAACCTCAATCACCTGTTGGACATTAGGGCTTCAGAATGTACTCGTCTTGCATAATGAAGACTTCATATTCCCTTTGCCCACATCCCCACCTCCTCCCACTCTCAAGCCCTTGTTTCAATTGTTAGAGCAGTTACTAAGTTTTCAGCGGAAGACCCCTTTGCTGTAACAAAGTCACAAGCCAACCCCCCACCCACAACATCTCACACTGGAGTGGAACTGTTGCTACAAGGGAGGAAGCTGCGAAACAGAGGTCGCTGTAGATTTTGCAAAATGGATGATGACCCAGTGTCATCCAGAACATTATTATGCATCTTTTTACTGTTTCCCTAGTGCTGCTTTTTCAATACTATCAAATGGCTGGAGCCTGTAGCTTTTTACCTTCACTGATGAACCCATAAGTACCATCATCCTATATATAGGGTGCACAGAATTGAAAACCTGGGACTTTACGGGTTAAGGTGCATTTAAGTTTCCTCCAAGTCTTTTCATGTTTTGCTACCTTGTTTCTTTTTACTGCTGCATAGTATTCTACTTTCTGGCATATCAATTGATCCACTCTCTTACTGGAGAAAATCTTGGTTTCATCCAAGCACTAGCCACTCTGCATAAACACCTACTTGCAAGCTTTTTTAAAGATTTATTTATTTTTATTACAAAGTCAGATATACAGAGAGGAGGAGAGATAGAGAGGAAGATCTTCCGTCCGATGATTCACTCCCCAAGTGACCACAACAGGCAGTGCTGCGCCGATTCAAAGCCAGGAGCCAGGAGCTCTTCCAGGTCTCCCCCACGGGTGCAGGGTCCCAAGGCTTTGGGCCGTCCTTGACTGCTTTCCCAGGCCACAAGCAGGGAGCTGGATGGGAAGTGGAGCTGCCGGGATTAGAACTGGTGCCCATATGGGATCCTGGTGCGTTCAAGGCGAGGACTTTAGTCTCTAGGTCATCGCACCAGGCCCTACTTGCAGGTTTTGATCTGGGTAAGTTTCTGGCCTGCCTGCTGGATGGGATGGAATGAGTAAGTTTGGCTTTGTGGTAGATGACCAAACTATCTTCCAAAGTAGCTATACCATCTCGCATTACCAGTGTCAACGAACAAAGAGTCCTGTGTGTCTTCACCAACATTTGCTGGTGTCGGGGTTCTGGATTTGACCTTTCTAACAGGTGTGTGCGTGTGCGTGTGCGTGTGCGTGTGTCAACTGGCTTAGAATTCAAACAAGGTACTGGAATGAGCAGTTGTCTCAGTATCAGGTGCCTTGTTAAATTCCTGGCTCCTCCACTTCCCGTGCAGCTGCCTGCTAATGAGCACAGGTGACATGCAATAACCCAAGTGCTTGGCTCCCCGCACCTGCTCGGGAGACGCAGACGGAGCTCCTGACTCCTGGTTTTAGCTTGATCCGGCCTGGCTGTGGTGAGTGTTGGGGAAATGAGGCATTGTTGTGAGAGTTCTAGCTCTGTAATTAAAAAGAAAGAAAAACAAGGCCTTCAATAAGAAAAATAGGATACAGATATGAATGCACAATTAAAGGAAATACACAGAATGATATATTTATCAGAAATGTTTATCTTTACTAAATCTAAAAAAAAAATCTTAATATTAGAACATTGCTTTTTACCTACCAGATGGCCAGTACTTAAACAGTAATAATGCCATGTGTAGGAATAATTGGGAAAAACACGTTTACACAATTTAGATTGACCTGTAAATCAAAATCGTTACAAATTATTCATTATATCAAAAAGTAACAGGGTAAATGTTCCTCACGTTGGCTCTTGCGCACACGCCGTTCCTTACACTGCTGGTCTGAGCAACATAAACTGGCAACAGCAAGCAGAATTCGAGGATATGTTGAAGAGAACAGGTACTAATCGCATAAGGAGGTGTCTAATCCATTGAGAAATCAAAAATTATAGATCACACAAAAATATGTAAGCATGTGATCTGAGTTCTGTAAAAACTATGCATATTTTAACAGAATAAACACTAAAATATTCAAAATGAAGGGAAAATGTCCCTCCACCCACACATACTCTCTCTTTCTCTCACACACACACACCCAATGACTCCCCTAAGCACCTTATGCAGACCAACCCTGAGCAAGCACTTTGTGTGTGGCCTGTTTTTTTTTAAGACTTTGTACCACTTACAATTGCATTTTCTCTTGATCTCTCTTTAGAAATAAAGGAAGTTGGGCCCGGCGGCGTGGCCTAGCGGCTAAAGTCCTCGCCTTGAAAGCCCCGGGATCCCATATGGGCACCGGTTCTAATCCCGGCAGCTCCACTTCCCATCCAGCTCCCTGCTTGTGGCCTGGGAAAGCAGTTGAGGACGGCCCAAAGCTTTGGGACCCTGCACCCGCGTGGGAGACCTGGAAGAGGTTCCTGGTTCCCGGCTTCGGATCGGCGCAGCACCGGCCCGTTGCGGCTCACTTGGGGAGTGAATCATGGGACGGATGATCTTCTTCTCTGTCTCTCCTTCTCTGTGTATATCTGGCTGTAATAAAATGAATAAATCTTTAAAAAAAAAAGAAATAAAGGAAGTTGGTTGTTTTTGCTTTGTTTTTGAAAACCAGTGGGTATTTAAACACTGCCTTGACTGACTTCCTGCTAAGATAGCAGCGTGTCTTCCAGTTACTTGTCCTGCTTGCCCTAGTGGTTGTTGACTCTCCTTTCTGGCATGCTGTCACTGAGAAGTCGAAATCCTCAGCAGGAACTCCAGATGGATCTCCCACATGAGTGGTGGCAGCTGAACGACTTCGGCCATCCTCTAGACCCTCCAAGGGTCTGTGTCCACAGGGAGCTGGAATCTGTAGCCAGAGCCAAAACTGAGCCCACTCTGGGGGGGGCACAGATGTCTTCATAGCTAAATGCGCACACCCCCCAATTCCACTTCTGTTGCACTGCCACTGCTTGCTGGGATGACACTATAGGATATAAAGAGACCGTAATGATAATAAGTCTCAACAATAAGTGTAGCGAATGCTCAAAGTGTCAACAATATCGTGGCTTGTCCTTTGGATAGTCACATTTTTCCATGTTTATTTACTTGTGAAAGTGAGGTCACCACGTGGCACAAGCATGGATCATGACACATGATCACATCAATGAAGGTTTTGTCCTTTGTTACATTAAAACCCACTGATTTTTTTTTTCTTGTACATTGAATAAAGCTTTTATCTGGGCATGCTCTGTGACATCATGCCTTGATCATTTGATAAACACTGGTTCACTGAGCCAGGCAGATCTTGCAAAACGCTGATCCATTGAATTGCACAGTATTAAACAGCCACGTTACTACTCACACTGGCCTCATCGGAGAAGCTTCAAGTACCAGGAAGCACATGTGGATTTTTCAAAATTCTATGTCACATGAAGGCTCACCTTAGCACTGGCGCAGTCTGATGCTGCGCGCCAGCACTGTGGTCGTCCAACTGCTCTGTCATCAGCACCAGCGTCAGCACAAGGCCACAGCAACAACACACTTGAGGAGCATCATGAAAATAGCCTTGGCTGGGCCCGGCGGCATGGCCTAGCGGCTAAAGTCCTCGCCTTGAACGCGCCGGGACCCATATGGGCGCCGGTTCTAATCCCGGCAGCTCCACTTCCCATCCAGCTCCCTGCTTGTGGCCTGGGAAAGCAGTCGAGGACGGCCCAAAGCTTTGGGACCCTGCACCTGTGTGGGAGACCCGCACCGGCCCGTTGCGGCTCACTTGGGGAGTGAATCATGGGACAGAAGATCTTCCTCTCTGTCTCTCCTCCTCTATGTATATCTGACTTTGTAATAAAATAAATAAATCTTAAAAAAAAAAAAAGAAAGAAAATAGCCTTGGCTGCCATGGAGCCCTTCCAGAGGGCGCTGGACTTCCCAGGAGAGTGTCAAACATGCATCAGGCCTAAAAATAATGCCATCATCACGCATTAAAAAGAAAAAAAAAACCCTAATGTTTGCTGACTAGTCCTCCCCTACCCAGCTGGTATTGGCAGTTCTCAATTCTGTTCATAGACATCGTCCTTCAGATGTTGAAGACTCAAGATGCAGACCGCAGTTGTCTGATGACAGTTGATTTAGAGGTTCTTCCCTCCGCACAGCCTCTCTTGGCCTTCACTCTTTGCTGTCAATGTGTTGGCAACACTGGGTGGTCCTGGCTTTGCCTGATCCTGTTCGGTTTCAGCTGTGCCACAGTTTGAATGTGTCCCATGACACCTTCAAAGCTGCACCCTCAGGAATGGTCTCACACTGTTTACAGAGGGCTGGAGGTGGTGGCTGGCAACACTGGCTCCCACAAGCTCTCAGCCCTCTTGTCTTCTGCCACAAGATGACACATCTAGGAGGTCTTTAATAAGGGTGACAACTCAACACTGGCCTTCCCAGCAGCAAAGAAATCTCCATTCATTTGTTTTATTTTTTTTTTAAGATTTATTTATTTTTATTACAAAGTCAGATACACAGAGAGGAGAGATAGAGAGGAAGATCTTCCGTCCGATGATTCACTCCCCAAGTGAGCCGCAACGGGCAGAGGCGCGCCGATCCGAAGCCGGGAACCAGGAACCTCTTCCGGGTCTCCCACACGGGTGCAGTGTCCCAATGTGTTGGGCCGTCCTCAACTGCTTTCCCAGGCCACAAGCAGGGAGCTGGATGGGAAGTGGAGCTGTCGGGATTAGAACCGGCGCCCATATGGGATCCCGGTGCGTTCAAGGTGAGGACCTTAACCATCACGCTATCGCACTGGGCTCAATCTCCATTCATTTAAATGATCCAGTCCACAGGACAAAATAGAAACCCCTATTCCTGCATTTGGACTCTGGTCTAAAAGTCAAAGCTGTAGATGAAGTTTTGGTTATATACTAGCAGTCACACCCTCTTCCTGGCCAGGCTGTGGAATCCTCTGTCTGAAGTACTAGGGCTCATGTATTTTCTTTATGCTCCACTCCTTGTTTTGGCATGCATGTAACCAAGTGCATTGTGCCTTTGCTGAGTGGCAGGCATCATACCTGGGCAGAGCTGTGATCCAGAAACAGAGCTCTCTGTCCTTGCAGTTTGCACTAGGTTGAGAGAGGCATGAAATGAGCACTTGGTAAAATATCTAAGACAGCCTTTGATATTGATAAGTAAAGAAGTTTCAGGGGTAGTCAGGGCATACGGGATTTTTCCCCCTATTTTAAAAAAAAGATTTATTTATTTTTAATGCAAAGCCAGATATACAGAGAGGAGGAGATACAGAGAGGAAGATCTTCTGTCCAATGATTCACTTCCCAAGTGACCACAACAGCTGGAGCTATGCTGATCCAAAACCAGGAGCCAGGAGCTTCCTCTAGATCTCCCACACAAGTGCAGGGTCCCAAAGCTTTAGGCCGTCCTCGACTGTTTTTCCAGGTCACAAGCAGGGAACTGGATGGGAAGCAGGGCCACCAGGATACAAACTGGCACCCATATGGGATTCCAGTGTGCTCAAGGTGAGGATTTTAGCCCCTCGGCCACTGTACCAGGCCCTTTTCTCCATATTTTTAAAAAATTGTAGTAAAATACATGTATGAAATGTCCCCTCCTGGGGCACATGGTGTTCTAGCAGGGGATGCGGCCCCTTCGGATACCTACATTTACACCAGAGCACCTGCTTTGAGTTCAGGCTCCAGCACATCTGCTCCAACGGCATGCTAATGCATCCTGGGAAACAAACACATTAGTCCAACTGCTTGGAGCCCTGCCACCCCTGCGGGAGACCCAGATTTAGTTCCATGCATGCCAGTGTGACCTGGCCCAGCACAGGCTACTGCGGCACTTTGGCGAGAGAACCAAAGCATGGGGAAGCCCTCTGCTTTTTTCCTGTGTCACTCTGCTTTTCAAGGAAATAACATAAACACTGGTATTAAACATGTCCAACAAAGTTACATTGTCTCATCACCCACCGTCAATCAGCAGAACTCCTCTTTTTGTAAAACTGAAACTCCACACCCATTGAACCCAATACCCTATACCCCATCTTCTAGCCCCTGGTGATCACCCTTAACTTCCTGATCCCAAGCTTGGGGTGGTCTGGTTTCACTTAGCCCAGTGTCCTTGAGGCTCAGCCATGTTCTGGCACCTCACGGGATTCCAGCCCCTTCAAAAGCCGGATGACAGTCACATGACTGCATCTTATTTTGTATCCGTTTCCTCACTACATCCACCACTGTGAGTCATGGAAGGTATCTGGCTGCTCCAAGGCCTCAAGGTAACAGTCACATGTTCATCAGACAGAATATTGCAAGAACTTAGTGGCCACTTCCCAGGAGCTGGGCAAGAACCAGGTATGGTCACAATTTGGCCAAGTTCAGACTTGGGGAGTTAATCCTTCACTGCACAGAACCCATAATGCTTTTCTGCCAACATGGGGGATGCTTCTGTGTTCTGTTTTAATCCAGGCTGGTTTTCTGTATTACATGGTCCTAATCCCATTTTTTTTAAAGATTTTATTATTATTGGAAAGCCGGATATACAGAGAGGAGGAGAGACAGAGAGGAAGATATTTCATCCGATGTTTCACTCCCCAAGTGAGCCGCAACGGGCCGATGTGCGCCGATCTGATACCGGGAACCTGGAACCTCTTCCAGGTCTGCCATGCAGGTGCAGGGTCCCAAAGCCTTGGGCCATCCTCAACTGCTTTCCCAGGCCACAAGCAGGGAGCTGGATGGGAAGTGGAGCTGCCGGGATTAGAACTGGCGCCCATATGGGATCCCGGGGCTTTCAAGGCGAGGACTTTGGCTGCTAGGCCACGCCGCCGGGCCCGGTCCTAATCCCATTTTATACTACAGTGACTAAAGGTCTCACTTGCATCAACCACCAAACTTGCCTGAGCACTTGAATGCGTTCTCTGAACTTCCTGTTTGGTTCCATTGATCTTTCTGTCGATTCATGTGCTGAAACAACACACGAAGTTACTGTGTTTTAATATCTGATAGGGCTAATCCTCCTTACTGGGCCCACTCCCAGGTTTATTTTTTATTTCTTTTCTTTGGCCTCAGCAACATAAACTTATTTCTCAGTGTTCAATGGGAAGTGGAAGTGTTATCACATCAAATGCTATGATTTTTTTTTTCATTTTTTAATTTGAGGGAGCAAACTTGCACCTACTGAAACGCCTGGGCATCAGAAGGTACGAGGTGCTGCCCACAGGGATTAGGCATAGTGTTAGGACACGGATTGGGGTGCAGCATCCCTCACAGGGGTGCTTCTCCCGAGTCTCGGCTCCTCTGCTTCCGCCCCAGCTTCCCAGTCATGCATCCCACGAGGCGGCAGGCGGTGCTGCTCCAAGTCCTTGGGCTCCTGACATTCCTGTGGGAGACGTGGCTGGAGTTCTGGGCTTGGGCCTGGCTCAGTCCTAGCAGTTGCAGGCAGTTGAGGAATGGACAAGAGAAGAGAAGATGTCTTTGTCTTCATGCCTTTGAAATAAAAAAAGGAGGGGGAGTGCAGGTTTGATGTTAAGGGGAAAGAATATTGTGTGGAAGAGGCCCCTTAAGCACACAGCTGGGTAATATGAACAAGAAAATCAATACTAGGAGTCCTCGAGGAGTTCTGCACATGGCTTTCAAACATTGCTGCACCAAAACAAACTTAATTCCATTTTCCAATTTCCATTTTCGTGAATGATAACAGCACTAGATTACACACTGCAGAATATGATAATTATACACAAGTCCACACTGACAGTAAATAAATGAGGGAGCACTGACACTCTCCCTTACAGAGTAACTGTAACTAAATAGAGAAGAAATGAGGGCCCAGTGCGATGGCTTCAATTGGCTAGTCCTCGCCTCACAGGCTTGAGAGTCCCACATGGGCACCAGTTCGTGTCCTGGATGCTCCACTTCCCATCCAACCCCCTGCTTGTGGCCTGGGAAAGCAGTCAAGCATGGCCCAAAGCCTTGGGACCCTGCACCCGCGTGGGAGACCCAGAAGAAGCTCCTGGCTCCTGGCTTTGCTTAGCTCTGGATGTTGTGGTCATTTGGGGAGTGAACCAACAGATGGAAGATCTTTGTCTCCCCATCTCCCTCCCTGTAAAATCTTTCAAAGAAAAATCATTAAATCTTAAAACAAAACAAAACACTGTTGGACCCCTGCTCTGTAGTTTTTAGCCTAGAGGCTGCCTCAAGTCAGGAATCCTGAGAGCCAGTGCCAAATCTGTGCCAATTCTGTGATCTGGCAAAATCATTCAAATGTCTTGCTGTTGAAGAACCCAGCAGGACAGGAGAGGGGTTTTCTTCCTGACTTCACTGGGACGGAAATACAAGCTCGGTGCTGGCACTGTGTCCCTGGGCCCTTCCCAGCTGCGGCAGCTGGTGGTGGTGGTGGTGGTATACCCTGGAAGGGGGTGGATCCGGTGGGGACTGCAGACTCTAGTCTTCCTTTACCTACCTGGGGAAACGGCTCATCCGCACAACTCCTCTTCTAGCAAGCCTTCCTGGCTTGTCCCACGGCTTTACCACACCCCAGAGTGTCCTTCTTTGCGTCCTCTCTGATTGGTGGACCTCCCTGACAGTGGCATTGTACTGACTGAGATATGCAGGGTGGGGACAAACTGGGCCGCTGGCCAGACTGCAGGTGGTTCAGGTGCAGGAGGCATGTGACAAGGCCGCCGGGGGGCCGGGAGGGGTCCTTACTGGAGTTGGGTGGCACAAAGGCACAAGCATGGAAGCTGGAGCTTGAAAACAAAGGTCAGCGGGAGAAGTGGGACTGCTAAGTCCTCTTCCAGGAGTCCGTTTGCCCTAGGGCCACGGAGGAGTCCTCAGCCAAAGAGTGGCTGCTGTGCTTGTTGCCCAAGGTGTCTGCAGAGCCTCACCTCTCCTTCGGAGGGCGCCCACGGATCCCTCGACGAAGTCCACAGGGACCGCCTTAAGCCTGGGCTACTTTAAGCAGGCTCCACCTCCGGCTCAGCCAATGGGCTGGGCCGCGGTGCCCGAGGCCATTCACCTACTGGCGTAGCTGTGTAGCAGCGATGGCCCACCTGCTCCGGGTGGCCCTCTCGGGGCTGCCCCCCTGGAGGGGGTACTGCTCCCAGGGGGCAAAGGTAGGGCTGGATGGGAGAGAGGCCCGTGTTCTCGAGCCCCGGGCAGCCCTGTCCCCTACCGCCTGTGATCGGGGCTGGCCTGTGGCCAGGGTTGTCCGTGGCGACGCGTTTCTCCCTCGCAGGGCGTGCTCAGCGAGGGCTTTGTGGAGGCCCTGAAGGCGGTGGTGGGGACTCCGCACGTGTCCACTGCCGCTGCGGTGCGGGAGCAGCACGGGCGCGATGAATCCATGCACCGGTGAGGTTGGGGGAGGCGGGCAGGGGGTCTCTCCCCGCTCCTTCCCTCCAGCCTCTGCACCTGCTTCGGGTGCCCTGACTTTGTCCTCTCTGACTTTGTCCTCGGCCCTTGGCCCCCTGCGAGGCCTTGCAGGGCGAGCGAGACCAGCGGGGCTCGCGCGCCCTGACCCGGCCCACGGCCGCTTGCAGGTGCCAGCCCCCGGACGCTGTGGTGTGGCCCCAGAGTGCCGAGCAGGTCAGCAGGCTGGCGGCGCTGTGCTATGGCCAGGGCGTGCCCATCATCCCCTTTGGCACCGGCACCGGCCTCGAAGGGGGTGTCTGTGCCACGCAGGTACGGTGGCATGCCCCTTACCCCTCCTCATCCCACCTCCTCCACCAGGGGCAGGGGGTGATTTGGCACCCGTGTGGCTGCCTCCTTCACCGCGCGCAGCCTGGCCTGGCTGCTGGGGGCTGAGCCAGGCTGGGACTCAGGGCGGGGCGGGGATGTGGCCGGGTGGTGGGTGACCAAGGCCGGATGACCCCCCTCACGCCAGGAATCTCCCTCCAGGGCGGGGTCTGCATTAACCTGACCCGCATGGACCGCATCCTGGAGCTGAACCCCGAAGACTTCTCTGTGGTGGTGGAGCCTGGCGTCACACGCAAAGCTCTCAATAGGCACCTACGCGACAGTGGCCTCTGGTTTCCCGTGGGTAGGTGTAGGACTGACCAGCCCCCACCCCATGCTTGGAGGCAGGACTGATGTGGATCTTCAGGACACTCCCTCGCCCTGTCCCCACCTCTCCCTTCTCCACTGTGCACCCCCAGATCCAGGTGCGGATGCCTCTCTTTGTGGCATGGCGGCCACAGGGGCCTCGGGCACCAACGCTGTGCGCTATGGCACCATGCGGGACAATGTGCTCAACCTGGAGGTGGTGCTGCCTGATGGACGGCTGCTTCATACCGCAGGCCAGGGCCGCCACTTCCGGTGAGTGCCTGCTGTGCCCCGCCTGTGACTCTGAGCCAGTCCCAGCCAGGGGGACAGTGCACCCCTCTTGCTCCCCACCTCTCCAGCTGCTGGACAGAAATCCCTCTCTATACACAGCAAGTCTGCAGCAGGCTACAACCTCACTGGTCTCTTCGTGGGCTCTGAGGGGACCCTGGGGCTCATCACAGCCGCCACCCTGCGCCTGCACCCTGCACCTGAGGCCACAATGGCCGCTACCTGTGCGTTCCCCAGTGTCCAAGCTGCAGTGGATTGCACTGTTCAGATTCTCCAGGCTGCGGTGCTCGTGGCCCGTATCGGTGAGCCCCTGGGCGTGATCAGGGTGTGCTCTCTGGAAGAGACCCCATCTGACAGCCTTACCTTGTTTGGCCCTCCCTCTCTCTGCTCCTAGAGTTCCTGGATGAGGTCATGATGGATGCCTGCAACAGGCACAGCCAGCTCCACTATCCCGTGGCGCCCACGCTCTTTCTGGAGTTCCACGGCTCCCAGCAGGCACTGGCTGAACAAGTGCAGCGGGCAGGTGTGCTGGCTGGGAGGGGAGGGCCAGGGGCCTGACCTGCCCCACATTGGGCTGCTGCCAGCCCTCTTCCACCCTCACCATCGCTGCAGAAGAGATCGCCCAGCACAACGGAGCCGCTCACTTCTCCTGGGCCAGCGAAGCCGAGCAGCGTAGCCGGCTCTGGGCAGCGCGGCACAACGCCTGGTACGCAGCCCTGGCCCTGCGGCCTGGCTTTAAGGTGAGAGGGGCTGGAGGTGTGATCCTGTGGCTTGGCCCTCCTGCTTCGCAATTCAGCGTCCAGCCATATTGGGCAGGGCCTGGCCATAGCCCACAGTGGGCAGGGCCTAGCTGAACAACCAACCAGTACTTGGAGGGTGGAATGGGAGGGGGAGACAGACTAACTCACTGACACATGGGGCTGTTAAACCTTTGGGAGCTGGCCTAGGCTAAAGTGCCAGGAGGCCTGGGGAACACACCTGGACGAGCTGCCAGGGCCTAGGGGCAGGTGGGGGCTGACGGTGATCTTACTGGCTGGCCCTCTAACCCAGGGCTACTCTACGGATGTCTGTGTGCCCATTTCCCGGCTGCCAGAGATCCTGGTGCAGACCAAGGAGGAGCTGAAGGCCTCAGGACTCACAGGTTCTGCCTGTTCAGGCTTAAGAGGAGGGGTGCCTGGGCAGGAAAGGGCAGGGCAGGGCAGGGCAGAGGAAAGGCAGATGGCAGGAGGGCTGGGCTGGCAGCAATGACAGCTGTGTTCTCTGGGCCCCCAGGAACCATTGTGGGGCATGTGGGTGATGGCAATTTCCACTGCATCCTGCTGGTCAACCCGGAGGATTCCGAGGAGCTCCACAGGGTCAAGGCTTTTGCTGAGGATCTGGGCAGGTGGGTGCCCTGTCCGGGGTAGGGGGTAGTGGGGGTGGGGAAGCTTGGGCCACAGGGCTGAGGGTGTCTCCCTTGGCCTTTCAGGCGTGCTCTGGCACTCCACGGAACTTGCACGGGGGAGCACGGGATCGGATTGGGCAAGCGGCAGCTGCTGCAGGAGGAGGTGGGCCTGGTGGGCATGGAGACCATGCGGCAGCTAAAGGCTGCACTGGATCCTCAAGGCCTCATGAACCCAGGCAAGGTGCTGTGAGTGGCCCTGCAGACCTTCCTCCCCTCACTGCCCCGACTTCAGAGCCTTTACCTTCTAGAAATTTCCTTCATGTGGCTGACTGTGCAAGGAAAGAACCTTTGGTCCAGAAAACACTAATGAAGCCATTTGCTCCCTGCTGCCACAGTCCCTTCCTGGGTGTCAGAGTGCATTCCAGGCCTAGGATGAGGCCAGCTACTGCTCCCAAGCCCTCCCACACCCAGGGAACCAGGACCCCTTCCTGGGACAGGAAAGAATTTGTTGATAGGTTGCCTGCTACCTGACATCAGCAGGTGGCAACCCCATCCCTACTTTCCCCTCCCAGTTCTGGCCAGCCCAGCACCACCATGAATTTGGGCTATTTGCTTACTGCAGCCTGGGGCCAGAACCAGGTTGCAAGCAAGTCAGTTCCCTGTCTTCCCACGGATATTTTGGCAGAGTCCAACACGGGGCCTGAGGATATTGTGAGCATATTCTTCAAGCAGTTGCTGGAACTAGACCACACTCCTCATGGTGTGGTGTCCTGGCAACTCCAGCATTTGTGCCCTCAAAGTCATTTCACTCACCTCTGGGCCCATCTGTGGATCCTAATGGCCAGAGCTCATCTCCCATACTTAGTAGTTGTTTCTTCCTAAACCCACAAGAGGGCGCCCGACACCATAAACTTCATCCCCACTAGCCTCTGCTCTGGACACCTGCTGTCTGGAATCCACCCCTTGTTCAGGTGGTTCTCAGCTAACCACTGGGATGGAGGCTTGGAAAAATCTGATACCCCTGCAGCTGATGGTGCCAATCCCATCTCCCTCAACCCTGCGCCTCAGGCTCACTAAGGGGCTTTGCAACAACTCATCTCTGAGCTCCTCTGGGACCCACCCACAAAGCCCTCATCTATCCCATCAAAGTTTTAGGCCCTGCCCCTAAATCCTCAATCCTCAACCCACAACCCTTCAATCCTCAGAACTCTCTCCTTCCCTGTGCCAACATGGGTCTCTTCCAGCAGCAGTGACCCAGAATGGAGCCTTATGGGCACACTCCTGTGACATTTGTCCCGTGGCTGCCCTAGGGGTGAGCGGAGGCTATACCATGAGGGAGGAGCGGACTGGTGGCCAGTCTTGCTGGCCCTCCTCCTTCGACCAATCCTGCACCTGAGCAATACAGCCGTGGGGCCCCTCTGGTGGTGGTGGTTCTGCAGGGGTGTCTCTTCCACGATGAACCCTCTGGGGGCCTGGCAGCTGGTAGGCACTCAGCAAATAATCATTTCTCCATAAATTGATTTTCTTTAATTAAGAAAGATTCCAAACATACAGAAAAGTTGAAAGAACAAGTACACCATTCACGGAAACAAGCAGCCACTGCAAATTCAAACAATGAATATTTTGCCTTATTTGCTTTGTGTGTGTACTTTTTTTTTTTTTTGCAAGGGGGTAGGGGAAATCATTCAGAATTTGATTACATGTTTCTTAAAATCATTCACCTATATAAAATTCAGCATCCATCTCCTAAGAATAAGGACATTCTCCTATAAACCTCACCAGCAGTTAAATGGCTATTAGATGTATGGTCTCAGTGAATGGCTCCTGTCCAGGAACCCCAGAAAAGCAAGCTGGGCCTTTGCAGACATCTGCCTGCTCCACCAGGTCATCTTCCCTTAGAAGGGCAGGGCAGGAACAGTATAGGGAGCCTTGTGGGGGGTGGGGAGCAGGAGGAGGAGGGAGAAGCACCAGCTCAGACAGCCAGTCCCACCCCGGGTCAAGTTCAGAGGACATGACAGCCAGCAGAGGGCTGCAGTGTGCCAGGTGGGAGCAGAAGTCAGCAGGGGTGGGGGGTTGGGAGGATGAGCACCAGCCCCCAAAAGCCTGGATTAGCACCCAGTGTGGGCCACGGCCTTGCCCTACACAATTCAACAGCCACTCGGTCACTGGTGGCTCTGCCAAAGTGGCCGGGCTTGAACCAACAGCCTCCAAGGTGGGCGTGTGCATGGTCTCTGGGTCCAGGGGTCAGGCAAGGAGATCTTCAGAGCTGGGCCCTGCCCCGCCAGCTTTGCTGGTGGAATTAAATATAGAACAGGGAGACACAGTTGCCAGGCAGAAACGAGAGGTACTGTGAATAGAACGGTGCCCTTTGCAGTGACAGAGCCACCAGGGAGCCTACTGTGCAAGTGCTAGGCCTTCAGGGCAGGTGCTCCGACCCTTGGGGGACTGCTGGGCTGCGTGCTGTTGTCTTTGCTTCACATGTGATGATGCCAAAGTTCAGATGAATCAAGTCCTTTTTCCCAGGTCATTCTTGCAGGGAAGTAGGAGCCCAGATGCAACCTCTCGGAGCCCACATTCTTGCCATCCCTTCTCATGATGGCGTCAACAGAGCCTGGGCTTTCTGTTGTGGGCTGATGTGAGCCGGAGGCTGAGCCCCTTGAACTTCAGTATTTCTCTTCTGCCTTGGCTCATGCGTGCCTGCTGTCATGGGGTGAATGCCCTTGCACACGCCAGGTGCTTCAGGAAGCATCTGAGGGAGTTGACTGCGGAGCTAGAGACCGGTGCAGCAGGGATGGTCTAGACCCTTGGACCTGGTGGCATGGGCACCCTGAGGCCGCAGCACAAAGGGCAGGCCTAGCAAGAACAGGGCAATGAAGGTGTGGCGCTTTCCTTCACCGGCTCTGAAGGAGGCCCTGGAATGTCCCCTGGGAGCCTGTCTGGCCAGAGACAGGGGCCAGGCATGCGCTTCTGCTCCTCCCCTCCCCTCCCCTGAGGTTCCCACTGGCACTGCCATTTTTTGTGAGCTGAAGTGGCTGGTTCTGGTTCAAGGGCTCTGAGCTGGCTGGGCCCCAAACCCGGGCCTCTTCCTGGGCCACGATGGAGCAGGCCCATGAGTCAGCATGGATATGCAGACGGCAACAGGCAGGGCTGTGGGACTTGGGATGGGGTGGCAGGTGGCTGTGAGGCCAGTGGCCCTGCATATCTTCCTGGTGGCACCTCTCCACAGCCACTACAATGGCAGCAAGCTGGCTGCGTGGTGCTTACTTCCGAGGGTCATTCAGCTCCTGCGGCTGACCCGTGCTCACCCTGCCTCCTCCAGCCCCGGGAGAGCTGTGTGCCACACCTGCAGGCCCATGGGGGAGCCAGAAGGGATGCTCAGGAGGGAGCGGGACATCAGCCCCATTCCTTGACAGTGTTAACAATGCTTCATTCAAATAAATCCACACAGTGCATCTTTCATTAGACATTATTTTAATACCATATCAAAACACCTCGACTAATGAAGAAAGCTTCTCTCCCAAGCTCGGAACATTTTTTAAACATTTTGTTAATTTTTTGTTTGTTTTGTTTTTTAAATTTTAATATATAAATACAGAAACCTATCTTGCATGGGCCGACGCCATGTGTGAACGCCAAGGGCTAAGTGTTCTCCAATGGAGTGCCTGATAACACATCTGCTTGTACTGTTGTTTCTTTATTCAAGTCTCTAAGTTTCCTGGAAAAAGAAAATCCACAAGGGCACAAGAAAAAACGTTCAGGCATTTTTGCAAGACACTTGTGATCCTTAAAGCCCCCAGCTGACCGGAGCCGGGAGGAGAGGAAGAAAAGAAATGGGTGTGGAGGTGGGACCGGAGTCCTTGGTGGGGGTTTGTGGTGGTGTTGTTTTTTGGCAATGAAGTAAAGATTTTGGGGTCCCAAGAGGAAAAAAGTGCAAAACCAAGCCGGAAAAAAACGGGAAGCAGCGGCAGGTGAGAGGGTGATGCTGGCCGGGGCCAGCGGAGAGAGGCCCGGTGCTCGGGCCGCCAGCACTGGCGAGCAGGCCAGGCCAGGCCCTTTCTCTCACTGAGCAGCTTGCAGCTGGCCAGCAGAGCCATCTGTAAACATCACGAGGGGAAACACCAGGAGACACTAGACTTGTTTTTTTTTTTAAATAATTTTTTTTTTTTTGTAAACACTTTAAAGACAGACCCACAATGCCTTTCAAAGGTGAAAAAGAAAAGGCCCTTTGCCCTCCTGGCCGAGGGCTGCAGGCTGCGGGCAGGGATCGCGGTGGATTCACTCTTCTCTCGGACGCACTCTCATCCCTTCTGGTGTCCTCGGGGAGGGAGGGAGAGCCGCTTCCTGGAAGTCGGTGCGGAAGGTGTGCCCTGTCCTCACTGGTGTCCCAAGTTCAGCTCTGCCCGTGTCCGGTGAGCCTCCTCTCGGGGACAGGGGCTGCTGTCCCTGTGTGGACCACAAGGAGTGAGTCGTGTTCCGTCTGGCTGTGGGTTGGACGCTGTGTCCCGCCAGGGTCCGGCTGCACAGGGACCCCCAAGGCCAAACATCATGCCGGAATCTGGACCTGCGCTCCGGGGCTGGCCTCCGCTCCCTCTCCCTGGCTTTTTCTTCTCCCCTTGTCATTGGTTTTTGAGGTGACGGTAAAAAGAGCAAATGTCCCTGATTTGTCTGACATCATCAGCTGTTCTGGGAGGTTACTTGGAATAAATAAAATAAACCTAACAACAGAAAACAAAACAAAAACAGGAGAGAGAAAAAGGAGAAGGGAAAAAAGAGGCTCCCGAACCTTTGGGTGGGAGTGTTGTGAGGGGGGGCTTTTGTCTGTCTGTTGGTGGGGACCAGGGAAGGCACAGGGATCAGGTCTGGGCTGGTGGCCTGAGAGGCACCGTATGTGGTGTGCTAGGTAAGAGAGGTGGCCTGCAGGTGCGAGACCCAGTAGCTGACAGGCAACATGTCCCCAGGATGGCAGGAGGGCAGTTATCCCCCATTACCAGAGAAGTGGGGACTCCAAGAGAGGTGTGAGGGCTGGGCGGAGCTGGGTATGGACATGGCGCCACCCTCCTGGGGATCTTCCAAAGCTTTCTCCAGAGAGACTGATCCCCGCAGCTTGGGATTCCCTTTGCCTCACTCACTGCCCAGAGCTCGCTCTTGCTGATTACCCACATGCCATTTCCACACCTTACCGTCCCCACAAGGAAAAGCACCCCAGTCTCCGGACAACCACTGATGGGTGGGACGCTCCCAGCTTGCCTCCGTTCCCACTGTCTTCTCGGTGGGGTGTCTGAGGACGGCCCAGCTCCCCCCATCCCCAAAGCCCCCTCTGGAGTTGTGACCCTGAGCCTGGAGCTAGAAGCACCCCCCTCACAGGCTCACCTTTGAGAGGAGTCGGCAAGCAGACCCGGTAGGGTCAGTCCGCAGGGTGTTCTGGACAAGATCTGTTCACCTCAAACCACGAATCTATGCAGCTGGGGGTAGGGCAGCAGAGGAAAGCATGTTAGCCCCTGGCCAGGCAGCCCTTTCCCTGAGGTCACTGCCCCTAAAGTGCCCTGAAAGGGTCTTGAGGAAGAACAATCCCACCCTGTTCTCTGAAGCAGCAGCCAGCCTGTCAGCAATGGAGAGGGGCTTTGAGCACTTCAAGGAGGAGCCAGGAGAGTAGCCAGCTGGGGGAGAGGGGCAGCAGGTTCAGCAACACAGCCAGTGGAAAGGCGAGAGTAGGTGGACCTTGTAGGCCACAGCTCTGGCAGCTTGGGACTCCTGGGTCAGCTGACCTGTCAGGAGAGCGCCCAAAGTGCTGCCTGGCTTGAACTCAGCACTCAGAAAAGAGGGGAAGAGGAGCTGGGCCTTGGCTGGCAAAGCCACCCCAGGAGGAAGGCGGATGGCAAGGCCACTTCAAGGTCTGTGCGAAAGAGGAATAGAGACCGCCTGAGATGTGGGACAGCTTCCCGATCTGTAAGCCAATGTCTAGATGTCTCCAAAGTAGGAACCGGGCAGACACCATGCTGAAACCACCCAAGGTGCCAGAGGTTTCCTTTTCTAGAAACTTCTGGCTGTAGGGCTCTGTGCTGGGAAACGTACCCAGAATGACAGCCCCTCACTCTGGCTGACTGGGAGCCCACTCTATACCAGCCACAACTGTGCCAGACAGGGCTGCCACCCTGGCACCCTGTGACCCTGAGGTAGGTCTGCAAAAAACCCGAGCTTCAGCAAAGAGTTCTGGGTGCAAGGAGCTGCAGAGCAGCAGGCTACAGGCATGCAGTGTTCTCCAGGCTTGGCCAGGAGGTGTCTGCTTTCCAGTGGGGAATGAGAACAAGGCTCCTGGAGCTCAGCACGCATCTCAGTCCCACTCACTGGAGCAGCTCTTGCGCCCTGGACCCATGCATGGGTGGCAGCTCTTCCTGATGCTGGGCATCAGGGAGATGGGGGAGTGCAGGGCAGTGAGCACACCTGCCACGCCACGTCTCATTTGCAGGTGTGGCTGAGGGGGTCCCAGAGCAAGCACCAGCCAGCAGCTTGGAGCTGTGGCACCTTCATTCTCACTGCCCACCGAGAGGGCCCCCTCTGGAGGCTAACCGGGGACGCTCTCACCCTCCTATGGGCATGGCAGGAGCTGTTACACAACAGAAGTGGACAGGATGGTAGCTGATCTGGCCCTTCTGGACCCTCCTACCTTTTGTGGTAGATGCACAGGCAGGGCAGCCTGGCTATCGTGTCCCCTTGAAGCAGCTCTTCCAGACAGATCACACACTCCCCTGCATCTTTCGTCAGCACGTCATCTGCAGAGGGACACAGGGGAGCAAGGGCTCAGTGACTGACAGGCACGAGGGCCATGCGCTGGAAGGGACTCTGGGAGCACGCAGGTCTGAGGGGCACCTTGACCTTATTTTTAGGAGTCTCACAGCGGCGATCTGACGTCCGTGTTACAGATCGAGCGCCTGGAGACACGATGGGATTAGCCAAAAGCCCAGGAGACCGAGGATGAACAAGGCACAGACAAAGACGGGTCCTGGAGGTGGCAGCAGCAGTGAGAAGTCCTTTTCAGACAACTTTCCCCCCAAATACACAAACAGCCCAGGTGCCCCCATTTCCAACGTGGAAAACCACAGGAGTAGTGTGGTGTGAGGCAGGAACAAGTGGGAGAAGCGGGTATCAAGCAAATGCTTGTATGTGGATATTTCCAGTGGCACAATTCATAAAGGACCAAACACGTTTAGAACGCAGTGTCTATCCACTGACGACCGGGTCTAGACGGCACACTCTGTTCATACAACACAGCACGATGCAGGAAAGAAATGGAAACAATGAGACGGAAGGCAACCACTCATGGGTCCAGCAGGGAGCTGGATGAAAGTGGAGCTGCTGGGATTAGAACCGGTGCCCATGTGAGATCCCGGCACTTTTAAAGAGAGGACTTTAGCTGCTAGGCCACCACACCGGGCCCTGCTGTGGCTATTTAAGGAGTGAACCAACAGATGGAAGACACGTGTGTGTTTCTCTCCACTGTAACGTTACCTTTCAAATAAATAAAAATAAATCTTAAAAACAAACGAAAGTGCCCAAAGTCCTTGCCTTGCATGCACTGGTATCCTGTGTGGGTGCCAGTTTGTGTGCCAGCTGCTTCACTTCCCCTCCAGCTCCCTGCTTGTGGCCTGGGAAAGCAGTTGAGGATGGCCCAAAGCTTGGGACCCTACAGCCACATGGGAGACCCAGAAGAAGCTCCTGGCTCCTGGCTTTGGTTGGGCTCAGCTCCGGCCGTTGTGGCCTCTTGGGGAGTGAATCATAAGACAGAAGATCTTCCTCTCTGTCTCTCCTCCTCTTTGTATATCTGACTTTCCAATAAAAATAAATAAATCTTTTTAAAAATGAATCTTTAAAACAAACAAACAAACAAACAAACAAAAAGGTGACTGGGCAGAGGGATACTTGGAAACTCTCCAGACCCACAGGGAAACACCCAGAGTGGTATAAAAATGAAGGAAAGAGGGCTTAGAGCAGGCCAGGCTCCGCAGTACCAGCTGCCACCCGTGACATGTGCTGAGATCTGAATGGATTTCCTGCTTCAGTCTCTGTGTGCTTGAATTGCCAAGGAAGTCATTGTAGCTTCCTGGCCACCAAGACAAACTGTGTTCCTCTTCTGTGTGTTAACCGTCTGGCTAACCCAAGGGACCACCACAAAATGAGACACAAACAGAAAAAAGGAGACGACGTGTAGTTGGCCGCTGGTGTGGTCACCTCAGACTCCACGGAGGTGAGTGCCTGACTGCCACGAAGGGCCTAAGCTCATGGTTGTGAAGTGTTACATATTAGACGTGCAGGGATGAGACGTGTGTGCAGGCATGGAGAGGTGTGCACGGTACACACACTTCCTCAGCGGTGTGGGGGAATAAGGGCTCACAGGAGCCTGTTGTCATGCACTCCGACATTGTTTGAATGTTGGCATCTGCACTGCTTTTGATTATGAAAAACCCAGTAACATAGCGTACTACCGGTGCCTGCATCTTACTCTGCAGTATATCAGAAAGATCAGATGGGTTCAAGGAGAGAGAGGTGAGGGGGCAAGTGGCTGGTGCTCACTGTAGAACTCGTCACCATCCCTACATGTTAAAGATTTTAAAAAATACTTGGGAGGGAAGCAGGTGGACAGGGAGGGAGAGTGGGAGAGGCTCCCACTTGCTAACTCAGTCCCCAGACGACTTTGACATCTGAGGCAGGGCTAGAGCCAGTGACAGGAGCTGGGGATTCCACTGTGCTCTCCCACAGGAGCCATTGTCTGCTGCCTCCCGGGGTCTGCACTGTTGAGAAGCTGTAATTGGGAGCCACGGTGAGGAGCTAAACTTCTGTATTCCAAATGCCAGATGTGGGGCATTTTAACTCTAGTCCAAAGCTTGCTCCTGCATGGCATTTTCCACAACAGAACATCAGAGGGGAAAAACCCCTCCATACAGATGGGAGGCAGAACAGCCCTGTAACAGGCAGAGTGATCCTGCAGGCATGCCTGTCTCAGGCCTCTCACCCTTGGTGCCCCCATGCAGCCATGCTGTTGCCCCCCATTGCGTGTCCCCTCCTGACTGGTGGCTCCGTTGTGAGCCCAAGGAATAAGCCAGAGCTCTCTGAGTCCCAGATGGTTTGCCACCCCAGCCCTGTTCTCTGTCTACGTCCGTTCCAGGATGGCACCTCTGACCCTTGGAGTGATGGATGTGGGGGTGGGGGCAGGGTGGGGCTGGGGACGCTGGGGAGATAAGGCTCAGGGGCTTTCTTCCTGGATCTGATGTTCCTATTTTGACATCACAAGAGAAGGAGAGAGGGCAGCGCACAAGGGTGAGACACTGCCTTGGCCTAGGGTGGAAGGTCCATGCCCTCCAGGACTTACATGCACAGCTCCAAGCCAGATGCAGCCCTTTCCTGGTCATATATGCAGTCAGCAGTGCTCACTGATTATCTCACCCAGTGCACATGGAGCAGAACTGCCTGTCTCTTCTCCTCAGGCCTTGGCCATGAGCAGCCTCCATATGTTCCAGGATCCCAGCAGGGAGGGGGAAATGGTTGCAGTCTGGCTTCCAACTGGTACTTTCAAGACCCCCACACTCACCTGAGGTGAGCCCCACTGCCTGCTGCTGGAGGGAAGTCTGACTCAGATACCTGTGGTGAGCCCAGGCTTCCCCAGATGGGCTCTACAAATGCTGGCTGATGAGATGAATGTTCAGCATGAAGGCTGCACATTCTCCTCTCTCTTAGTGCCTCAAGGCCCTCCAGGCTTCCTGCTTCCAGTGAACAAAGCCAGCCAAGTGCTGCTTAGAGAGGTGTGCTTGGCCTGAAAGGGCTGCTAGACAGCACTGGTGATGTCCTTCCAACCAGACCAAGGAGCCAAGGCAGAGGGCAGGGAAAGGCTCTGGAGTTCAAAAGAGAGGTGTGACACCAGGGTGGGAGGTGAGGAGACTGGGGGTGGGGTGTGGCAGCACTTCTGACAGCTGCTACACATCCCAGAAAAGCCAAGCAGGAGGAACGGAAGCTCTCGCTGCTTTGGGCCACTCCCTGGCCAGGAGCCTCCTAGATGGTCTCCTGGAGTCCTGGGGACTGTGGAGGGGTGTGGGAGAATGGGTCCTCAGCAGTCATGCTTCCCAAGCTCAGGTCCTTCCACATGGCTACCCTGCCTGATTTCCCTGAGGGGCTGAGAGAGATGGAAACCACCACCCATATCATAGATAGTGACTGTGCTTGGAGCGGGCAGGTCAGGCTCAGGGGCGCCAGGAAGGCAGGGCTTGGCTGCGCTGCAGAGTTCTGACAACACATTCCACAGAGAACCCCTGGCCAGCACAAGGCCCAGGCCCTGTCTCCTGGCCTCATTTCCATCTGAGGGGTGGTAAGGTACCCAGTCTGGCAGGTGCAGAGCTGCTGGCCTGTCTGCCAGGGGGCAGGACAAGAGAGTGCCAACAACAACAAGCTTCACTGGCTCCCTTCTTGGGGTGTTCCACTCTCCAGGAAAAGGGGCAACCATAAACACAGTGTCACAGCTCCACCACCTCAGGGTCTCAGGGCTGTGGGTGGGCACTGGGCTGCAAAGAGACCAGCCTGGGAGACTGTGAACCTGGGACAGCTTCATGTGAGAGGTCCCCACAGTCCCAACTGCTCTTCTCCAGCTCCTTTCTAATTTTCCCACAGGGCTCAAACCCTGCAGGTGTCCTTCTCTCCCTCTTTCCTGTTCCCCAGGTGCCAAGGGTTGGCCACTCTGGTGGTCAGTACACCCGGTCGGCAGTGGCTGGGAGCCTGAGTGGGTCACCATCCCCGCTCCCCTCTCGGGGCAGCACTGTCTCAGACACCCCGCAACTACCCGAGCCCAGCACTTAACAATAGCCCTGGGCAGTGCTCCACACAGGGCTAGGCTAATAGTTTGGTGAGGACTGGGCTTTCCCTGCAAAGGGCACGACACTCCCACTGTGACACAGGGTTCTGAGGGCAGGAGACACACAGCTGACAACACCTGCAGGGAGCTAGCAGGGAGATTTCTGCTTTCACAGAAGCCAGCCCTTTCCATCAAGACAGCCTATGTGACACCGAAGGGGGCCATGAGCTGCAGCAGAGGGGTGGGTGGACATCATGCCCCACAGAGCCAGGCATGGCCTCTGGAGGTGACCTAGAGCAGGGCTGAGGACAAGTTACACAGACCACCACTCGGCTTGGCTGGATTCTGCTGGCCAGCTACCTACCTGTCCCTACCGGACTCCCTGCCAGAGCTGGCCAGGCCTGGCTCAGCCCCAGGCCACCCCTGATAGTCACCCGCGAGATGCCAAGAGAGATTCTCTTCCACTCAAAGTCACATCCTCATTACAGGCATTTGTTTTGCCACCCCAGCAATTTGTGGGTTGGAATCTGAGCGCGCATCCTTCATGGCTGCTCCTCTTCCTGTCCCCAACCCCACCAGTCTCAGGCACAACAGATGCTGGGGGAGAGAGAGAAATGCAAAAGCCCAATCAAGGTGACTTCTCCATGGGCAGCGACCCCCGGAAGGTGCTCAGGGGCACAGAGTCTAACAGTCAGTGTTTCAGGGTCCACGCCCTTCCCTGCTCCCTGATAGCAGCTGGGGCATTCACCAGCCTCCCAGACAGGTGCTGAGCACAGGTATGGCGCCCTCACATTGTTGTGGTGCACTGGGTGAACCAGCTAAACTAGTCTTCTGAAGATTTTTTTTTTTAATACAGTATCTGGCAGGCAGCTCCAGGAGGCTTCCAACTGCAAGCTCAGGCCAACTTTCTTAATAAGAAAAATACTACTTTCTATCTGCCTCTTTTGGGAGGTTTCTACTTTTTTCCATTTGGTGGTTAACTAAATTTCATCTTACATAACCGTCGTAAATCTTCCAAAAACTCGCCCAACTGGTGCCAGCAACTGTAGAAAGTGTGGGAGTGTAGACAGGGGGTACCCAGCTAGTAAGTTCTCACGAATCCTCAGAAGCAAGAAAGCAGAGCCTCTCTTGGGACCTTCTGAGAAAACCTCACCTTGCCCTTTCCAGAAGGATTCCACGAGCTCAGGACTCCCTGCCGCCCATCCCTCACTTTTTAATAGGGACAGGAAGATGAAGCAAGTGAGGCTGGGCTGATGAGAAATCAGGAGTGAGACAGGTTACAACAGGAAAAAGTAACTGAACCTGAGCTCCTGTTTGGGAGCTTTGGCCAGTGGTCCCAAGACAGACCAGGCTCCAGGTACACTCTGGAGGCTTCACTCCACATATGGACACAGGCGCCAATGCTGTCTGATGGGGAAGGTTAACACACACATGCACCACACAACTCATACACAAACGCACACACAACTGATGCTGTTGTCAAATGGGGAAGGTCAAGAGAGAGAGAGAGAGAGAGAGAGAGTAAAGGACCAGGGGGACCAGGGGGAAAACTGGGAGACCAAGATCAGTGAGCAGGGGTGGAATGGGCAGGGTTGGTGGGGAAGGCTGGGCTCACACAGGTGGTTAATCTGCCTTCTCCTGAGGTGGCCTGAGCCAGGGTGGTTTTAGTAGGGGATTTGGGCTGGCCACCTGGAGTCTCCCTGGGGCTGTCAATGGGGAGGACAGTGACCTGCATGTGCTGACTCCTAGGAGCACCAGGACACATGTGGGCTGTCCCAGGTGGCTCCCCAAGGGGCTGCAAGGTCTCCCTCCTGACCTGAGCAGCCAGGAGCACTCTCTCCCACACAACTGCTCTTGCCAAGCTTTCCCCAATGATTCCAAGAGCCAAGGAGGTCTTGGTCACAGCCCTTCTGAGGCATCTTTGTTCTCTTTCACAGCAAGGGCGGTGTCTGCAAAGAAGTCTCCCCAAGAACCCTTGGGACAAAAAGAAGTCTTCACGAGTTCTCCATACATGTGAGGAAGGAGTGAATACAGCCTCTGAGGTCACAGCTGGGGAAGCCTGGGAGACGCAGGAACATGGCTCTCCCTGAGGCGGCTGAGGAGGACAAGGTGGTGCCCGGGCATCTACGGCAGATGGCACCTCCAAAGACTGATGGGAGTTCTGACTCGACAGGGGATTCAGGAGTGTGGGATGGACAGGGAGGCTGCCCCTAAGGGAGAAAACGGACTGCCTGGACATCAGACAAGATACAAAGGGGAGGGGCACACTTGGGCACTTGGGGCTGTGATGGGGCCAGGCCTCCCATCTGAATGAACATTGTCAGACTGCACACAGCTCAGAGAAGTGGGTGACGTGCCTTTCCACATCTGGAATCTTTTGACTGGATAAGTGACCACGAGATAACACAAAGATGTGTTTCCAGGCCAGCTGGGTCAGATTCCTCAGATTCATTCCTGGAAGCATGCTAGAAGCATGAGCCCCCTAGGCTCACGGGCTGTGGGGAAAGGAGCCCACCCAGGGGGCTGAGAAACCCGTGCAACAAGAGCCAGGGCCCATCTGAGGAGACGTGTGGTCAGGAGGAGGGGGTGGAGGGTGGTCACATGCCAGTCCTCAGATTTCTAAGAAATTCCAGAATTCTCTTTCTGACCAGTGTCTAGTCTTCACTCCAAGGCGGCTAGTGGCAGACATGGACACATGGCCCACCTCTGAGAAACGTGCATTAGAGGACAAACAACCCAGCAGAGTGGACAGATATGTTACTCTAGCAGCATGGGCTGAGTAGAATGGGGCAACACTGGCCTATCTGGAAAATCTGTGGCATCATGGGGTATGCACCCACTTGGGCCACCGCCTCCCATCAAAGTGCTGGCTCCAGTCCCAGATGCTCTTCTTCCAATCCAGTCTCTGCTGATGCACACTGGCTGGTGGCTCTGGGGCTGCCCTTCCTCACGGCACACTACACTCTTGTCTGTCCCTAGAGGTATGAAATGGGCGTCACAGATTCCCTTGGCCCCATGATCCTGCTCAGTTCTGAGGCAGCCTTGCGGAAAGCCCTGGTAAGCCTTGGAGGAGGGGGTGCCAGCATTGTACTTCCAAGGGGTGACAACCATTACACTGAGTTCTTCAAACTTTCTGCCAAGCAGCTGCAGGTGTTAATCTGAGTTGCAAAGCAAGGCATTGCCCAGGCTCCCCGGCTTCCTGAGCATCCTTCCAGCACACACTGAGGAAGACAGCTGCTTCCTTCAGCCTCCTAGAAGGAGGACTGACTGAATGACTGGCTGATGGACTTGCCTGGCTGACTCCTAGAGAGAGGCCAGCTGTGTTGGGACCCAGCATGGGCAGGGCTGCAAGATGGCTGAGAGAATGGCTGTGTCTCCCAATCAGAGACCACAGGACCATGGGTGTGAACAACAGAGAACTGAGCTACCCAGGGTCTTCCAGGTGCCCTGCTCCCTGGAACAGCCAGCTCCTTACCAGGCCAGCATCCGTGCTGGAAGGTGGGCAGGATGGAGATGCTCCACAGAACCCCCCGCTCCCCTCCAAGGCTGGGGTCACAAGCTCTTACCATTGTAGGAGAGGCGAGGTTTGCTCAGACACATTATAAAGTGCATTTCCATCTCATCGGAAGCCACAGACTTGGAGCAAATGGGGCACTTGAAACCTGAAAGAGAAGAGAGAACAGGATGAAAGGTCTACTCCAAACCCAGGAGATCCAGAAGACACAGGTACACTCGAATGACCACGGCATGTGGCATCAGAGTCAATGTGGAGAACAGAAATCTACAAAGACCCCAGGCCCCACTTCCCCTTCATTAAGTCACTCAAAAATTTTGGTCTTTTTTTTTTTTTTTAAATCATAGCCGTTGCCTTCAAACTTTCACTAGACTTTGCCTGCTTTATGCCCCTTGTTAACAATTAAAAGATGTCATTGACACAGATTTCAGTTTTAAGGCTTCTTTTTTTTTTTTTTTTTTTTTAAAGATTTATTCATTTTATTACAGCCAGATATACACAGAGGAGGAGAGACAGAGAGGAAGATCTTCCGTCCGATGATTCACTCCCCAAGTGAGCCGCAACGGGCCGGTGTGCGCCGATCCGATGCCGGGAACCTGGAACCTCTTCCGGGTCTCCCACGCGGGTGCAGTGTCCCAAAGCATTGGGCTGTCCTCAACTGCTTTCCCAGGCCACAAGCAGGGAGCTGGATGGGAAGTGGAGCTGCCGGGATTAGAACTGGCGCCCATATGGGATCCCGGGGCTTTCAAGGCGAGGACTTTAGCCGCTAGACCACGTCGCCGGGCCCAGTTTTAAGGCTTCTTACACCCCTTCTCAATGGGATCTAGTGGATGACGGGATGGGCAGGCATGTGAATAACCAGCTTCTAAAGGCTAAAGAGTTTACCACCTGCTCCACCCAGATGCACCTGCATCCCCTTACCCTGCACACCTATCGCCTCCTTCAATGCCAAAGCAGCTGTCCTTTGTGAAGTGTGTGAGCATTGGGCTGGCCCTCTAGGCACTCCTAGATGCTACTGAATCACAGCTACCTACCAGGTCAGCATCCCTGCTGGAAGGCGGGCAGGATGGAGATCCTACCACAAGATTTCTAAGGAAGTTCCAGGGGGTTTACACAACCAGAAAGTTTTATCAGACTTTATCAGTATTGGTGAATTTTTCCTTGAGAATCTTTTGAGTTGAACTCCGTGTTAAAGAAACCTAATCCTGTGGGGCTGGCACTGTGGGCACAGAGGGGTTAAACCACGACTTAAAGGTTGGCATCCTTTATAAGCACAGGTTCTGGTCCCAGCTGCTCCACTTTTGATTCAGCTCCATGCTTATGCACCACAGAAAGCAGTGGAATATGGCCCAAGTACCTGGGACTCTGCCATCCTAGCAGGAGATCCATTTGGAGTTCCTGGCTCCTGGCAATACTCTGGCCCAGTCCCAGACAATGCAATCATCTGAACTATTTATTAAAATGCTTTTTAAATGAACTACTTCTTTTCGATGTAAATTTCACCAAAAAGAGACACTAACATGGCAGAGCCTACATCTAGGTGCGTGTATTGTAGGCTCTTGTTTTTTGACGAGGGCGGCTGCTGCATCTGTCCCCTGCTTCAGCCTTCCACACATGGCCCATCTCCTCATGGCTGGGAGGATTTGGTTCTGTTCTTTCCTTTCAGTCCAACTTCCCCATCAGAGCCTTAGACTGTGATAATGATGACATCAGCAATGTTTCTTACACACCAGGACACACACTGTGTACGCAAGTTGACTGCTAGAGATCCAGAACACAGGAAGGACTCTTGGCATCCTTTGTGCGACTGCCTCTGACCCTGGGTGGTGAGTCTGGGAGGATGGGAAGATAGGAAGACACTCAGAGGCCGGAAGGAGTCGGTAAGAACACTGTACTTGGAACCCCACATCCTCATTTTTTTATTGCCAATGCTGTGAGACCAATAAGATAATACAGAACACTCAATTCTCAAAAATATAGGCAAAACGAACTCTTCTCTCCACGGCAGAGCTCCCATTCCCCTGACATGCTGTGGTCAAGCTTTGAACAGGGCCACATTTCTCATCTGTTATAAATCCATTAATAGGGGCTCGGCGGCGTGGCCTGGTGGCTTAGGTCCTCGCCTTGATCCCATATGGCCGCTGGTTCTAATCCCGGCAGCTCCACTTCCTCTCTATCTCTCCTCCTCTCAGTATATCTGATTTTGTAGTAAAAATAAAATAAATCTTTAAAAAACAAAATAAATAAATCCATTAATAACAAAATTGGGACACCGAAAAGAACCAGGGAGCACACCCAGATTTCTGGCAGAGATGGATCTGATTATTTTTTAAGATTTTTTAAATTTTTATGGAAAATCAGATATACAGAGAGGAGGAGAGATAGAGAGGAAGATTTTCCATTCGCTGATTCACTCCCCAAGTGGTCGCACTGGCCAGAGTTGCGTTGATCTAAAGCCAAGAGCCAGGAGCTTTCTCCAGGTTTCCCACATGGGTCCAGGTCCCAAGGCCTCTGGGTAACCTCGACTGCTTTCCCAGGCCACAAGCAGGGAGCTGGTTGGGAAGCAGGGCTGCCAGAATTAGAATCAGCACTCACATGGGACCCTAGCATATGCAAGGAAAGGACTTTAGCCCTTACGCTACCACGCCAGGCCCTCTGTTAATTTTTAAAAAGAGATTTATTTATTTGAAAGGCAGGGTACATGCACACACAGAGGAAAACAGAGCTCTTCCATCAACTGGTTTACTCTGCACATGGCAGCAAAGGCCAGAGCTGGGCCTATCTGAAGCCAGGGGCCAGGAGCTTCTTCCAGGGCTCCTATGTGGGTGCAGAGTCCCAAGGACGTGGACCATTTTCTTCTGCTTTCCCAGGTGCATTAGCATGAGAAGTAGAGCAGCTGGTAGGTGAATGGCATCCACACAGGATCCTGGCACTGCAGGTGGCAGCTTAACCTTCCACACCACGGCACCAGCTTCCGGCAGATGATTTTTAACTCACTTCAGCAATGCACAGATCCAGTATCGACATGTGCTAGAGAAATGAGGTGTAGACTTGAATCTCCTAGAAAGCCTAAGTGTCTCTGCATTCACACTTGTCTCCCAACTCAAAGGGCCAAGGCTTCTCAACACTTGAGATGGCGACAGGCTGCTTGTCCTTCACGCTTGCTGAGATAGAACCTGTCTGTTGGCTGACAGCTGTCGAGGATGGTGTGCCCCAAAGCAGGCCCTGGAGCCCCAGAGCCTGACACTGTCGCTGTGAAGTGCTCAAGTCAATGGATTTCAATAACAAGCCTTGCACGCCACATGCTACTTCCTTTGCCAGTAACTCAGAGAGAAGTGCAGGAGAAGGGGCTGAGTCCCAGCTAAGTTGCTGGGAAGCAGGTGGTCTAGGGCGGTCTACAAGGAGAAGTCATCGAGTCTTTGTGTCCTAGCAAACAAAAGGTTCCTAGTCCGTAGCTGTTGAGTGATCCCCCGGGGTGCAGAGAAGGACACGGGCTCCAGCAAGGCCTGCATCGTGCAAGGTCATATAGTCGCAGTAGGGGCCGAGATGAAGCTCAGATGTTTCACAAAGAACAAAGGAGGTGGGTGGGACACATCACCCCTGGACGGCAAGAGACCTTTATTCGAGCTAAAGTCATCACCCCCTGCAGCTACTTTTGCATGTTTGTTTCATTCTCAGAAGGCCCAAGAAATAACTTGGGGTCTGTTATCCTAGCAGGAAATGGCAAGGTGACCTGGGTTATCCAGCCTCAAGACCAAGACAAATAATCTGTCCCTCAGACCTGCTTCCTTATCTGAGAAATGGGAGAAACTACCTCACTGCAAGGATGAGAAGATTAAGAACTGGGTCTGGCGCAGTAGCCTAGTGGCTAAAGTCCTCACCCTGCACATGCTGGGATCCCATTTGGGCACCAGTTCTAATCCCGGGAGCTCCACTTCTCATCCAGCTCACTGCTTGTGGCCTGGGAAAGCTGTAAGGAGTTATTCCAATAGCCTTCCCTGGACCCGGCGCCATTCCTTCTTCCTCACAGCTCATGAAGTTCGCGCCGGTCCAGCCGTCCACCAATCAGATGTAACCTGGCTTTCCACCTGAATCCCACCTCCCAATCTGCCAGCCCCCTCCCCAACTCCACCCACTTGTCAATCATCCCTAGGCATTCACCTGCAGGCGCCAATCCCCTGGGGGCCTGCCCTCAATCCCTCCCACTCCCCACCCCCTATACCTGGCTGACAAAAAGGCTCCCCCAGGTGCGGCTCGCTCTCTATCCCGGCTCTTATCCCTCCCCCTCTTACCCCGCTCTTCTCCCTCTCTTCTCTCTCTTGCTTTTCTTTGCTCTCCCCTTTTTCTCCTGGTTTTCACCACCTCTACCCGTTCCTGCCCCGTTGAAATAAACCTCCTAAGATACCTCGTTGCGTCTGGTGTCTCAGCTCACGGTAAAGAACCAGGTTGTGGGAATTAGCTGCGCGTAATGGTGTGTTTCAGCTCACGGTAAAGAACCAGGTTGTGGGAATTTGCTGCGCGTAATAATAATAATAGCGTAATAATATCGTAATATCGTATGAACTAGAACTCTACAATCTTTTTAAAATAACTAACAAAAGCAGTCGAGGACGGCCCAAAGCCTTGGGATCCTGCACCTGTGTGGGAGATCTAGAAGAAGCTCTTGGATCCTGGCTTCGGATCCGCACAACTTGGCCAATGCGGCCACTTGGGGAGTAAATCAGTGGATGGAAGAGCTTCTGTCTCTCCTCCTCTCTGTATATCTGACTTTCCAATTAAAAGAAAAAAGATTAAGAACCAGGAAAGCACACTGAAAAGAAGCTTAACAAATGTGGAGTGGAATTATTGCCATCCAAGCTGGCAGCGCTTAACGGGGCAGGAGGAGCGGGAGAGCCAGAGGAGGGTTTAGGTGGAACAAGAGTCGGGAACCCCTGCAGCCTGTGCTGGGGTGGCCATCAGCTGCCAGCCACCTGCTGGTCCCACTGGCCTGCCAGTGCACTGTTGGCACTGCCAATGCGGAAGGAACAGTCTCTATAGCTCTTGCCCATGGTCATTAACAGCCGGAGACATTAGCTGTGTAGTTACTGTGAACAGTCCCTGAGCTTTGAGTGACTTCTGACTTACCAGAATATACACATAAGGTGGGAATGGCCACTAACACTATTTTATTGAGAGCACACTGAGGCCCAGAAGACTGAGCAACTTGTTCAAGGTTAACACAGCCCGAGAGAGCCAGAGCTGGCTGGGCACCAGGGAGCCTGACCCTGAGGCCGTGTCCCTCCTCACCATGCTAAAAACACAGGGGCAGGAGGCACAGGGCCAGAACACAACCTCCAGGCACTCCCAAACACTGATCCCAAACCTTCCATGTGGCCCCAGCAATTTCTCCAAAATGCCCGCGGCCTGGATAATCACATCATCTGAAACAGAGTCTCTCTCTCTCTCTCTCTCTCTCTCTCTCTCTCTCTCTCTCTCTCTCTCTCTCTCTGTTAACAACATGGAAGGATAGAGTTCTGCTTCTCGCTTGGCTCTGAGCCCACAGAAGCCCTGGCTGTAAAACGCTGAGTGTGCAAACTACTTTAAAATGGAAAACAAAGGACAAAAGGTAAGAGGGACAGAAACACAGAATGCTGAAGGGAAAAGCTCATGCTCCCACTGTCTTCCCAAAAGGTCATCCTACAACCAAGATGGATATTACTGCCCCAATCTCTGCCTGGCATTGTTCAGTCACGACTCAACACCAAAGGCCCTGCGGAATGATAAGCACTGTCATGTTTATGATCTTCCTGAAGGTTAAAGTGTCTAGGAAACTCTGATACTGTTTTGGAAAAAAGCCTGCACAAACCAACATCAGGCCTACAAACAGAGATAAACCAAAGGCCTGCAGAACCATGCCACAGTCCCTAAGAGACCCTCATCAGCCCTCGGGAGGGTGGGTAAGAGACTGCTGTTTTCCTTCAGCAGAATGCCACAGGCAGGGTCTTCAGGCTGTTCCCCAACACCACCTGGACTGTTACGCCCTGGAGACATGGTGCTTCCTTGTACTGCAGTGCCCTGCGCAGGCTGTATCTGCCATTTGCTCACTCCTGATATGAGGGCAGATGTTTGCTAGCTCCAGCTGGTTGACCAAGTTGGCTTGCTGTTCCATAGGCACCCTGCTCAGGCAGGGGATCCTCTGCCAGCCACTTGCTGGGTCAGAGACAGGAGCTCCCAAGGGCATTGGCAAGCCTCACCTGGGACCCCTTTCGTTGGCAGGCTGAAATGAGGCCTTTCACCTACAGCCCACGGACGCCTGAAGACACTGACCCCACTGTGATCCCTAAGCCTTCTTTCAGGTACCACCCATTTGACTGGCAGGACCACTGAGGAAAACATGGTATCAAGCAGCTCATGTGACAAGAGTTTTCCCAGAATCCCCAGCCACAAGTGAATTGCAGTATAAATTAAGAGTCCTCGTGTTCTGGGGCTGCAGTTCCCAAAATGGCAACCTTCTTCTTTAAGACCTGATTTCTCAGGCAGGACCATGTGCAGCCTGCATGTTGCTCCAATTTCACTCCCTGAATCGCCCCTCTCCTCCCTCCCTATGCTGATGCGCTATTTTAATGGCTGCCCCAGTTCTGCCTGTCTCTGGGATCACCTAAAGGTAAGAGAATCAAAAGAAGCAACCAGGGTAAAAGGAAGCCACGCCCCCCCAGGCGGGACCTCCCGTCCCAGGGGAAGCCAGGGTGAGTAGACTGCTGCCAGAATGGGAGTCCAGACAATGCCACCCCTGTCGGCTTTGTCCTCATGATTTAGTTCCCAGTGCCCAGCCTTGATCCTTAACTATCACATCCTTGTGGTGCTGCATAACAGTAGAATGGGACCTAATGAGTTTCATCAATGGTATATATTACAAGTAGCAGATCAAGGGATAACACGAAACAACTTTCTGTACTGTAAGTATACATAGGTATACATATTCTTCACATCTCTCTCTCTTTGAGATGTAACTGGAAACCAGTGCCCAATTCAGCAAATCCTGAGGAATGTTCCAGAGTGGGAAAATTAATAAGCATTCTGGCCTTTGCTTCTGCTGAATTTGGGATCTAGAACCTGGGGGCTTTCACCTGATACCCCGGGAGCCCAGGAGATGTCTCCAAGGTAGCTATCAAGTGAGTGCCACTCTTTGTCTCTGGATGTGTCCCTGAAGGAGTTTCTGGATGAGGTAGGTTAGCATTTGAACTGCTGACTGGTGAAGCCTAAGGTCTTTCCCAGGACGGCTGGGTCCCAGCCCATGTGCTGAGGGCCTGAATGGAGCTGAACAGAAAAAAAAAGGAGCCACAAGGGAGGTGCGCATCCTTGGTATGGCTGCAGGAGCTGGGGCCCTGGGCTTCTGCTCTTGGATTAGTACTCAGACCCCCAAATTCTCCTGGCTCCAAGGCCTTTGAACTTAAGACTATGAGTACTCCACTGGATCTCCCAGGTCTCCAGTGTGCAGAAAGCAAAGCACAGATTTCTCTACTTTTATAATCATAGGAGTCAATTTGTTGTAACATAATAAATCACTTTACACACACCACACAATCTTGTTTCTCTGGGGAATCCTGATTAATACATCTGTCAAAATGCCAAATTTGAAAGGCAGAGTGACAAGGAGAGACAAAGAGATCTTTCATTTGCTGGTTCAATCCCCAAATGCCTGTAATGGTTGCGGCTGGGCTGACCTGGAGCCAGTAGCCTGGAACTTCGTTGGCAGGGAGTGGGGTGGGAGTATGCTTAGGGCCTTTTCTGCTGCTTGAACAGGTGTTCATATGGGGTGTCTACAACATCACATGTTAATGAGGATGTGAAACGACAGTAACTTTGACCTGCTGTGGAGGAAGTATACAGTGACACACCCAGGGTTGATGTGCTCGGGATGCCTAACTCAGTTTCCTGCTAATGCACTGTAAGAGGCAACAGACGGTGTGTCAAGTACTGGGGCCCTGCCATTCTAGTGGAAGACTTGGATGGAGTTCATGGCTTTGGCATAGCTGGCTGTTGTGGGTAGTTGATAAGTGAACAAGTAGCAGGAAGACCTCTCCCCCATCTCTCTGCTTTCCAAGTAAATAAATAAATGAATAAATAAACATTAAAAGAAAGGATACATACACTTTGGGAAAAGATCAGGTAGTGCCTTATAAAACATACATTTACCTAGTCCACGGCCCATGCAATTTCTCTTCCATATAAAAGCAATGAAGATATATGTCTACAAATAGTAAGAGTTGGTCATCACCACAGCTGTATTTATAACTAACAGAAACCTGGAAAGAGCTCAACTGCGTTCATTCAAAGAATAAAGAAACTGAAGTTTAATCACCGAATAAAAACAGAACCGTTCTCAGCAAGTCAGTGACCACTGACACCAGCCACAACATGGATGAGCACTGAAAATCAGCTGAGCGAAGGGCACTAGACAGCACATGCCATGATTCCAATCACGTGCAGTTCTAGAACAGGCAAGCTAATCTGCAGTGGAACATACCAGAACAGCAGTGTCTGGCAGGACCAGGTGGAGTTGCAGGGATTTGGGAGAGGCTTGAAGAGGGGGCAGAGATGGAACAAGAGGTGGAACTTTCCAGGGTGATGAAAAAGTTCACTATCTTGAGAGGGGCTTGGGTTACATCCATGCATGCATTTAGCAAAAAATCATCAAACAAGCATGTAAGATTTGAGATTTCTTTGCAATTTTTTTTTAAAGATTTATTTTATTTTTATTACAAAGTCAGATATGATGAGAGGAGGAGAGACAGAGAGGAAGTGGAGCTGCCGCGATTAGAACCAGCAGCCATATGGGATCAAGGCGAGGACCTTAGCCACTAGGCCACACCGCCAAGCCCGAGATTTCTTTGCAATTTTTACCTCAATAAGAAAGGAAAACCTGTAAATACATACTGAACTATAATTAATGATGTAATACTAAGCTTTCAGACCTATTCAGTCCCAAGCTTTTCAGTTCTGCGACTATTTTGATGCCACAGTACTTATTTCAAAGTTACCATAAGTGGTATATTCACTGATTCATGTATGTCTGAGAACAAGGTGACCTCTACATAGAGCAACAGCCACAACAGGTTAAAATGAAAGTCATAAAAGGGCCTGGCGCGGTGGCCTAGCAGCTAAAGTCCTCACCTTGAATGCGCCGGGATCCCACATTGGCACTGGTTCTAATCCCCGCAGCTCCACTTCCCATCCAGCTCCCTGCTTGTGGCCTGGGAAAGCAGTTGAAGACAGCCCAAAACCTTGGGAACCTACACCTGTGTGGGAGACCTGGAGGAAGTTCCTGGCTCCCGGTTTCAGATCGGCGCAGCACCGGCCGTTGTGGTCACTTGGGGAGTGAAACAACGGACGGAAGATCTTCCTCTCTGTCTCTCCTCCTCTCTGTATATCTGACTTTGCAATAAAAATAAAATAAATCTTAAAAAACTGAAAGTCATAGAAGATAAGATGTCCAACTCATACTTTTCCCAACTTCCTTGTACGTCTGATATGCTCTCAATAAAACACTAGACTCGTCAATCAGTGAGCTTTGTGTGTTGGGACAAGCAGAGAGACTATGTGTGCCAATTTACATATTCAGTTGTTAGAAAAGGCCTTTGAGGAGGTCGACTGGTGAGCAGCAGGACCTGTGGGACAGCTGGGGACACCTCCTCTGCCTTTCTTTCATTGTGACAGCTCAATGGGGACCTTGCCTGGAGACAGGATTCTTCTGCATTCCTATTATCCTCAGTGGGTTACAGAAGAAATGTCACATCTTCCAGCTTCTTGGAGTGGCAAATAAGTCCGGTACCAGAGTGATTGCTTCCCCCTCTATAAAGAATTTGCTCCTTTGGCCTGGAAACATGAAAGATACCTAGATGTATCTTTTCTCATCAGTTTTCCCTTTCAATGTGCAGACTCCAGTCTTCTTTAGCAAAATTCTTTCTACATGTTTCACTGTTTTCCCTTATGGTAAGTCATACATGTTGCTCACCAAATTTTTCTAGCTGTCCTCCTTCCGGGAGCTGTAGTCATCTGTTCACTCTGAAGCATGACCACAAGTAATGAATGCCCATCCAAAGGCCAGGGCTTCATGTCCCAGCACCTGCACTGTGGTGTGGTCAGGGACACAGGAGCTGGGACATAGCCTCTGCCAGCTCTGGTCCCTGCATAGACCCCATCTTGACCTGCAGTGTGTACTGCAGCACACACAGAAGGTCAATGTGCTAAGCACAGCTCCTGAGCCTGTGATTTCACTGGACATGAGGTCTAGCCTTTTCTTGTCTGACAGTCCCTCTGGTACTTCTACTTGGTTGTATGCCAGCTCCCCTTGCATCCTGCCTACCCTCCTGCTTGGTTCAAAGAGGCTAAAGTAGGTGGCTGGCAAGGAGAGTCAGAGAGATGGGCCATATCTTCTGGCCACCATCTTCCCAGAATCCAATCTGCTTGATTTCATTTAATGCTCTCTGGCTCTTCTAGTACACATATACCTGTATTCCACATCGATAATATAAAACATACTGGGCTTAGCCATTTCTTCTACTAAGTTTTAGGCGTCTCCATTTTTACCCCCTGCATGTTTCTATCAGGAATGATCTCAATTTACTACTCTAAGCACAGTGTATTCTATGCCGCTATCTTTCTTTCTCTGAATTCTATACTTACCAGGAAGGAGAAAATGGAACAAGTTTTTCCCCTCATAGACAGGTAGACCGAGCCAACTACTTGGTAATACTCAAGCACAGCCCAATGCACTCTCCAGAACTATGTGGGGACACAATGCTCTATGCAGGGTAAGATGATGCAAACCGTGGGGTCACCACCTCAACAGCTACACCCAATACTCTGTAAAACCATGGTGACTTGCTGACAAGTCTGAGGACATTCACAAATCATTTAGGCAAAAGAGAAAACTAGGAGTTGAACCTATGTAACATAACATCCTTTATGGACTGTAAGGCGCCCTCAGCTGAAAGAAGCTCCATTAGGAGGAGTCTCCCAAAGAAGAGTGAGCTGCCAATGATCACACGAAGAAGCAGTGATATACAGCACAAGGATTTTAAATTGTTACACTGGGAAATAAAAGTGCCTTAAGGATCAATCAACATATGAAAAAAATATCCTGCATATTTGGGATTGAAAACAAACCATGCTGACTGGATTCCAACTGCACACACAGAAGTGTATTCCCCTGTACTTGCTACATCCAAGAACTGGCCCAGCAACACACGTACAGCTGGGACCAAAGGGGAGGACTGCCCAATGGGCACATGGAATGAACCCAAGGACGTCAACCCTGCTCTGCTGCCCCGCAGGCCCCACAGGTGTGTCCTCAACAAAAGCGGCCCTGCCACGTGACAGAGGGGGAGGCTCAGTAATCCTCTTCCACTTGACCCTCTAACCCACTTCTTCCAGAGTGGGCCCTCTCAGGAAGGAAATGCTGGAGGCCAGCGACACGAAGGCCCTTGAGCAAACCAAGAATGGAAGCCTCAGTGCAAGGCCAATCAAGCTCCTGACAGCTGGCTAGGAAACATTGGCATGTCCATTTGTATAGACCCTGCCCCAAGTGCAGGGGCGCCCAACCAACTCAAAAGGCCTGGACATCACGTCTCCAGGGGAAACACCGGCTAGTGTTCTGGGAGTGTCTCATCTGCTTGAGGAGCAAGCTTGCTCAGTGCCCAACAAGTCACCTCAGAATTTCTTCCACTTCTTAGATACGTGTCTACCTAGCAAGCCAGTTCAGTGGATGGACAGGTGTGGTCAGGAAATTCCTGGATGTTTGGCTGCATACCACATCTTGCCCTCACATAGCTGTGCCATCTGTTTTGATCCTCAACACGCCACACACCTATGCCCTTGCACTCAATACCCACGACCGTGGTTGGTGTGGCACTTTCAGTGTTTAGGTGCTGCAGTTGGTGAAATTCCCCAGGCCTGTTCCTCATAAATTCAGAAGCAAGAAATAAGGCTAAGGACCACCTCTCTGGGGGGGAAAAAAAAAAAGACATGAAAACAGAGTGAACAATAAAAACTTGTCTCCGGGCCAAAAAAAAAACAAAAAAAAAAAACACTTTCATCAACCCCTGGAGGCTTTGTACATGGTCTCTACACAGCAACTAAAAGGAGCTCACTTCCTCCTGCTGGCCGGAAGTGGATGCTGGCTGAGTAGCACCCCAGCAAGGTAGGCTGAGCCCCACTGAGCAGCAGATGCTCCCAGCACACTGGTTTCTTTCTTGGACACAAGCTGTTTTCCAAGTCCTGAGGTCTTAACTGATGTACTCAGATACCTCAACCTTCAATTATTACTTCTTTAATGACTGTGTCTGGAGCAGAAAAGGAAAGTAGGGAAGGGAGCAGGGAAGACAAGGCTCACACAGAATCTTCCTAAGATCCATACTTTATTCCTGGGCGCCAGAAGGCCCAGTGCACCCCCATTGGCCGACAGGAGAGAAAATCCTAAAGCACACTATCAGATCAAGTTCAGCAGATCAGGCCTCAACTGTGTTTTGCAATGAAATCTACAGAGCAAGATGTCAAGCCACCAGGATGCAGCTACGTTGAAAGTGCAACAAGAGGAACATCAGGATAAGAGAGGGTTCTAGCTTTTCTATCACTCCGGGCTAGGATGACCACACACAGAGAGATAGAGACACCCTGGTGAGCTGAGAGCCTGCCATACTGCTCCAGAGGAATTTCTTAGTGAGATTTGCCAAAGGGGTGGACTAGAAGGACCATGAGGGTCAGGGTTGTGGCACAGCGTGTTCAGCCACCTCCTGGGACATTCACACCTAGTTGCGGCTGCTCTGCTTCAGATCCAGGTTTCTCATAATGAGCCTAGGAGGCAGAAGACGGATCAAGCACTTCAGCTCCAGTCACCCACTCTTGAGGGCAGAATGGAGTCTCTGGCTTCAGCTTGGCCCAGCCCCTAGCTGCCATGAGCATTTGCAGATGTGGGTCACTGTATCTCTCTCATATTGTTACTCTGCTTTTCAAATAAAGACCCCCACGTCCAGGCTTGTCAAGTGTCACTGCATTGCTTATCTCCAGAGTGCCTGAATTTAGTGACTATGAATGGGTGGCGGGGTGGGTAGCAGCAAGGGGAAGCCCTCACAACCTCATCTGAACCCAGTGACCTTGCAGAGATTCCTCCCCAAATTCCCACACACTGGGAATCAGAGCTGACCCTGGACCCTAGAGAAGAGGAAACACAAACATTGAGTACATAATGTGTGACATCCTTTCTTAGGACACCTGCAAATCTGTTATTTACCTCACTCGGAGAGGATAAGCAAGTAAGTCAGCCCACTTGTATTTACTCTAGTTACATAAGTGATAAGAAAACACGCAAGACATTAGATCATTTCTACCCTCAGTGAACCAATGACCCACTAGAGGAGACAGGCCCCACGGTGTGCCCTGCCCATTCTGAAACCCCGTAGCCATAAGTAGCATGAGTGTGTTGAACAGTCTCCTGACCAGGATACTCCTTGAGGATCCTGCAGCCTTCTGGCATAACACCCTGTACTCTAAGGTAGGGACTTTTTCTGGGCGAATGGATCCACAGATTTAGATTATCAAGAGAGTTTGGGTTCATAACCTGGAAGTTTAGAATCACTTGAGCAACAAAAGAAAGATGACAGAAGATTACAAAGTATCAAAACAGACTTGGGGGATGACCTAAACACCTGTAACTTTGCTCAGAGAAGATGGGACTCTGAAGAAAACCGAAGCAAGCCCTCTAGAGATCTACCTTTCAAGATCAGGGTCATTTATTATTTGCTGATGCACAGAAAACAGCCACTCACTGTGAAATCCATCAGGCACCCTTTCCCTCTACTGAGCAGGTGTCTGCATGCTTCTCCACCTCATACAGCACTCTCTCAACCTCCGCTGTACCTCCAGCAACTGTCTTCACAGTGAATATCTGCAGTGTTGCCAGCGGTGGCCATTTTTACTTGCTCTCCTTCCATGCTCTCTCCTTCAAACTACTCTTACCAGGCGTGCCAGTGTTCTCCTTAGGATAACATCCCAAACCCACCGTGGAATACTCTGCAACATGTCTGAAAGGTGCCCCTCCTCCTCCACCACTCACCTCTTACTGCTGTGGCTCTTGCCTTGTGGCCCTTCTCCCTCACACCTGTTGGGTCCTCTCATTTCCTTTAGACAACCCTTCCAGACAGGCACCTCTGTCAATCTCCCCACCCGCTCTGTTTTCTTCTTGGCAATCCCCACTGCCACACCTGTTATCAGATGCCTTCATCCTAAGATAAGCTCCTTGAAGGCAGAGTCTGTTTCTTTTACTGCTGTACCCCAGAATGTGGCATGTGAGAGGCCCAGGGAAACAGAGTGGAAGAACAAATATGTGAAGAGGCCCAGCTCAAAGAGACAGCCAATTAGGGGAATGTGATGCTGTCACGGGAGTGAGTTCCCTGCAGAGGCCACATTTCACCATGCGAGGTTCCGACAGCTGTTACACCATGGCACACCATGGCGGGTTAAGTAGGAAAACAAGCCATAGGTGCAATAGAGCGTCGGTTAGGGGCCCCGCTGTGGTCACACTGCTTCCTGCCCAGCCTGTGGTTCTGAGGAGGGCTGCAGATAACGATCACATGTGCACGTACACACACTGCCAGCTCCCTCTCCAACCGGCTGTGGGGTACAGCAGGTGTGAAGGGACCTGCTTTGGCTTGGCAGTTCTATCTCCATGCTGAACCACGTCATGAAGAACTAGAACAATCTGCAGATTCTCATTCCTCCCATCAGCAGGAGCAGGTGGGGTCTCACGTTGTGACCCCACCTGGAAGTGCCCAGCAATAACACAAGGTCATCTGGGATTGCTACCCAAGATGGGAACTGGCAAGGGATCCAACAGCTGTTTCCTGGATAGTGAGACTTACAAATGCTTCAGCAATCTGACAAATCTACTTCCTTAAAAAAAACACTTGGAAATTTTCAGACAAATCAGGAAAAAAAAAAAAAAAAAAGAATATAGTGGAGACCCAGGTGCTCACAGCCCAGCTGCAGCACTGATGCTCAGGGCAGTCCTATCCATCTTCCTTGGGTGCCCAGGGTTTGGTTCACTGGGACAATCTCGGTTTATGCTTGTTGTCCTGGTGTCATTAACAGCTCTCTCCTTCAGTCCAAAGGTATCTGGCCTTGGATGACAAATTCCATGATCATCTCTAATGGACTCCACCAGTCCCCCTTTCCCCACAGATTATTTTGAAGTAAATTCCAGACATGATGTAAGTGCACCCATAAATACTTCGTGGCATAACAGCAAAGATTTAAATACAGGTCCACACCCTATAGACAGCAACTCATGGAGTGCTGTGCTTTTTCCTCTCAATACTCTTGCTCTGTCTTTCCAGGACTCATAAGCAGGGAGGAAAGGGAAAGGGGGGGAGGGTCAGAAGGGCCCCAGACAGGCTCTGTACCTGCATGCGAACCCTCTACCCCGACGCCATGGCCTCATGGTACCACTCTGACTCCAATGAGCATCACCTTCTACTGCACTGCAATGCCTCCTCACGAGGTCCAGACTGTTGTCCGGTCTTAGACAACAGTTCACACAGTAGTGACCTGGGGGATGTGGTTTACATTTGAAATACACATACAGGGCCCGGCGGCGTGGCCTAGCGGCTAAAGTCCTCGCCTTGAAAGCCCTGGGATCCCATATGGGCGCCGGTTCTAATCCCGGAAGCTCCACTTCCCATCCAGCTCCCTGCTTGTGGCCTGGGAAAGCAGTTGAGGATGGCCCAATGCATTGGGACCCTGCACCCGCGTGGGAGACCCAGAAGAGGTTCCAGGTTCCCGGCTTCGGATCGGCGCGCATCGGCCCGGCGTGCATCGGCCCGTTGCGGCTCACTTGGGGAGTGAATCATCGGACGGAAGATCTTCCTCTCTGTCTCTCCTCCTCTCTGTATATCTGGCTGTAATAAAATGAATAAATCTTTAAAAAAAAAAAAAGAAATACACATACGAGGTACCAGCATGAGTCTGAACAACTCAAATAATCGAACACAAATCTCAAACCAACCTACAAGAAATAAAATCCAAACCTCTACCAGTTCTTTGGGTAGTAATCCTGACAGATTCTGGGGCCAGACTAACACCTAGGGCATTCCAAGCAATCACCTTGGAAAACAGACGGAAACGGGGGGAGAGATAGGACAAAACTATTTCTTCTAAGTGCCTGGAAGCTTGATCCTATAAGGTTCAGTGGCCTGTGGTCCAGTAACTCCACTTCTGAGTTTCCTTCCGAGAGAAATGCCCACAGAGGTCAATCCAAAGACAGCAGAGGACATTGGCTACAGTACCATGCTGGGCGGCAGAAAGCTACAGGCATCATGGATGAGCACCATGGGGAAGGGACAAGTGCCATGCAGGCCATTCACACTATCAAACAGTGTGAGTAAGCACCAGCAATGGGACTAAATGTCAACACTGGATATATCAGAAAAAGGCACTGAGTCAATAGAAGAAACTAATGGATTGGTACCATGAAGCCATTTGCTTAAGTTATAAAATGACTTATAATAAAAAGCAACAATTTATAATGTAATAAGAGGATACCCATGGTGTTAGTTGTGGTGCACCAAGTTAAGTGTTGCTCAGATGCCTACATCTCATTTATCATAGTAGCCCTTGATTCACATCCAGCTTCCTGCCAGTGTGCACTCTGGGGGGCAGATGATGGTGGGAGTACTTATGTGGGTGACCCAAATGGAGTTTCTGGCTCCTGACTTTGAACTGGCCCAGACCTGGCTATGGTGGGCATTTGGGAGTAAACCAGTAAATGGAAGATATTTCTTCCCCCTCCCCCTCTGCCATTTTGCCTTCAAATTAATAAGTCAATAATGAAATAAGTCCTTATGAAAAAGAGAAAATATACACCAAACACATTGGCATATAGGGAGGACAGCAGAGAACAGGAACAAAGGGAACAAATCAATGTACAAATCAGTAACACCAAAATGAGCAGCCTTGCTCAGACCACTGATTGTGTCATGAACTGTAGAAGTAACTCAATCCCAGGCAATGGAGGGAGGGACAAAGAGAAAGAACAATAGGGGAGAATGCAGATAATCAGTGATAACAAAAAGCTCACTTTTTCTACTGTTTTCTTTGACCCTACTAGGCAACTGGGTGGCAACTGGTGCAGGACTTGGAGGAGACAAGTGAGAGGACTGAGAACAGAGGCCTCACACCTCCCGTAAGGCACGGAGAAACACAGATCTTCCATCTGTTGATTCACTCCCCAAATGGTTGGAATGGCCAGAGCTGAGAAGCTTAAACTTTAACAGGTTTTGTTTTCCATAATGACAGAGTAAAAAAAAAAAAAAAGTATGGAAGCCTAAGAGGTTAAGATCAGATAGGATCTGATAGGGTACTGGCAGGTCCCACTGATGGTCTAGGTGTATGATTCCAGAAACATTGCAAAACCACTGATAATTCTGAGACAGTTTATGTTTTAGGAACATTGCTCTGGAAAAGTAGACTTGGAGTGACTGCAATCACTCAAGTTACTGGTATTATGGGAAGAAGCAGGCCATGATGCTTTGCCAAACCCTGATTGCCATTAAGATCTATGCTGGGGTCCACAGCTAGCAGCCCAGTGAAATACCTGGCTCTAAACAATTGTTTACCTTGACTACTGAATGTTTTGGGGGATCCTCCATTATTTTGTGCCTGGTCCTGGCAGAAAAGCACACAGATCTTTGAAATATTTGTTCTCTTAGATTTCTCACCAGCTTAAAAATCAGGGGGATGGAGAGCACAGACTTAGCTGACAATAATGTTCAAGTTCTGAGTTGGGAAATTGGGTAAATGGTGGTTTTCATGGAGGTCTGAATCTTAGAAGGAGGATGGACTTCTGGGAAGACAGCAGGGATGAAGATGATGGTTCAGTTGTGGACATACCAAGATGAAAGAAGCTGAGAGATACTTGGCTTATCTAGTGTAATCGGCAGAACGCCCCAGGGGAAGACATGGACTGGAGATAAGGATTAAGGTAACTCAAACAGAGGAGCCCACTCCCAGAGAACACACAGGCTGAGGCTTGAGGAAAAAGTGTTGCAGGAATCACATTTGAACACCTGAGCAAAGATGGGGCTAGGGAAACAAGCAGCTGGGAGTAACGCTGGCAATGCACGGTCGGCGGCCAGCAGCAGGTAATGCTCCTGGGCAGTAGACTTGACATCTAAGTGCAACGCCCCTCCTCCTGTCTGTCTTTCATGCTAGATTTTCACTGAAAAGGCAGTCGCACTACAAAAAGACTGCCTCCTTGCCTTGGCTAAACCTCACTCAGATCTTTAAACTGATGAGCCAATTAACCCTGCTCAGCCCACTGGCTCGAGAATAAAAGCAGCAGAATTTTTCTGACTTTCCTGGGCCCGACGGGTTCTCTCCAGCTACCACTTCTGACTCAATTCAGTCGAGTGAAGGAAGCAGGGGAGGTGGGGATGTTTTGAGTGCACCTCAACTAACTGGGTGAAGTAACTTTAGGACTACTTCATGGTGGGGAGAAAGGGCTCAGACAAGAAAGGAAAGAGAAGCTTGCCTAGTGAGAGGGGAAGTGCTGGTGGCCAGCGCCAAATTGGAAACAGGGCTTCAGGCGACCACATTTTGCACTCTGGAGGGTGGGGCTCACACAGTTGCAGAAGCCAGGAGGGAGCTGGCCCCGATTCTGCCCATACTTTACCTGCCACGGAGCTGGTGGGAAGCCCTCACACACACCTGGGCAGTCCTGTGCCAAAGGCCACCCTGCACACTCAAACCACTGGGTCTTATCTCCTCGACCTGATGAATATTTGAATTTGGCTTTAATAGGCAAAGCCGACCAAACAGACAGGAACGGCGGGGCAGATCAGCAGCTACTCTGGCCTGCCTAGAGAAGGACTGGTCACAAGGGCCCAGCTCTCCACTGCTTGTTCCCCGGGCCTGGCTGTGGAGGGCACCTTCTTCTCGGCCCTGGGGATGGTGGAATGCTTGAGGGTTCTCCCCATAGGCACTTCAGCAAAGTTCATCAACAGCAGTGCAGCCTCCCTAGCCAGGGCCTCTCCTGGTGCACTGAGCTCTTGGGAAACACCTTGGCATTCAGCTCTAAACTTCAAGGCCGGCTTTATTCAACACCTTTCTTCCATTCCCCTCTCCCATGAACTCAGAATAGGTTTTTATTTTAAAAACATACTCTGGACTAGAATATGTTCACAGTGAGACTTTGAAATTCAGTCTTTTTTTTTTTCCATTAAAATATTTTTGCTTTCCATGGAAATAATCTCCCTCATTTCTTTAAAGAAACAGTTACATAAATGTCCTATTACATGAGGATTTAATTTATTCAGCTAATTTCCTATAGAGTGCCACTTAGGTTGTCTTCAGTTTTTTTTTTTCAACACCACAGGGTTTTATTTCTGAAGTGTGGGGACAGGGACAGGTGGGCCGCTCAGTTCTTCTTACGCATGGTGGCCAGCACGCTGCTCAGCTCCTCACGTTTCCTCTTGGTGCCTGTTTGTCCTTGGAGACCTTGAGCAGCTCCACGGCGCGGTGCTTGTAGCGGGCGAAGTAGCACACCTCCCGGATCGTGTCCCACATGAACTTGGTGTGCCTGGTCAGCTGCCCGCCACGCCCGCTGTGCCTCATGCTCTTCGTCACCTTGTGGCCTTTATTGAGGTAACGCACAGCCATGACTGCCGCTCTGTACCGCTGCCCCTGTCTTCAGTTTTTAACCTTATTTTTAAAATGTTTATTTACTTTTTTCCCCCTTTCTGTCTACTAGAAAGCAGAGTGAGAGTGACAGATCTTCTACTATCAGGTTCATTCCCCAAATGCTCACAACAGGCAAGAATGGGCCAGGCCAGAGCCAGGAGCCTGGAATTGCACCCAGGCCTCCCCTGCGGGCGGCAGGGTCCCCAGCCCTTGAGCCATTGTTATTTACTGCCTCCCAAGGAGCACATCAGCGGGAGGTTATGGATTGCAGGTATCCCAAGGGGTGGTTTAACTGGCTGTGCCACAACACTTGACCTTCCAGGTTTTAAAAAATATCATAAACAACCATGTAATTAGTTACCTGGGCACATGTCCAGTTTTATCCCCTGGGTAAAATCCATAAAGTAAAACCACTTAATTAAGTCAGGTAGCTAATAACAATAACTATACAAATAGTTTAAGTTCTCCATAAAAAATTAGTTAAATTGTATTAAAAGGTATAAGGTAGGGGCCCGGCATGGTAGCCTAGAACCACATGGGTGCAGGTTCTAATCCCAGCAGCTCCACTTCCCATCCAGTTCCCTGCTTGTGGCCTGGGAAAGCAGTGGAGGATGGCCTAAAGCCTTGGCATCCTGCGCTCACGCGGGGGACCCAGAAGAAGCTCCTGGCTTTGGATTGGCATAGTTCTGGCCTTGGTGGCCACTTGGGGAGTGAATCACCAGACAGAAGATCTTTCTCTCTGTCTCTACTGCCCTCTGTATATCTGACATTCCAACAAAAATAAGTAAATCTTTAAAAAAAAAAGGGGGTACAAGGCGCGGCAGGTGTGAGTGGTTAAGGTGCCAATGTCCCATCTTCAGGGTATCTAGGTTTGATCCCCAGCTCTGGCCCCTGACTCCAGCTTCCTGCTAATGCAGGCCCTGCAAGGCAGTGACCATAGCTCAATCAACTGGAGTCCTGCCACAAGGGAGACCTAGATTGAGTTCCCAGTTTCAGACCCAGACTAGTCCTGGCTGTTTGGCATTTGGGCAATGAACCAGCAGATGAGAACTCTGTCTCTGTCTCTCAAACAAAACCAAACCAGACATTACAAGGGGAAAAGTCTCTCTTTCCATTTCCTCCCAGGTTCCCAGTCCAACTCCCCCAAGTATCTTTTAAGTCCAACAAAGGACACAGGCATCTTCCCGTCCCCTTTGCTAGGTTCCCTCTCCAGGATTCCCCTCTCTTGGCTTACTCTGTCATTAGCAGGTGGAACACCTTCTAGCAGTTCCAGAGAAGGGGTGAGTCCAGGGGTGAGCCCTGGCAGGCTTTTGCCTACCATCACAGGTCTGTGGGCAAGGCTGGCTGAGAGGTGATGGGACATTCGCCTGTGTGCAATCACCCAGCTGTGCTCCCACCCTATGGCGCAGGGGTCAGCTTCATCACACTGCTCTAGCCCAGGCCTATCTGTTCCCATTCAGCCTCATAATCTCTCAATACTCGTCCTTGACCCTCTGTTTTCCTCTCTCCTTCATCAGTTTCCAGACTTCGAATACCATCTGCATTTTTGCTTATGTGTGTGTTTATGTCTCTATGTGTGTTAAGAAGTCTTTTCCTGCCACCGTAACACAGAAATTCTACATTTCCTTCTTCCTGTTTATGGCCCCTTATCTGCACAACTTGGGGTCAGAGGCATTTTGGAATTCAGATTTTTCCACACTTGAGAGATGTTACCAAATACCCCTATTAATATCTAAGACAGCACCACATAATTATACACATTGGTAGTTCTGACATGATTCAACAAAGTAACTGACGCACGAGAAGACCACTTCTCATGCAGCAGATTTTACCACTAGGATGCTAAAATCACACCATTCTTGGAGAACAGGATATTTGCAAGTTCCCAATGAATGATCCTGTAAGGAATCTACTAACTGCAAAGGTGGAAATGTAATTTTACAAGGGGAAATATTTGGAAAACATTGTCAATTATCAAATTTAACAGAACTAATTGTGGGAAAACTCTCACATCTGAAACATGCTTCCTTATACAGTATGACATGAAGTATGCAGCAGGAACACACATGGCAAAAAAAAAAGTTTGCATTAACTCTAATCAAGCCTTGAAAAACCAATTTCTAGTTTATAAGGCAATGCAAAGGATAGAGGAACAGGCTAAATGACACCCTGAAAAAACAGTCAGAGGAATCCAGATTTAGGCACATCTGTGGGTTAGCTGGTTCTCTTCTTATAAGAAGCCAGAGTTACTTTGCTAGGCAGGTACAGACATGGGAGATAAGGGGTTGGGGTGGGGTTCGGGATCAGGAGAATTTAAAGAAACAAAATGATCACATACAGTGGGTGAACCCTGACTCCTCCTGGTTCAACAGTTATCTAAAGAAAGGAAATTTTGGTCTCTGTAAGGTAAGTGCAAGAAAAACTGGTGCCCATTATAATTAAAATATTTTTCTGAATGTCTGAAAGTTCTTAAATATTTAAAAGAAAAGCCAGAATGAAATGTATGATACATCAAATAGTATAAACAATTAAACAATTATAGAGACTCCCATTTAATTTAACAGTATGTGTATTACCAAAGGGTTTTGCTTCCAGAGCATTCTGCATTTCAGATTTATGGATAAAGGATGGTGGGCCTGTATTCATTTTGTGGTGTTACTATTCTCACTTAGTTAGGTCTTTAACTTGTCCTACTTGGTCTGGCAGTTTACACTACCTGTTACACTTTTTTTTCCCCCTTAAGATTTACATAGTTAAAAGGCATGCTGACAGGCAGGGGGAATGGAGGTGTGGTGATAAATTTCCATTCATTGGTTCATTTCTCATATGGACGCAGCAGTCAGATCTGGGCCAGGCCAAAATCAGGAGCCAGGAACCCCATCTTGTTCTCAGATGTGAGTGGCAGGGATCCACCGCCTTCCCAGGTACATCAGAAGCAAGCTGGATGGCAAGTGAAAAAGCTGGAACTGAAGCCAGCAATCTGATCTGCATGTCGGTGCCCATACTGGTAATGCAAGCAGTGGCCTGAACTCGCTACATGACAACACCGTCCCTGACTTACCCCATAACTCTTTCTATAGTTGTCTTAATTTAAACACTGTTAAACACTGCTAAGAATCAAAGTTCTTCACAAAAGTCTAGTCAGAACTCTGAATGGGAGTGTACTTGGAGACACTGCTTTCCAAAGAGAGCTGCACCAATGTATTATCTCTAATCTTGTGTAACTTTGTATAATGTGACACTAACAATGGGGTCCGTGTTCTCTTCCATCAAAAGAACGTGACACTGGTGATGCTGTGTGACTCCCAAGCCAAATTCAGAAAAGTCACTTGGCTGTCCCCTGGGTCCCTCTTGGGACAAGAGCCTTGAGAGCCCTGAGTGAACATTCAGCTAGTGCAGCTACCCTGCGGGGCCCACACTGCAGAGATCACATGGAAAAAAAACACAGGAAGCACATACACCGCAGAGCCTCAGCTGTTTCTCCAGATGAGGCAGCAGCATGGGAGTGAAAAGACCGTGATGGCGGCAGCAGCTACACTTGACACCTGACTGTGACCTCACGAGCATCTTCCAAAGTCACAAAATACAAGACAGAGCTGTTCCTAAGCTTCCAGCTTATAAATGCTATGAAAGAGGCGGGCATTTGGCACAGTGGTGAACAAACCACTGCTTGATCTGTCGCAAACCCATCTCAGAGTGCCCTGGGGGTATGAGACCCAGCTCCGGCCCGACTTGAGCTTCCCACTCATGTGCACCCTGGGAGGTAGCGGGTGATGGTTCCACCAACTGGATCCCTAACAACCATACAGCAGAGATGGACTGAGCTCACAGCTGCAGCTTGGGTTGGCCGCAGGTGTTGCCGGCCTTTAGGGAGTGAGCCAGCAGACAGGAGAGTTCTTGTTTTCTCCCTTAAATAAATGTTAAAAATGTTTGAACTATGAAAGATAATGATTGCGGTTTTAAAATTTTTGGATAATCTATTACCCATAACTACTGGAATGCAAAAGAAAGATGCCATCTTTATAATGTCAGATCTCATGCAACAATAGAGCAGGTATTTCCATTTGTATCTTTCATATAGAGGTTCTGCATATTCTTCTTTAATTTCTATTACTGCTGGCTTGGGGAAATGTAATTTGGCAGATTCATCTTGAATGTAATTACATAATGTGGAAAAACAAGTGTCCTCTTCCCTTCTAACTACATTTTTCTTTCCTTAACTTGTTGGTCAGATCCTCACTAACATGTTTAACGAAGTTTCTCCCACTGAATGTGGTGTTTGTTGTGGTTTTTTTTTTTTTTTTTTGCTGTAGGCTTTTTAAAAATCAAATTTATTGAAATTTTCATTTGTTTATTTTACTGAGAATTTAAAATATAAAATGGTAATATGCTCATCAAATGTTTTCTCATTAGCCAAAATCAGGGGTGGGGAACCTTGTTTCCACTGAGGGCCACTTCAGTATTTATAACAGCATTTGTGGGCCATATAAAATTATCACCTTAAAAATTAGTCTTTGGGGCCCGGCGGCGTGGCCTAGTGGCTAAAGTCCTCGCTTTGAAAGCCCCAGGATCCCATATGGGCGCCGTTTCTAATCCCGGAAGCTCCATTTCCCATCCAGCTCCCTGCTTGTGGCCTGGGAAAGCAGTTGAGGATGGCCCAATGCATTGGGACCCTGCACCCGCATGGGAGACCCGAGGAGGGTCCAGGTTCCCGGCTTCAGATTGGCGTGCATCGGCCCGTTGCGGCTCACTTGGGGAGTGAATCATCGGATGGAAGATCTTCCTCTCTGTCTCTCCTCCTCTGTGTATATCTGGCTGTAATAAAATGAATAAATCTTAAAAAATTAAAATAAAAAAAATAAAAAAAAATTAGTCTTTGGCAGATTTACTGATTTTTGAGTCCCACCTGCAGTTGCTTTGGCAGAGTGACATCAAGCGACTGCTGAAGCCTATACAGCCTATGGGTAGACACTCTTCATCCCTAGCCCTAATGATCATGTTTTCTGCTTCTTTGGTCTCCTGAGATAATAAGGTTTCTGATTTCTTTCCCTAGAGATTTACTTATTTATTTAAAAGGCAGAATTATAGAGAAAGGGAAAGAAAGAGGGAGAGAGGAAGGGAATCTTGTGTTTTACTCCTCAGACAGCACAATGGCTGGGGCTGGACCAGTCTGAAGCCAGGAGCCTGGAACTTCATCTGGGTCTCCCAGATGGATGCCATGTACTCAAGCACCTGGGCACATTAGCAGGGATTTGTAACAGGAAATACAGTGACCAGTACTTACATAGGATCCTAGTGTTGCAGATGGCAGTTTGCTTATTTGTTTGTTTATTGGAAAGTCAAATATAGACAGAGAAGAGAAGAGCCAGAGAGGAAAATCTTCGATCTGCTGATTCACTCCCCAAGTGGCTGCAACAGCTGGAGTTGAGTCAATCCAAAGCAAGGAGCCAGGAGTCCCCTGTGGGTCTCCCATATGGGCGCAGGGTCCCAAGGTTTTGGGCCGTCCTCCACTGCCTTCCCAGGCCACGGGCAGAGAGATGGATGGGAAGCGGGGCTGCTGGAACATGAACCAGCACCCATATGGGATCCCAGGATGTGCAAAGTGAGGACTCTAGCCACTAGGCTACCGTGCCAGGCCCCTGCAGGTGGCAGTTTAATTGTCTGTTCCCCAAGGCCACCCCATGTCTCTGATATTGAACCACCCTTGTTCTATTGGGGAAAACAGTACTTGTTGTGATGTGCATGTTTTTCAATACACTACTGAACTTGTTAGCCAATTTGGGAATTTTGTAATGAAAGTGTTAGGGAGCCTTCTCAGGGGTGATAATAGTTAGTACCTTTAGGTATTTTCTTTGTCGTGTCTAATTTCTTTCAAGATTGTAGGGCCACACACCATGCAAAGGGGCTGTCCCGCCAGCCCAGCCCAAGAGCAGGGAGGCAAACAGTACTACAACAAGCAGTGAAGGGCCTTCCCCAGGCTGCCTTATCAGCTTGGCGTTCCCCTTCTGCTTTCAGCTCCAGCTGCCTGCACTCGCATGCGTAATACTCACTGCAACCACCAAGGCAATGTGGCTGGTACAATTTCTCACTCATTCCCCTTCTCCTTATCTGAAAGCACAAGGACTACTAAGCATGGGCTACAGGCTCATGTTCCATCTCTGACATTAGTTCAAGTTGGGTACACACACCAGACCAAGGCAGGCCGGGCAGTCAGTCCTGCCAAAAGGCCCCTTTGGTTCTCACCGACGCAAGGCATAGGGGGTGCCAAGTACTGCAAGAATAGCTGAGAGCAGCCAGAAAAAGTCTTCATTCTCTCCACGGCAGCTCTGGAGCCTGCTGCTCATTTAGCTTTCCCATCCACCCAGGAGGATGGTGGGAGGGGGAGCAGGAAGAGAAGAAAAATACCCGAGCAGTGGCTTCCATTTCTAGAGCCAGCGGATGTGCCTAGGCACTTTACGTGCATTGTTATATTTCATCTTGTGGACCTCTGTCAGGCAGGATTATCCCTCCCACTGCAGAGAAGAGGGAGGTGGAGACCAGGAAACTGAATGACAGGTGGGCTAGTGCGGGACACCAGAGACAGGGCTACCCTCACCTCCTCTCGTCATGCAAGGCAGGAGGTGGGGAAGGATAACCAAACCACAAGGCAGATTTGTTCCTCGTGTTCAATCAAAACACAGGCCCAGTCGCAAAGGTTAGCTAATGAGAGACTCCAAGTAGAGGAGAAGTTTCCAGAAAGTATCCTTCTCTCTTCCTTGGGGATGACCTACAAATACATAGGAAGAACTGTAAGAAACAAATGGGGTGGAGTCCTGCATTTTAAACAACAATCCCACAACAGGGAAGCAGATGCACTGTGGGAAGTCCCAGCAACTTCCCCTCCCTTATCACTGGACACAAGCACCACCTGCTTTATGCCTGCAGGTCTCCCCCTTCTCACGCCTCCTCAGATGGAAATGCGTCCTCCTGGAGCCTGGAGCTGAGTGGCAGTGGGGCAGGGTTCATGAGGCACAGTAGCTGCAGAACATCAGAGTCCACAGAGGGATTCAAACTCTGCCTGGCCCACGCTCCAGGCTGCAGGCACAGGGGCTAGGGATTCAGATATCCCACAGAGCAGACCATAAAGCATACAAAGGAAATACCACCACGTATTCTTTCCAAGTTGCATCACAAGCACACCTCGCCAGGGCAAACACTGAGCCCTGCGCTGGGACACGGATGCCAGAGCAGGGCGGAGGTGGGAGGGCGTCAGATATAAGCCAGGATAAGGTGAAAGGGAAGCCAGGTGGAGCCCGGCTGTCTAGGCCCAGACTGGGATTCCTTCTACTTCGATCTAGGCTGCAATCTACGCCTCGCCTCCAGGAACTTGTACATCTACCTAGGCTGGGCTGGAGGCGTCCTGTTCACGTTATCAGGGCAGCAGGAATTAGCCAGCTGTCTGGCTGGACCCAGGTCAGGGCGTGACTGGGTGGCAAAGGGAGTGGAAAGCACACACATTGCTGGGGAGGGTCTGTGCTGCCCACAAGGTGGCTCTGGACAGTGCAGCGCCTTTCTGCTTTCCCAGGCCACAAGCAGGGAGCTGGATGGGAAGTGGAGCTGCTGGGATTAGAACCGGCGCCCATAAGGGATCCCGGGGCTTTCAAGGAGAGGACTTTAGCTGCTAGGCCACGCCGCCAGGCCCAAGTGCAGCGCCTTTCTGAAGCAGGAGACTGGCTCATGGCTTTGAGTTTCCTTCCAATTTTATGACTTCAGGACTTAGAGCTAGGGATTGCTGTGGTATTTCTCACCCTGGGTTCCCTCAAGGGGAAGTTTAGAAACAGCAGTGGGTTCTGCTCGTGAAGCTAGGCAGTGCTATTTTCAGCTGAACAAGAGGAACTGGGAAGCCCCAGGCCTCTCACGTGGTAAATGTTCTGGAATATTTTCAGAATTGGCACTCAGTCAAAGAAGAGTCTCTGTTAGAAAAAGTGAGGGGATATTTGCTGTTCCCATACAGCCTGTTAGCACCGGGAGATTCCCTCTGGCTCCTCCTCTGCACCGTGCACAGCCGTGGCCCTGTGGACGCCTCTCCGAGGACTACGGTGTAGCACCTCTCCTTCACACCAAGTTGCCGTGACCTCCTCCAAGTGTCCTGAAGCAAAGATGGTCACCCAGAGAGATTTAGGACCAGAAGGACAGGGTCATGTTCTCACTTACAGGTGCCAGCTGGAGACCGTAAGGGCCATCCTGGAAGACCTTGCGTCCAGCCTAGCACGCCTGAGGTAGTGGCAGAGGCAGTGCCATGGAGGGGTGGGTGCTACGGAGGGCCTATGCTGCTGCTTCCCAGAGGGACAGCCTCCCAGGGTGTCCCTTTGGAGGAGCTGCTGAACACACAAGGTTCTGAGCATGTTGTAACAAATGAGCTCCAACAGGTCTGTCAAAGCAAGTTCTTTACACCATTTCAGTGCTTTTGAAGTTACTTAGCAGCCATTTGCTTAGATTGTTTTATGCAGCGTAGTAGCAGGAACACAAATATTTTCTGATACTTTGTGAAGTTGAAAGTGTAACCTAGTTTAAGTTTCTGTCACAGACTGATCTGAGAGCAGAACCGCAGCATCAACCGCATTATCAACCAGCGCCTTCCACCGTCTCAGCAGTCTCGGTGTCTCAGAGGCAGGCTCTGGTGAAAGGGAGTCACACGCGGGCCCACGGTCAGGAAAGGGGCATGCCAGGCCAGGAGCCAAGAGCAGAGCAGCGTGTGCCTCACATCAGCTGGGACTAAGAAGGCCAAATGTGCTAAGAAACCTGGTGGGGCCCAAGTGTCACTGGGGTGCAAGGGATCAATTTAGAAGTTTTGTGCTTCTTCTGCTGTCTTTCCTTGGTGACTTCCAAACCCTCACACATACACCTCACCACTACCGCTCTCCCCACAAAAAATCAAATTACAAAACTGACAGCAAAACCATTAGGTCTCCACCATAAGGCTTGAATTCACCTCTGAAGGCAGTCATGACCAGGCAGCCTCGCTGCAATCTTCTTCCTTTGTTTCTTCTTCTTCTTCTTTTTTTTTAAAGACTTATTTGTTTTTTAAAGGTTTATTATTTATTTTTATTGGAAAGTCAGATATACAGAGAGGAGGATCTCTCATCTGCTGATTCACTCCCCAAGAGGCTGCAACGCCCAGAGCTGAGCTATCCAAAGCGAGGAGCCAGGAGCTTCTTTCGGGTCTCCCACGCAGGTGCAGCATCCCAAGCTTTGGGTCGTCCTCCACTGCCTTCCCAGGCCACAAACAGAGGGCTAGATGGGAAGTGGGGTCACTGGGATATGAACTGGAAGCCATATGGGATCTCGGTGCATGCAAGATGAAGACTTTAGCTGCTAGGCTATCACGCCGGGCCCCTTCTTTTTCTTTATGTTCACTTTTTAGAAACATTTATCTATTTTGTTTTTTACTCTTTACAGAAGGAGAAACAGAAAGACAGAGATCTTCCATCTGCTGGTATACTCCCCAAATGGCCAAAATGGCCAGGATTGGCACAGGCTGACACCAAGAACTTCCTCTGGGGTTCCCAGGGGGTAGTGGAGACTCAAGCCTGAGTCAGCAGCTGCTAGCCCCAGAGTGCTCATTAGCAGAAAAGCGGAATTGGAAGTGGAGCTGGGACTTGAACCCAGGACTACACCGTGGAACTGCAGGTGTTCCAAGTGGTGTCTAAACATCTGCCCCTTCTCGTTTTGTTCACCTCCGCCTCCTTACAAGTAAGAAATTCCAGAACCCTCATGGTTTAGATGAGAAGAGATGACCTCAGAAGCCCTCTTTCAAATCAAGAGTGTGGGCAGCATTAACTTCTAGGTTTCTTGACTCTTGCTCTCCTTTAAACTCCTTTAAACTCTTCAAGACTACTTGAGTCAGGTGTGCCAGGGTGAATCTCATAGTGCTGGTGCTGAAATACAGACTTAGGATATATGGGGAAGCTTCAGAAAGTTCATGGGAAAGTGCAATCACAACATAATGTGAGGGGTGAATAACAGGGCCCCTCAGGTTTGGCTCCTGTTGGGACACCCCCATTCTGCATCAGAGGACCTGGGACCAAGTCCTGATTCTCTATGCGGTTTTCTGCTAATGAACACCTTGGAAGTAGCAGATGAAAGCTCAAGTACTGGGATCCCTCCACAAGTGACCTACACGAAGTTCCTGACTCCTGGCTTCAGTCTGGACCAGCCCTGACTGTTACAAGCATTTGTGGAGTAAATAAATCAATAAATTTAAAAGATGATAATGCAAAAAAATTTAACAAAATTTTCAAAACACCTCTCTTATGTTCCTGATCCTGACACAAGCAAGGTAGAGGTACTCCAATTTAGGAAATGCCATATACCTTGGGGTTCAGCAATCAAACCCAGCACTTCCAGGTTTTTTACAATATGGAGAAGCTGTTGTTATCCAGGTGTCTCAAATCATCAGAACAGGCTATCTAGTCCTATAACTCTACTGACACTGTCTGCCTAAATCTCCAGACTTTGCCAAATGGAGAGGAGTAAAGTGAGAACTGTAATGAAGCAACATAAAGAATATAACTTCGGGCCTGACGGCGTGGCCTAGCGGCTGAAGTCCTCGCCTTGAACACCCCGGGATCCCATATGACCGCCGGTTCTAATCCTGGCAGCTCCCTGCCAGGATTCCCATCCAGCTCCCTGCTTGTGGCCTGGGAAAGCAGTAGAGAATGGCCCAAAGCCTTGGGATCCTGCACCCATGTACAAGACCCAGGAGAGGATCTGGACTCCTGGCTTCAGACTGGCACAGCACTGGCTGTTGCATCACTTGGGGAGTGAATCATCAGACGGAAGATCTTCCTCTCTGTCTCTCCTCCTCTCTGCATATCTGACTTTGCACTAAAAATAAACAAATCTTAAAAAAAAAAAAAAAAACTTCAAGGGTCAAAAAAAACCAAGGCCAGTCTGAAGGAAGCAAACTCATCCAAAACCTTTAGTCTAATATTCGACTGAATTGTTCAAGTTCCATTACAGGTGAAGGGAAAACTTTGGAATCTTTGGCACTAAACACTTCTCTACTTACATCTTGAAATGGAAGAATCAAATGGGACCTGAGAGCAAAACTCAAGGGACCAAAGTCTCATGGCAGAAACTGGCTGCTCAGGAACATGAGGCACCCCACCACAGGCAAAAAGAAGAAATACTTGGTTTTCTCTGATGACATTTTCCCAGCCCCACAGTGTCTTGAGATTTATTATGCTTGATCTTGACTAATTATGCTGTGCTTTTTGAAGTTTCAAAATATTTAGTGCCAGGCCCTGCAAGAGGGAAGGGTGACTACAAAGTGTCCGAAGGTGTTGGAGTCTAATCTGAAAACAGTTCCACGCTTGATCTTAGCCAAAAGGCTGAGAAGCTGGGCCCGGCGACGTGGCTTAGCGGCTAAAGTCCTCACCTTGAACGCGCCAGGATCCCATATGGGCGCCGTTTCTAATCCCGGAAGCTCCACTTCCCATCCAGCTCCCTGCTTGTGGCCTGGGAAAGCAGTCGAGGATGGCCCAAAGCTTTGGGAACCTGCACCCGTGTGGGAGACCGGAAGAGGTTCCTGGTTCCCAGCTTCGGATTGGCGCAGCACCGGCCCGTTGCGGCTCACTTGGGGAGTGAAAACATCGGATGGAAGATCTTCCTCTCTGTCTCTCCTCCTCTCTGTATATCCGGCTTTCCAATAATAATAAATCTTTAAAAAAGAAAAAAGAAAAAAAGGCTGAGAAGCCATCTGAAAACAGTTCCAAGAACAGGTCGTTTCTATGGCCCTTCCTAGAATACGCAGATGGGGGACATTCTGAGAAGAATATTGTTCAGCCTCAGAGCTTATGGAGTTTCTCTTTATCAAGTGTCTCGTAATCCAAGACCAAACTATGTAATTAAAAACTCCAGGTGTTAATCAAATCTGGTGATTCTCGCAGAGCAAACAAGAAAATGAAATTCTATCCCCGTCTATGTTTGTACCTCTCGCTAAATAACTTCACTAAATTCCCTGCAGATCAGAGGTCTGTTTGGCACAAATAAGCACAGGATGAGCTACATCGAAACTGCACTGGAGACAAGGGAGCCAAGAAAAGGGAGAAGCAGGCGGGTGACAAGGCAGTCGCACAGCCTTGGAGCGATCTGAGTCCTGCTGAGGAAGACCCCAGAAGACTTGGAGCAAAGCTGGAAGGAGATGACAGTATTACCTGCAAGGAAAAAAGCCATCACAAAAGGAAACGTAAACCTGGAATTCTACCTACCCAATACCATGATGCCACAAGACTGAATGCTTCACGGGGAGGAATCCAATGGCATTCAAGTCCCCTCTCCCCCAAGAGACAATCCCATGGTACCCCTAAATAAAGATTGTCTTCCCACATCACAATACTTATGAACTTCAGTTTAACTTTTTATTTTTCTTTTTTGTCAAAGAAGACCAATCCCAGATTTATTCTTCAACCAAGAAAGGTAAACACCAATATGACACCTTATTTTCAAACCTGTTATGGTTACAACCACTAGAATCCATACTGTCATTTAAAGCAACAAAATCCTTGACCCAATCATACTTCTTTCAGAGCTTCAAGTCATAGTTGCATGATGAAAATACGTTGGAATGGGGTTGGGTTTGTGGAGCAACAGGTAAAGCCAGCGCCTGCAATATGAGCAGCCTCTATGGGTGCCAGTTCATGTCCTACATCCAGCTTCTGATCCAGCTGGGAGAAGCAGTAGAAGATGGTTCAAGTGCTTGGGCCCTTGCTACCTATGCAAGAGGTCTGGAAGGAAATTCTGGCTCCTGGGTTCAGCCTGGCCCAACCCTGGCTACTGCAACCATCTGGGGAGTGAACCAGTCAACGGAAGATCTGTCTCTGTTTCTCTCTCACTATAATTCTGACTTTAACTATATCTAACATATTTTATATAATATATATATTTGTACTATACAATGTATTTTACATAATACATAACACATAGAAAACTTATATATTATCTAGAATAAAAGAGGAAGAGAACGAAAGAAAATATGAACACCTCTAGCCACTTGGCTTGCAGTTAAGATCTACAGAATTAGATGAATTCTTTTATAAGTCAACTCCATTAAACAACTATTTATTTTCATGGATCTTTAAATTTCAAACACACACTAATTTCTAAAGTGATACAAAGAGAATACATGAAATTAATAATCAGCTATTACTAGCTAAAATGACTATAGCCCTACTCCCAATCCCATATAAACATAAAGGAACTGATGTAAATTACAAGTAAAAGGTTTTGGGTCATCAGCTAGCACATGTCTCTTCTTAGGAAATACCAGAGAAGCAACTGCTTGTTTTCTTTAAGTTTGTGGTACATCGTCACCTCTTGGTCCTCTAAAACTATGCTCAATAAGAGACAAAGGTGGCTTCCCCAGGGAAAAGCAAATTTTCATGGGAAAGGCAGTAATTATCTCCAAGAAACTACATGTTGATGCTGTTTTTCTTCTGTATAACTCAAAATCATTTCACCTCTGGGCTCATTGAGAGTCGTGAAGTTAAGGCAGGGGAAGTTCTGCGTTCGCTCCCACACAAGTGAGTTTCTATACACTGGCAGGAAGGAGCTTCTTCATGCAGGTAGGCAACTGGTGTATCTTGGACTTTGTGGGCCAGCGGGATAAAAGAATTGTACATTTCCTCTATTGAGCTTTGATATTTGAGTCTGAAAAGTATACTGGCAGGAGATAAGACAGGATAAAGTATATAAATTCATTAATCACCATGCGCATGGAAGTCACAAAGCATAAAGCTCAAAGAAAGGCCAAATGGTTGAAGCTCGAACAGTTTTCTGAGCTGCAGAAACAAGTAGGGGCTTGGGATTTCTGATGGGAGATGACAACAGGAAGGGGCAAGGGAGTGGGGCCCCTAGAGGGAAGGCAAGCTATGGGAAGGGGAGGCAATAACTGGTGAACAAAGCTTTTTCTCTAGGTAAATAGTCTCTCAGCTAACAGCTAGCTGCTGTGGTATCTCTGGGCAGGTGATCAGACCCCGAGTCTCCTTCCCGTGAGTTTCTCTTCTTGAGGGAGTTGGGGTCCTATGAGAACTGCATTCCTCTTTTAGGAATTTCCCTCAGCCATCAAGAGAATTTCGGAGAAAGTTCCACCACACATATGCTCCTCTTTAGCCTCTTCCACTTTGCAATAACCAGCACAACAAAATGTCATACTTTGGGATATGTTTTCTGAACCCCACCAAGGTCAAAGAAATGGCTTCTGTCCCAGGCGGACAGTCAATGTCCAACATCAAGCTTGTAACCCATCAGACAGACATTACTGCAGGACAGAATTCTTTCGAACAGGAGACAAACATCAGGGCCCTGGTCCTGGGGTGAGTTGGCAAGATATGAAATTATCTGTGGGAACTAGACAAACAAAATGGACACACACCGAACGTACAGTGGTTCTAAATTCCAGAAGCCAGTAGCCACTTTATTTAAACTGGAGCAATAGTTGCTTCAGAAAGCTTTGGGATGGATGTCGAAGTAGAAAGTATACCAACGTCCCACACTTCTCAGTTCACCTCCTGCATCAATACAGCATGGAGTGACAGCTCACTATGCTTGTGGGAGAGGGAAGCTTGCTCTATGTCAAAATGAAGATCTGCTGATCCATTCTGCCTGCTACAAAGGCTTCTTTCTACATTTGCTCTGGGAAGCTGATATCATCTTGGTAACAGGTTCATCAAGACACTCAGCTCTTAATGACTGCTCTAAAACAAAACAGCTACATGGGAGATCAAACCAGAAAGAGAGTCAGACACTCTTGTTCGGACTTGACCAGTAGAAGCTTAGCTGTGAGAGACTAAGAGGTCTGAGACTACTCCACTGGAGGGGTCAGTGAAAGCCCTTGCCAGGGAGCAGGACCCACATACTACCTAAGGGGCCCTGTTCTATGAGAACAGGTAAGGTTAACCTCCCAATGGGATCAGTGTCAGGAAAGAAACCAAGGAATGCCTTCACCAAACGTGGCTGCAGGAATGGTCATGGCAGCATAAAGCGCCAGCCCAATCGTCCTCCTTCCCCACCACTGCAGTCCACAGGAAGTCTGACTTCCCCTGGTTTCAGTTAGCCTCAGTAAGCTGTAGGCTAAGCATATTAAAAAGAAAATTCCAGAAATAAATAACTTATGAGTTTTAAATTATGTGCCACCCTGAGGAGCATGATAAAAGTGCATGCCATCCGCCTGGGGCATAAGTCACCCTTTTGTCCAGTGTGGCTGCATTATATACACAAGTCACTTGTTAGGTCTTAGTTGCCAGATCTGAGAGTCATGACAGCATAGCACTTATGTCCAAGGAATCCTTATTTCACTTCATTTAATAATGGTCCAAAAGTGCAAAAAATACTGACAGTGTTATTGATATTGAAACAAACAAACAAAAATACACCAGGCCATAAAACACCAAAGAGCAGATTAACTGGCATTCTGTGGGCAACACTTCGGGACATACAGGAAAAACATACTACATCCAAGGTCTGGTACAGTTCATGGTTTCAGAGGGTCCTGGAATGTATTTCCCATGGACAAGAGAAGACAATCATATTATCTGACTGCTAAACTGTTAAACCACTGCTTAAAATAAACAGCAGCGAGTCCTTAGACACTTAATTACAGGCCTCTGACTCAGAGACCAGCAGGGAGGTTTACCCAAATGTGAGGCAGGAGAAGCCCAGCGTGTGATCCTCTCTGACACACGGCCCCTTGCAGCCCCTGCCCCACAGGTCTCAGAAGGGCAGCAATGAGCCAGTGCCCCATCTTGCTCCCTGAGCCACAGAGGTTAAGGAGCAGGCAGAACCGACAGGGCATGAGAGAGGCAAACAGGATCAGATTTTGCCAGCAGGGCCATCCCTTACCACAGCGGGTTTTCAGGTCAGGGCCCTCAGAGCACCCATCTGCCCCAACAAGAGTGACTGGAGTCTTATTTCCTTCTCCATACTCAAACTGATAAGGGCAAGAACTATATTTCTATAGATCAATGTAGCTAAGGTCCTTCATGCTCTAGAAGACAAAACAAATACGGAACAATGCTCTGCTTAGCACTGGGATCCCATCTGGACACCACTTCCGGTCCAGCTCCCTGCTTGTGGCCTGGGAAAGTAGTAGAGGATGGCCCAAAGCCTTGGGACACTGCACCTGTGTAGGATACCTGGAGGAAGCTCTGGGCTCCTGGCTTCAGACTGGCTGAGCTCTGGCTGCTGCGACTGCCTGGGGCGTGAACCAGCAGATGGAGGCTCTTTTTGTCTCTCCTTGTCTCCCTAAACCTGATCTGCCTTTCCCATAAAAATAAATAAATATTTGAAAGGAAGGAAGGAAGGAAGGAAGGAAGGAACCTGTTTCACTTCCTAAATGGCTTACAACAGCCAGAGCTAGGGCAGTTTGAAGCTGGGAGTTTGGAGCTTCTTCCAGAAATCCCATGTGGGAGCAGGGACCCAAAGCCTGGGGCCATCCTTTCCTGCTTTCCCAGGGCATTAGCAAAGGAGCTAGATCAAAAGTGAAGCAGCCAGAATGTGAACTAGCACCACAACCAAAAGATTAACTTGCTATGCCACTGCAATGGCCCTGATAAATAAATCTTGAAAAACAACAAACAGAAAAATTAACCAAAGTTAAGACACTCAAAGCTTTATAACTTAACAACTTCACCAACTCCCTACCACTTTTTACTATCCTACTCTCTCTCTCATTCCCAGTCATCTAGAAAAATGATTTATGACATTCCTGCTAGCAGAGTTACTATGAACTTGAGAGCTAAGATTTCAGTACTTGTTAAATGATGAGAAAGATAACAACTGTAGTCATTTGCTTAAAGTTCACTGAACAAAGAGTAAATCTAAGTCTTAAAAACACTCTGGGGCCGGGGGGCTAAAGTCCTCGCCTTGAAAGCCCTGGGATCAGGGCCCAGCGGCGTGGCCTAGGGGATAAAGTCCTCGCCCTGAACGCGCCGGGATCCCATATGGGCGCCGGTTCTAATCCCGGAAGCTCCACTTCCCATCCAGCTCCCTGCTTGTGACCTGGGAAAGCAGTCGAGGATGGCCCAAAGCCTTGGGACCCTGCACCCACATGGGAGACCTGGAGGAGGTTCCAGATTCCCAGCTTCGGATTGGCACAGCACCAGCCGTTGCGGCTCACTTGGGGAGTGAAACATCGGATGGAAGATCTTCCTCTCTGTCTCTCCTCCTCTCTGTATATCTGACTGTAATAAAGTGAATAAATGTTAAAAAAAAAAAAAAAAAAAAACCACTCTGGGCCCAGCGCGATAGAGTAGCGGTTAAAGTCCTCGCCTTGAACACCAGGATCCTATATGGGCATCGGTTCTAATCCTGGCAACCCCACTTCCCATCCAGCTCTCTGCCCGAGGCCTGGGAAAGTAAGTCAAGGACAGCCCAAGGCTTTAAGACCCTGCACCCACGTGGGAGACCCAGAAGAAGTTCCTTGCTCCTGGTTTCAGATCAACTCAGCTCCAGCTGTTGTGGCCACTTGGGGAGTGAACCATCGGACAGAAGATCTTCCTCTCTGTCTCTCCTCTCTGTAAATCCGACTGTGCAATAAAAACAAATAGATCTCTAAACAAACAAACAAATAAACTCTATGAGATTTCAGTCTCAATTTTGATTATGGAAATCATAGGAACTTCCAGTGAGAGTAACATAACAGCCTAGGTAATCAGGAAACTGTACTGCCAGACTTGCTACTGCTGCTGAAGAGCAAAGGAAGAACAGGCTGGAGATCACAACGTGCCAGAAACCAAAGGAAAAATGGAAAAGGGCTTTAGGAGAGAAAGCATTCTCTGCTGTGCCATATACAGAGGAAGGAAAAGTTTTTCCCATCATCTGCAGCCACAGGTTTGCACCTACTATTCTCGGCTTAAGATAAACTAATCAAAAAGTATTAAACACAGAGAAACAGAGATCTCAGGAAACAGTGTTCTCTGATAGATCCTGTAAAATAAATACACCGAAAGACACAGAACACAGATTCAAAATTCTAGAGACACAAGTACGGCAAAGAAAGGAAGGGACAAAGAAAAGGTAAACAAAAATAACAAAAAGACAATTATTAAAATTCTAAAACAAAACAAAACAATGGGTATAAGGATTATCCATGGATTCCAAAAACCAGTGACGTGAATGGTTCCTGGGAAACAGGTTATTCACACTATTTCTTTGTCTAGCTGTGTCTAGCAGGAACTAACTTACGCATATCATGGGACAAACTGACACAACAGGCTCCCCTGCACAATGCAATGGAAAGGACACACACCATCTATAAATCCTTTCCCAAAAATATTACACCTGAATCTAACTGCCAAAAAGCAATCAGATAAGTCCAAATTATGGTACATTTCCATTTTATATTCTTCAAAAATGTGCATCCCATGAAGAGGGGAAAAAGAAGAGAGGTCACCCCCATCTGTAGGCAATTATCTAGGTTGCCTTGGACCTAGACAACTGCTACAGTGCTGTGAAAAAGAGCGAGTAGCTTGTGGGCTTTCTGGGCCTGGCTAATGCCAAATCTGTGTTAACTATACCAGTTTGCCAGCATAGTTGCTTATTCCTTCCTTCCTTTTTTTTTTTTTTAAAGGTAAGTGAAAGGGCCCAGCACAGTGGCCTAGCGGCTAAAGTCCTCGCCTTGAAAGCCCTGGGATCCCATATGGATGCCGGTTCTAATCCCGACAGCTCCACTTCCCATACAGCTCCCTACTTGTAGCCTGGGAAAGCAGTTGAGGATGGCCCAAAGTGTTGGAACCCCGCACCCATGTGGGAGACCTGGAGGAAGGTTCCTGGCTCCTGGCTTTGGATTGGCGCAGCACCAGCCATTGTGGTCACTTGGGTAGTGAATCACCGGATGGAGAATCTTCCTCTCTGTCTCTCCTCCTCTCTGTAAATCTGCCATTGCAATAAAAATAAATAAATCTTTAAAAAAAAGAAATAAAGGTAAGTGAAAAAGGTGGGAAACTGCTAGTCAGGACATGCCATTCCTGCCCTGGCAGTGGAACTGTGAGTACACCCCTGCCAGGCTGTATCCAAGGCTTGGGACATTCATACTGGACAATGTGTTGGCACCTGTCAGCATATATGGGGGCCAGGTCTGGAGTGGGTCGGGCTGAGCTAAGCTGCCACACCCCTTGTATGTTCATGAGACCCAGATGGGAGGTGGGCTGAGCCAGGCTAGACATCAGCAGAGGCTGGCATGTTAAAAAACCGGTCTGCCACTGGCACACATTCGGCATGGGTCAGGGGCAGACCAGGCTGAATCAGTTCATGTCATACACTGGCAAATCCGAACACCAGAACAGAGTATGGGTTGAGCCGGGTTTGGCTGCGACAAAACCAGTACACATTATGGAATGCCACGGTGAGGTTGCCTGTACTGGATTTGACTGCAGCACCCAACCAGCACACGTGAGAACCAGGGAGGGGGACAGAGCTGGCAGGGGGATTAAGGGGTTGGTCCCCTCGCCGGACAGCTACTCCCACTGGAGAGCATGGGCTGGGATGAGGACAGACCAGACTAAGCAAGGCTACAACACCTGTGCGCTGCATGTGGACCAGATCAGGGAAAAGCCAGGCTGGGCTGATTATTCCTGTGGGTGCAAGCATAAACTAGAGCAGGTGAGGGATGTTTGGGCTTGGCCGCAGCATCAGCTGGCAGAAGCTGGCACTGGGGACTAATTCTGTCAAGTCAAATCACAGAACCACATGGAGAGTGCATAAACCGGGACTGAGAGAGACCTGGGAGGGAAAAAGTGGGTTCCCCCTTCCTGGGTCACTAGTCCCGCGGGCGGGCATGAAAACTAGGACGGGGGCTGGGGTAGCTAGACAGAGAGGCACTCAACAACATCCGTGAGGGCTGGATGGTTGAGTTGGTTAGATGGAACTAAGCTTTAATACCCATTGACAAGTACAAGAGCCAAATGGGATGGGGTCAGACTGGTCTACTTGCTACACATACTGGCAAACCAGGGTACGGGGTGGACCTGATGGGGGTTACTGTGGGTCGCAGCCCCCACTGGTTGATGTAAGGGCCGAGTATGTGCTGGGCAGAACCAGACTGGACTGCAACACCCATTGGTTCCAGTGCAACTTGGGACTGAAAACAGAACCAACCCAGCAATTGCAACCACCAGCTGATCGGGGTGATGGACTGTGCCGGGCCCTGTGCTTGCTAGAACATACAAGAATCTGGTCTGGGAATACCTCAAGGTTTCTTTGGAGATCTCCCCAATCGAACTGCTGGACTCAGAACTCTAGCCAAGAAAAGACAGAAGACAGAACAGGTCAATCATTCATCTCAGCTATATGTTGGCAGTGAAATATGGGGCAAACGGAGACTTTATGATGGACCATATCAATCAGTGGACGACCTCATCGAGCGAAACTGGAAGCAATTCATAACTGGAGAACTATTAAAACCACTTGAGAAAATATCTCAGAGCATGCCCCACATCCAGGACTTGGGGTTGGCGGGAAACCGGGTGGGGCATCTCCCTCAATATCCCCCTTTACCTCAGATACATGATGGAAACAATATGGACATAATAGTCTTACCCACTTTCCTATACCCCCTGAACCTTTTTTTTTTTAACCGCAATTAACTATGTAAAGATTGTCAACAACAATACAATAAAATTAAAAAAAAAGAAAAAAAACAATAAAAAAAAAACCGTCTGGAGGGGGATTATTGGGTATTTTCCCAATTAAACTGTGGCACCAGCTGGTGAATGTGAGGGTCAGGCCTGTGGTGGACCAGCTGGGCTTGGCCGCAGCACCCATCAGTTCATGTGGAATATGGGGCTGAGTTGATATTAAACAAGCCGCATCTACCGGAATATACATTTCGCTAGTACATGTGACAGACTGTATATGACCCTGCACTGGTTGGCACATGTAAGTATAAGCTTGAGGTCACAGTCAACCTAGATGAAGTTTCTTGGGGGACTCTCCCACTGGGCCACTGGACTCAGACTCTGGCCACAGGGAGAATCATAGCATGTGTAGTTGGACCTGGGAGTGCATGTGTCAGGACTGAGCCTCCTCAACTGCTGATGTCTGTGCAGTGGACAGCATGTCCAGACGCACATAGGGGACATGACAGCCAGCTCATCTAGGCCAGCAGGGGATGTGCAAAGCAGAACACATTGGACAAAGCTCCTGGTCTAGCTCCGCAGCATGTTCCTGGGTGTGCGGATGCACTAAGGTGGACTTTGCCAACCAGTAGACCTTGGAAAGATTTTTTTCAGCCCTGGAGCAACAAAACCGAAAGCTTCTCTGGGGCTACTGAAACTACTCAAGTAACACTTCGGAACACTCCTGCCCACATCGGGGTCTCTAAGGTGTCATCAAGTAATCATCTCCCATCCCGGGATGCTGTTGTACTTTGATAGCAAGAAGTGGCCCTCCCCTCTCTTTCTCTGTGGACACAGGAGAAAAAAAAGACTGAAATATTTGTCCCACCCATTTCTTCCATACCTGACCAGCCCCACCATAATCAGAGGCTTTCATGGACATGTATATCCTTCAATTATGTAAACAATATTAAAAATAAGACAGAACACTGCAGTATAAGGAAACGGAGGGGAATAACCACTACATGCTGTATATAATCCTCAACTCAACCACGGCTTAAAAAAAAGCCATAAAGGACATTTTAGGGATAACTGAAAACCTGAATAAAGGCATTTTCTCTAATATTACTATTAGATAATTAGATGTTAATATCACTATCAAATTTCTTAGGTGCAATGAAAGTAGTATAACTGTATGTAAGGAAGTATTTATGGATGAAATGTCACACTGTCTACAACTTAACTGTAATGGTTCAGAAAAAAATACATGTATGGGAAAGAAAAAGAGTGGGAGGGGAAAGGAGTGTCAACATGGTAAAATGTTAATCGGCTGATCTATACATGGAAGAGGCATTTATTGTCCTTTTACTTTTTCTATAAGATTAGAACATTTTTAAATAACAAGTTGAAGGAAAGAAAAAAATTTCGTATATATATGTATATATATACATATACATTTATATGTATATATATGTATAAATTCATGTAGTAAGGTCACAAAATGTGGCAATGAAGTATATATGCAAGTGGTTAATATGCTACCTGTGGGGGGGGGTGGGGAGGGAGAGAGACCAGCACCACGACTAAACAGACTAATCTTCCACCTTCAAGAGCTGGCATCCCATATGGGTGCTGTCATGTCCCGGTTGTACCACTTCCCTTCCAGCTCCCTGCTGACGACCTGGGAAGGCAGTAGAGGATGGCCCAATGTCTTGGGACCCTATACTTTCGTGGGAGACCTGGAAAAGGCTCCTGGCTTCAGACTGGTTCAGCTCTGGCCACTGTAGCAATATAGGCAGTGAAAAAGCAAACACAAGATCTTTCTTGGTCTCTTCCTCTCTCTGTGAATCCACCCTCACAACAAAAATAAATGAAATCTTAAAAAAAAAAAAAAAAAAAACTTGCTATTGGGGACACCTGCATCCTGCACTGGAGTGCCTGGATCTAGTTCCAGCTCCACTTTCGACCCAGCTTCCTGCTAATGCAAAACCTGTGAGGTCTCTGCCATTTGTGTGTGAGACCTAGATGGAGTTCCTGGTTCCTACTTTGGTTTGTTGCAGGTATCTGGGGGAGTGAACCTGTGGATAAAAGATCTCTGTTTATAAAGTATCACACTGAATGTGTAGGGGGAAAAAAGAAGGAAAGAACTGGAAGCATTTAGTGGATGGTACATTCTGATTCCAAGTAATTTATAAAGATAAGGAAGTCCCAAGGTATGCTTATGCACTGATGGGGGGGGAATATAAATCTGTACAGCTATTGTGAAAATCAGTGTGCTGATTTCTTTTTTTTTTTTTTTTTCTTTAATATTCATTTATTCATTAATTACATTGCATTACATGACTGGGATTCCCCCCCCCCTTCACCCCAAACCCTTCCCCCATCATGAATTCCTTCACCTTGATGCATAACCACAGCTCAAGTTCCGTTGAGATTCCCTAATTAAAAGTTTACACCATACAGAGTCCAGCATCCCACTTGTCCAGTTCAAGTTCAACCGCCTCTTAGGGAGGCCCTCTCAGGTTTGTAGGCAGAGCCAGCAGAGCGTCACCTCAATCAATTAGAAGCTGCAACATATCATCAGCAACAGTCCAGGTATGATGAGGCTGGTGCAGAGTCCACTGATTGACATAGTCCGTCTTAGGGTTTCCCCTTGTCCAGTTTTCCGCTGCAAGCATAAAGCTGAGGTGGTTGATTCATCTACTCCATTTTCCATCTTTTTTTTGATTAATGCTTTGATTCCTCCATTTTGTTCAGGGGAATCCCCCTAAAAAAAACCTTTGAGGCATTCCCAGTCCAGGCTCCTACATGTACTACTAGTAAGCACAGTGCCCGCCACCGTCCATCACTCCGATCAGCTGATGGTTTTAACCCCTGGGTTGGTTCTCTTCTGAGCCCCGACCTCTATTGGAACCAATGAGTATCGCATCTCTCCCCGGCTCTGCCCATCACACTCTCGTCCCTCACCTAAACCAGTGGGAGGAGTGCTGGTCGGGTGTCAGTGTGCTGATTTCTTAAAAAACCAGAAATTTACTTTTCATGATCCAGCAACCCACTATGGTATGTATATCCAACAAACATGAGCATGTCAAATCAGATATCTGCGACATCATATTTACAGCAGCACCACTCAAAACAGCCCCCAAAATTGGAATCCAACAAAGTGGGGCAGCCAAGACATGAACTGGCATCCACATGGGATCCCGGCACACGCACAGCAAGGACTTTAGCCACTAGGCTACCATGCTGGGCCTTTTTTAAAAAGAGTCTGAAATCTATACATATGCAAACATCAAATTCTAAAGGCTTAATGTTTAAAATGTCCTACAGCTCTCTACTGCACAGTCTCCACACATGCATGCTTTGTCAGAGGATTCGATGCTGGCTCCTACACTACTATTATCCCAGCAACAACACAGTAAGGGAAGCTAAACTCAGCAAAAAACACATCTAAGTTTCCAAGGCATTTATTTTTAGGTTGGGGAAAAAAAAAACCCCACAACCTTAGGCAGTGCCCTTTTTACATGGCTTGTGTGATCTCCTGTAATTTGAAAGGTGTCAGAGATAAATATAACACACTCTCCTCCTAGGATGGCACAGTGAGATCATTAGAGAACATTCAGCCGAGATGAAGGGGCAACCAGCCACACAGGCACTAGGGACAAAGTGGTTCACACTCGAAGTCAATTAAAGATCATACTATAGATCACTGCATACAGCCAGCAATTGGTTATGTCAGAGAATTTTACTGCTAGTTTTAAAAAAAATAAAATCAACTCAGCTGCAGCACAATGTGCACTGGCCCCACCTACGTTTGCTACAGTCACCTCTACACATCCATCTGTGCCCTCTAGGTCTAGGACAATTACTCCAGCTTCTCCTTCCAAGCCTTTTCCTGAGGGAAAACAACAGTCAAGACTACTTAAGAAAAAACTATAATGCAAAGGGCAGGCAGAGTTCATCCATTTAATTTTAGGTCAGTTACCAGGTTTTTCTTGAACCCTGGCCAGGGTTATTCTGGTACTGGCATAGAGAACTCGTTTTGTATGGGTGTGCGTTAAATTAAAAACAAACAAAACTCTCACACCAAGCACTCACAGAACATGCCCCTAAGTCAGATCCCTGCCTGCTAGGAAGTTCTGCTGAAGATGGGGATTTCCCTCAGTACAGAAAGGGATGTGGCAGCACCTACAGAACTGCTATTTCAAATACTCTACCACCACCTCCTCCTTACAGAAGAGTAAGCAATGCTAGAGAATTCTACCTTTGAGAGGCCTAAGGTGACAGAGACCAAGCTAAGCTCTCCTTTGAGAACTGTTTTAAATACAGATAAGATACTTACAATAGCATGTTAACTCCACTTAAGGAATATGGTTCATTTGTTACACAAGCAACCATTTTTCCAAGGGAAAATAGTATGCTCATCAAATCAATAAAAAATCCTGGAGTCAGTACTGCAGAATAGCCAGTTAAGCCACCACTTGCTGGAGTACTGGTTTGAGTCCCGGCTGTATCACTTCTAATCCAGCTCCCTACTAATGCACTTGGGAAGAGAGTGGGCCATGGCCCACATGGAATTTTTGGCTCCTGCTTTCAGCCTGCCTCAGCCGTGGCTGATGCAGACACTTGGGGAGTGAACCAACAGATGGAAGATCTGTCACTCTGTTTTTCAAATAGATACATATTAAAAAACAAAAACCTAGCCTTGGGCTTTGCCAATCAGTGGCAGTAAAGTGAGTCAACAGGATGAGGACAAAAGTCAAGATCTCTGTCCTACATCAGGAAGGGTGACATTTAAACCACCAGAAGAGATTTGCAAACTAATTTCTGAAAATTGAGATCAGATCTTTAAAATACAAAGTGAAGGTAGCTTCTGAGTCACAGCACGGTCCCTGGAAAGCTCATATTCCACACAGTTCAGATTATTTCTTCCCAGCTACCTGTCACAGCTACTTACTTCCTCATACCATGTACTTTTTCATTGTAAGCTTAGGAGGCAAAGAGCCCAGTTTTAATCATTTCTGTACATTTATTAGTGCCTAAAACAATTTCATGAATATAGTTTAATACTCAACATTTATTAGTTGGGTTCAGATGAATCTAGCACAAAAGGCCTGGTTAAGTAGAAAATAAAAACTACAGTTTAAAAGGTGGCCTGTCCAAAGGAAATACTTATCTAAACTGTTAGAAGCAAAGAAAAAGAAAAAAATAAAGATGAACTGCTAGCTTTTGCAAGAAAGAGATAAAATGTTTCTTAAAGTAAAATTAAGTAAAGGAAGTACCAGTTTCCTCTCATAAGATTCTGAAAAGATAAAAGCATGTCCGGTTTGAATGATAATGTATTACAGGCCAGAGAAACAACAGGTGAAGAAAATCAGAAAGCAACAACCAGGATGCTGTCCACTGTTCAGGGCAGAGGGAAGCAGACGTGGCTACTCGCACAAAGGCTTTAAAAGCAATGCTCCACTTCCTGTCCAGCTGCCTGCTAGTGCACCTGGGAAAGCAATGGAAGATGGCTCAGTGCTTGGGTTGCATCTACATGGGAGGCCCAGAAGAAGCTCCTGGCTCTTGGTTTTGGCTTGGCTCAGTCCTGGCCATTTGAGTGAACCAGCAGATGAGAGATTTTCTTTCTCTCTTTCAAATAAATAAATTTAAAACTAAATAAACCAAGGGAGGAGACAACATCATCTACTTGTTCTTTATTGCAGATACTCTCCCACTCCTTCTCAGGTTCACGGATTGCCGAGTTAACTGGTGACACACAAGGCAGTGTGACACTCAGTGTCACCACTCACAGCTGCCTTGGGGACGGCCTTGGCCAGAATCCTCACCAGGGTCATACCCAACACCAACAGTGAAGAACAGCAGGCTCTCGTCTAACACACCCTCTCAAAGATCAGTGAGCTGGTTTTAATCCACTGGGTGGGAATTCATAAAGGCCCCTGAATGAAAAATACCAAGATTCAAAAAGAGATCACCATTTTGTACAGATCAACAAGCTGATGCTAGAAGTTATAAGTATGTGGAAATGTAACGGATCTGCAGCAGTCAGAACAATTTTGCAGAAGAACAAAGTTGGAGGATGCACACTACCTAATTCCAAAACTTACTATAATGTTTACGTAAAAGAATACAACAGAATTCAAAGTCCAGAGATAAACTGTTACAATTAAGACCAGTTGATTCTGCCAAGGGAATTCAATTTGAAATGGTTTTTGTGACCAGTGTTCCTAGGACAACTAGATAGACATGGATCTTATTTTTTTGTTTTTTAAAGATTTATTTATTTATCTGAAAGTCAGGATTTCAGAGAGAAAGAGAATGCTGATTCACATCCCAAATGACCACAAAGGCCAGTAATGAGCCAGTCCAAAGCCAGGAGCCAGGAGCCTCTTATAGATCTCCTATTTTGGTGCACTGTCCCAAACACTTTCGTCATCCTGCACTACTTTCCCAGGCACATTAGCAGGGAGCTGGACGAGAAGAGGAGCCACTGGAACTTGAACCAGTGCCCACATGGGTTGTTGGTACCAAGGGCAGATGTTTTACCCACCGCACCACGGTTCTAGACCTCTAAAAACTTTCTTCTAGAAGAGGTATTTAGATCCTTATACCCCACACCATATGAAAAATTAACTTAAAAAGGTACAGAGGCATATACATGCAAAACAAACTATGATCCTATAGATCAAACATGAGAAAGATACTTCGGAACTGAAGTAAGCAAATTTTTTTCTTTATAATTTATAATACCAAAAAAGAATGATCTCTTTTTTAAAAAAATCAGTAAGTTAGATTTAATTAAAATATTTGCTCTTGAAAAGATATCATATAAGAAAATGAAGACAAATCACATACTGGGGAAAATATTTGCAAATCATCTATCTGATAAAGGACTTGTCTCTAGAATAAAGAATTCTTACAACTTAATAAAAAAATTTTTTAAGATTTATTTATTTTTATTGCAAAGTCAGATACACAGAGAGGAGGAGAGGCAAGGAGGAAGATTTTCCGTTCGATGATTCACTCCCCAAGTGGTCGCAACAGCTGGTGCTGTGCCAATCCAAAGACAGGAGCCAGGAACCTCCGCCAGGTCTCCCATGCGGGATAAGGTCCCAAGGCTTTGGTCCATTCTTGACTGCTTTCCCAGGCCATAGGCAGGGAGCTGGAAGGAAATGGAGCAGCCGGGATACGAATTGGCACCCATATGAGATCCCGACAGATGTAAGGCTAGGGCTTTAGCCACTAGGCTACCATGCTGGGCTCTGTTAATTTTTATTGAGTTGTGGGCCCGGCGGCGTGGCCTAATGGCTTAAGTCCTCACCTTGAATGTGCTGTGATCCCATATGGGCACCGGTTCTAATCCCAGCAGCCATGCTTCCCATCCAGCTCCCTTGCTTGTGGCCTGGAAAAGCAGTCAAAGATGGCCCAATGCCTTGGGACCCTGCACCTACGTGGAAGACCAAGAAGAAGCTCCTGGCTTTGGATCAGCTCTGCTCTGACTTTTGCAGCCACTTGAGGAGTGAACCAGCAGATGGTATATCTTTCTGGATCTCCTTCTCTTTGTAACTTTGACTTTCCAAGAAAAATAAATAAAGCCTTTACAAATCGATGCCCATATAGGATCTCAGTGCATGCAAGGTGAGGATCTTAGCCTCTAGGTTACTGTGCTGGGCCCCTTAAACAAATAAATGCTTTTCAAAACCCACCGAACTGTATACTTGCAAAAGATGTTTAAGATGAAGATTGTGACTTCCATCCCAGGCTTCCTTTTTTTTTTTAATTTAGCTTACTTTTGTCTGAAAGGCTGATTCATCAAGAGAAGGAGAGACAGAAAAAGATCTTCCATCTGCTGCTTCACTCCCCCAGACAGACAGATCTGGGCCAGTTCAAAGCCAGGAGCCAGCAGCTTCTTTCAGGTGCTCCATGTGGTTGCAGGAGCCCAATGACTTCAGCCATTCTCCACTGTTTCCCAATGCCACAAGAAGGGAACTGGATTGGAAGTAGAGCAACATCCTGGACTTGAACCAGCATACATATGGGTTGCTGGTACCACAGATGGATGCTAGCTCAATATTTCCTTTTGTACATATAATTTTTTTCTGTCGTTTTTATTTCATTTTTAATTTTATGGTACAATTCCATAGGGTCTGGGATACCACCCCCTAACTGATTTGCCCCATATTATTACAATCTGTCAATTTTACAATGGGAAAATTAGTATAACCATACACACATTAAAATGCCACTGATCCTTGGGGCCAGGGTTATGGCACAGTGGATTAAGTCACTACCCAGTCCCAGCTGCTCTATTTCGGATGTTGTTCCCTGAGAGTATGCCATAGCATCCCAATGCCACAGGTAAAGGCTTAGCTTGCTATGCCATGGTGCCAGCCCGTATAACTAAATCTTTAAAACAAAAATAAAATATCATCCATCCTTGAAGGTTGCAAAAGATGGTAATGGAAGCAGACATGTCCATAATCATGCTCTGCCATTTCTCATCTGTGAGATGGGAATAATTTTCTTTCCGCTATCAGAATGGTTATAAGGAAAGATACAAGGATATGTATAAAATACTACCAGTCCCTGGCACAGGACAGGCACTGAAGAAACCAAGTTCATGTTCCCTTTTTCTATCCCTTCGTAAATCAGTACAACTGAACTCTAAGTGTTCCACAGCCACCCAAGCTTTTCAAACATGTGTGTGTATGTACACACACACACACACATACCCCATCCACACACTGGGCAAATCTTTCTCATCACTGCCATCCACACATTAGTATTCCTTTGAAACTGTTGTGGCTTCAACAGCTGAAGGAACATGAATGAAGATGCATCTTCAGTTCTGGCCAGGTTGTCCAAAGTTCTCTGGATGGGAGAACAGATAACTGAGCTGCCAGAGAACAGGCTATCCTTGTCTGGAGGCAGAGCCTTAAAAGGAGACCTGCCGGGATGAGCTTGGAGCCCAAGCTGCTAAGCAAGTTCGGATGCTCCGGCTCCTAAGGAGTGCTGGTCAGCAAACGCTAACATCTAGAAGCAGCAGGACAACCTTGGTGATGCAAGACAAGTGGTTTTCCAACTCAATGATGCCGGCAGACAGAGGAGCTCAGAGTTGCCAGGTTCAGGAGACTGAAGATTTCCAATGCGATCCTCCTTGATTCTTACATAAAGAAGTGAGTGGAACCTGCTATTCAAACTAGCATTACACTGACAGTGGCAGTTTTCCACTAAGTACAGCCCAACCTTCATCTGTCTGTTATACTAACATTTTCCTCACTCAGGCCCTAGCAACACTTTTAGTCACTTAAGCCACAGAATCAGAATCAGAAGAAGAAGAAAAGACTATTGTGTGCATTTCAGGTACCTACTTCATTGGGCTCAAGATCTTAAATGCCTTCTCTAGCAACTGTGAGGTCTGGACTTGCTGCTCAGAGCCCACTCATTCATTTATCCAAGTCACAACTCCAAGCAAAGGGCTTAGCAACCACTGCAGGCTGAGTCCACTTAAAAATCACCTTTCCCTGGGGCACATTATAGGAGACTTGTTCTCTATTTTAAATTTCTTTAAACATAATTACCCGTTTAAAGCAAAAACAAAAACCAACCAACACCCCACCATAAACAACACACTCTAGAGTATATCATCTGCACGTGTATACACTTGTGTAAAACACATGACAACAACTCCACAGAGATCAGAAGGAAGTGAATGTGAAAATGTTATTGCAAGAATCTTACACTATATCTGAATTGCTATACTATTAACTGGGAGCACTCTGTAACAAATTAAAGATGCATATTGCAAAACCGAGAGGCACCACTTTAAAAAAAAAAAAAACAGGTAAAACTTTTAGCCCACAGGGGAGATAAAACAGGATAAGAACATTTCTTGGCCCAAATGAAGATAGGAAAAGAAGAAAGGAAAGAGATGAAAGAGAGGAAACAATCAAGAATGGCTAAGTCACACTCTATCACAGTAACATTGCATGAGCACGAAATGGGAACACAGTTAAAAGGTAAAGACTTTCAGGCCAGATTTTTTAAAAAGCAGCATCAAATTATGTATTTATTTATTTTTCATTTATTATTATTATTATGATACAGTTCCATAGGCTCTGGGATTTCCCGTCCCCCAAGAGCTCCCCACCCCGCACTGATTTCCCCTCTGGTATTACAATGGGCAGTCCTTCATGAACAGTCATAAGTCCATCATTCCACTATTGAAGTGTTTCCCGACACTGTAGGCATGGACAATGCGGGAGAGTCCAGCATCCTACTGTCAGACTATATATAGTTAACTGCTTCACTGGGAGTTCATCTTTGGTCTGGATGCAGAGATGCTTACTGCACTACGCCTCCACTCCTGGACATGGCAGTCTCCGCTACACTTTTATTATACACCTCCTTAAATACAGAGCCAGAAAACACAATACACAATAAGAAGAAAAACAGATAGCTTACATTAACATAAAGTTAAGCAACATGCTACAGATTGGCCAGTGGGTCATTAAAGTAATAAAAAGAGGGCCTGGCGGTGTGGCTTAGCGGCTAAAGTTCTCGCCTTGAACGCCCCGGGATCCCATATGGCGCCGGTTCCAATCCCGGCAACTCCACTTCCCATCCAGCTCCCTGCTTGTGGCCTGGGAAAGGCAGTCGAGGATGGCCCAAAGCTTTGGGACCCTGCACCCGTGTGGGAGACCCGGAAGAGGTTCCTGGTTCCTGGCATCGGATCGGCGCGCACCGGCCCGTTGCGGTTCACTTGGGGAGTGAATCATCGGATGGAAGATCTTCCTCTCTGTCTCTCCTCCTCTCTGTATATTTGACTTTGTAATAAAAATAAATCTTTAAAAAAAAATAAAGTAATAAATAGAAAAGAAAAAACCTTGTAGAAATTGATGCTACTGCATAATCCATGAAGCACTGAAGAAATGACAAGAGAGACAAGAATATCAATGCTCACAAGACAATAGCAAAAACAGTGTTGAAAGGGCCGTTCACAAAAATCAGGTACTTACAAGCAAAATGTCTCTATTAATGAATCACAAGGACTTGTTGAAAAAGACACAAATGAATAGGAAGTGTGAAAAGTTAAAACTCACAGCAAGAATAACTGGATCTGAAACCAAAAAACTGTAAATTGAAGTTGAAATTTAAAAAAAAAACATAAATTGAAACAAGAAATAGCCATTCCCTAAGAAGATAAGCAAAACAACCTCTCCACCATTTTAACATTGAGCATCACAAGAGAACAATCACTTAAAACTTGAAAGAGAAATGGTTCCAACTTTCTGCTCTTTACACGAGTCATGACACTGTTGACACAGGCAATAGTAGAGACTCTAATTTTTCATTTTCTGGTATATTTAGAGGATTCTTTGGGTGTCTACCTTCATTTGTTAATAGAGATGCATTCTGTTGGTTTTCCTTGCTTCCTGGTACTCTGGTCTCCATTACATCCTTGTTTTTTGGGGTTGCATGTATGTTTTTAATCTTTTTTGTTTTGTATTAGTGCAAACATATGATAATCTGTCTTTTTGGGATTGGCTCATTTCACTTCTCCAGTTGAGCCCATTTAGATGCAAACCACAGAATTTCATTCTTTTTACTAAGTAATATTCCATACAGTAGATGTATCAGTTTATTTATCAAATCCTCTTTCAATGGGCATCTAGGTTGTTTACACATTATAACCTAGATGCCCAAATTATTTCTTTTGTGTAGGAAAACCTCTTTAAACAGAAATAGGCCAAAAGTGAAGGGATAGGAAAAAATAATCATGAAAAAAACTCATCAAAAAAAAAAAAAAAAAGTTGAATGGGGCCAGTGCAACAGTGTAGCAAGCTAATCTTCCACTTGCAGTGTGGTAACTTTTTGAGTCCTGCCTGCTCCACTTCTCAATCCAATTCCCTGCTTATGGCTTAGGAAAGCAATAAGAGGATAGTCCATACTCTTGGGCCTCTATACCTATGTGGGAGACCCAGATGCAGCTCCCAGCTCTTAGCTTTGGATCAGCTCAGCTCTGGCCATTGCAATCATTTGGGGAGTGAATTCACAGATGGAAGATTCTCTCTCCCTTTCTCTCTCTGATTTTCAAGTTAAATAAATAAATCTTTTTTAAAAAAGCTGAAAACACTATGTGAATATCCATACTTCCTGAGGCCGACTGAAACACCCCTGTCTGTGACACACAGACAGAAAACCAGGGCACCTCAGGGATTTCTAAGAAACACAGCCCTGACTGACAGCAGCGATGCAACAACACACCTGACTAAGCAGAAAGCAATCTTTGCCAACACATACGGACATTCATCAAGCTTGGGCGCTTTCTGGGTTGTTAAGGCAAATGCTGAAAACAGTGAAGGGCATTCAAGCTACTAAACTATGTCCTCTGATCACAAGAGAATTAAATTAAAAACCGACATTTAAAAAAGTATTCAGAAAATTGCCCAACATATTTGGGAATTTTCAAAGATACTTCTAGTAATCCATGAGCTGCAGGAGAAAAAAGTTACAATAAAAATTAGAAAATATATTGAAATTACAATAAAAATTAGAAAATATATTGAAGTGGAAAAAACCAAAAGCACAACATACTAAAAATTATGGTCTATATACTTTGAAAAAGCTCGTGAAGTCTTTATAGCGGTCAACTTTTGTGGGACAGCAGGTAAAGCTACCTACCACTTATGATGCCAGCATCACAAATGGGCACCAGTTTGAGCTCCAGTTACTACATTTCCAATCCAGTTCATTGCTAATGTCCTGGGAAAAGCAACGGAAGGTGGCTCAGGTGTTTGGACCCCTGCCACCAACATGGTAGACTCATCTGTACCTCCTGGCGCCTGTCTGTTGAGGCCTTCTAGAGAATGAACCAGTGAATGGAAAACTTTCCAGCTCTCTGTAACTCTTTTTTTTAAAAAAAGTTTTTTAAAGGTATTTACAGAGAACTGATAGCGTTAACTAATTCTATTTCTTTTTTTTTAATAAAGGTTTAAAAGTCAATGACCGGGGGCCCGGCACGGTGGCCTCGTGGCTAAAATTCACACCTTCAATGCACTGGGATCCCATATAGGCTCCGGTTCTAGTCTCCGCAGCCCTGCTTCCCATCCAGCTCCCTGCCTGTGGCCTGGGAAAGCAAGTTAGGGACAGCTCAAGGCTTTGGGACCCTGCACCCATGTGGGAGACCCAGAAGAGCTCCTGGCTCCTGGCTTCGGACTGGCTCAGCTCCAGCCACTGCGGCCACTTGGAGAGTGAACCATCGGATGGAAGACCTTCCTCTCTGTCTCTCCTCTTCTCTGTATATCTGCCTTTTCAATAAAAATAAATAAATCTTACAAAAAAAATCAATGACCTAAGCTTCAATCTTAGGAAATTAAATGAAGAACAAACTAAATAAAAAGGAGAAAATAAACAACAGAAATCAACAAACTAGCAGACAGAAATACGCTAGGGAAAATCGATGAAACCAACAGCTGGTCCTTTGAAGCAATTAACCAAATTGATAAATCTCTAGACAGACTAATCTACAAAGAGAGAAGATACAAATATCAATGTTGGGATGAAAGGAGGGTCATCGCTAATGAGCCCACAGTCATTAAAATGCTAACAAGGAAATAACGCACACAACATCGTGCTAACAAATTCAGCAACACAGACAAAACAAACTACCTGAATGCGGCAAACTTCTAAAGCTTATTGAATTAAGAAACGGATGACCTAGCTATATCTTTTCTTTCTTTTGTTTTTTTTAAGACTTTATTTTTACTACAAAGTCAGATATACAGAGAAGAGGAGAGACAGAGGGGAAGATCTTCCATCCGATGGTTCACTCCCCAAGTGAGCCGCAACGGCCAGTACTGTGCCGATCCGATGCCGGGAACCAGGAACCTCTTCCGGGTCTCCCACACGGGTGCAGGGTCCCAAGGCTTTGGGCCGTCCTCGACTGCCTTCCCAGGCCACAAGCAGGGAGCTGGATGGGAAGTGGAGTTGCCGGGATTAGAACCGGCGCCCATATGGGATCCCGGGGCATTCAAGGCGAGGACTTTAGCTGCTAGGCCACGCCACCGGGCCCATCTTTTCAAAGAAATTAAATGTGGGCCTGGCACAACAGCCTAGTGGCAAAATCCTCACCTTGCATGTGCTGGGATCCCATGTGGGCACTGATTCCTGTCTTGGCTGCTCCATTTCCCATTCAGCTTTCTGCTTGTGGCCTGAGAAAAGCAGAAGAGGATGGCCCAAAGCCTTGGGACTCTGCACCTATGTAGGAGACCCAGAAGAAGCTCCTGGCTCCTGACTCCTGGCTTCGGATCAGTTCAGTTCTGGCCATTGCAGCCCCTTGGTGAGTGAACCAGCACTTGGAAAATCTCGATCTAAATCTCTCTCTTTTCCCTGTCTGTCTCTATCTCTCCTTCTCTCTAATTCTTTCAAATAAACGAATAAACTCTTACAAAAAATGTTTAGCAAATCCAAGTTTCTGTAACATATAAATCGTGACAAGCTGGATTAGTTTAGTCTTTGAAATTCATCATGTTAGGGTAACAGAGAAAAATCTTATGATCACCTCAATCTATCATCTGATAATGTCCAGTAGCCATAAAAGTTACTCTCAGCAAACTTGAACTACGCAGGAATCTGCAAAAACCCTACAGCTGGTAGCATCACCCTTAATAACATGAAACTGAAAGTGCCAAGAATATCTGCTCTCTACTTCTCGCCACTGTTGACAGAGATCCTAGTCAACACCAGGAAACAAGACTCACAGGCTGGCAAAGACACGAGACGGTCAGGATCACAGGGAGAAGACAAGATGTGAGGACCAGTAAGTCAATCCAGCAAAGTCACAGAAGATACATCAAAATACAAGTCACTTCTACTTACACGTAGGTGGCAACAATCTATGGGAAAATGAACTTTCATAATCAACAAATGTGGCACCAAAAGCACTGGCAAAAACTGTATGAAAGGTAATCTAGATTATCTCAAAATAAAGATTTCTGTGCATTACAGGATGTGAGAGAATATAAAGGAAACTGACAGAATTAAGTTATTTGCAGAATTATTTGTAAGGCCTGTATCTGATAGGGGTTAATATCCAGAATACATAAAGAATGTCTACAATTCAATAATAAAAAAATCACCCAATTTAAAAAATGGACTGCGTATCTCAACAACATCCCTATTACCTATTATTAAGTATGTATTTCTTTGAAACACAAAATAACAGAAAGGGAGAAGGAAGAAGAAAGGAAGGACAGAAGAGAAAAAGAGGGAAGGAGAGAAAGATCTTCCACACAGTAATGGGGAGTGAATCATCAGATGGAAAATATTTCTCTGTTTCTCCTCCTCTCTCTATTTATCTGACTGCAATAAAAATAAACACATCTTTAACGAAAAAAAGAAAGAAATACACATTTCGGAGTCAGCAGTGTGTTTGTGGTATTTACAGCCACCAGCTTCAGTGACTTCACCATGCTTGTCACAAAAACAGAATGAGAATTAGTACAAAGGCTTTCACACCTTGCAACATTGGAAGTATGCAAGGGAGGGGGAATCAGCAAAGCAGGTCAATGAGAATGGCAGAAAGAACATTAGGTAAGCGTGGTTATCCTGGAAGCAAGCAATGAAAGCGTTAAAGGAGCCGGGCATGCCAGTGTGCATCAGAAGCTGGGGCCTTTCCCACTTGGGCACTGAGAATGGGCCACTGGATTCCGCAACAGGAAGTCCTTCGTGACCTTGATAAAAACAGTTCTCAACTGAGCAGTGAGGACAAACATGAGACTGAAATGTTGTGCAGGAGAATGAATGGAGAAAAAGCAGAAACTCAAGGACAGAGAATTCTCCAGGAACTTTTCTTTAAACAAAAGGAAGTTGCAAAATGGGGGCAGCATCTGTTGGGGAAGCAGAATAAAGAGATTTAATTTGTTCGTATGGTTACTTTCAAGATGGAAGAAATAGCAGAAGTTTGTGGACTGATAGCAATGTACCACTGGAGAAGCCAGAGACAACTAGAAAACGATGGTTTTGACTTGACAAAGAAAAATGAAAAACTACTACCACGTGTACACCGGCTCTCGTGAGGAGCATGGACAACTTGTATAGCTACGGGAAAGTGGAAAACAGCAGTGATGCCAGTCAGTGTGTGGACACAGCCACAGGTGCCAGTTTTCTCAATGAAACAGGAAGTTAAGGTCATCAGCAGAGACTAAGGAGGGATTTTTGGGAAGAAGGAGAGCATATGGTGCAGTCCTCTGGGAAGCTGGAATTACAGCAGGACCTACATGCAGTGTGGAGGGCCAGTCTGAGCTCAGCAATCATGGTGAGGGGGGGCAACGTGTCTCTTCCAGCCCAGGGGTACCCACAGCGCAGGCAGAGGTTTGCAGTTCACCAGAGCTATGATGCAGCCAAGCCAATGTGACCAAGCAAAACAGAAGGAAGAGGTTCAGGGGGTCACGTGTCAGTTACTAAAATGACTAACCACGGGATTTAAACTTCTCAAGGACAAAGTGCCCACATGAGAGCTGAGACACTGAAAGGAGGAAATGGGCCAGTGGACTGTCGGCTGGGCTGGACTCAAAGAAGGCGGACAAGCCTGACGGGACAAGAGGCAGGAAAGTGAAGTCACGGGCAGCAGCTCTCATGGCTGGACGTGGTAAGGAATGAACTATTCCAAGCACGTCTCACCTCTGTGTCTGCTCTTGTTCAGTGAGGTTAGACTTCTTACAAAAAGTTTTCCTCCCTACCTGAGTTGTCCCTTCATCACAAAGATGTAATGTACCTTAAGCATTCCTACAGTCGTTACATTTACAAGATGTGTCTACAATAGAACTCAAAAGAATCTCACAGGCTTATAACTCATGAAAAGATTAGAGAACTAAAAGATTCTCAAAGATTAATTTCTGGTGGCCAAACAGGTTACGATTTAATATTGCAACACAATGCTCCATCATTGAGTAGCGCCACACTGTTCAGTTGTACGACACTGGACAAGTTCCCTAAAGACTGGGTTCACAGTCCTCATCGGTAAAGCTGGGCTCACAGTGGGCACCGGGGGAGGATGCCAAGACCGAAAATGTGTTAGACATGGAGCCTGTGCCTAGCACTTTGGAAGTATAAGATACATGTCTGTTTTAGTAATATTACACAGTACTGTGCTATGACTACTTATGTCTTCTTTGAAAAGATGCATTAACTAACAAAAACAGACTGTTAACAAAAGCAACAGTTCAGTAGGGAAGAGTTCAAACACTGAAGGACTGAGCCTGGCTGAAGCTCAAATCATTACAGAGATTTTCCAAGTGCTTTTCCTCATCTGTTCCTGTTCCTCCACTTCCTGAGAGCATGGCAGGAATGACACATGCCATCCAAAAGGGCTCGGAGCTCACGGTAACTGCACACGGTAACCCAGCCGCTTGGCTGAGAGGTCCAACTTCATTCTAAACTTTGTTTCCAGCCTTTGTGCTATAATCTGGCTCTTGCCCACATGGTAGGCCTCAGCCAACACCAACATTTCAAAGTAAACAATCCAAAACCTTAGAAAAAGGTACATTTTCATATTAGAAATATTGGGAATATTCAGAGATCAGGGTTACTGATCATTTTTTAACTTCCTGGGTTTCTGCAGGAAGAGGAAAATATGGATACTTGCTGACCTGTCTCTTGACAGCTACCCAAATGGATACAAACCTAAACTCCCCTATGCTGTCCAATCCCAGACAGATGTCCAGGCCCCGGTGGGTGTAGGCCCCGGTCTCCCAAGGGTTAACTCCACAGCTTAGCTTGTTTCCAAGGGGTAACAGCATGGGCAATCTTGGCCTAATGCATTTTAGCCCCTGGCTTGACTACAAGTTACTCTTCCCTGCTTCCTCTTTGTTTAGATGCCCCAAGGGGAGCTTAAGTGTTGCTTGAACATTGGGATAATACTGGGAGGGACCAGGCAGACTATAAAAGATGCAGGCTGACCCCAAATAAACAGCATTCTGTTTACAAGAGTGACCCACTGCATGTTGTCTTGTGTTGTTTTGTGTGTTGTCTTTTCGTAACCCTAGTCTCTCAGCTCGGCTCGGGGTACGCGGCAACGCGGGCGTTGCCGACAGGTGGGCTGCTGAAGGCCCCCTCAGCACACTGCCCATGTGACGGTTTCTCCTTGCAGCAGCCCAAGAAGGCACAATCACCTGTGTGCAGACCATGAAGAGCTGCCTCTTAAGCTGACGGTCATACTGTTCCCTCACCCCCACACTGCAGGCAGCTTTCTGTCAGAGTGGCTCAGACTGTGGATCCAAGATAAAAATGTTTTATGCCGTAGTCTAGCCACTGGCAGAAGTCATTACCACACCAGAGGGAAAAATGGAAAGAAGCAAAGAATTCTGCAACAAGCTAGACATTTTTGGATTCCTTTTGAACTGAGGGCTGGAGAAAGGAATGGTCTGGCTTCTTTGTTTACCACAAACCCTCCACAGCTGGGACTGAGATCTATGCTCCTTTAAGCTTGCAAGTTGATTGCTCTGAGAACAGTGAGCTTACAGGAGCGACGATGTGATCTCTGCCTATGTGATTCCTGAAACAGTGTACAGTGGGGCGTGTTGTATCCCATACTGGAGGGATGGATCCAAGTCCTGCCAACTCCACTTCTGATCCATCTTCCTGCTAATGCATCCTGGGAGGCAACAGACGTTAGTTCAAGTGTTTGGTCTTCTGCCACCACAATGGGGAGATCCAGATGGAGTTCCAGACTTGCGGCTTCTTTGGTCTGCTCCAATCCTGACTGTTACAGGAATTTGAGAAGTGAAGCAGAGATGAAAATTAGTAAGTGAATGTTAATGACTGGAGTGGTAGCACAGCCAGTAAACCTACAGCTCACTTACAGATCACCTCCCAACTGCTCCACTTCCAGTCCAGCTCTCTACTAACACTCCAGGAAATAAACTGGAAGAAAGTCCAAGTCCTTTGGCCCCTGCTATCCATGTGGGAGACCTGGAAGAAGTGGCTCACGCCTGGCTTCAGCCTGCCCCAGGCCATTTGGGGAGTAAACCAACAGATGGAAGATGTCTCCATTTCTCTGTCTTTTTCCTCTGTAACTCAAACACGCAAATATTAAAAAAAAAAAAAAAAGAACGCTGAAGAGATTAAATAAAAGCAGAAGTGTGAAAGGACAAGCAAGGTATGCACTCACCCCAGAACAAAGGGCTAAGGACACCTCAGCAAAGGGACAGCAGGGCCTGCGGAAGACTAGCAGTGACTACACTGATGAAGTTCCCCATCAGCAAAACGTCGGGGAGAACTCCTGCTTCCAGATTTGTGCAAAATATGAAAAAGGCTGATGTAGAACAACCACGCCTGTTTCCATGGAGCACCAACGGCGCATCCTTTCCATTCCCTCATTTGCCTCGGGGCATCTTTTTTTCCCTACAACTTCTTTATTCTTCCTTCTACAAATGCGGCTTTTCAATTCTTGCTCAACCCTTCCCTTTTAGTTTATAAATCATTTTGTTCTTTCAGAAAGAACTCCAAGCCACCTTTGCCATCCCTCCAAAAATTGCTGGAAGGAACCCAGTGCTGATCCATTTTCCACAGTCAGTTCACTCTGTTTTCTGTCTTACCATCCTTCCTCATGGGTACCTTCTTGAACATTTACTGAGGTATCTACTCTGTGCCATGGGTAATAATGGTCATAATAGTTTTTTTTTAAGTTTTATTTATTTTTATTGCAATGGCAGATTTACAGAGAGGAGGAGAGACAGAGATGATGATCTTCCGTCCAACAATTCACTCCCCAAGTGACCGCAATGGCCGGTGCTATGCCGATCCAAAGCCAGGAGCGAGGAACCTTCTCCAGGTCTCCCATACGGGTGCAGGGTCCCAAGGCTTTGGGACGTCCTGGACTGCTTTCCCAGGCCACAGGCAGGAAGCTGGATGGGAAGCAGGGCCGCCGGGATAAGAACCAGTACCCATATGGGATCTCAGCTCGTGCAAGGCAAGGACTTTAACCACTACACTATCACACCGGGTCCTCACAGATTTTTTTAAAAACTTACTCAACAAATATATCAGCAACACCAACATCCTTTCTCTGACAAGCAACTCCAATCCCAAATCCCTAGCAAGGGAGAGCCAGTGGATTATCTCACAGGTCAGTTCCGGGCATTTGTGTAGACGGTGGGCACCTGGAGTCCAGTGTTAGGAAGCATTCTGGAGCCCCTGCGGACCTCTACAACAAAGTGTGATAAAGTTACAGCAATGTTTGGCAGGGGCAAAGAACAAGTCAGCCTCAGTGCAGCCTACTGGGGCAGGGACTGGGGTGACACACATTGTCCTTAATCTCCCTCTATCTGGAGTCTGGCCACTGTGAAATGTTACTATATTTGAAAACAGGATGAGGATCTGTGGGTGGGAGGGGAGCATAGCTGTCTGTCTCCTTTCTTTTATTTAGAACGTTTAACTATTCTTCCAGCAATTCAAAGCATAATGAGATGACAATTTAACAAGATTTGGGGCTGGTATTGTGCTGCAGCACACAAGCCACAGCCTGCAGTAACTACAGCAGTAACCCTAGAAACATCTATTCTTCGGACTGGCTCAGCTCTGGCCACTGTAGCCACTCAGAGAGTGAACTAGCGGAGGGAAGATCTTACTCTGTCTCTCCTTCTCTCTGTATATCTGCCTTGTCAATAAAAATAACAATAAATCCAAAGCAAGCAAGCAAGCAGAAATGCAGATTGGTCTTCCACCCACTGCTTCACTATCCAAATGGCAGCAACAGTTGGAGCTGAGCCAATCTGAAGCCAGGAGCCAGGAACCTCTTCCAGGTCTCCCACATGAGTACAGGGTCCCAAGGTTTTGGGTCATCCTCACCTATTTCCCCAGGTCACAAACAGGGAGCTAGGTGGGAAATACAGAAAATACAGCAGCTGAGACACAAACTGGTGCCCATATGGGATCCCAGCACTTCAAAAGGGAGGAATTAACCAGTCAAGCCATTGCACCAGGCCCAGCTGCTCCACTTCTGATCCAGCTCCTTGCTACTGGCATGGGAAAAGCAATGGAGAATGGTTGAGGCAGTTGGATACCTCTACCCATGTGGGAGACGGAGATGAAACCCCAACTGCTGGTCTTAGCCTGGCCCAGCCCTGGCTGTTGCAGTCATGGAGGAATGAACTAGCAAATGGAAGATCTCAATCTCTCAACCAATCTCTCTTTTCCCTTTCCCCTCTCTCCCCCTGCCCCGCCCCATGTGTATGTGTATCCCTCTCTATAATAAACTCTGAGCTTCAAATACAAAAATGTATCTTGAAAAGAAACTTTGTGGGCCCAGCGCAGTAGCCTAGTTGCTAAAGTCCTCACCAGGATCCCATTTAGGCACCGGTTCATATCCCAGCTGCTCCATTTTCTACCAGCTCCCTGCTTGTGGCCTGGGAAAGCAGTCGAGGACAGCCCCAATGCCTTGGGATCCTGCACCCACATGGGAGACCTGGAAGAAGGCTCCAAACTCCTGGCTTTGGATTGGCTCAGCTCTGACCACTGTGGCCAGTGAACCAGAGGATGGAAGATCTTTCTCTTTGTCTCTCCTTCTCTCTGCAAATTTGGCTTTCCAATAAAGATACATAAATTTTATTTTTTAAAAAAGCCTATAGTATTACAAGGAATTTCTAATCTGAGCAAAATTTCAAGTCATCTCCCCATACTTCCCAGTCTAAGTTTAATCAGAGCTGGAAATGAAATCAGTAAGCCCATGTAGAGATTCTTCTCTATCCGCTCTCTGTTTACTTGGTTGGCCTCTTTTCTAGATACCAAACTGTAGTCTGGGATCAGCCCTGATGCTCTAAGTCAGTCTCAGAATCCTAGGGGTCTAGTGCTGTGACACAGCAAATCAAGCTGGTAACCAGGGATACCGGCATCACAAATGGGCACTGGCTGCTCCACATCCAGCAGCTCTCTGTTGATGTGCCTTGGAAAAGCAGATGACCCAAGCATACTTCCAAGTATTTAGGCTCCTCCGGATGAAGCTCCTTGCTTTGACTGGACCTTACAGACAGAAAAATCTCTTGCCTTCCCTCTTTCTCTGGGTGGCTCTACTTTCCAAATACATTTTTTGTTTGTTTGTTTTTTAATTCTTAGAATTCTAAATACTTCCTACACATGGGTAGTATAGAATGGTGGTCCCTTTAAGAGAACCTTCCAGGGCCTGGCGGCGTGGCCTAGCGGCTAAAGTCCTCACCTTGAAAGTGCCGGGATCCCATATGGGCACCGGTTCTAATCCCGGCAGCTTCACTTCCCATCCAGCTCCCTGCCTGTGGCCTGGGAAAGCAGTCCAGGATGGGCCAAAGCCTTGGGACCCTGTACCCGCGTGGGAGACCTGGAGGAGGTTCCTGGCTCCTGGCTTCGGATCGGCACAGCACCGACTGTTGCGGTCACTAGGGGAGTGAATCGTTGGACGGAAGATCTTCCTCTCTGTCTCTCCTCCTCTCTGTATATCTGACTTTGTAATAAAAATAAATAAATCTTAAAAAAAAAATCCCTGGGTCCATTCAGTGAAAATGGCCTGTGGATTAAAAAAAAAAAGAAGAACCTTCCAGATTCTGGGCACAAAGAGGTTCATGTGATCCATTTTCTGAAATTACACATTTACCAATTCTGTCTATTGTCTGAATACTGTTGAAGAATGTGGAACAGCAAAGTGGCCAAAAAACTGTTACGCAAGGATGGAAGCATTCTTCATATAAGCTGTCCAACCAGCGCAGCCACTAGTCTTCTGTACCTACAGAGCACTGGAAATGTGGCTGGTGTGACTAAGAAACAAAATAATTAGTTTTTACCCCTTTTATTCATTTAAATTTACTTAACCACCTTGTGGCCAGTGGATCCTATTCTGGCAGTGTAGTCTTGAAGAAGGAAGAGAACAGATTCAGCCTGCCCAGACATGGAAGGCTTTATAAGTCCATCCTGTAACTAACTACCCTCTCTCTGCATATGCTGAGTAGTACAGAGGACAAGTTACCATAGGAACAGATCCCTGCCACAGCTGCCCCCTCCCTCCCCAGAGGTACAATGCTGTGACATTTCCCTCCGTGACTCAGAGCTGCTCTTCCTCTGGCGGTGGGGAACAAAACGATGATGGACTTCCAGCTTCCTGTCTCCCTGTTCACAGTACTTGTTTGCGCCACATTATAGTGCCACAACGATACGGCCTCGTGGAATTTCTGAGCAGAAGAACGCACCAGAGAGCAGCTGGCCAGGCCTCCTTACTTTACCAAAGGAGAAAACATGAGAATACAAGACAGTAACTAAAGGCAGAAACTAAACACACTAAAAAAATCTTTCTAAGGGATTTAAAATGTAGTTCAAACAAACTGAACACTCAGGGGGGCTGGTATGCTGGCTCAACTGGCTAATCTCCCACCTCCAAGCGCTAGGATCCCATATGGGCACCAGTTCATGTTCCAGCTCCCTGCTTGTGGCTTGGGAAGGGAGCAAAGGATGGTCTAAAGTCTTAGGACCCTGCACCCACATGGGAAACCCAGAAGAAGCTCCTGTCTCCTGGCTTCAAATTGCTTCAGTCATGGCTGTTGCAGCCACTTGGGGAGTGAACCAATGGATAGAAAATCTTTATCTTCTCTCTGTAAAGCTGCCTTTCCAGTCAAAATAATCTTAAAATATATAAAACTCAGTGGGTAGGTTAAAAAGTAGATGAAAAAAGAATGCACATTCCGAAAGCAGATATCAGAATAACTCAGAAGGCTAGGGTTATGGCAGGGCATGTTAAGCCGCCAGCATCCCATATCAAAGGGTCAGTGTGAATCGTAGCCACTCTGCTTCTGACCCAGCTTCCTGTCAAGGCACCTGAGAAGGCAGAGGAAGATGGCCAGCATACTTAGGCTTCTGCCACCCACAAGCAAACCCAAAAGGAGTTCTTGGCTTCTAACTTTAGCCTGGTCCACAGGGTTGTTATGGTCATTCTGAGGAACGAACCAGTGAAACGAAAAATCTTTCTCTTGTCCCTCCCTCCCTCTCTGTTACTCTGCCTTTCAAATAAACAGATTTCTTTAAAAAAAAAAAAAAGAGAGAGAGAGAGAGAGAAATTATCCTGAGTGTAGCATATTCAGATAAAGAACTGGAAAATATGAAAGAGTTTAAGAAACATTAAGGGGGCCCGGCGTCGTGGCTTAGCGGCTAAAGTCCTTGCCTTGAACACGCCAGGATCCCATATGGGCGCCGGTTCTAATCCCCGCAGCTCCACTTCCCATCCAGCTCCCTTCTTGTGGCCTGGGAAAGCAGTCGAGGACGACCCAAAGCCTTGGAACCGTGCACCCGCTTGGGAGACCTGGAGGAGGTTCCAGGTTCCTGGCTTCGGATCGGCGCAGCACCGGCCGTTGTGCTTACTTGCAGCGTGAATCACCAGATGGAAGATCTTCCTCTCTGTCTCTCCTCCTCTATGTATATCTGCCTTTCCAATAAAAATAAATAAATCTTTTTTAAAAAAACAAGTAAATAGAGAGGCAAATGAACCCCTGCTAGTGAATAAGCCTTAGAGAAAAATTCTGACATATTCTTGTTCATTTAATTCTTTAGAATTTACCTTGTATTCGCTCCTGCTTCTCCTTTGGGAAATCCTAGAGATAATACGATGAGCTTTCTTATTCTGTCCTTAATGTTTCTTTTTTTAAAAAAAGATTTATTTTATTTTTATTACAAAGTCAGATATACAGAGAGGAGGAGAGACAGGAAGATCTTCCGTCCGATGATTTACTGCCCAAGTGAGCACAACGGTCGGTGCTGTGCCGATCCGATGCCGGGAACCAGGAACCTCTTCCAGGTCTGCCACGCGGGTACAGAGTCCCAAGGCTTTGGGCCATCCTCGACTGCTTTCCCAGGCCACAAGCAGGGAGCTGGATGGGAAGTGGAGCTTCCGGGATTAGAACCGGCGCCCATATGGGATCCCGGCGCCCATATGGGATCCTGGCGCGTTCAGGGCGAGGACTTTAGCCGCTAGGCCACGACACCGGGTCCTATTTACTTGTTTTTTCCACTTTTCTGAACATCAGATTTTAAGGAAGACTAGTGAGGCTAGGATCATCACTGACCCAAAGACATTCTTAGAATGTGAGGAGTGAAGTAGCAGATGGAGGGCCAGCACAGAAGGCTGCTGACACGCACATGAAAAATGCTTCCATCCTGGCAGAAAGCTGAATGGCAGTGCTGTTCTACACCCTTCTGTAGAATATGAAATCTCAAATCCAAGGATAAACAACAATCAAGTCATATAAAAAAATCAAATCAGGAACATATGACCATAAACACACTGAACACTGACAACGGATGGAAGACAAGAAAGCAGCTAAGAGGAAAAAAGAGATTAATGCTTAGAGTTGAGAAGCAGACTTCCTAACTGCAACACTGGCAGATAAAAGAAAAGAAAACATGGTAACATAATCTCACTTCAGAAAAAAGCAAAACTCAGATGTTTATATCCAGGGGACTTATCCAGCGGCTAGGACAAAGCATTTTTAGCCCCCCTTGAAAAAAAAGTTTAGCACTAGCAGCATTTAATATAGCATTTGTCTTTATCTAAAAGAAGGAAATTTAACTTAGAAGGATGATGTAGATGAAGGAACAGTAGGCAAACAAAGCTGGAAGCAGATGGATAAATCCAAACAGACTTCACCCAATAAGAATAGCAGCTACTTACTCAAGGGTATAAAAACAAAATGCAATTGCAACACTGAACTACAGAGAAATGTGAGAATCCAAACTGTGGATTTTTTTTTTAGGAAGACAACAGAGATAATCAGTTAACTGGTTTTATTGACATATGCAAGCCAAAAGTTTTTGTTGTTGTTTTTAAATGTGCAAGACAAGATTTATTGAAGAGTAAGAAAGCTCCTGCTGCAATGACAGGAGGGAGCTCCAAGGGGGCAAATGACCTGAGGAAGTCTGACAGAGAGAGAGAGAGAGAGAAAGATCTGCCATAGTAGCAGGAGGGGACTCCAAGGGAGGAAAAGTCCTCAAGCCAAAAGTTTAAATGAAGCCTCTAAAATAATTGAAAGCTTCCAGATCGTGGCAGGACAGAGGAAAGCAAAGACAGAAGTGTGTCATAAAGAAAAAGCAAATTACCTTACAAAACAGAAAAGCAGAAAAAGTGCAAATAAAATGTGTGGTCAACGGCACAAAGATATAAAATAAGAAAATATTTAATGGATTGTTAAATGAAAATGTTGTCTATTAAATGATATTGAAATAATATATAACTTGCTCAATCATGGTACTCGAACACTTCTGTAGGTGGTTCATTTATTTATTTAGAAAGGCAGAGAGACACACAGAGATCGCCTGACCCACTGGCTCACCTTCCAAGTCTGAAAAGGCAAGGCTCAGCCAGGCCAGGTGCTCCTGCCTGGGCGGCACCTGCAGATTACCCCAGGAGACGGAAATGTTTGCACTCTCCTGTGTTCTCGCTCTCTGCCTTTCAAACAAGTATCTTTCAAAAAGCAATATGTAATCAGAAACCTGATATTTGCAAGTACTTTCCAAGACTGTTGTCACATTTGTCCATGTTTCACTGACCAAAGCAAGCCAGGTGGCCAGGCCTGATAACAGATACAAGCAAACCAGGCAGTGTCCTAATCTCCAAACACCTGTGCTGATCCCATCATTTTAGTAAGATGCATCAATAGAGAAAATCCAAGAGAGCCCTCTGCAAATGTTTTTTTTTTCTTCTAAACAGTTATTTTTTCTAAATTTGAAAGGCAGAGTTACAGAGAGAATGAGAAACTGAAAGAGAGGTCTTCCATCCACTGATTCATGCCCCAAATGGCCACAAGGGCCAGAGCCAGGTTGATCTGAAGCCAGGAGCCAAGAGCTTTTTCTGTGTCTCCAACATGGGTACTGGGGCTGTGAACTTGAGCCATTCTCTGCTGCTCTCAGGCAGGGAGGGAGCTGGATTGCAGGAGCAGCAGCCAGAACACAAACCAATACCCCTGTAGGATGCTGGTGTTGCAGGCAGAGACTTAATCTATGAAACCATGGGCCCTGTTCCTGCTTCCTCTTTCCTAATTCAATTCTTATTTTTCTTCTTTTTTTAATTGGAAAGTCAGATATACAAAGAGAAGGAGAGACAGAAAGGAAGATCTTCTGTCTGTTGATTCATTCCCCAAGTGGCCGCGAGAGCTGGTGCTGAAGTCAATCCGAAACTAGGAACCAGGAGCTTCTTCTGGGTCTCCATGCAAGTGCAGGGTCCCAAGGCTTTGTTTGGGCTAACCTCGACAGATTTCCCAGGCCACAAGCAGGCAGCTGGATGGGAAGCAGGGCGACCAGGACACAAACCAGCGCCCACATGGGATCCCAGTGTGTGACTTTAGCTGCTAGGCTACTGTGCCGATTCCCCCCTACACACACACTCTTTTTCTTACTCTGACACTGCTTATTAGTTCTTACAGTAGAAAGCAAATTAGAAACTGCACAACAATCTTTGTTTTCCTCGTATCCTTACCCTGCATGTTCTGATAGAGGGCTTCTGCTTCATTCCATTCCTAGTTTGTTAAATTAAGAACCAAAAATGACTATTTCATTGAAATTTACCCTTGCATTTATTCAGATTGTCTTCTGGTTTTTGTTCCTTCATTTGTAACTGAAATAACTGCATAAATAGATTTTCAAATATTGAATTATTCTTATATTCTTAAAAAATCTACCCTACTTGGTTACAAGGTATCCTTTTCATACACTGCTAATTCTTTATGTTCATGTTCTCCTTTGAGTTTATGCATGTATTTTAGGAAATTTGTTTATATAGCATTGTTTTCTTCTCATTATTAACTAACATAACCTTTGGTTTTTTATTCTTCTCAGAGCCAACTCATGAGAACTGGAAATATTATATTAGCTCTTTTCTATAAATATATAGTAGTGCTATGTACAGATGGCACACTGAGAGGCAATTCAATGAAGATAACTTACAAAGGCATGGGCAGGATTAAAGGAACTAACAGTGGCTGGTTAAAGCCCCAGTGTTAGCTCGAAAGGGTAATGTCAGGGAACTACTAGCAAACCTGGTGAGTAGTTCTAGGAGAGGTGTTCCACTTAGAACAGGGGTGGGGGTAGCAGCCAGCGTGATGTAGCAAGTTAATCCTCCACCTGCAGCATCAGCAACCCATATAGGCTGCTCCACTTCTGTTCCAGCTCCCTGCTTATAATTTGGAAAAGCAGGATAGAATGGCTCTAGTCTTTGGGCTCCTGCACCCATGTGGAAGACTCAGAAGACGCTCCTGGTTCCTGGCTCAGCTCAGTTCAGCTCAGCTCAGCTTAGCTCTGACCAATGTGGCCATTTGGGAGTGAACCAGAAGAAACTCTCTCTCTGTCTCTGTCTCTCCTTCCTATAAATCTTTCAAATAAGAATATTTTTTTTTAAAAAAAAGAACAGAGGTAATAGAATAAATCCTTAAAAAAAGAACAGAGGCAAGCAACTTTTGCTCTGCTAAGGGTCATTTGTATATTTATGACATTACTCATGGGCCATACAAAATTATCAACCTAAAAGCTAGCCTTCTGACCCAGGTGCAGTAGCCTAGTGGCCAAAGTCCTCGCCTTGCATCTGTCATGATCCCATATTCGTGCCAGTTTGTGTCCCGGCTGCTCCGCTTCCCTTCTAGCTCCCTGCCTGTGGCGCAGGAAAGCAAACGAGGATGACCCAAAACCTGGGGACCCTGCATCCACGTGGGAGACCAGGAAGAAGCTCCCTGGCTCCATAAGTTCTGGATCAGCTCAGCTCTGATCATCACAGACACTTGGGGAGTGAACCAGCAGATAGAAGGTCTTTGTCTCTCCTCTCTGTAAATCTGACTTTCTAATAAAAATAACCAAATGTTAAAAAAAAAAAAAAAAACAGCCTGTTAAAGATGTATTGAATTCTAAATTCTGCTTGCAGTTAATTGCTTTAGCATGATCAGATCAAATGTTTTCACGGGCCTTACATAGCCCATGGATTAAATATTCTTCACCCCTGACTTAGGAGAATGAAACCACTATCAAACCACGCCAAACACAGACGGAATCTGGTAATATTTATCTCAATCCCATCATTTTGTCTTCCAGTCTCCCACCAGTGCTTCCCATTTGTCAAAAACAGATCATTAAGGGGCAAGAAAGTCTTGTTCAAGTTTGTTACACTCATGGTGCACTCAGCAGGGTAGAAAGTGGGTCTGCAGAAAACACAGAGACAAACAGGATTGATATTTTGAAGACGTGGTACAATCTGCAAGTAAAAATTCTTTAGCAGCCAGTGCTGTGGCATAGTAAGTTAAGCCTTTTATTGCAGTATCAGTATTCTATTATGAGCAATGAGTCCTACAGCAGTTCCAACTGCTGAATTTCTGGTAGTTTCCTGCTAACGTGCCTGAGAAAGTAGCAGAGAATGACCAAAGTGCTTGGACCCCTGCACCCATGAGGGAGACCAGTAAGTAGCTTCTGACTCCTGGCTTCAAACTGGCCTAACTCTGGCCATTGCAGTCACTTGGGGAATGAACCAGTGGAATGAAGACTCAATGTTCCTTTTCTCCCTCTCAGTATAAACCTGCATTTCAAATAAAAGATAACAAATTTTTTTTTTTAGTCTACAGTAAAGTATCTGGGCCTGTGACTTCTTCTGAATGTCTAGGTTTAATCTAACTATTCAGGGCCTTGAATGCTATTAGTTCATCCAGGTTTTCCAATATGGGATAAGTTTAGGAAAGACACATATAGCCAACCCTTAGTGGTTTCTGCACCTGTAGATCTAACCAATGACGGTCTGCAGATATTGATGGTCTGTAGATACTATGTGCACAGCCACTATTCTCATCAACTCTCCCTAAACAATACACTGGGCCACTATTTACTTAGCATTTCCACTGTGACAAATATTGCAAATAATCTCAAGTATCTAGAGGGTGTATACAGATTATATGCAAATTTCATGCCTTTTTACATAATAGACGGGCATCTGTAGATTTTGGTCCCCAGAGGGAGTCCTGGACCCAACTCCCCACACATACAAACAGGGGATTACATCACGAGGCACTATGTCCCATTTTCCATTCTTCATGTGGTTTGTGTATCACATATCTTTTTACTCAATTAGTTTTGTCAGGTTATTATTATTTTTTTTTTTCAAAAGACTAGCTTGTGATTTTGAGTTCACTGCTCTCTGCTTTTAACTGTATTTTTTTCAAAAGTAATTATCCACTAGCATTAATCCCTAAATGCCAGCAATGGCCAGGGCAGGGCTGGGCTGAAGTCATGGCCAAGAGCCATAACAAAACCCAGACCTCCCGTGATTTACGATCTACAATGCTTTCCTTTATCATCCAATTCTTGGTATATGCTAGCTTACATTATGATTGTGAATTACCCTTTAATTCACAAGTTATCTACAAATACATTTTTAAATTCTCAAAATTCTTAAGTTATGCTCTAACTGAATGGTATTATTGTCATAGAACAGCCTGTATATTCCTGATTGTTTGGTTTTACTGATATTTGATTCATGGTTATTCACTACATAGATAGTATTCATGGAAGTTTCATTCATGCTTTAAATAGTTACCATATTTTAAATTTTAAGTGAGTTTTGATTTTATTGATTGATTCTTTAAATCAGGCTTACCAGTTCAGTTGGGTTTTCAAATTTTGCGTATCTTACTAAATTTTAATATTCTTAATGACCTCTCAATTCCTAAGACAGCAATGTTACGATTTCAGACTAAATTTCTCGGCTCCTCTTTGTCAAATTTCCCTACATATAAATTAAAGTTTCCTTAACTGAGCAGTTTAGAGTTCTTGCAGAATCATTTTCGTGGACTGCATCATCATTATCTCTCATAGTCTGTTGCTCTTGTTATAGTCTGCCTGGCATTAACACCTACTTTCTTATGGTAAATATTTGCCTTGTACGTATTTCCTAATCTCTTTGTTTTTTTTTTTTTTCTTCTTCTTCTTCCTTTTTTTTTTTTTTTTTTTTTTTTTGGTTTTTAAGACTTACCTATTTTCATTAGAAAGTCAAATTTACAGAGAGAAGGAGGTACAAAGATCTTCCATCCATTCGGTCACTCCCCAAGTGGCTATAGCAGCCAGAGTTGAGTCAATCCAAAGTTTGGAGCCAGGAGCCTCTTCCAGATCTCCCATACGGATACAGGGTCCCAAGGCTTTGGGCCATCCTCTACTGCTTTCCCAGGCCACAAGCAGGGAGCTGGAAGGGAATTGGAGCAGACAGGATATGAACCAGCACCCATATGGGACTCTGGAGTATACAAGGTAAGGATCTGGCCATTAAGCCATTAAGCCATCACGCAGGACATCTCTTACTTTCAACCCCTATGTCCTAATGTCTTAGGTGTGCCTTCTGAAAATTACACGTAATTAGACCTTTACAACTTAAACTGGGACTGAATTAACTAGGACACTTTATCCATTTAAAACTACTGGGGTGACGGAGAGACAGCATTGTGGTAAGGGCATAAAGCTGTCATATGTCAACTGCAGCCCATGTGGGTGCCAGTTGGAGTCCTGGCTGCTCCACTTCCCTTCCGGCTCCCTGTTTGCGGCCTGGGAAAGCAGTAGAGGATGGCCCAAAGCCTTGGGACCCTGTATCCGTATGGGAGATCTGGAAGAGGCTCCTGGCTTCAGATTAATTCAGCTCTGGCCATTGCAGCCACTTGGGGAATGAACCAGTGGACAATCTTGGGGAGTGAACCAGTGGAAAATCTCTTTCTGTCTCTCCTTCTCTCTCTATAAGTCTGCCTTTCAAAGAAATAAATAACCCTCTAAACAACACAAAACCATTATGGGGGGCAGGCAAGTGGCATAGCAGTTGAGATTATCATGTGAAGCCTGCATTGTAGCATGGAGTACCCAGGTTGTGTGCTGGCTCCATGCTCCATTCCAGCTGTCAGCTGAAGCAATCCCTAGCAGGCAGGAGGTGATGACTCAGGTGGCTGCATCCCTGTCACCTGCATGGGAGATTTGTACTGAGTTTCTGCCTATTGGCTTCAGTCAGTCCCAGCCCTAGCTACTGTGTGAATCTGAGTATCAAATCAGCAAATAGAGAAAAAAATCTTCTGCCTTTGTCTCTCTCTCTCCGCAAAAAGGAAGCAAGAATGAAAGGAAGGAAGGAAGGAAGCTTGGAGCTTTCATTTTGATTGGAAAGTCAGATATACAGAGAGGAGAGACAGAGGAGATCTTCTGTCTATTGATGCACTCCCCAAAAGGCCACAACAGCCACCTACTGCTTTCCCAGGAAGGAAGAAACTTGATATATTACAGAGGTGGCTCTGCAAATCAATAGGAAGGCTTTATTTTTCCTTACGTGCTACTGGGAGAGATGATTATTCATATGGAAAAAGGAAAAAACTAAGCCACTTCTTGGGACAAGACACCTTCTCTAGCTTACCTCTCTGTAAATCTGCCTTTCAAATAAAAATGAATCTTTTTTTTTTTTTAAATGTACTTGGGTCACCCACATGGAAGACCTGGATGAAGTTTCTGGCTCTCCTGCAATTATTTCACAAACAAGGTTGTACTTTAGAAAAGCTCTCATTCAACACAGAAAGTTTAAAAAATTAAACAGATGGGGCCAGCACTGCGGCACAGGATTGTTAAGCCAACATGCCTTATCTGACTGCTACTTGCAGTCCCAGATGTTCCACTTCCAACCCAGCTCCCTCCAAATGTGCTGGGGAAAGACAAGGAAGATGGCCCAAGCACTTGGGCTCCTATCACCGAAAGTAGAGACCTGGATGGAGTTCTGGTCTCCTGGCTTCAATTTGGCTCAGCCCCAGTCATTGTGGCCATTTGTAGAGTGATCCAGCACTAGCAGCTGGAAGATAAGTCTCACTCTCACTCTGCCTTTCAAATAAATAATTTTAAAAATTAAACAGGCAAAATGAGTACTATTTTTATATACTTGCAGCAAAAGAATGAATATACACAGCAAGACAAACACTAAAAGTAGGCAAGTGGTCACTTTGGGAAAAAGGAAAAAATAATTGGGCAACATATATACATCTGTAATGTTTTATTGCTTAATCTTAGTAAGAGTATGATCTCTTCTGAACTCCTAAAATAGTTATTTTGGGGCAAAGAGTCCAAGACTAAGAGTTCTGATACACGGTGACAGTCATACCACTACATGATTTCCTGAAATGTGTAAGTGAAACCAAAATTGAAACATCACAAACTCCTGTGACTTGTCTATTTAGCAATCATGGGATTAACATTTGTAGAGTTAAAGTGAACTGATGGAAAAAGAAAGGGGCAAGTCCCAGCAGGACCCTTAATAAGATAGATCTTGCAGACCCTCAAGTAAAAGGGAGATACTTAACGCCACTACTTTACAGAAGTGAGCATGACTTTTTTCCTCAAGGGCTTTGAACTTCTCTGGCAAGATACTTCAGACTCACACCATCACTCACGTGGGGAATCTCTATTCCATCATCTAAGAAAGATTAGGCCTCTTCTCAACAGAGACACCAGGTGTGTCTTCCTGTTGGGCAGAATTTGTTACAAGTCCTGACTGAAAGATGGATCTGTAATCCTCCAGGCCCAGACTCCCCTCTCCCAGTTCCATGCCTGTGTGCTGCTCTCTGCTTGCTGTGGCTGCTGGCTCTTAGGCATCCAACGCTGACTTCCTGTTTCCCCTTTATTGAGCTCTGGAGACTTGAAACCGCTAAGAGGCTTTGAAGAAAAGTACAAAGCCAGGAAAACACAGAATGGAGACAGACTTGACTTTCCAAAGGAAAGCACATCTTAGCAAAGCTGTAGGAAGCTTTCAGACTTTCCTGTGTCTGTAGCTTACATAAGACACTTCAGATGGTGAGTCCTGAAGAAGAACTCTACATCAATGAAGGTCAAAACTCACCCTCAGGGTGGCAGAAAGGGTTAGGGCAGGCAAAGTGGATGCTGAGCCCACCCTTGCCCCTTCCAAGTCCTTTGTATCTCCAGTGCAGCACTTCCCTTTCACGGCCCTACAAGGAGGCTGACTGAGGGATGCATTTTTTCCTTTGGATGCTGTGGTTTCAATCTCAATCTCGATTTGAATCTAAAACGTTAATAATGCAAGATGATCGTTTATGAATCCCATTTTTATAAAGTGGTTTCAAAGTTAGCACCAAGCACCTGAAAATATGGACCAGCAGACAGGCACAGTGGCAAGGATATCCACGGTCCATACCGAAGTTCCTGGGTTTAAGAATCCACTCTGCTCCCAATGCCTCCCTGGGTGGCAGCAGATGGTGGTTCAGGTGCCTGGGTCCCTGCTGCCCACCTAAGAGATTCAGAGAGTTTCAGGCTCTTAGCTTTAGACTGATCCAGCCCAAAGCATTGCAGATATTTGGGCAATGAACCAGCAAATAGAAGAGCTTATCTTCCCTCTTTCTGACTTTCAAATAAACAAATTTTCTCATATTCAAAATATGGAAAAGGAAAGTACAGACAATGAAGATTTAAACTCTTATCATAGGCCTAAAGTCATCCCATAACCCAGAGGATGCATGTAAATAGCTTTAGGACCACTGGCCCAAGGCCTCCAAGTTGATCCTTTCACACAATGACAGTGTTAATGAACTGATTCTGTGCTGGAACTCCAATGTCACCGCTCACTCATGGGGCACCGGCTCCTCTGTTGTATTCTGCCATCCCGCACTATGGATTCAGGGTTTGCCGTCAGCAAGGAAAACACCAGAGTTCTGACATGGCAGCCTTTGCTTATGTTCTACGGAGGGATTTATCATCCACAACCTACTCAAATCCCTCCCCCAACAGCTACCAAAAATTCCCCTAGTGAGAAATGCTATTATGAGAAGGGGTGGCTGCTTTGTGACTCACACTGTTTCATTAAAAAGATTCTTTTCAAACAAGTTTTCAGTAGAGGAATCCAAAGGTTTTTTCAAAGCCACAGCAAAACAGAACAGTTCATAATACTATTTTGCAAAGGTCTGCCATTTCATGGGAGACTCCTATGCCTTAAAATCCTGGAGACAATCGGATTCCCTCTGCCTTTGTGCGTCACTTGGCCTCTGGGTTGAAGGAAAACCCAGAATAAGGATAGATTAAACATAGCCATCATGACTGAGCTTGTCAGCTATGAAGATGGAGAGCAGCTATCTTGCAAGCCAGCACTCATCACGGCTGAAGGGTAACTGACGCCAGTGATAACAATGCTCCAGCCCTGTTGGAACAGGGCTGAGGAAATCTCACCGGGCAGGGGGCACATGGTGATCTGGGGGTGCTCCTTATACTGGGAGGCAATGTTACAAATAATTTTTCTCTGAAAAGCTGAGTTGGATTGCGCTATGTCTTGGAGGGTGAGGGTTTACTGGTGAGGGTCCAAACGAGCCAAACGGACTACACAATACTACAGGAAAGCTAACTAACTGTGCTAGGGTCATAAGGAAACCAAGAATCCCAAAGATTCTCCAATACTTATAGGAGTCCTAGAATATTGAGGCAGGCATCATGACAAAACACTCCTACGAGCTCCCTGCAAAGAAAAGTACCTTCTAGGGACCGGCACTGTGACGCAGCAGGTAAAGCTGCTGCATGCAGTGCCAGCATCCCACAGCTATTCTGATCAAGCTCCTTGCTAATGTTCCGAAAAAGCAGCAGAAGATGGTCCAAGTCCTTGGGCTCCTGCACCCACGTGGGGGACCACAAAGAAACTCCTGGCTCCTGCATTCAGCCTGGCATAGTCTGGGCCATTGCAGCTATTTGGGGAGTGAACCAATGGATGGAACATATCTCTTTTTCTTTCTCCTTCTTGCCTTTCAAGTTTAAAAAAAAGAAGAAGAAAGAGGAGGAGGAAAGAAAGAGGAGGAAAAAAGTGCCTTCTCAGCAGGCAAAAAGGTTATTTGAAATGGAAACAAATGACTGAGCAATGTCAGCCACATGCCACTTCAGCTGTGCCCTGTGAAATTGGATTTTCCAACTACTTCTGTCCTAGCACATCCAGGTAACTACAAGTTTCATTTTCCCCCATATGCTAAAACTCAGCTTTCACCTTAACAGATACTGTACAGAGGTGACTAGTTCCAGGATTATTCTTTTTAGCGGACTGAAGGGACTATCAACTAGAGAGTTTGAGCCACACTATGACAGTTTTAATTCACTAAGATCAACATGCCTGACCACATGTGTCTAACGATAAGGTGTGGTTTCTACAAAAACTATTCTCCAGAAGTTAAATCATTACCTTATACCTGTAGTCCCAGAAAATCTCACAGCATAAAATAGCCTTTCAAGTTATTTGGGAAATAAATATTCAAAGATAAGACAGATTTATTTATAACACTATAGCAACAAGTATTGGCTACCATAAAGCTTTAAATTTTGCTTTCAACAGCGGGCAGGTGTTTAGCCCAAGTGGTTAAGACATTCCCAGCCCATATCAGAGCGCCTGGGTCAATAACCAGCTCTAGCTCCTAGCTCCAGCAATCAGACAACACAGAACCCAGGAGGCAGTGGTGATGGCACTGGTGGTGTTTGGGTTCTTCTCACATAGGAGACTGGAACTGAGTTTGCCGACTACAGTTCTGTTCCCAGGAAGCCACCGAAGGCTTCTGGGGAGTAAAGTAATAGCAACTGTCTATCTCCCTGCGGAAGGAAGGAAGGAAGGGAGGGAGGGAGGGAGGGAGGGAGGGAAGGAGGGAGAGAGGGAGGATTTACCTTACTGCTAAACACACCAAAAGAAAAAAAATCTGATTCATAATGGGTAAAGGACACCTCTCTAAAGGATATATATATAAACATCCTACAATCAAATGAAGACAATCAACACCAGCAATTACTAGGGAAGTATAAGTCAAAACCTCATACCCAGCAAGATCTCTACTATTAAAAAAAAAAGTAACAATTATTGATGAGAGTGAGGAGAATTTATAGGCTTGTATACTTCTGGCAGGAATGCAAAATAACACTACAGCCACTTGGGAAATAGCATTGTGGGTCTTCAAAAATCTAAAAGCAGAGCCCGGCATGGTAGCCTAGTGGCTAAAGTCCTTGCCTTGCACATGCCAGTTTCCCATATGAGCGCTGGTTCTAATCCCAGCAGCCCCGCTTCCCATCCAGCTCCCTGCTTGTGTCCTGGGAAAGCAGTAGAGGACAGCCCAAAGCCTTGGGACCCCACACCTGCGTGGGAGAACCAGGAAGAAGCTCCTGGCTCCTGGCTTTGGATCAGCTCAGCTCCAGCTGTTACGGCTTCTTGGGGACAAAACATTCTGTTTTCTTGTCTCTCTTCTCTACAACTCTGACTTTCCAACAAAATTAATTAATTAATTAATTTAGAAAATCTTTAAAAAGAATCTGAAAGCAGAACTGCCATATGATCCAACAATTCTCTGGGTCTACATTCAAAAGAACTGAAAGCAAGGTCTCAGAAATACTTGCTTATTCATGTTGCTAGCAATAATTACAGTAGCTAAGAATGGAAGCCCCCTCAGTACCCCATGAAAGATGGATAAGTGAGACACGATCTACGCTTTAGTGGAACATTAGTCAGCCCGGAAAAGGCAGTATGTGAAGACACATGATACAACATGGATTAACTGTAGTGCCATCATCCTAGTAAAACAAATCACAAAATACAATTACTCTATAACCTCATTTATATGTATTACTTAGAATACCACTGAATGGCACATGTTTTAATGGTTAAGATGGTGAATTGAGGGGCATATATTGGGTGCAGTGGATTAGAGGCTGGTTGGGATACCTACACCTCAAACTGGAGTGCTTGGATTCAAGTTCCAGCTCTACCTCCCATTCTAATCTGCTGCTAAGACGCACCCTGTGAAGCAGTGGGTGATGATCCAAGTACCTGGGTCTCAGCCAGCCACGTGGGAGACTTGGACTAGCTTCTAAGCTCCCTGGTTTGGCCCTGGCCCTACCTCAGTTGCTGTAGGCACTTGGAGTAGTAACACCAAAAATCTCTGTCACTATATCTCCAATAAAATAATAACAGTAATAATAATAATAATTTAAAAGTAAGTTTTATGTTACACGTACTTGACCACAACAAAATAAAGTTGTTGGGAAGCAGGCATTTGAGTTAGCAATTAACATGTCCACATCACACATTATAGTACTTGGACTCAATTACTAGTTCTGGCTCCTGACTGCAGCTTCTACCAGTGCAGACCCTGAGAAGCAGTGCTGAAAGCCCAAGTGACTAGGTTCCAACACCTGTATGACAGACCTGGATGTACTTCTGAATTCGGCCCCTGCCCAGCCCTAGCCAACTCAGGCATCCGGTAAGTCGGCCAGCAGTTTGGAGCTGTGGAGCTCTGAATCTATCTATCTGTCTCTGTCTCTTAAAAATTTTTTGGTGGGAGGGATGAGGCATAAGCACTCAAAAAGGAGTTAATTTCCTTTTGGGTATTCGTGGATAAATTTTACAAAGACAGATTTAAAACATGGTGAATCATGCTTCCAGAAAATAGTGTTCAATGACCAGAAACAAAAGTGGCTCTAGGGATGACAAAGATACTAAAGTCAAAGACATACCAAAATCCTTTGAAATATGATTTTTCCTTTGTAATTTTCCCTGAAAAGATGGACACACACCTTCCTTGCACTGGGATGGAGGAGGACTTTCTTAGTGATCACAAAGAAAGGCCTAGAAAGTCTATTTAGGAAAAAAAATGAAACTGAAGAGTAAAGAAGTAGTACACCTTGGCAGTATCCCCATGGAAAAACACTTGCATTTGTATGTTTACTCAACAGAAAAACTAATGAAAAGAGGAAAAGCATAACATAAGCTGCAGTAGCTGGGCTCTGAAGAACAAAGTCACGTGACTCACTCTCATAATAACTAACTGCTTCCAGCACCTGCTATATGTCTTTTTATCCTGGAGACATGCAACAATTATCAGTTGAATAAATGCAGGTCTGAGGCTGCCAGTGTGGAATAGCTGATGAAGTCGCTGCTTGTAACACCAGCACCCCATATCACAGTGCTGGTTTGAATTCTGGCTACTCCACCTCCAATGCAGCTCCCACCTCATGTGTCTGAGAAGGCAGTGGATGATGGCCCACATGCTTAGGCCTCTGTCATACATGTGGGAGATGCAAATGGAGTTCCTGGCTCCTGGTTTTGTTGGTCCTGAGATCTTGTCCAGTTGCCTGGCTTGCTCTCTAACAAAAAGGCTGTTGGGGGCCATGCGCGATAGTGTAGTGGCTAGAGTCCTCACCTTGTATGCACTGGGATCCCATATGCTCACCAGTTCTAATCCCGGCAGCCCTGTTTCCCATCCAGCTCCCTGCTTGTGGCCTGGGAAAGCAGTTGAGGACGGCCCAAAGCCTTGGAACCCTGCACCCGCGTGGGAGACCTGGAAGAGCTCCTGGCTTCAGATTGGCTCAGCTCTGGCCATTGCTCACTTGGGGAGTGAACCATCAGACAGAGGATCTTCCTTTCTGTCTCTCCTCCTCTCTGTATATCCGCCTTTCCAATAGAAATAAATAAATCTTTAAATAAATAACTAAATAAAAAGGCTGTTAACTCAAGCCCTTCTGCAGCACCAGCAGCCAAAGGCAGCTCAGGATTTAAAAAAAAGAAGAAGAAAGAAAATCAGAAAGATAAACACGGAAGGAAAGGGGCCACTACCACCATAACTTTTGTTTTGAACAACTCAGTTCTCAGGAGCAGGGCAGATTGGTGTAGGACTGACTCTAGGAGGCAAACGCTTAGCTCCATGTAAAAGAAAACGTAGTTTCATGGGGTGGACTCTAATCCACGGCACATTAAGCTGCTGCTTGAGACACCTGCATGCCCTAACAGAGACCCAACTACTCTGCATTGTTGATCCGGTTTCCTGGAAGGCGAGTTAGCTCTAAGTATCTGAGTCCAGACCACTCATGCAGCTCCTAGCTGGAGCTCCTGGCACCCTGCTTAAGCCTGGACTAGCCCCATGCTGGCAACTGGGGAGTGAGCCAGCAGCTGAAGACCTCTGTCTCTCCCTCTGCGTGTCTCCTTCTCTGTCACTCTACCTTTGAGATAAATAAATCTTCTTTTTAAAAAAACAGAAAACCATTAAATAATGAAAAAAATGCTTTTGCTGGACCTACCTTGTGAGAGCTGCAGAGACAGTCTTATATGGATTTTACTGAGGAAACATCTGACTGGCTTAATAATATTGAAAACAATGCTAATGCATGCAGCAACAGAGCAGTCAGAACTCGTGGTTGGGCCCGGCAGCTGGCCTAGTGGCTAAAGTCCTCGCCTTGAATGCGTCGGGATCCCCAATGGGCGCCAGTTCTAATCCTGGCAGCTCCACTTCCCATCCAGCTCCCTGCTTGTGGCCTGGGAAAGCAGTCGAGGACGGCCCAAGGCCTTGGGACACTGCACCCGTGTGGGAGACCTGGAGGAGGTTACTGGCTACTGGCTCCGGATCGGCACAGCACTGGCTGTTGCGCTCACTTGGGGAGTGAATCATCAGACGGAAGATCTTCCTCTCTCTCTCTCCTCCTCTCTGTATATCTGACTTTGAATAAAAATAAATAAATCTTTTTTAAAAAACAAACAAAAAAAAAAAAGAACTCTTGGTTTTCGAAGAGAAAAGTAAATCCGTGGTAGAGTTTTGGCTCTAAGCAGTCTTCTGACAACACTTTCTGAATCTTCAAATTCATATTCTTGGGTCTCTACTGAGCCCTACTATATTCGAGCAGTGTGGTCCAGTCATGTGCAGTGTTAACAAGCTCCCTTACAGAATACTGGGGACCATCAAATTTAAGCACCCTTGGGAACCATTCACAGAAACCACAGAAATTAGAGTGCTCTTGCTGGTTATCTGCTTCCTTCCTGTTACAGATTCAACGGCGCACTATAAATTTTTAGCATGCCTCCCCTAATTTGGAGTTTACAGGGATTCAGAGAATTCTCCATTCTCTCCCAGTAGATGAGAGCCGTGCTCTTAAGACTAACAATTCCAGGGAGATTTCAATGTAAACAGTCTCATCAGGCCAGAAGCTGGCCCAGCTGCTGCTTGCCGCTTAAACTTGGTTCTTTATTTGCTTCACACTTGAGGTTATTCATTCACACCCACAACTCATACTTCACCCATAGAGGCATATCAAAGACTGAAGTCCAAGTTCTAGATTCAAGGATAAACCTGTGTCCTAGTAAGAACAGAAAATTCAGGAGACAACACTACTGGGACCCTTCTTGCTCTCAAGCTTAATGCTCAGAAAAGTCACAATGAACCATCTGAATCAGCCTAGGCCATGGCAAAGCTAGGAAAAGCAACACACTGAAACTCATACTCAGCCATCATTCTAAAAGCCTGAGTCTAGGATTTAGGGTGTGGGAAAACGTTAAGATTCTAGTACCACAACCTCAGTGACCCACTGTTATCAAAAACACCCCACTGCTTAAGGGATAGTAGGGGTAGGACCAATATCCCATTTAAGTTACCATAATTTCTCTACAAAGTTTTTTTCCTCCAATTCTGAAGCCATCAAAATTGAAGTTAAGTCATTTAATTAGGCATACCGAAGTTTCAGTGCCCGAAAAGCTTGGGTTGAAGTGTCACATTTGTAAAACACAAACCAGACTCCTTTTCCTAAAAGGAACCAGAGCAATGTTTCTTTGGGTGAGCCTGACCTGGCTTAAAGGATTCCTTGTGACATACTTGGGGTGGGACTTTATGTAATATCAAAAGGTACACATCCCATAAAACAAACAACCTAAGAGTTAAATCACTGTGTACAATGCCCTTCAAACCACAACCAGAGCTAGCTATGACCTTCAAGAAGCCGGCTTTGCCTCAAGGCTAACTTTATTTTACGAGGAACTAAGCCGTCACACAAATGGAGAACCAAAAATTCAGGTTTAAGAAGATGTCTGCATTTTAAGAACAGGCCTTCTGTGGCTCAGGGGACCATGTGGCTTCTCCTGCTCCCTCAAGCCAAGTAAAAGCTTGTTGAGTTCTAGGGCACCTGTAGTGAAGCACAAAGGGGCCTTCCTTTCCACTCCAATGCCACTGGCAACTGGTCTCCTCTCCTTGACACAAGAGTAAATTAGGCAGCAAAATCAAAGACTTCACAAAGTCACCTTAGCTCCAGCCGGTGTTCCGTTAAGGATAAGGCACAACATACACCAGAGACTGAGGACTGGAAAACAACCACCTCTGCCCCCACAGTGCATCCCGTTTGCCCACACCTAGGAATCCACACTCAGAAACAGATGACTCCAAAGAACACCCCAGGCTTCCAGCACAACTTGTGGCTGCCTCATGGAACTTCCTGTGCAAAGCAGTTAGGAAGGGCCTCTGCCTGTCCACAGCAGCTCTCCTCGCGGGATTCCTCACCATGGACAGCTCATCAGTGGAAGTGAGGGTTCCCCAGACAGCGTCGGCCTTCATTATGAGCAACAGTTCACAAGGCCATGGCCACTGTGCCATCAAGCTCTGAAGAGATTCAAGAAGGCAGAGAACTATAGGGCCAGCATCATAGCACAGCAGTACAAGCAGGTTCCTAGGGCACCGGCATCCCAGCTGCTCTGCTTCCTATCCAACTTCTTGCTAATGTGCCTGGGGAAGCAGTGGAAGATGGCCCTAGTCCGTGGACCCTTGTCATCTATACAGGAGATCCAGAGGGAGTTCCAGGCTCCTGGATCCAGCCTGGCCCAGCACTAGTCTGAAGCCATTTGGGCAAAGCAGATGTGAGCAGAAGTGGACAGCAGATGGAATCTCTCTCTCTGTCTCTCTCTCTCTCTAATTCGTTCATATAAATAAAATAAATCTTTCAAAAACTAGAGGAAAAAAAAACCAGCAAGGCAGAGAACCAGAAGCACCACACGGAACACCAGTCACTTTCCATGTCTGGCCCTTTGGTTTTTGCAGACATTAAATTCTCTTGAGGCCCTCAAGACAACTGTGCAAAGTAAACAGGACAGGCGGTGTCTCCATCTTACAGATGAAGAAACAGGAGGCTAAATGACTCAATTTGCCCAACGTCACAAGCCAGGCAGTTAATCAGAAGCCAACCAGGAGATAAGCCAAGTTCTCGAAGGCCATTCCCAGGACACTACCCCACCTCCACACATGTCAGCAGGTAAGGATGGCGGGTTCTGGCACCTGCAGCCCCACATTCCAGTCCCAGCTCAGTAACCTGCTAGCTGTCTGATCTTATGTGAGTCTCTTCCCATCCCACTAAATCTGTTTTCTTCCCCACATCTTAGCTCCAAGGATCACAGTGAAGATAAAATGAGATGACAGAGTACTCAAATTCATATACTCAACCAACATTTGTGCCAAGAGTAGGGTGAGTTACCATGGAGGTCAAGGGACACCCTCCTGCAGCCATGGAATATGGACTTTAGTTCAAACAAAAGGGAAGAAAGTCAAATTACATTTGTAATGTGTTCTAACAACTAGTAAGGTAACAAGTGAATGATGGGAGAGAGTGAAAGCAAGAGGGACCATTTATGAGGGTCAGCTTTGAGGAGAAATATTGGATGGACCCTAAGGGATGGAGGTTCCATGCCTGAAGAATTGAAGGAAAAGCATGTCAGGCATAGAGAACAGGATGTACGAGGGAACAGCATGGGGCAGTGTATGAACCAATACACAACAGTGTTCATAGTGTCCTCCAGGGCTCCAGAAAACCTGTACAGGCCACCACTGCCCAGCAACACCACACCAAACAAAAGACAAGGCTACCAAGAGGCCAGAGGCACTCAGGAGATCTGGGATGGGGACCCCTCAGGCCTCCACCTCGCACACTGGATAAACCCACCCTTTGGGGGGAGGTCCTGTGGACGGTGAATGTGCCTAATTCATGGACAACTGTTTCCTGAGCCCATGAGGAATTTCCAGAGCACCTTGAAAACAGCAGAAGCAGCACTGTAGCAGCAGCAGGCATCTGGCTGGCTGTGCCCAGATCCCAAGCCTCCTCATTGTGCACCACACCGGCAGCATCCACTCATGCCTTCCTCCAAGGCCCCCAAGTCGGAGGGAGTTTCTCCCCTGGCAGCGATGAACCAACCGCAAAGGAAAGGGACATCCCAGAGGATTCTGTCACGTTCCAGGAGGTGAGACAGAACCATGCCCGCACACAAATTATTTCACTTGATTCCAAGAATGAACTGCTAAAGCAAGGGATTGCAATCACCAAAGTACCTCCACCTCCGCAGGACATTTAGGAATTTGGGGGTACATTTTGGGATGACACACAGCAGCGCAGGACACTGCATTTAGTAGGTACAGGATGTCCTACCCAGTCAAGAATGTATTGCCCAAAGTATTAATAGTGGCCTCCCACACACACAGTTCAGACACCCTTTCTGAGAGAATTATACTTCAACTTTCCCTGTCATTTCACAGCTCGGCAAGTCTCAAGACCCTCAGTCCAAATGAAAGGGACGAAAAGTACAAAACAGCAGAGCCAATGAGTGTGAAATTCTGGAATCCAACCAGAAGCCCCTAACCTTCAGCATGGAAGCTGTCAGGGGGATAAGGATATGGAAGTTTCCAGGAAAAGGCAAACTTGAGAAATTTCAGCATCAAGAATTCCCTTTCTGCATTCCCCACCAAGCAGATCTGTTTAGCTACACACACAACTTTAAAGACCTCCTCAACTTCAAACAAGATGCTTATGATGACAGTTCTTTCTCGACTGCAGGTCACACCTTACAAACACAGTGAGCTAGCTCCTCCTGTGCTAAATTTCACGAGAAAGATCTTCAGGCCCACAATGCCAAGAGCTGATGTGGTGCTTCAAGTGTTGAGGGCAGTCACGCCTTGCGCCTCATTCAGGAAAGCCTGGGACTTAGGCAGGGCCAAAACTCCATCCCCCCAATCCAAGGGTCACTATTTGTCCCCCCCAAAAATTATTTTTTTAAACAAAAGTTTATAGAATAACCCTCCTCCCTCCCCCACAAAAAAGCAGACTATTTACAGAAGGAGGAAGGGAGTAGACAGACATCCAAAAAAAGTCTGCCCTATTTCAAAACAGCTGTAACACTGATCTGATAGTGCCTTCCATAAAGTAACCTAAGAACAGGGACAACCTTGCTCCCATACAGTATTTTAAATTCTCCCAACTCGCCCTGAGGAGTCTAAAAATGCAACTTCTTCACTCAATTTGCCCATTAGCACACAGCAGCCCCACACCTCTTCTGAACAGTTTTCAAGAAGGCAGACCTGGTTTCCAGGACAGCCAGGCAGAGGGACCAGTTTTCCTCTCTAGCTCCACGCCCACCCCCCACCAGGCCTTTTCTGTTCTGCCCAGCAGAGCCTGGGAAATCCTCATCCCACCCCCGAGGCTGGTCCCCTACTCCCCCAGCCCTTTGCTGGCCTGTCACCAGAAGTTCACCAAAATGAACCCCTCCCCATTCTGTGAAACCTTCTCTTCCCCTGTCATGTGCCCACAGCCAGGCAATCACAACCCACCTTGCCAGGAGCTAGGTTCCACAAAGATGCAGATTCACAGGAAGAGTGAGGAGTGGAAGAGAAAAAACAGAGGGATGGGAGTCGCTGGCCAAGTCAGCCTGCTGCTGCTGCATGCAGCACGGGTGGCCAGAGCTCTGGTCCTACAGGCAGCCCCGAGGCAGGTTGTGTGGTTGGGCCCAGCCTACAGCAGGCCACACCTGTCTGTGCCAGACACAATTCAAAGAGATGTCCAGCCTGCTGGCAAAACTGGGGCCCCTTACCTTCTCACAGCCCTGTTCCAAGCAGATTTACCACCACTACCACCCCAATGTCATTGCTTTTCATACTCTTTGTTTAAAAGATGCTGCTGGGTCAGTGTGGATCCTGCTGCCTGCTCACAGTGGGGCAGGCAGGAAGCAGCTCAGTCACACTTGCTGAGCATGGAGATGCCAATGAAGGGGACTTCCACGGGCAGGTTCCACTTTGCCCATCCACAAGCGAACACACACCTGGAGACCCAAGACGCCCGGCCTGGCAGCCTTGCAGCCAGCCAGCCTCTCCTGTAGAGGCTGGGTATCTCATTCAGTCCTCAGCACCAACAACCCAAGAGAAGACATACACATGCGGATCGTGCACTCTGTCCCCACACCTTGGCGCGCACGACAACTTGCACTCCCGCCTCGGAGGCTCGCCTCCCCCCACACCCTGCCGCCGCCGCCAGCAGACGACTCACCACTGTGCGAGCTGAACCACCTGGGTGCGATGTGCAGAGGTAGAGCATCCGCCAGCGAGGCTCGGGAGCCCAGGTACAACATCCCGTCTCTATGGTGACCGCCGCCAGTCTCCTGGTAACCATTGCCGTGGGCAAAGGTGGAGTCGGACGCCGACCCTCCACCGCCGGGCGCCCTCTCCGAGTCGCCGGTCCCCCGGGAGGCAGGGGTGTAGAGACTAAAGGGCACCCCGCCGGCCGTGCTGGGGTCCATTCCCATGCCCGCCACAGAGCTGACCGAGCGGCTGCGCAGCCCCATGGCTCCGCCGCCCGTCCTGTAGTGCCCGAAGTGGGGCGCCCCTCCCGGCGGGGGCACGGCGCTGTCATCGGTGGAGACCCCCGAAAAGGGGCCGCGGGAGCGGGCCGCCGTGCTCTGCTTGCCCCCCATGGTCGCCCGGCCCGGTGGGGCGGGAACCTGGGAGCCGAGACCCTCCCCCACTTCTCAGCAGCGGGGGGAGGGCTGGGCGAGCATAAAGGGGGGAGGAGGGAGTCAAAAAGGAGACCAGGAGGGAGAAAAAAGAGAAGAAAAAAAAATCCCGCAAGGGGGTGGGGGGCGGGGAAGAGGCAGGCGGGCGGGCACCCCAAACTAAGAATTTCAAACGCTCCAAGCCAGACGCATGGTTGCCTTCAAGGTCCAAAGAGGCGCAGTCCGGCGCGGGCTCGGCGCGCCACAGGCCGCCCCCGGGCTCCGAAAGCCGGGCGAGCCGCAGGCAGAGAGGACGGGAGGCGGCGGACAGGCGCTGGGAGGCGCCGGAGGAGGCGGCCGAGGACCGCGCCAGGCGCGTCCCCCGCGCCTCGGGACGCGGCCACCACGCACGGCCGCCTCGGGCGGGCTGGGCGCCGAGCGGCCCGGCGCAGCTCCCACAGCCGCGGCCGCGTAGCGTCGCGTCGCGCTCGAGCTCCCGCCGCCGCCGCCGCCGGCCCCGCCAGGCGCGCCGGCCCGCTCGGTCCCGGGCAGCGCTGGCCGGCGCTCCTCGCCGCCGTGGAGACAATGGAGGGCGGCAGAGCGCAGGCGCGGCCCGCGCCCCCGCCCCCTCCCCCCGCCGGCTTAACCCCTTCGCCGCCCCGGCCGCCGCAGCTGCAGCTGGTGGTGCCCAGCCGCTCGGCCGCCTCCAGCTGGCCTGTGACCTGAGTGGCCTTGAGCCTAGGGGACTTCGGCAGTACCGGCCTGACGTCTTCTGAAAGTCCCCGAAAGTGACTGATTCTTTTGCGGGGGGGGGGAGAGGGTAGAAGGGGGAACCACCTGTGGGGGAGGGGCGGCGACGGTAACCTGGGATGAGAAGGAGACGGGGCGGGGGGGGAGGGGCGGGGAAGGAATGGGGGAAGATAAAAATTACTCCAGAAGCCTACCTGGCTCTGAGGGTCACCAGTCGATCTTCCCTCCCAGTCCAAATTTGCCCCCACAGCACCCTCTGGTGGACATGGTGCCCATTCCTTCGGAGGTTCCCCACCCAAGGACCCCGATGTCCTGAAGCTGGGGATGTTAGCTGTTTATGATAAACAGTGCCCCGGGATTTTGCTGACATTAGATCAGAGCTTCCTATCTGGGGCATTAAGTAAATGGGTCGATTTCTTTGCTAAAATGTAATCCTCAAAATCAATGGGTGTGTTATCAAACATGAAAAGGCAAAAAACAATATTTGGAAACCCCCTTGCCCAACGTGGACCACAGTTTTGTTTGCCAAGCATTCTGACAACATCAGGAGATTGTGGACACATTGAATACTCAAATATTTGTTGACCAAGTCTGCATTTTGCAACCAAGAGCGACCTTTTCACCTCTGTCCCCATCTTTATCACATTGTCACACCCACTTAATCATTGAGTAACCAGTGTTCAAGCAGTAACGGCTGGATCTTAGCATCATCTATCCTCATTTCCAAACCGGGATATAAAAGAAAACCAGAAAGAATAGTCTGGGAGGGTGAACCAGCAGATGGAAAGTGTGTGTGTGTCTCTCCTTTCCTCTCTCCCTCCTTCCCTCTCTCTCCTCTGCCTTTCAGGTGCATAAAAACCTCAAATGAATGACCTAAAGAAAAAGAGAAAGCTTAAATGTATCTAATTTCCTCCTAGGAGAAAAACTATCAAAACTAAAGAGGAATTTGCAGAGACAAAGATGCCTTACAAACAGGTTCATGTGGACAGCTAAATGCACAGTAACCATTGTGATCATCCAAGTTACTTTTGATTTTATTCATTCAATCTCTTTTATAGTGTATTTCACCAAATACTATCTAGTAAGTGGCAGGCGCTATGCTAGAGTCCAGGATGCATGAAGCAGCGAGACACTTGGGAAGAATCATTTCCCAGCAGCAAGTAAAGGGCTGGAACCAATGGGAAAGCAAGTAACACATGTTGATGCCAAGAGGGAAAATCATACTGCTTGCATGTTGCTGATGGTTTGTAAAACATGGAGCTGATTTGGGAGACAGCTTGGACACACCCCCAAAAGTGTTACACTGTAACCCAGTAACTCCCCTTTCTAGGTACAATTTCAAGAAAACAACACAGGAATCTGTCCACAAATGTTCACAACAATGTATTCGAAACAGCCAAATGGTAGAAACAACCCAATGATAAATAGATTAACCAAAGGCAGTCTATCCACAGATTATTATTTAGTCATTAAAAGGAATGAAGTACTGATACATCCTATAACATGTATGCATCTTGAAAACAGAATGCTAAATAAAAGCAGCTAGTTATAAAAGACCACGTATTACGGGCCCGGCGCCGTGACCTAACGGCTAAAGTCCTCGCCTTGAACGCGCCGGGATCCCCAATGGGCGCCAGTTCTAATCCTGGCAGCTCCACTTCCCATCCAGCTCCCTGCCTGTGGCCTGGGAAAGCAGTCAAGGATGGCCCAAAGCCTTGGGACCCTGCACCCACGTGGGAGACCCGGAAGAGGTTCCTGGTTCCCGACTTCGGATCGGCGCAGCACCGGCTGTTGCACTCACTTGGGGCATGAATCATCGGATGAAAGATCTTCCTCTCTGTCTCTCTTCCTCTCTGTATATCTGACTTTGTAATAAAAATAAATAAATCTTTTAAAAAAATAAAATAAGAGACCACGTATTGTACGATTGCACTTACATGTGTAGTGTGGGAAAATCCTTTGAGATAAAACAGTCAGCATTGGGAGATAGAGAAATGGAGAATGACTGCTAATGGGTTTCTTTTTGAAGCAATGAAAGTACTCGGGGATTAGAAAATGATGCTGGTTGCACAATCTGTGACTAGACTAAAAATCAGCGAATTGTACCCTTGAAAGTATCAGGTTTGTGATATGTAACAGTGCAATATTCTATACTAGGAAATGTTGAAGAAGAAAATGATAATAGAGTGTGATGGCATGTAATAGACATTTCATCAAGATTTGCCAAATGAGTGAATGAATGAATTAGTAAGGGCCATGGGAGACAAAGAACTCATTTGCTCATGGGAAGAAAGGAGGCAGGCACAAGCATAAAGATTCTAAGCCAGACTGGAAAGATGACTTGGAGATTAGACAAACTGGGGCTAGGGCAGGAAGACCTGTGTTGCAGGAAGAACATTCCAGCAAAGAGACCGCACATTGTCAGGCCTGGAGGCTAAGAGAACAGAGTAAGTTCAGGAACTGAAGGAAGTGATAGAGCTACAACAAGAAGAGGTGAAACCCAAGAAGAGTCCAGTTTTCAAGGGCAGGCAGGAGGGTCTTGTGAGCCCTCAGAGGGAAGTGGATCAAGTTCAAGGGATGGGGAGCCCGGAATGGATTCATCAACATCGTTATCTGTGATAATAACAATGGTCAAATAGGGAGCCCTGTGGATGAGCCAGGATTAGTGCAAAATTGTTGGGATAAATTTGACATTTAATTTCCCTAACAATGCTGGCAGACTGGAGCCATGTCCAGAATCCAGAAAACCAAGGCATTTGCCCTGTGCACAAAACAAGAGCTGTATATTTCTTTGCTTGTGCTGCATAAGTAGGTTGAATGGTTATTTGAAACAACACGGTGATCCCCTTGTGGGACAATATCAACCAGGGAGCTTGGTGACACGATAGTTGAAATATTTCATTTCAGTATACAAAAGAAATTTGTAAAGTTTTAGAAGATAAAATCAAAAGGTGAGTTTATGTGTGAAAATTTTTTTTAATATTTATTTATTATTATTGGAAAGGCAGATACACAGAGAGGAAGAGAGACAGAGAGGAAGATCTTCTGTCTGATGATTCACTCCCCAAGCAGCTACAATGGCAGGAGCTGAGTCAATCTGAGGCCAGCAGCCAGGAGCTTCTTCCAGGTCTCCCAAGCAGGTACAGGGTCCCAAGGCCTTGGGCCATCCTTGACTGCTTTTGCAGGCCACAGGCAGAGAGCTAGCTGGGAAGTGGGTCTGCCGGGATTTGACCTGATGCCCCAAAGAGATAACGGCATATCCAAGGTGAGAACTTTAGCCACTAATTTACCACCCTGGGCTCTGAAAAATTCTTTGAAATCCACACCTGGTTTATTCATAAGACCAGTTTTTTCATGGACTTGTTGAAGTCCCTTTATCATGCATGGATTTCAGAAGTTTTTTTTTTTTTTTTTTTTTTTTTGGCATCAAAATAAAGTTAACTTTTACTTCTGTGTTCCACGACCTTGAGGTATCCTTATATCTTTTGGTTTTTAGGTGTTTCAAAGAACTTTTTCCATTCACTGATACATTTCCCTGAGCTGAACCAGGCCAAAGTCAGGAGCCTGAAACTCCACCCTGATCTCCCATGTGGGTGGTAGGAACCCAAGTACTTGGGCCATCATCTGCTGCCTTCTCAGGTACATTAGTAGGAATCTGGATCAGTGGCAGAGTAGCTAGGGTTCCAAAAAGCACTGTGATATTAGATGTGAGTATCTCAAGTGGAGGTTTAACCTCCTGTGCCTCAACACCCATACCTGCCATGCAAATTTAGACAGATAGATGAAATATATCTGTACACACTAAACAGTCACACAGCCCAATGGGAGCAGAACTGGACCTCTTTCTGTAAAAAAAAAAAAAATTAATGTAAATTTTAATTTTACTTGAATACAGAGAGAAAATGAAGAGAGATATTCCATCAATTGCACAGGCTGAAGCCAGGATCAAGTACTCAGTCTGGGTCTTACATTTGGGTCCCTACTCCCTGAGCCACCACCTGTTGCCTCCTAGAGTGCACAGTGGCAAGCGGCCGAGTCAGAGGCAGAGTAACCAGGAGATTCAAAACAGGCTGTCCGCTATGTGTCTCCCAAGCCATGGCTTAACCACCACATCGCCAAAGCTGCATGCTGAGCTTGATAAGGAACATACCCATCAGGAAACTTACGGAGGACAACTTTGATTTGACCTCTGTACCTTACATAGCAAGACTTCTTTTTGTAAATGCATCATTTGTGTAGTTCAGTCATAAGGCCACATCTCTGACGTCTGGCACCAAGGCCCATACTCAAATGACAATATTGCCCCAGCATGAAACTATTAAATACAGAGCTGAGGAAAGTCTTTGCTTAGTGCTTGGCGCCTATGGCTTTCCAGCATGGAGAGAGTAACCCGCCGCTGCACAGCAGCGTACATCCACCTGATGCTACACCTTCAGAGGAGCTTCATTTGGTATTTGCTATATCTAGAGTCCAGGATGTGTTTTGTTCTAGGTTTCTCTTGCTTAAGTTATGGGGTATGAAGTGCCTGTTGTGGTTCACCAGGTTAAGTCCCTGATTCTCTCTTTTGAAGGGTTACTATACCTTTCAAATAACATAAACTTAAAGAAAAGTAAAGCTAACAGGCTTGGGAAGGGTGGCAAGCGTCTTTGGATGCTCTCAGTGTGGAGGCACCAGATGTGACACTGGTAGATTTGGACTCTGTGTTCAAGATTCCTGTCTTCACACTCTCACTGCTCTTGAGTCAGCTGCTTTCCAGCTGCTCACAGGCTGTGCAACAGGGCTGATAGACCAATGGTCCACCTGCCACAGCAAGCAGGAGAAAGCTGACGAGATCCATGTAGCCAGTACCCTCAGCAATCATGTGAGCATAATGGTACTTCAAAATCCAAGTTTCAAACAAACCCAGGAAGAATGTACCAAGCCCATGACTTGCTTGGCTCAGGTAATGAGAGATGTGACGTATTACAGTCTGCTCCTGGAACCCTGGGATGTGCTGGAGAAATACAGGACCTCCTCCTTGGTGCCATGACCCTGAGGATGGAGAAGGCTTTCCCCAGTTTGGGAGGCAGCTTCCTCCTAGGATCCTGGGAGCTCTTTTTGTTTTGCTTGGGAAGAGAAAATGGAAAAACCAGGGAGTGTGCAGGCCAGTATAGGTTGTGAGGAGGCTGGGTATATGAGTGTGTCCAGGAGCATTTGCTGGTTGAGTTGGGAATCCCCCAGCAGCGCTGAGGGCAGGTGTCCAAGATCCCCAAAATGCACAGAAACTGCAAGTCAGTTCCTTTCACATTCCCTAGAAGAGGAAACAGAATACTGAGAAGATAAAGGATTATGTTCAAGTTGCAAGGCTGGCTGCTGATAAGAGGCAGCCAAGGCCCTGGGGGTCTGGCTTTGCTCTGGAGCATGCCTTCCTGTGGCTAGGACGGCAAATGGCCTTCCGGACAGTGTTTAGTGATAGAGGTGCGGAGACCAGGTCAGCAAGTTGCAGCCGACTGCACAAAGGATCCCCAGCAATCCCGGCTTCTGATCCAGGAGCTCTCAACTGCAGCTCCCAGAGGTGCACAGCAGCAAATAAGCAGCCAGAGAGCTCTCAGTCTCACCGCAGAGCCCCTGCTGCTTGAACAGTGTCGTGACAAGACACTGTGGGTGGGACACAGTGAGGAAGCGTGGGAGACAGAGAGGAAGGACCTGAGGAGTTCACTGGAAAGGGGTTCAGGCTCCCTCTCCCCAACATGCTTTTCACATTTCAAAACGGTGAGAGAACAAAACATCAAGGACTTGAAACCAAAGTACTTCCTGTGCCTACAACCAGTGACAAGCAGATAAACCCAAGTGGTGCTGCGGGGGAAGAGCTGCAGAAGTGCTCAAGCAAGTTGACAGAGGATGGGAGCATGGCTCCTGGTTTTGGTATAAGCTGCTTCCTCGACCACTCTTCCAAAATGGAGATTGGAATATGTGCGTCTGCAGGTGCACTGGCATCTGTACCCAAAATAAAACTGAGATGCCTGAGCAGGGCCCCTTCCTAACCTGTCCTTTTCTTTCTTTCTTTTTCCTGGCTCTAACTCTTGATACACTGTACTATTTATCCCCCCAGTATTCTTTCACCTATCCCCCCACTAAGCATTCATTCAGAGGTTACCTATTGAGTAACCACATTACTTAGGTAACAGGAAGTAAAGAAGTACCAGGAGTGAATGTATTCGTTTACTCCCGTGTGCTAGCATGAGCATGCGCAGCACACGTCTTTATGTCTTTGTCTCCCTGACCTGTCTCTGGCTTGCTTGCACTCTCTCCCATTCTTGGCCCTCTGGGCTGGGGCCCTTCCCAGCAGAACATTTCTGGGCCTTTTGTGTCAGAGAATTGGGGGGACTGCTGTGAGGCAGGAAGGAAGGCCATTAGAAGAGGTTGGAGGCCAAGCTGGAGCTGGAAGAGATTTTCATTTTGTAAACACTGCAGTGTGTGAGAATAGCTGATGAACTGACAGAGAAGGAAGCAAAGGGATTTTTAAGGGGAGTGACTAGTAATTCTGTTTCCTCCAGAATGACAAGACTTTGAGTCATGTTTTGAATTACTTTCGATTGCAAAAAGTCACTCTTCTGGTCTAGGCACCACTCTGGGGTTATGGCTCCTTGTACCTGCATTCATTGCACACAATCTGCAGAGTGTGCTGCATACGCAGTCATCATGCAGGAGTGAGAAAAATACCTCTGGCTCCTGGACTCCCAAAGCTGCAGAATGCTAAATAAACAAATAAATATTGAACATATTTTGAAGGAAAGAGGCACAGTGCCATGGAAGAGCTAACTGGGGAACAGCACATCCTTCAGGGTTTTTGTTCACACTCTCAATACTGAAGTCCTTGCTTTGGTAGTGTACCCTATCAGAAGCAATACTGCACTTGAAACTTCAAATGTCACCTTCTTCATGCCAGCTGACAGTTTGTTACTTCCTGACATATCACACGCAGATCTAGGATAACATACTTGTATTTGTTGTAGGGTGACCAACCACTGCAGCTCACCTGATATGAAACAGTTGCCTGAGATGGAATCTTTTTTCTTAGACGCAGTTAACACCTGTCAACTCATGGGCAAACCAGCCCGAATGGGTAATCACCCTAACCTGTCCACAATATGATCTCCAGCTCTCTGGAGGGAAAGGGCCCCCACTTCCTATCTCTGTTCCAATTCTAGTATATGTAATGCTGAAGTGAGCACTATTATCTCTATTCATGCCATGACTTTCACTTGCTAACAGTGACAATATTAATAACAACCACAGTTTATGTTTCAGCCTTTTATACACGCAGGCCCTGTGGATAGCACCTCACAAAAATCAAATGAGATGCTATTTTCCCCTTTTACAGAGAAAATGAGGCCAAATCACTTAAACCAGGATTTGAGAAAATGAGATTCAAAAGAAGTTTATGATCACTGATTGTGGTTCTCAAACGTTTTGATCCTAGGATCCCCCCCTTTTTTTTTTTTAAGATTTATTTATTTTATTACAAAGTCAGATATACAGAGAGGAGGAGAGACAGAGAGAAAGATCTTCTGTCCAATGATTCACTCCCCAAGTGTGCTGTAACGGCCGGTACTGCGCCGATCCGAAGTCGGGAACCAGGAACCTCTTCCGGGTCTCCCACGTGGGTGCAGGGTCCCAAAGCCTTGGGCCGTCCTCGACTGCTTTCCCAGGCCACAAGCAGGGAGCTGGATGGGAAGTGGGTATGCAGGGATTAGAACCGGCGCCCATATGGGATCCCGGGGCGGTGCTTTCAAGGTGAGGACTTTAGTCACTAGGCCACGTCGCTGGGCCCCCAGGATCCCTTTAAACCTTTAAAAATTATGGAGAACCTTAAGTATTTTTAATGTGGGCTGTATATGTTGACAATTACTATCAGAAATCAAAACAGGATTTGAAAAATTAATTATTTAATTTAAAAGTTAATTTGAATGAACAGTAATAATACATTCTAAAGTGAAAAAACACTAACATTATTTTCCAAAATCGAAAAGTGTTAGTGGATTACTGGAAAACACCTGTTTTTTTCCCATCTACTTCTACGTTCAACCAGCTGCAATATTTATGCCTCTAGAAAACTCCGCTATTACAGCAAGGGGAGAAAATGAAAATAACTACCTTAATGTTTTCGGGAACCTCCCTCACCAGCCAGGAAACCCCTGGATACCCTGAAGACGCTACAGTACCAGCACAGACTTTCCAATGCCTGAAAGGGAAGAAGTGCCTTTAATTTTGCACGAATGTTAAGGTTTACTTTGGTAGACTGTTCTCAATGCCCAAGACATTAATGAGGACACAGGACAAGCTCCTACTGTCACCCAGACACCCACCTGCGAGCTCTTCCTGGGTCACTAACTCGGTGTCCTACCTCAAACTACAACTCCCGGCAGAGCTCACGGCGAGGGGTGGGGGGCCGTGTCCGCAGCCGCGGAGAGCAAGCAGGACTCAAACTGATGACGGAAGCGAGAGGAGGCGTGCCTGTTTGGGGTAGATGCCGTGCTCCGATTGGAGAAGCTGTGGAGGACGGGCGGAGCCGTTGTTTGGGCCAGCCAATGGTTTGTGTTCAGGCGCAATTTGGGGGAAGGACGGGGCGTGTCAGGGCTGATTTGTGGGCTGCGTGGGGCTCACGGAACCTGGGGGACGCGGGTCTGAGGGGTGGGAGGGCACCGTCCTAGGGCCCGGGCGGCGGTGTGAGGGGATGGCGGCACGATGGAGCAGCGAGAACGTCGTGGTGGAGTTCCGCGACTCCCAGGTGAGCCGGGGTCCGAACCGAGCCGTGTGGGCATGCGCCCTCCGTGGTTCCCCCTCCCCCACGTTGCCCCGTGGATCCTCGGGGTCGCCGGGAGAGCCTCCGGCGCGGGCTGAGGAGATGGGCATCCTGCTGACCTGGAGCTGTCGGGCTCCGTGCGGCGAGGGGAGCTTGAGGACAGTTGGGGGTTGTTGGCGGGGTTGCGAGGTTCGTTGTAGGGGAGTCCAGAGCACAGGGTCCGCCTTGGGGCGATGACAGGAGGCACCCCATGCTCAGGGTGAAGAACGAGGGGGTGTGTCAAGGCCGGGGGGGTGCACTTAATGACTTCGGGCAAGTCACCTGCAACCTCTGCGTGTACTTGACCCCTGAATTGGGGAGGAGGGTACCATGAACCTGCTGCTTGCAAAGCGCCTGTTTGGACGCCTCAGCTGTTAAGGAGTTGCTGATGATGTAGGACAGTGGACCCCTAGTGTCTTGCCCGGATTGAAATCCTGGCAGAGGTCTTGGCCTTGTCTTGGCTCTCTACCTGCCAGTTTCCTCACCTGTAGGAGAGACTTCCTTGCATCTTCCTCACAGGATTGGCATGAGGATATGGGGAAGGGTGTGTGTTTGTGTCAGTCACAGAGAAGGACACATGGTAGGCTTCTAGAGATGTGGTCCCTCATTAAGAATGTTACCGTTTTTCTGTATTGTGAATTTCTGTAGATTTTTTTTAATTGTTTATTATTTAACTTCATTAATTACATTGTGTAGATTTTTTTTAAAGATTTATTCTTTTTTTTTATTGGAAAGCCGGATATACAGAGAGGAGGAGAGACAGAGAGGAAGATGTTTCGTCCGATGATTCACTCCCCAAGTGAGCCGCAATGGGCCGGTGCGCGCCGATCCGAAGCCAGGAACCTGGAACCTCCTCCAGGTCTCCCACGCAGGTGCAGGGTCCCAAAGCCTTGGGCCGTCCTCGACTGCTTTCCCAGGCCACAAGCAGGGAGCTGGATGGGAAGTGGAGCTGCTGGGATTAGAACCGGCGCCCATATGGGATCTCTGGGCTTTCAAGGCGAAGACTTTAGCCGCTAGGCCACGCCGCCGGGCCCGAATTTCTGTACATTTTCTTCTAACTCATGAAAGAACCATGCAGAGAGGGAGAAGCCGATGTCCGTATGATCCGGTGACATGACCAAGGCTTCCGATAAAATGACCATTGGTGGGAAGCATCCTTATTTCACAGTAGAGCCTGTTCACGCTCCCCCAGGACCTAGGTCAGTGTCTTGATGAACCTGTTTGTTCAACAGAGGTTTATGGAATAACCTGTGTGTACCAGATGTCCAGTCATTTATTCAACAAGGAGCCATTGAGCTGCTGGCAGGTGTCCATGGTGCCAGGGCACATGTCTGTAGGCCAGTGATTGCTGCTGAGGGACGGCTGGGTGCCTTTGCCTCCCACCAGTTTGCGTGGGTACTGCCCATGGAGAGTGAGCAGTGGCATTTGGGTGCAGGGTTCCTGAAGCGCTTGGCACTGTCAGTGTGGTGTCTGAGATCTGATGTACCACAAAAGGTGCTAGACTCTTGGGGTGGGGGCGTGAGGGGAACCGTGGCCTTGTCACTCGTCTCATTAATTGAGTCCACTGGGGACAAGCATGGAACAAGAGCCCGTGTCTGTGCTCCCACGCGCCTGTTCCTGTGGAGGCTGCTAATCCGCAGAGCCTTTAATTCTCACAGAAACCCAGGTAGCCTCGCTCCTTTTTAATAGAAATGTAATTGCAGAGGCCTAGCAGAGCAAGTGCTGACGCTTCGATTAGGGCACTGTGAAGTAGGAGCAGCAAATAATTAAACCCAAACAGCAGTTGTCATAGGGAGAGAACAAAGTAAATTGGATAGTGTAATTGCCTTGTGGGAGTTTCCATTTTTCCTTTCTGCTTTTACTGTTTGGTTGGAAGAATATTAGTGTGAATTAACATGACTTTGTAGTTCATGTTTGTCATGATCGGGAAGGGGCAGGAGCTAATTGATTAACTTTATTAATGTAGAAAAGAAATGTGAAATTCTTCATATTGCCTTTCTGAAAAGGCCAAAGCAATAAACTTTTCCCACATCTGTGAAAATAACTTTTTAAAAAAAGATTTTGGGTTTTTATTTAATTTTTTTTAATTGGAAAGGCAGATTTACAGAGAGGAGGAGAGACAGAGAGGAAGATCTTTCATTCACTCCTCAAATGACTTAAATGGCCAGAGCTGAGCTGATCAAAGCCAGGAGCCAGGAGCCTCCTCTGGGTCTCCTACACAGGTGCAGGGTCCCAAGGCTTTGGGCCATCCTCGACTGCTTTCCCAGGCCACAAGCAGGGAGCTGGATGGGAAGTGGAGCTGCCTGGATATGAACGGGATCGTGGCGCATGCAAAGCAAGGACTTTCACTACTAGGTTACTGTGCTAGGCCCACTAACACTGTTGTTGAAATAAATAAATCTTTAGTAAAGCAAATGCTTATTTTAGGATAGTTTTAGATTTACAGAAAAACTGGGAAGGTAGTACTGAGAGTTTCCTTGGAAACTGTACCATTTTCCTGTTGTCTGACCTGCATTTTACATTTCTGTGATCTTTCCCACTAATAATGCACCAATGCTGATCCATCATTATTAGTCAAAATCCAATCTTTCCTGAATTTTCTTAATTTTTACCTAATTTCTTTTTTCAGATCTGAGGTCTTATCCTGGATTCCACTTTACATTGAGTTGTCGTATCTCCTTAGGCTCCTCTTGCTTGTCATACTTTCTTAGACTTTCCTTGTTTTGGTAACTTTGGTAATTCTTGGAAGTGCTGGTTGAGTCTTTTCTCTTTCCACCAAGAGGGTCTGAAAGCAGCCGCCCTGTGAAGGCAGTGAGTGCTCCTACTGCCAGATCTTGATTTCTAATAGCAACCTTCAGTAAAAGGAACCATAACTCCTTGGAGAAATGGCTGATCTGAGGACTGAAGTAGAAAATACACATTCTACAAATGGAGCATCTTAGAGTGCCAGAACATTAAAAGAGAAACAGCTACAACCCCAGGGTATGAGGGTATGTCAGAGGAATCAACAACTGACTAATCAACTGGGCTAGCTTCCTTTGATGAGGGCTAGAGCAACCTCTTCCCACTCTTCCCCCACCCCCAAAGGCTTATTTGCCTGAAAGGCAGAATTAGAGAGAGAGTGAGCACACGAGCAGAAATGTAATCTAATGACGTCAACTTGATGGATTATATCTTTTTTTTTTTTTATAAACTGGTGTTTGTTTTCCACCAACTTCATTTCCATGTCTGCTTCAGGGTAGATTGTACTTTAAGAAAAATTTCCATATCCTAGGTAAAGATACTCTGTGTTAGTGTGTTATTTTTTCTCCTTGATACCTCAAAATTGAAAATGAGATATCTCAGTAGAAAGTGTGCCCTCTGCTATCCTGATGGCTTAGAGGTCTCAGCATAAGATGTCTCTTGCAGAAAGATATGGAGGCAGGGGCTTACCCTGTTATGCCACAGTGCTGACCATCATCAAATCTTTGAGCTCAGAGTAAAGGTGGAAATAGTTAATAGTGTGTACATTGTCCTATTACAATCCAGCTCTGGTGTCTGTTTCTGTAATTTCATTTAAAGCTTATGTTGAAAAATCTAGAGTTGGAGAGATACAGTAGGCTTATTTTTTTTTGTGAAATTGATATTAAAATGGGAATTTTGTTTCCAGAAAAATTTACAGTTGATGAATGGGGGAACAGCATAATGCAGCAAGGAAGACAAGGGTTTGGAGCCACAGTGCCTGTGTTCAGAAACAGAGAATGCCACCTGCTATAATATTTCAAATAAGTTGTTTCCAAACTCCAGTTTCTTCATCCATAGAATAAGGATTATAGTATCTACCTATGTTGGGGTTCCACTGGGAGGCTTCACAGTTGTACTTGCTGCTGCGACAGTGAAAGAGCACGAAGCAAAATCCCAGGGAAAAGGCAGACAGGGCAAATTGGGAGAAAACCAGGTCCAAGCTTGCAAGATCCTCTCACTGAGGAGTCATTTGGGGTGTGCTTAATTCCTCCACCACTGAGTTGTAGCTACACTTGTGAAATGTGCCAGGAAAGCTCCCTGGGGACTGAGTGTCCAGGGTTTATTTGGGGATGGCCATGTGGACACACTCAGAACTCCAGATTCCCAAAAGGAAAGGCCGTGATCAGTGCATGCCACCTGTACATGCAGTGTAAGCCCAGTGGGCGAGGGAGTCTTACCAGGAGTTCGGGAGTTCTTATACTCTGGCTAAGAGCCCCTTAACAGCAGAGCTTTGTGAGGCCAGCAAAAGGGTTGCTCTGCCAGGTCTCTTCTGCACACTTGTTTCCTGAGCTGCTGTGTGGGTCAAATGAGAATGTCCACGTAGCACGCTTAGCACGGTGCCCAGCTACACGGAGTACTTACTGGCTGTGAGTGATGATGTTAGAAAACTGGCTACACAAGCAACAAATTAGGCTGGAACAAGTAGACTCATAGAGCTGGGAGGGTGTCCCATTAGTTGCCTTATTTTACAGAGGAGAAACATGAACCTCAGAAAGCTCTGGAGGATTTCCCTCTTGATACCCACTGTGTCCCCTTTTAGGTGCTCGGAAGTGAGTGTTCCTGTTTTGAAGGGAGGCTTCCCAAGTGACACCCTTCTTGTGAGCACGTGATGGACAGCCTGAGAGATAATGCAGTAAGCTTTAGACCAGGGCGGCTCAGAAATAGCTCTGGCTCACTGTGTCTTGAATTTAAATAGAGATTAGATCTTGTCATTTGAAATGGTCTGATCCTTTTTATGTCAGTGGGTTTCAGCTTGTGCTTTTAATCTATGAAACCTGATAATGCATACATTATAGTCTTTACTCAGGCCTGTGACAAACCGATGTTAGGGGAACGGACCCATCTCTAATTTGCGTTAATTGTCTCCTTTGGAAGGATGAACAGGCAAACTGCTTTTTAAAAAATTTCTTATTTAGCTGGGAGTGAAAGAAGAGCTTGTTTTTTTCCTAGTACTTCAAGTAAAGACATCCTAGATTTTGTTTCACAGATAGCAGAGCTCTATAGAAAGGCTTGCTTAGCATTGAATCAGGGTAGATAGTCCCATAATGCTAAAGTATGAGTTCTTCACACAGAGGTCAACTTTTAAAAGTAAGATCTGTGGGCTGGGGCGCTAGAGCTCAGCCAGCTAATCCTCTAACTCCAAGTGCCCACATCCCCATATGGGTGATGGTTTATGTCCCGGCTGCTCTACTTCCTATCCAGCTCCCCGCTTGTGTTCTGGGAAAGCAGTAGAGGATAGCCCAAAGCCCTGGGACCCTGTACTCAAGTAGGAAACTAGAGGAGGTCCTGGCTCCTGGTTTTAGATTGGCTCAGCTCTGGCCATTGTGGCCATTTGGGGAAGAAACATTGGATGGAAGATCTTTTTGTCTGTCTTCCTCTCTGTAAATCTGACTTTCCAATAAAAATAAATAAATCTTTTTTTTTTTTTTTTAGAAAAAGTAAAATTTGTGCTGTATCAAAATTTACCTGAAAATTGAAAATGAGTTTGTAATACATTCCATCTTCAAATTCGGTATCATGTCTGTTTTTATCATGTCTGCTATTGAATGAAAAAAAAAAGCATGAACTTTTTGGAGTATAATTCATATACTGACCATTCACCTGTTTTTTTTACTTAAAAAAATGTTTTTTGAAAGGCAGATTTTTAGAGAGAGAGAGAGGGAGAGAGTTAGTTATCTTACATCTCCTGGTTTGCTCCTCAAATGGCCACAACAGCTAGAGCTGAGGCAATCTGCAGCCAGGAGCTAAGAACGTCTTCCTGGTCTCTCACATGGGTGCAGGGTTGTAAGAATTTGAGTCATCCTGTGCTGCTTTCTCAGGCCATAAGTAGGGAGCTGGATCAGAAGTGGATCAGCCAGGACATGAACCAGTGCCCATTGGAATGCTGACACCACAGGCGAGGATTAGCTTGCTATACTATTGTATTGACCCCTACCTATTTTCTTTTTAAACTTCTGTGTATAGTAGCAGTCTGTTTATTTGGAAGCAGAAAGAAAGAGAGCATGAGAAACGAACAAACTCTTATCCTCTGGTTCGCTCACCGATGGAACTGGCCCATGCTGAAGCTAGGAGCCAGAGACTCATTCTAGGCCTCTCACATGGGTGACAGGGTCCTAGCTACGTGAGCCATCACATACTCTAACTGGAAGCCAGAATTGGGAATGGCACCAAGATTTGAACCCAGGCCCTCTGATAATGGGACATAGTAATTTATTTTTAAAAATGTTTTATTTATCTGTTTTTGTTTTTCATTGACTTGAAAAGGCGAAAAAGAGAGTGATCAGTCTTGCATCAGTTGGTTTGCTCCCCAGGTTCCCACAACCGCATGAGTTAGGGCTAGGCCAGGCTGAAGCCAGTAGCCTAGAACTCTGTCAAGATCTCCTATGTGGGTGACAGGAGCCCAAGCACCTGGACCATCCCCTACTGTTTCCTGCAGCAAGAGGGTGGAAAATTCTACCTCTGTCATTGCAGAAGTTGCTTTGTCCTGTAGTAAGAACATCCCAGAGTTATGGTCTCATGTTTCTTGACTCCTGATGTCTACTTTACACCTCTCAGCCATTCCTCATGTGGTGCATGGGTGGTGGTGTAGCCTTGGGTAGTGAATGGCTGAGCCCCACAAAGCACAGCCTGTTTTGGGGGTTGGGTTGTTTTCAGTTCCCCAGCTTAAAGTGCTTCCCTCTTCCCATGCCCTCTTAGCTCCCTAACCCTCCCCAGTGTGTTCCTACAAATGCAGCAGTAGCTTCTTGCTAGGGTAGGGATGGGGGAATCAGTTAAGTAGTGTCCTTTTAAAAAATAACTTCCTCTGATATAGTGAGTTATCATCCTCCATTAGCATCAAATGCATGAAGCATTTGATGGGTTTTGGATAAATTCTTTAAGTGGGATTACAGGATCAGAGGATGTGAGTTTTTGGACTATTGCCAGATCATGCTTTATTAGCATTCTCTTACTATTTAACGCACAAATTTAGCAGCTCTAAATACCATTCTTCCGTCAGCTGCAAGTTCTGTTGGTCAGCAGTCCAGGCGTGGCCTGGCTGGCTTCTTTGTTCAACATCTCACAGGCTACAACCAAGACAACGGGCCTCATCTGGAGGCCTCACTTAGGACAAATCCATTTCCAGGCTCACCAAGGTTGTTGACAAAATCCAGTTTCTAGGGATTAGAAGACTAACATTGCTGTTTTGTTTCTGGCTATCGCTTCGGGGTTGCTTGGCTTCCGGAAGGCACTCTGAGCCCTTACTGTGCAGCCCCTCTTCCATGGCTGGGAATGAAGGATCTTCCGTTTGGATCCCTTAACCCTTCCGGTTTCTGACTGCTGGAGCTGGATTTATTTAGAGTTGTATTTGTTTATTTACTTATTTGTGCAATGGATTAGATTAGGTCTCCTAGGCCTCCCTGCTCTTAACTCTTCATCATTCTGAACACTGAAACACTGCACCTATTAATAGCTCTGTATTTTTCTGCCCCACCCCCTGCGCTGAAAGTCGCTATTTTACTATCTTTTTCTATGAATTTGCCTATTTTCAGATGTAATAATGCAATATTTATTCTTTTGTTTCTGACATGGTTCATTTACTTCATTTAGTGTGTATATATATATATAGTTTGTATAATATGTATAGTTTACATATATATATACACACACACGTAAAAGTTATTTATTTATTTATGTATTTGAAAGTCAGAATTACAAGGAGAGAGGAAGTGACATAGAGAGATCTTCTGTTTGCTGGTTCACTCCCTGGATGACCTCAATGGCTGGAGCTGGTCCAGCTTGAGACTAGGAGTCAAGAGCCACATGAGCAGGGCTCGGCAGCGTGGCCTAGTGGCTGAGGTCCTTGCCTTGATCCCATATGGCTGCTGGTTCTGATCCCGGCAGCTGCACTTCCTCTCTGTCTCTTCTCCTCTCAGTATATCTGACTTTGTGATAAAAATAAAATAAATCTTTAAAAAAAAAAAAAAACATACTAAAAAAGAAAAAAAAAAAAAGCCACATGAGCGTCAGGGGCCCAAATGCTTGGGCCATCTTCTGCTGCTTTTCCCAGACTGTTAGGGAGCTGCACTGGAGGTGGAACAGCAGGGACTCTTTTTTTTTTTTTTTTTTTTTTAAGATTTATTTTATTTTTATTACAAAGTCAGATATACTGAGAGGAGGAGAGACAGAGAGGAAGTGGAGCCGCCGGGATTAGAACCAGCAGCCATATGGGATCAAGGCGAGGACCTTAGCCACTAGGCCACGCTGCCAAGCCCAGCAGGGACTCTTAATAGTGCCTGTGTGGGATGCAGCATCACAGGCCACAATGCTGATCTCAGCTTAGTGCTTTTAAGGTTCATTCCAGTACTAATATGTGTTAGAGTTTCCTTCATTTTTTAACGCCAAATAATACTCCATTGATGTGAAAATCACGTTTTCCTCATCTGTTCAGTCATTGATGTTCATTAGGAAAGAATGGTACTCCCTTAGGAATTAGGAATCCTGGGAAATGAAACCCACAGTATGTGCTAGAAATGTCAGATTGAATGCTAAGTGGCATCTTAATAACAAGTAGCATTGGGGTTTTAATGGGAATAGTGTTTGAGTGGAGCCAAATGCTACACGGTTGAAGAGGGGGCCTATTTCTCTTGGAATGGTGTGTGTATGTTGTGGGTGTGGAGGGGGATGCCCTGGGTTGTTTGCCTTGGGGGAGACTCTCAGTGCCTACAGGCTACTGCTCGCCCTGAGCCCTCTGACTGCTAGAGCCCCTGTGCTCATTCAGAACACTCAGCTTTGTGTGGTCCTGGTGCAGTGCTGCTGTCAAAAGTGAGTATGAGATCTGGGTGGAAACTAGAAGGAGCAGCAGAATCCACTGTGGAGCGCTGATGATACTTGCTACTGGGAACTGCCTGCAAGATGAGAAGAGCCCAAGCCGGAAGAACTTGGTTCTTCCTCCGAGCTGGGTTTACAGCAGGACTGACTTGGTGTCTCTCTTATAGGCGACAGCAATGTCTGTGGACTGTCTTGGGCAGCATGCCGTGCTTTCTGGGTAAGTGAGCTTTCCAAGTTTGTCTACCTTGATTTCTGGGAAACATTGTAAATTGAGAGGTCTCTGGGAACTTAGAAAATGTTCTTATATTTTAAGAATTGGATTATTGAGTTTAGTTGTGATATCCTGTTGATCTCAAGGGTGCACATAGAGATTGTTTACAACTTATTTTGTCTTTCTCCCAACAGGTAAGCAGTAACATTCCCTAGAAATCTCACTAGAGGTGTGGTCTTTTTTAAAAAATTTTATTTATTTTTTATTACAAAGTCAGATATACAGAGAAGAGGAGAGACAGAGGGGAAGATCTTCCATCCGGTGATTCACTCCGCAAGTGAGCCGCAACGGCCCGTGCTGTACCGATCCGAAGCTGGGAACCAGGAACTTCTTCTAGGTCTCCCACATGGGTGCAGGGTCCCAAAGCTTTGGGCCATCTTCGACTGCTTTCCCAGGCCACAAGCAGGGAGCTGGATGGGAAGTGGAGCTGCCGGGATTAGAACCGGCGCTCATATGGGATCCTGGCGTGTGCAAGGCGAGGACTTTAGCCGCTAGGCCACGGCGCCGGGCCCGAGGTGTGGTCTAGAAATGACAATTTTCTGTGTAAAACAGAGACTCTTTTTTTTTTTTTAAAGATTTATTTATTTTTATTGGAAAGGCGGATATACAGAGAGGAGGAGAGACAGAGAGGAAGATCTTCCGTCCGATGATTCACTCCCCAAGTGAGCTGCAACGGCCGGTGCGCGCTGATCCGAAGCCGGGAACCAGGAACCTCCTCCAGGTCTCCCACGCAGGTGCAGGGTCCCAAGGCTTTGGGCCGTCCTCGACTGCTTTCCCAGGCCACAAGCAGGGAGCTGGATGGGAAGTGGAGCTGCCGGGACTAGAACCGGCGCCCATATGGGATCCCGGGGCGTTCAAGGCGAGGACCCTAGCCGCTAGGCCACGCCGCTGGGCCCACAACAGAGACTCTTTAAGGATACAATCTGGTGTAGTCAAAAGGCAGTTTGCAAAATTGAAGAGATCTGGTTTCTGGTAAGGGAAGTGCTGCTGATTATGAGCCCATAGATATTTAGTTGGCTGGCCTGGCTAGACTTCATTCTTTCAGAAAGGAATTAAAAATTCTCAGGAAGAAATTGAATTGATCAGTTTTGTGACATATATATATATATTTATATATATATATATTTAAGATTTATTTGTTTTACTTGAATGGCAGTATGAGAGAGAAGGAGATTGAGAGAGAATTTCCATCTATTGTTTCACTTCCCAAAATGACTGCAATATCTGGGGCTGGACCAGGCCATGATGAGGAGCCTGGAACTCTATCTGGGTCTCCCATGTAGGTGAACAGGGACCCAAGAACTTAACCCAAGTGTAATCTCCCACTTTCCCAGGCACATTAATAGGGATCTGGATCAGAAGCAGAGCAGTGGGACTTGGACCAGTGCTGCCATGAGATGCTGGTGTCACAGGTAGTAGCTTAATCCTCTGCTCTACAATACTAGTTTTCTTTCAGTGTTTGTAAGAGTCTGGTAGTTGGACCCTGTGCAATAATTCAATGGCTAAATCCTCGCCTTGCATCTGCTGGGATCCCTTATGGATGCCGGTTTGCATCCTAGCTGCTCCACTTCCCATCTGGCTCCCTGCTTGTGACCTGGGAAAGCAGTGGAAGATGGCCCAGAGCCTTGGGACCCTGCACCTGTATGAGAGACCTGGAGGAAGCTCCTGACTCCTGGCTTCATATTGGCTCAGCTCCGGCCGTTGCGGCCACTTGGGGAGTAAACCAATGGATGGAAGATCTTTCTCTGTAAATTTGCCTTTCCAATTAAAAAAATAATAATAAATCTTTAAAAAGAGAGAGACTTCCCTTTAAAAAAAAAGTCTTGCAGTCAAGGGGCATCCTCTGCCTTTGCTATCTTCCCCAACATTGTACCACTATAATAAAATTTCACAGTCAGGGTTTCCTCCCCTTTCATATCACCCCTGCTTCTCAAATTCAGCTACATTCTTATTTTCATTAACTTGGTTGTTGATGAACCTGTTTAAAAATCAATGAAAGCATTTTCTTTCCCATTAGCTTCATTGTTTTATTTTGAAATTGTGTTTCAATCTTTTTTTAATTCTGTAACTTATTTATTTATTTTATATATTTTATTATTATTATTATCATTTTATGATACAGTTCTATAAGCACCTGGTATTTCCCTTATCCCCACCCCAATTTCCACCCCTCCACTTAGTTCCTCTATATCATTACTAAAGTGTAGTTCTTCATACACAGTCATATCTTTGTCAGTTTTTGTCTTGAGGCTTCAGGAGGGGATAAAGATAAACATGTATGATCAATCAGATAAATTTGTCCCCAAGTGCCATTTTGTGCTGTCCTACGTTTGTTCTAATGCCTCTGAACTTCTAGAGATCTACACCTCATATGCTTAGCTTTTAGTGTTGTACTGTTTTTCTTTCTAGTGCTACAACACCAACCTACCTACCACAGGGCCTAATGATCCCTTTGGAGAAGATCAGAACTTCTAGACCTTTGTTCTATGCTAACCTACCAAGTCTGTGAAATTGTGTATTCCCCAAGCTTTCCTTCCTGTTTCTTAACCATCCCTCCTTAGGGTTTTCCCTACACCTCTAGTTTTACATGACATTTCCTGGAACTTCTGAACTGGACTTACTGATTTTTTTTTTTTTTTTTTTTTTGAGCTTACCTATGCTCGTTAAGATCTAACAGCTTAGAAGGCTCCAGCACAGAATCTGGCAGATGGCCGCAGGGATTTTGAGTCACACTCCACAGATTCTCTCATTGGAATTGAACATGGGGCATCCCTGTAATCAGTGCTGTTTGACACTGCATGCAGAGCACCGTGCCTTGTGCTATGGGGTAAATGAAATGGTTCAGACCTGTTCTGCACTCTAGGCACTCGGCAGGATCAGGACAGTAGTAGAGCTGATGTAGAGGTAAACACTGCCATTGAGATGTCTGCTATGTGGTGATAGTGATGCAGAGATAGATCATTCTTTCTGGGAGATTAGGAAGGACTGGAGAGGGGCAGGCTGGAGCTGAACCCCAGGGCAGAAGCTGGACTCTGTCATCTGGGTGATGTGGTTGTGATGGCTCACAGAGACACCGTACCCCCTTGCCTCGTTGCCAGCTTGAGTTATTATTGTCACTTGGATGCCTTTCACAGTGGATAGGCATCTTGTGTAGCTAAGGTTTTTCTGGAGCACAGCTTACAAAATGATGGTTGTTCCAAGTGTGCTTTTTCTGTCTCCATGTTAACGCTGTCATTTATGTGTGGTGTTAACACAATGTTGGGGTTCTCCCAGCCGCAGATTCTTATACATCGTCAATCTGGATGCTCCCTTTGAAGGTCACCGGAAGATCTCTCGCCAGAGCAAGTGGGACATCGGAGCTGTGCAGTGGAATCCTCATGACAGCTTTGCACACTATTTTGCAGCTTCGGTGAGCTCAGAGTCTATAAGAATGCATTTAAATGTGCCATCTGGGGCTGGCAGGTCTATAGCCCATGAAGTGAAGAGATTGTATTCCTCATTGCTCAGCTAGAAACAAGGTTTGAATGATTTTGGGGGGCGGGAAAGACAAGCTAGTTACAGGTTGAATGTATGTGGTGATATTTACCAGCCCTGTCTATGTCAGGCTTGCTGTGTATTTCTAGGAACTTCATCTGGATTTTGAAAGGGGAAAAGTAGGTGATAACCCTCATTTTTGCTGGTTGTCAAAGCGGCTGTGTAGCTGGTCAGTGCCAAGTGTAGATGCCTCTGCAAGGTAATCTAAGAGACTGGGAGCTGGTCCTGAGTTTGCCTTCAGAAGGAACGGATTAACTACAGCTGCCCTTCAGAGGCACCCGTCCTTCTGAGCTGGGGAATTATTAACTTGATTAACCCCTTACATTTCATGTAACCAAGATCTGGTAAGTTTCATTCTGCGATTCATGACTGTGGCTTAGACCGTCTGAGAACCTTTGTGTGAAATTTTTACTAGCCTTGTTTTCTCCTAATTAGGTGGTTAGACATCTAAGCCTTTTGCTTTTTTTTTTTTGTCCTGGCCACAAGGAGAATGCTTAGAAGGTTCTTACTAGTGAGGGATGGGGGACAAGGGATGGAGCTTCCTGCCGTGCCTTTCAGGAGTGAGGCTTTGACAGGAAAGCACCTGAGCAAAGGGGCCGAGGCACACTGTCACCTGAGAAGGAATAGAAAGTCGCTGTCTTCACTCATTTCCCACTGAGTGTGATGTTAAGCATGAATGTCTGAGGCGGGACTGGTCTTTGGGTTTTTCTGAAAGGAAAGAGTTGGTCTTTGGCTTTTCCTGGGCATCACAAGGATGCCTTTTCTGGCTGCTTGTACCTCTGGACCCTTTAGTTCATCTCTCACCCTCAGTCCTGACAAGCTAGTCCAGGCTTTCTGCACATTGGTGCTGGGCACTATTCCATAAGTTGTAGAATGGTCAGCAGCTGCCCCAGTGCCTGCCTGCTTGATCTCAGTAGTATCTCTCCCTTGCTTTTCAAGTGACAACCAAAAATACCTAGGCATTATCAAATGTCCCTTGGGAAGCAAAAATCAAAAATCACCCCTGACTGGGGATCTCTGATTTAGGCTGACTCATCTGTACTTGTTCAGGAATGGTAAGGAAGAGAGCTTTTCTGGTTTGTTAACAATTTTAGTAGTCTCCCTTATCCGTGGGGCTAACTTCAGGGCTTGCTGTGGGTGTCCGAGGCTGTGGATACTGCTAAACCCAATATACACTGCTTTTTAATATACATACACACCCATATAAAAATTTTATTTATTAATTAGGCAGTGTAAGAGATTAACAACAAAAAACCAGCAATGAGATAGAGTGATTATTAAACAGAATACAATAGTAGAAGTTGTGTGAATATGACCTTTCTCTTAAAATACTTTTCTGTGCTTTCTGCCTTTTGCTTAAATAAGCACTTAATGGTTTCATTTGGCATATCTGCTCCTGCTCTTTGGAGCCATTATTAATCAAGTGCTAATGTGGCACTGATACATGATTGAGCACAGTCATACTGTGATACTGCTCAAGGTGGTGCACAGCTTAAAACTTCTGACTCACTTTTTTTCCTGAGTTTTTCTATTTATTATTTTTGGGCAGTGCTGAGTAATTGAAACCATGGAAACCGAAATCATGGAAATGGGAGGGCTATTATAATCATTCTGTAATGAATAAATTAGAAACGGCTGTTGGCCTATAGTGAAGCTGCCAATTGAGATGCCACATCCCATGTTGGTATGTCTGGATACAGATCTTGGCTCCATATCCAGTTCCTTTTTCCTGCTAATGCACACATCCTTGGAGATGGTAGGTGATGGCTCAAGTGGTTGGATTCCTACCAGCCATGTTGGAACGTGGGCCCAAGTGCCAAGCTCTGAGCTTCCACCAGGATCTTGGAGGCATTCAGAGACTAAGCCAATGAATGGAAACTCTGTCAACTGTCTTTCTGTGCTTTTTCTGCTTCTCAAATATAAGTAAATTAGAAAATAAGTAAATAAATAATTTTAAATGAAATAAATAAATTTAAAATAAGCAGTTCAGTTCCCTGGACTGCATTCACAATGTTGTGTAACTACCACAGTCATTCTGGGAGCCATGACTGGCATCAAACCTAGGTATTATGATGTGAGACAGCATGTCTTAACTGCTCAGCTTATTGCCTGCCTGCTATTAGTATTCTTTATTTATTCTCAGTGTATTTTATATACTCATGGCATTTAGGAAGCTGTTTCATAGTTTAAGTGAAACTTTATTTGATGAAAGTTTTTTTTTCCTCCTTTGTGGCTTATCCTGGTCCATTTTTTCTGTGTCTTTCTGATGAACTCTTTAAGACAAATTTCAAAGCGGTCAGAGTGGACTCACTTATATCTTACTAGGTGGGACACAAAGATTAGTTACTCCTCACTAGGGCACTGAGGATTTCTCTGCACACCCCTCCATAAAACTGTTGTGCACTTAAACTGTTGACATATATCTTGTTAGTTATAAGCCAGTCTAGACTTCCCGAAAAAAAAAAAAAAAAAAAAAAGCCAGGTTCACCAAAATTATGCTTCGATGCTATAAAAAGCTAAATACTACACTGAAAATAGACACAAGACAACTGAATAGTAATCTATAGCCATTTTAAGGTGTATAGAACCCAGCTGTATATAAACTAAAATCGAAATGTCAATGAAGAAGTCACAGGATGTGGTTAAGAACTTGCATTTTTTTTAACTTATTGGTTACTCAATACTATGTCCACTAATTCCATAACGTTATAAATTGTTGATGATGTTATGTTGGGGCTTTTAATTGATCAGGATGATACTCGGCTGGCTCTACCTTCAGACCAGAGATGGTCTCCCCAAGAAGCCGTTGAACTTATCTGGACAATAAGATACTGGACTCTATGCTTGGTATATGCTTGCAATGAAATAATCTCAACTGAACTTGAACTGTGGCAGTGCAGCAAGGTGGAGGAATCCACCATGGGGGGAGGGTTTAGGGACGAGTGGGGGGAATCCCGGTACCTATAAAAATGTGTCACATAATGCAATGTAATAAAAAAAAAATGAATTACAGAGTTTTATGTATTTTTGCCTTCCTGGGGCATTGTTTTGGTGGTTTCTTTTGTCTTTGGTTTGAAAATGTGGGAGGTAGCCTCTGGGCATTTGATAATGAGAAGTGTGAGCTAAAACATCTGGTGTCACTGAAACTGGAGACATAAGTTTGTGACCCTCGGATGGGAGAGGAGCATTTGACTGATATTTAAATCGTCTTCGTAGCCCATAAAGTGTGTGCTTATCAGCGAATCTGTAGCTTCAGTTCAGCTGTGGCTTTGCAAGGAGGTGTGCTTTTACTAGTACTACTTTTCCATGCTGAAATTCACAGCCCTATTTACTGAGCTGAGGTTAAGCTAATGTTAATTATATGTATTTCTGATGACCTTAAGAAAAAACAAAAACAAAAAAACCAGATCTTCAGCTTATAGGAACTGCCATGCGAATTGACTCCTAGTTGGCTTCTTTGTCATAGTTGGTAAATTGGGGTGAGAACATATTTTCTGATGTGCATTGTTATACCACTTGTTGGCTTTTTTCCCTCATTTCTTCCCAGAGTAACCAACGAGTTGACCTGTATAAGTGGAAAGATGGTAATGGGGAAGTAGGCACAACTCTACAAGGCCATACTCGTGTCATCAGGTAGGCACCAACCCTCCACAGCCACTTGGCCTTTTTTTTCCCCACAGTTCCTTGGGAAGAGAAATGAGGATGCCATCTATATCACAGCTGGCTCTGGGTGGCCAGTACATCCTAGTGTTTACTGAGGTGATGGCAGAGAACACAGAGTATAGTGGCAGTTATTTAGAAAGCATCACTTATGAGGTGTTGACCCCAGTCCCAGAGACAGTGAGATACAGCCCCATCTGGAGTAGAGGATGAGAGCAGACATTTTGTCACCGGAGGGCGAGGAAGCTGTGTGACAGATTCTCCCACTTGAGGCTCCTCAGCGTCTAGGGGTGTGTGGAGACGTTGGGTGCAGTAGGTGGTGCTCTCAGACCATCACCCCATGCACAGTTGCCTCCCACGTGGTCTTCCAGTTGGCCTCAGGTGTGCCTGGACACATCTTGCCTGCCCTGGATCACTTTTCTGGATAGGAGAAACTTCTTTTGGGGGAATAGCAGCAGCGAATTCTAAGGTGGGAAGGGGTGCATGGGGTAGGATGACATGGAAGTGGTAGGAAATTGACGGGCCTGTGGAAATGTCCTGTGAAAGAACTGCCTATTTGGGAATGAGGGTGCGGGCTGGGGGACCCTCCAGGCCTGCCAGCCATCTTTGAAAGCTGAGAGTAGGCATCGCAGTTGGCCTCCACCTAAAGTGATGGGTTTACTGAGATGCTTGTGGTTGAATCTGATTTAGAAAAGAACTTAGAAATTAATGTGAGTGTTTCATTCCTCTCCTGCTTTGGCCTGAGCAGGGTTGAGGGAGAAAGGGATTAGTTGAAAGAGGGAGACTGATTTAACTGAAATGCCCCATTTATTTGTGTGGAACAGGCCGTAGTATAGCTGTTGACCCTAGTGAGAAGGACTGGAAAGGTTCCTTCTAGCTCAGGTAACTGTGTGTTCCTTTAGAACTGTGGGCTGTAGTCTGAACCATATTAGGAAGCCTGTTAGCACTGGCCTCCGAAGATACTAGAGACCAGATTGCTCATACTTTGGGATCAGATTCTGAGATTTCTTTTTTTTTTTTTGTCTTTGTTCTCTTCATTCATGTGTCCCAGTGACTTGGACTGGGCGGTGTTTGAGCCAGATCTTCTGGTCACCAGCTCTGTGGACACATACATCTACATCTGGGATATCAAGTAAGAACAACAAAGAGGTATAACCACTTGCTTACAGGACCATCAGGGACCTTTATTTTGGAGAGCATGTGTCTTGGTGTGATTCCCCTAGATGTAGGCCCTAAGACAAGGATTTGATGCAGATACATTATTTAGAAGGTGAATGAATTACTGGTAGGGTGATGAAGAGAGAAGAAAGGAGCATTATCTACTGAGTGGCACAATGAGCAGGTGGAACTCAGTGTCCCAGGGATCACTAGGAGCTAGAGTAGAACTTCCTCCTCAGACGACCAGGGAAGCAGGGGTCCCACCCTGTCAGTCACTGGCAAAGGGTGCAGTGAGGGGTCTTAATTCCATGGCACTTGAGGCTAGTGTCACAGGTTTGCAAAGCAGGCAGGGAGAGGCCCTTTGGTAAAGACACACAGGAGCTGACACTGGGAAGTTGACTGAGTGGCAAGTGACAGTGGGGGTATTCTGCTGCAACAGGCAGTGCTGAGACACATCTGCTAAGCTCTCTATTGGCTCCAGTTTCCCACGTATGTGAGGGGACTTATATGATATACCACATTTTGTTTATGTGTTCATTTATTCTTTCTACCACTTGGCTCTTGTGAACATACAGGACATTTTTGTTTGTTTATTTGTTTGTTTTGCTTTTTAAATTTATTCATTTTTATTGGAAAGCCAGATTTTACAGAGAGAAGCGGTAGAGTTCTTCTGTCCACTGGTTCGTTTCCCAGATGACCAAAACTGCCAGAGCTGAGCTTAGCTGAGGCTGGAGCCAGTAGCTTCTTCCAAGTTTCCCTTGTGGGTGCAGGGTCCCAAGGGCTTGGGTCATCTTCCACTGCTTTATCAGGCCATAGACAGAGAGCTGCATTGAAAGTGGAGCAGCCCGAACATGAATCAGAGTCCGTATGAGATGCTGGCATCACAGGATTAGGCTGTTGAGCCACTAGGCTGACCCCCCAGAATGGTTTTTTAATCCATCTTGGAGATTTGACTAGAAAGGTTATTGCAGAGTTATGCTTCTGTGACTGTCACCCGTTGTCACTCGGAGAAACAATATTAGGAAGGGATTCTTGTCACTTTTTCTCCTGCTGTGGTCCCAGGCAGGATTACTCAGACCGTGTTGAATCATGTAAAGCGTTTTCTGTTGGTATAGCCAGGTGATTTGAAACCCAGACTCAGCTTCAGTTGAGGTGACTGAGAAGGTTCATCTACCTGGGTGACAGTTTGTATGCTATTTCCTAATGTTGTCAAGGCAGATCTGACTAAGTTTCCACTGAAAGAAAAGCTAAGAGATGTGTACAAATGGTGAAAAGTGTTAGTGGATAGTGACGTATGTCTTAGGCATTTATCTCCTGATTTTTGTGTTTCAGGGACACAAGGAAGCCTACTGTTGCACTGTCTGCTGTAGGTGAGCATACTCCCACCCCACCTTGTCTTCATTGTATACGCTTCTCTTCCTTTCTGTCTCACACTCTGACCACCTGTGCCCTGTGCTGCACCATGGTAAACCCTGCCTTGCCAGCGGCTTGCCTTGAGCTGCTCTCAGAAGCCAGAGTACAAGCTGTTGAATGTGGATCAGAAATTTAGAGTCCAAGGATAGGAATCACATTGCTCTGATTAATAAACTTAATTTGTCGTGGAAAATTTCAAACAGGAAAAGAGCAGATAATGAGCTGCTTTGTATTCATCATCAGCTCTAAGAGTTGTTACAGTAAATCATAGTTCAGAGCCAAAATGTTTGTCCTGTTAGTGAAGACACCCATGTCCCTTCTCAGGGTCCCAGAATGTGATACTCATGCACAGCTTCTGACTCCAGCTTCCGGATGTCGCAGGCTCTGGGATACAGCAGTGACCGCTCAGGGAGTTGGGTTTCTGCTGTCCGCATGGAGGCATGGAGTGGGTTGTCAGCCCAGGGCGTTGGCTTTGACCCAGTCTCAGCTTTGTAGGCATTTGGGGACCAAAACAGTGGATGAGAACTCTCTCTGTGTTTCTGTCTTTTTGCCTGTCAGGTAGTTTTTTAAAAAAATAAAGATTTATTCATCTTTATTGGAAAGACAGATTTACAGAGAGGAGAGACAGAGAACCTCCATCCACTGCCATGGGTCTACATGGAGCTTATTAAGCTGAGCTTCTGCTTGAGGTAGGGTCTTCCCGTGACTGTTTCTTCAGAAACAGGAGGTGGAATGGAACCACTGTGACTGCTGAAGTTCCTGTGGTGTCGTTGCTTGTAAGGAAGGGTCATGTAATGAAGCAGTCACATCCAAGAGTTCTCTGTGTAACCACTGCCTGATAAGAAGCTACCTGCCCCAAGGAGCTGACGTTGTAGCACAGTTGGTAAAGCCACCACTTGTGACACTGGCATCTCATTTGGGCACCGATTTCTCTTCTCATTGCTCTACTTGCAGTCCAGCTTCCTTACCACTGGCCTGGGTAGAGCAGCCCAGCCACCTCATGTGGGAGACTTGGAGGAAGCTCCTGGCTTCTACTGTCAGCCTGGCCTACCCCTGTTTGTCACAGCCATCTGGAAAGTAAACCAGTGGAGGGAGGATCTCCATCCTTCTCTGTGTCTTGTTCCGTGTAACTCTGACTTTCAGATAAAGAAATAATTCAAAAAAGAAGAAACTGCTCCTGCTGATCCTGCTTAGAGTAACCCGCAGAATTCGCTCTGAGATCTGTTCCCATACGCTAGTGCATTTGTATGTGTCATAGGGTGCTGATGTGGGCATAGAACCTAGAAGAGCTCTGCTCGTTCAGCCAGAATTCACTGTCCAGCTCCCCTGGATGAGCCTCACTCTGTGTCCAGATGTGTTTAGGAGCATGGGAGCAGCAGCTACAACAGCTTTCTTCTCCTGCCTCCCCCACCTTTTTTTTTTTTTTTTGCCCAGCTGGTGCCTCTCAGGTCAAATGGAATAAAAAAAATGCTAACTGCCTGGCCACCAGCCATGATGGTGATGTACGGATATGGGACAAGCGGGTAAGTGATTCCTTCCTCCTACCTCCTGATTTGCCTTTGTTTCCTTGTGAGTTCTAAGACTTGACTTGAGAGTCCGGGAAAACCTGTGCAGCTTGTGCGAGGTGACTTTTATGTCCCAGTTGAATCAATATTAACAGAAGGTAGAGAAAGTGAGGCATAATGATCAGTGGTGAAGATAAGCAAACGCGGTATATTGCTGCTGAAATTAGCACAACAGAAGTGAACTTGGCTGCTTGCTGTGACAGCACAAATAGTAAAATTGGAAAAGATTGGAGGTTAACATGTCTCCTGTGCAGGAATGACGTGCAGATTCATGATGTAGTCCACTTTTTTTCAAAGTACAAGCTTAGCTGGAATTTAACTGGAGCCCAGTTTTGGTGCCTACTAGTCATGACATCAAGTAAGCTATCTGTATCTTCTTTAAAATTTTTTTTTAAGATTTATTTTTATTGGAAAGGCAGATTTACAGAGAGAAGGAGGGACAGAGGAAGGTCTTCTGTCCACTTATTCACTCCCCAAGGGGCCGCAACAGCTGAAGCTGAGCTGATCCAAAGCCAGGAGCCAGGAACTTCCTCTGGGTCTCCCACATGGGTGCAGTCTCACAGTTTTTTGGGTCATGCTCGACTGCTTTCCCATGCTACTGACAGGGAGCTGGATGGGAAATGGAACAACCAGAACATGAACCAGTGCCCATATGCGATCCTGGCACATGAATAGGGGAGATTAGCCAATTGAGCCATTGCACCGGGCCCTGCTCTGTGTTTTATTACCCAACTGTCTGGCAGTAATACACAGGGAAGGCCCTTTCCCCATGTCATGATTCTCACTGATGCTCATCTGCCAAACTTCGGTAGACTTTCCTTGTGCCACAGTTTGGAACCCCACATTCTCTCCAAGCTTCCCACAGGTGTAAGATCTTTCTCTCTGTCAAATCTGCCTTCTTTCTTTTTTTTTTTTTTTAAAGATTTATTTTTTAATTTTTATTGCAAAGTCAGATATACTGAGAAGAGGAGAGAGAGAGAGGAAGTGGAGCTGCCGGGATTAGAACCAGCGGCCATATGGGTTCAAGGCGAGGACCTTAGCCACTAGGCCACGCCACCAAGCCCCTAATCTGCCTTATTTCAAAACAAAACAAAACAACAACAACAAAAAAGTACAGTAGTCAACTTCTGTAAGATGTGGGATGTAACACTGCCTCACTTTGTGAAACTTGGGGCCAGAGACCCTCTGCCCTCATGGGAAGGTTTTGTTTGGGGATGTCACTACCCAGTGCTGACCATCCAGTCTCAGCATGGTTTCCGGCTTCACTGCTCCCTATCCTTGTATCAAGGATCCGTGTCTTATATCTGGAAGAGAAGTGGGAAATGAAGAAGAAATTGGGTGTGGCGGATCCTGTGAGCGGGAGCAGGTTCTAGGCCTGCTGGGGAAACAGTGTGCTGGTACAGTGATCTACCTAAAGAGCTAGAGGATGGGAGGTGATTTGTGCTGTGTCTTCTTTCTCTTTAATATAGTCTGGTAATAGCCACTTCTTCCTTTTCTTTATTTCTGAAGTTGGTGATGGATTTTTTTTCATATTGTCATTACACTAGCACTTACATGTATAAATGATTAAGTAAAATAAGTTTGGTTATAGTGTTTATTTGGTCTTGGGCACCACAATTTAGTGTTTAGCTGTGATGTCTTGCTAAGTTCTTCTCTTCTAGTCTCCTGATTGGTCCACAGTAACACTACTTTCTGCCTTTTTAATTTGCTGAAAGGGTTTTAAATGTTTCTGTTTTTGATGTTGATAATTGGGCTTTGTGGTCAGGTGGGTTGTAAAAGTCAGTGATACATCACTTCTTAGAGACTCTGATGTTAGCAGCACTGAGAACAGAAAGCCCTTGCAGAAGGGCAGTGTCGGCGGTCCCTGCAAGCTTACCTATAACCAACAAGACTCTAACCTGTACTAAGCATTTGCTCTGATAGGCGTTGATCAAAGAGTTTTGCATTTTGATTTATTTCTCTTTGTAACTAGCCTTGAAAGTCAGATCTGTGATCCCCCCTGATCTACAGATGAGTAAAATGAAGTACCTTTTGCTGTAGGATTTGAACTGAGGGAAGCTGTTCCTGGAGTCGGCACTTTGAACCCCACAGACGTAACGCTCATTATGAAAGTATTGGGGCTTTTTTTTTTTTAGGAAATATAAAAGATTAAAGCCAGCAACAAGTGCTTCCATTTTGATGCTTTTTTTCCTTCCATTTTCTTAAAGAAAGCATGATTTATCATATCATACACAAGATTCTAAATACTTAACACTGAACAACAAGTGTGTTCCTCCCATATTGTCAGCTCTAAGTATGATCTTAGTGACTATATCATACTGTATCACATGACCATAGTGTGTGCTGTATATAATTTTTTTGATTGTTTACCACTTACTGCTTGTTTAGGTTGATTTTCTAGTGAACAGATAGCACCAAGATGAAAGTATTGTATCTAGAATTTCTTTGTAAATTTGAATTATTCTCTTAAGAAGGGCATGAGCTCTGATAAATGCTACCAAATGTTTTCCTTGAAAAGGTTGTATTTTATATACATGCCAGTAATAACAAATGTAGCATCAATAGCATTGAGTGTTACTTACAGATGTCTTCTTGCTTAATCAAATATTTCTAATGTTTCCACAGTTTTGTCTTATATTTGCCATTTATCCTGTGGTTTTCTTTCATGAGGTCTGTTCATTTGGACTATTCATACTGTCACTTGGAGATGGTAATTTAACCCTTGCAGTTGAGGTTGGGTTTTTTTTGATGTCACAGCTCCTCTTCTTAAATGACTGTGAGGAAGAGGAGCAGGACTCATCAGATTAACTGTTAAACCAAAGGGGAGGCACCCACACTAGCTACACCTCAGACTAGAGTGGGAAGCTGGGTGACTCACAGGCCCATGGACAGAGCATGTGAAGGAGAGCTGGCTTTGTCTCTGGTTTTGGGACTCTGCACCTGTGTGGGAGACCTGGAAGAGGCTCCTGGCTCCTTGTTTCGGATTGGCGCAGCTCTGGCCGTTGTGGCCGCTTGGGGAGTGACTCATTGGACAGAAGATCTTTTTCTCTGTCTCTCCTCCTCTCTATATCTGCCTTTCCAATAAGGAGAGATTGAGAGAGAGAGAACGAGAACAGAATAGAGTATCTAAAGGCCAATACAGTGTTTGGCAGTATTTGTGTATCCCCACTCAAGACTCAGCTGACTTTTGGGGGTGGTGTACCCTCAATGAGTTCTTTTTGAATTAATAGACTGACTGGTCTGTTGTAGAAACCCAGCACAGCAGTGGAGTATCTAGCAGCCCACCTCTCCAAAATCCATGGCCTTGACTGGCACCCGGACAGTGAGCACATTCTTGCTACCTCCAGTCAAGACAACTCCGTCAAGGTGAGTGGCGCCCACTGAGGGAGTTGGAAGAGCTATTTAAGTGGGATTGGGGATGTTGGCTAGGTCTTCTAGAGTAAATGTGGCAAGTTAGCATAGTCTGGTTTGCCCTGGGTACATGTGCTTCTTGGGGAGCTGTGCAAGTAAGCCTGGTACTGCTCACCAGCAAGTGATGGTATAGCACCCTTCTGATATGCCTCTCAGAATCTGTGAAAGGGAGACAGAAGCTCAAGCATTTAGATAGAAAAAGAAGCTGCAAAAGAATCAGATATACACACTGAGATGTAAGTAAAGGACAAGGGTGCACACAGAATTGTTACGGTTATCAGGATTACAGTGAGTCTGTGATAGAACGTGTTTTCTCATGTGATGATCAAATCTGCTGAAGTTGTAACATCTCAGACATCAGCACTGCCAAAGTCAGGAACAGCATAGTTTCATTAGGACCTCTAACTTACAGGAAATGCTCGAGGTATTTGTGTTTCAGTGACCCTGTTATTTTCGGCGTTTCTCAGAGTTGCTTGTTTTTCCTCTCTGACTGTGGCAGAGCAGTCATCTTTGTACTGTAATTCCTCCTTTTTGTCGAATCTATGTCCTTAAGGACTTGGATATGACCACAGAATTTGGTTTAGGGATTTTGTAAATCTGTACCATTAATGTAATCCTTTGTTGTATCGACATAGGCATTTACAAAATCTTTTTGGTATGGTTAGCAGAACTACAATCATACACTAAAGCATAAAAGTGAACTCTGTCTCCAGGTTTATAAATCTCCTGAGGTTGTCATTTACTTTTACATGCAAGAAGTGGCTTTTCTTTTTGTCCATGTTACATTGACCTTTTGTCCCTACATCCTATTCTGCTTATGTTCCAAGTGTAGGAACCAGAAATCATTCAGTTCTACATTGGAAAAAGAGATTAGTAACACCCATTATGTAGTTGTTGCAAAGATTAAATGGGTTAAAAAAAAGCAAAACCCAACCAACCTAATGCTTTAAATGCATGTCTGAAGCATGGATGTGCCCAAAGCAGTCAAGCCATTTCAGCTGTTGTTACTAAATTGCTCAAAAGGTGTAAAGGGGGCACAGGATCAAAACATGTTGCTTTTACCTTTCAGCCACTAAGGTCACTTAATCAATACGCTGGTTGACAGTGACTAGCTATCACCCATGGTCCTCATGAAGTCCAGAAATTGCCCTGGAGTTTTTGTAAACGCAAAAGGGAAGATTCTTTGTTGTGTCTGTCACAGTCTCATGGTTATAGGGACCCAACTAAAAACCCAATTGAAATTTATCCTCACAGGACAAAAAGCAATGAATTCAAAGACTATGCTTATTTCACTAGTTGAATTTTTTAAATGGCATTTATTTCACAAATTATCTTGCTTTTCCATTCTAGTTCTGGGATTACCGCCAGCCTCGGAAATACCTTAATATTCTCCCTTGCCAGGTGCCTGTCTGGAAGGCCAGATACACGGTGAGTAAGGCAGCCCTTCCTGGCCAGGAAACTCTCATTCAGTGTTCTTCTGGAACATGCATAGGGCCAGGGAATGTGGTCATTCTCTTTTTCTCACTTGGTTTTGGAGTGAGGCAATTGTGGTAAAAATGGCATTAATGCTGCTGGCTGTTCAAAAATCTATCCTTGGAATGCTGGGTAGGCATCTGCATTAGGATCACTCACTAAAACTTGTTGAGAAACCTGGTGGTGCAGAGATGGACACCAAGGGCAGGGGAGCAGGATCGGCTAGCAGGGAGGGTCGAGAGGCTGGCAGATGGTGAATGGCCATGGGAGGCATTCTTGCTTCAGGTGTAGGAGAACTGTGTTTGGGGCCCAGCTCTTATTTCATGCTTTTGCTTGTGTGGCGTTAGAGAACATATAATTGATTCTGAGCACAAAATTACTCCTGTGTAGATTGTGAATGATGCTTTCCTTTTTCATTGTAATACAATTCACCGTTTTAAAGTGTACAATTCATTGGCATTTAGTACTTTCACAATAACCCATCCTGTTGAAATAATACACATGAATGTGCTTTATAAACGATAAAGTGCTGTGGATATAGAGGGTAGGCCATTATCAGCCTTCCAACAGTTTTCCTCTGGCTGCTAATCAGAAATAACTTATTTCCTTAATGTCATCTTGAAAGCCAGCACAGGGATGCATAGAGCTTCCTTTATGTGTTAGGCTGTTGCCCTGAGGCATTATAGAGCAAAGAAGAGAATTGGGGTATTAAATTGTTTTTGCATCTGGGATCACTTGCTAAGAAATCAGACCCTGTTCTTGTGAGTCAGAATACCTTCCTAGATTAATATATTTGCTTTAAAAAATGAACTGAGAAGTCCTGAGTGCTACCAAGAGAGCAGTGGAAGGTGAGTGTGCTCTTAGGTGCTTGAACCCTTTTTCCTTATACAACCTAGTCCGGTTGTCACCCAGATGGGCCCTTTAGTGACTGGCAGATGCAGTGTCAGTAAGTAAACTGTGGCATTGCTGAGGTGTCAGACCTTGTGGGAGGATGTTTGTGGAGTTGGGACTATGGAAAGGTGGCATGTCGTGTGGATGATGTGAATCTAGCACATTTACATGTGGCAGACCAGGTTTGCTGCTGCACTAGGCTTTTTCCCAGTCAGTCTAGCATGCTTGTTCTGGAAAAGCAGTTGATAACGTGAGTGGGATCATGGCGAGAGGTAGCTGGGATGTGAAACAGCAGCCGGAGCCATCCACTTCTTTTGAAATTTTAGAAGTTCTTGCACAGGCATTGGCTCAGCCTCGTTTTTCACCTGCGGCTGTTCCTTCCATGGGCAAAAAGAAGAGTGGGATGTAATGATTGGCTTATGGAATTTAGGGAAATTTTCTCCAGATGAGCTGGGGCCTGCCATCATCTAATTTATTTTTATTGGGAAGAATTACACTTTTGGAAACTGAAGACCCTGATGATTTTCTTTGAAAGAATCCCCTGCCTTTTCCCTTTCTGGCCATAGCCTTTTAGCAACGGACTGGTGACTGTGATGGTTCCCCAGTTGCGGAGGGAAAACAGCCTTCTCCTGTGGAATGTGTTTGACTTAAACACCCCCGTCCACACCTTTGTGGGGCATGATGATGTGGTGCTGGAGTTCCAGTGGAGGAAACAGAAGGAAGGTGAGTGCCGTGTACCTTCCATTCTTTTCACAAACATGTGATAGTGATGATGATGGTATTTTACCTCCAGTTTGCTTGAAGATAAACTTGGTCAAATGACTTGCTTTGATCATGATCAGAGGCAGAAGTGAGGTGATCTGTCCTGGCTTGAAGTGTTAGGAGCTCCTGTACAGTAGTTAACAGCCTTTCCTCTCTTTGCTGCTGTCTTGGCAACTGGCTAGAGTCCAGGTGGATCAGCTCCCAGCAGCTGCTAGCACAAGGATGATATGGAGAAGTAGATCAAGTTAGAAATCCTTGATTTAACCCTGAGGTTGCAGGTTGGTTGTTATTACAGCTGAGTCTAGTCAGTCCTCACTATTACAAGGTTATTGTATAATGGAACCACATAGGCATTTTGCCTCAGTTTCTCAACTCACCCTTTAGATGCAGTCTCTGTTTTCTTGAGATCTCATTACCATGATCTATAAATGTTTATTTGTGACTCCCATAAATCTCTTCTAGAATATATATGTACACACACACACACACACACACAGAGGGTTTATTTATTTATTTATTTGGATGGCAGAGATACAGAGAGAAAGAGACAGAAAGATTGATCTATCAATCTTCTATGTGCTGTTTCACTCCCCGAATGTCTACAATGGCCAGGATGGGACCAAGCAGAGGTCAGAAGCCAGAAGGTTCACTGGGTCTCCCACATGGGTGCAGGTGTCAGATATTTGGGCAGTCTTCTGCTGCTCTCCCTAATATATTAGCGGGGAGTGGATCAGAAGTGGAGCAGCTAGGACTGCAACTAGGGCCTATAAGGGATGCTTGATACCACAGACATCCACTTTTGCCAGTATACCACAATGCTGGACCCAGGATATTTTTTGTTAACCTTTATTTTTTTTCCCTCTTTTTGAGATTTATTTACTTATTTGAGTTGAGTGGGAGAGACTGTGATTTTTCTATTCACTGTCCAAATGAGCCATGCCAAAGCCAGAAGTTGGAAATTTCATCTGGGTTCCCCACTTGGATAGAAAGGGTCAGAGCACTCCGGACTGTCTTGTGCTGCTTGCTTAGGTGCATTAGCAGGGAGATGGATCAGAAGTAGAGTAGGGCCTGGTGGCGTGGCCTAGTGGCTAAGGTCCTTGCCTTGAATGTTCCAGGATCCCATATGGTTGCCGGTTCTAATCCCGGCAGCTCCACTTCCTCTCTATCTCTCCTCCTCTCTGTATATCTGACTTTGTAATAAAAATAAAACAAATCTTTAAAAAAAAAAAGAAGTAGAGTAGCTGGGCTTGAACTGGCACTCATATGGATGTCAGTGTTACAGGCACTGGTTTATTCACTATGCCTCAACGCAGGCTCCTTAGCTTTCTTGTTATCTCCAAAATCTTTCCTGCTTCCAGAAGTAGGTGACTACCTGGTCTTGATTCCCTCAGCTGCATACATGGTTTTTGTCCTTGAACTGAATGTCTCGCCTTTTGCCATAGGAATCAAATGATATAATTTTCCTATATTATGGTGGGAAGGAGTTGACCTGTAGTTTTGATTGAAATGAGAAGTGTTTAACCAGCCATTTTTAACTGTCTTTGTCATCTTTAAGCTGGTGGGGTAAGTTATATGAATTAGAGCTGTTGAGTATAAGTTACGGAATTCTTTTTTGAAGAGATACATTGATGTTCTTTTTTAAAAATTTTTAAATTTTTATTGCAAAGTCAGATATATAGAGAAAGAGGAGGAGAGAGAGAGAGAGGAAGATCTTCCCTCCAGTGATTCACACCCCAAGTGACTGCAACAGCTGGAACTGCTGAAGCCAGGAACCTCCTCCAGGTCTCCCATGCAGTAGCTCAGGTGGCTAATCCTGCACCTCCAAGCATTGGGATCCCATATGGGCACCAGTTCATATCCCAGCTGCTCTACTTCCCTTCCAGTTCTCTGCCTGTGGTCTGGGAAAGCAGTAGAGGATGGGCCAAAGCCTTGGGACCCTGCACTCATATGGGAGACCCAGAAGAAATTCCTGGCTTTGGATTGGCTCAGCTCTAGCCATTGAGGCCATTTGTGGAGGGAACCAGTAAACAGAAGATCTTTCTGTTTCTCATTCCTATGTTCCTATGTAATTCTTCCTTTTCAATAAAAATATATTTTTTTAAAGACTAGGAATAGGATGAGCCAGTTGGCAGAGATTTCTGACTTCTCCATCATACGGCAGAGGGAAGATGCAGGATTGGGAGTCTAGGGGAAAGCAAGGGTTCTTTGCCGAAGCATGGGATAGGGTTGAATGCACAAGGAGAGGAGTTGATCTTGAGAATTTATGAGACACAGCTTTTGGCCAGATGCAGGGTCAAGAAATTGTTGACTGGAACATGAGGCTAGATGGTGGAACCACCACAGACCTTGGTATAGAGCAGTCACTGCCTTGCTAGATGTGTTTAGGGATGTAGTGAAACACTAAGGATTGGCTTGTTGGTGGAAGATACTTACACCGAGAAAGAACCGGTGAGGGAGAGAACTAGGTCCAGCATCTCCTGGCCTGGGATGGTGTGTTTAACTGCCCACCCTTTGGCCATGGGCAGGTCGTGTGCTCTGTTGCTTCAGTTTTCCTGTCTGTGAAATGAAAGAACTGGACTAAACTGTTTTTGAATTCTTTGCTTTCTGGAGATGTTCATTAAAAGAATTTTAAATAATTTACCTCAAATGCCCTGATCTTTCATAAAACACCCTGAACCTTTTTTTTTTTTTAGGATGATTTTCCTGACTGTATGTAATGTATGAAATGTAATTCAGTCAATTAAGAACATTAAAGGTAGATTATTCATTTAAACAGGGATACATATTTATCAAAATAATTCCTTTGTGAAATAAGACACTGTAGTGGCCCAGCGGCGTGGCCTAGCAGCTAAAGTCCTCGCCTTGAACGCCCCGGGATCCCATATGGGCACCGGTTCTAATCCTGGCAGCTCCACTTCCCATCCAGCTCCCTGCTTGTGGCCTGGGAAGGCAGTCGAGGACGGCCCAAAGCCTTGGGACCCTGCACCCATGTGGGAGACCCGGAAGAGGTTCCTGGTTCCCGGCATCGGATCGGCGCACACCGGCCCGTTGAGGCTCACTTGGGGAGTGAATCATCGGATGGAAGATCTTCCTCTCTGTCTCTCCTCCTCTCTGTATATCTGACTGTAATAAAAGAAATAAATCTTTTTTTTAAAAGATTTATTTAAAATAAATAAATCTTTAAAAAAAAATAAGACACTGTAGTGCATTTAAAACAGTTCATTATATGTATGTGAAAAAATTCATCCTCAGCTCTTCAAGAGTGTATGAAAGGAAGAACATTTGCGGAGGTGAAAGTTTAATGTGATGTTAAATCCCAGCACCACTCTTTACGTGCTAATTTCCCAGTTATTATTTCACTTCATTTAAGCTTCTGCTCAGGGAGCTAGCATTATGGTATTGCAGGTTAAACTACTGTTTGCAAAGCTGGAATCCCATCTACTTCCATTCCAATGTACATAGGAAGGCAGTGGAAGATGACCTAAATGTGTATGGGGGTCCCTTTTACTCACATGGGAGGATGGAGTTTTATAGGCTGCTGGCTTTGGTTTGACTCAGACATGGCTGTTTTGGGCTTTTGGGAGTGAACCAGTGGATGGAAAATCTCTCTATCTCTCTTTTCTCTCTGTTGCTCTGCCTTTCAAATAAATAAATCTTTGGGGCCCGGCGGCATGGCCTAGCAGCTAAAGTCCTCGCCTGTGTGGGAGACCCGGAGAAAGTTCCTGGCTCCTGGCTTGGATCGGCGCAGTACCGGCCGTTGTGGCTCACTTGGGGAGAGTATCATTGGATGGAAGATCTTCCCCTCTGTCTCTCCTTCTCTCTGTATATCTGACTTTGTAATAAAGGTAAATACATCTTTAAAAAAAACCAAATAAATATGTCTTTGAAAAAAATTAGTTTCTGGGAGCCAGCACTGTGGCATAATAGACTAAGCATCTGCCTGGAATGCAGGGATCCCATATAGGTGCCGGTTCATGCTCTGAGTGTTCCACTTGTGATGCAGCTTGCTGCTAATGCACCTGGGAAAACAGTAGAAGATGGAACGAGTGGGGCTCCTGCACCCACGTGGGAGACCTAAGGGAAGTATTTTACTTTGGAATGGCCAAGCTCCAGTTGTTGTGGCCATTTGGATACAAGTTCTCTCTTTGCCTCTTCTTCTCTCTGTATATCTACTTTTCAAATAAAATATAGTATCTCTTATTTAAATTTTTTTTTAATTTCTGCTGAAATGTGATTTCCTCTAGGAGTCCTTTCTTCTTTTCTTTTTTTTTTTTTTTTAAAGTTTATTTGAAAAGCTGAGTTGGGGAGTATGGTGTCTTCTGTCTGCTGCTTCACTTCCCAAGTGGCCTGTGTTGTCAAGAATGGGCCAGACTGAAACCTGGAGACGGGTTCCATCTGGGTCTCCCACATGGATGGGAGACCATAGTGCTTGAAACTTCTTCTCTCCCAAGTACAAGGTTAGGAGGTTAGCTGGGTTGGAAGTGAAGCAGCTAGAACTTGAATTTGCACTCATGTGGGATGTAGGTATCCTGAGTAGTGAGTTAATACACTTCCATAGTGCCCATCCCAGAGAATTTTTCCTCAGAGTAGCTCCTCCGTCCCGTCAGTCTCTGTCCTCTTATCCTATTTATCTTCTTTTCTTTCTTTCTTTTTTTTTTTTTAAAGATTTATTTATTTAATTTCAAAGTCAGAATTATAGAGACAGAGATCTTCTGTCTGCTGATTTATTCCTTTAATGGCCACAACAGCCAGAGCTGGGCCAATTCGAGCTTGGTAGCCAAGAAGCCCTTCTGGGTCTCCCACATGGGTACAGGGGCCCAGGGACTTACAACATCCTCCCATCCCATCAGCAGGAGACCAGATTAGAAGTGGAACAGCCGGTGTCGGCATGGTGGCCTAACGGCTAAAGTCCTAGCCTTAAAATAGGATCCCATATGGGTGCCAGTTCTAATCCTGGCAGCTCCACTTCCTATCCAGCTCCCTGTCTGTGGCCTGGGAAAGCAGTCGAGAATGGCCCAAAGCCTTGGGACCCTGCACCCATTTGGGAGACCTGGAGGAAGTTCCTGGCTCCTGGCATTGGATCGGCGTAGCACCAGCCGTTGCGGCCACTTGGAGAGTGAATCATCGGATGGAAGACATTCCTCTCTTTTCTCTTCCTCTCTGTATATTTGACTTTGCAATAAAAATAATCTTTAAAAAAAAGAAGAAGAAGCAGAGCAGCCAAGAAACAAACCTGTGCCCATATTGGATGCCAGTGCCACAAGTGGAGGAATAGTGTGCTATGCCACCATGTGAGGGGGAGGGCTTTTCATGTTTTATGCCACTTACTATGTGTATTTGTATATTTCTGCCATGGGAATGTGAGATCTAAAAAGACATATTGTCTTGTTTATGATATAGTCTTGGTGTCTAGAATAGCACCTGGCATATGGGAAATATTCAATGACTATTGGTTGGGTGAAGGAGTGAGCTGATGAATCTGACTCCATCGTGACTTGTAGCAAAATGAATGTTGAATCCAGAAGAGTTTCCAGGATTATTATTGATCATTTCTAGGGTCCAAAGACTACCAGCTGGTGACATGGTCTCGGGATCAGACCTTGAGGATGTGGCGTGTAGATTCTCAGATGCAGAGGGTATGTATCCAATATTCCCCTGGAGGAAGGTGGTCGATGCCCTGGAAGCTCAGCAGGACATATGCAACTCAGTATTGTAGGAATTAGAGGATGCACGGTGGACCTGAAGTACAAACTTGCTGGTTAGCTGAGTACTGGTGTCTGCCACCCCTGAAGCTCTGGGGTCCATAAGAGCTTCAGGATTCAGCACTTCAAGGTGGAAGAGCCTCTAAGCATCTTTTTTTTTTCCCTCTTCTAATAGAAGAGAGTGTGGGTACCACACTGAGCACATGTGCTATGTGTCTCACATCTTTCTATTCTAAATGAGCTGAGAAGTCTGACCTTGAACTCTGCATGTATTCAGTACCCTCTGCCACCTCCTGTATGAAGCTGCCTCCCATTTTGCTCCCATAAGTGAAGTTTCTAGTACCAGCACAGTGGCACCTAGTGTGAAGTGCTTTGATAAAGTCCTTGTTCTGCTCTGCCTCATCATAGTACTGGGTTTTCTGCTCACTCAGGGACTAAATCCCTTGATGGAGAGAAACGTGTCACTTATGCAGGGGCATTTCACAAAATTTGGAGAAACATGAGAGTGAGAAATAGGTTTATTTTGCAGCAAAACCTTTTAAGTCTGTTTGTGTGCTGTTCCCCCACCTTGCCTAGCACACTACATTGCCCAGAATTTTTAGAAAATGTTGGCTAACAGTTACAGTAATTCTTAATAGGAAGACATGAATAAGCATTGAGGTCAAGGCTCACCACCTTACTGCCTTTTCAATCTGCTTCTCTCCTCCCCTCCCTACCCCCCCGGAAATACTATTAACTTCCGATGCTTTGAGGTTAAGTTAGGTTTGCTCTTGTGTTAGCTGATTAAAGCTAAACTTCAATCCCCCCTGCAAGGCTTACAGAAACTCTTTACATAATGCAGACTTGCAGGGTGAAATAATGGAGCCTGTTACCCTCTATATTTAACAAGGGAGAGCTGGTGATGGGTGCAGTCTGATTGTGCTAGTTGTTGGCTGACACATCTCTGTCCTGTGATTCCTATTTTTAAGTCCAGATGCTCTATCCAGAACAGATGATCATTTCCACCAGCTCCTCTAGCCTTGCTTGTCCTCTCCTTTCGTTACAGCTTTGTGCAAATGACATATTAGATGGCGTTGATGAGTTCATCGAAAGCATTTCTCTTCTGCCAGAACCAGAGAAAACCTTGCATGCTCAGGATGCAGATCAGCAACACAACTCAAGTCACGGGGAGGAGGAAGGTAATTTGTGAGGTGGCAGTACCCAAGAGCTGTTCGCTGACTCATTTTCAAAAGATATTTCCCAACATTAAGCTTGTCTCTCTTGGTAGCCCTAAAGGAAGATCCCCCGAGCAGTGTGTTGGAAGAAAGGAAGTCAGATCAGCTAGGCCTGCCCCAGACCCTACAGCAGGAGTTCTCCCTGATCAATGTGCAGATCCGGAACGTCAACGTGGAGGTACCGAGGGCTCAGACTCTCCGTGTCTCAGTCTTGCTGATAACGTGGAGGTACCAAGGGCTCGGACTGACCGTGACTCAGGCTTGCTGATAACGTGGAGGTACCAAGGGCTCGGACTGACTGTCTCAGGCTTGCTGATAACGTGGAGGTACCGAAGGCTCAGACTGACTGTGTCTGGGGCTTGCTGATGGCAGCCTGGCGAGGGAGACTTTCCAGTGTGATCTGGCAAACTGTTTAGTTTTGCTGCTTTTATGTGTCTCTTCACTTACTTTTTTAAATTCCTAGATTTTCCAAAGAAGTAGGTATTATCACAAACCAGGCTTTTTGTCCCAATCCCATTCTTCTCTCCTAAAACGAACCAAGAGATATGCTAATGCCCAGCTGCCTCAACACCTTTTAGGTGCCGCAATATCTCATTTCACCATTTACGAAGAGACTTGCATCTGGGACTGCACAGTGAGAGGCAGGCGTTATGGGGCAATCTAACTCATTTCCTCAGTGAGTTAGATTCAGAGTAAAACAGTGGCCAAAAGCTCTGTGCAGTGAGCACATGGGGCGATCATTGTTGTTGGGCAGATGCAGAACTTCTTGTTTCAGAAAGCTGAGTCTGTAGGAGAGAGTTTCAGAGTTTGCTTAGATTTTTCTTTCATGCAGATTTGGTTAACTGTGGGCAGAGACACGTACTCTCACATAGTTGTCGACTGGCCTTTAAAGCAATCTGCAGTCAGTGGTTTTATTCCCATCTTACAGTTGAGCAAACAGACACCAGGAAATGAAGTGACTTGTCTGAGGAAGGAAAAAGAGTTTGAATCCAGATCTCCAGCTTTCCCCCATGCATGACCCCCTTTTCCCTGGACTCCAGCTTCCTGCTCCAGTTAGCGGCATAAGAAACCCCAGAATTTTAGAGATTCTTTGATTACACAGGTTTTCGTATCAACTCAGATTATGATCACTTTGCTTCATTGTGATCTAATTTAAGAAGGGGATTTTGATTCTTTTCCTTAGGGCTACTTCCTTTTTTTAAAATATTTATTTTTATTACAAAGTCAGATATACAGAGAGGAGGAGAGACACAGAGGAAGATCTACCATCTGTTGATTCACTTCCCAAGAGGCCGCAACAGCCATAGCTGAGCCGATCAAGAGCCAGGAGCTTCTTCCCACTGTACCACTTCCCTTCCAGCTCCCTGCTTGTGGCCTGGGAAACTAGTTGAGGATGGCCCAAAGCCTTGGCACCCTGCATCCAGATGGGAGGCCTGGAAGAAGCTCCTGGCTCTTGGCTTCAGATCAACTTAGCTGCAGCCATTGCAGCCACTTGGGGAGTGAACCAGCAGTAGATAGAAAATCTCTCTCTGTCTCTCATTATCTCTGTAAATTTGACTTTCCAGAGAAAAAAATGGCTGTGTGATTTAAATCTGTATGCCTCTTTAGACCCCTTGTGATTTGTCTCTGCCACAGTCATGGGCTGTCTCTTGCAGATGGACGCAGCGGATAGGAGCTGCACAGTGTCCGTGCACTGTAGCAACCATCGAGTCAAGATGCTGGTGAAGTTTCCTGCTCAGTACCCCAATAACGCAGCGCCTTCCTTCCAGTTTGTCCACCCCACCACCATCACATCTACCATGAAGGCGAAGCTGCTGAAGGTAGGGATCTGGGTTCCCACATTTGCTTTGCTGGTGTGAACCAAAAGCTCTGCTCATGTACGTCAGTGTCTCCAGAGTAGAGTGAGAGCTGTGGTCCACAGAACATGGAAGGTGTCTATGCCTTGTACACTGCTGTGTTAGCCACATAGCTACTGCACTTGTTATTCACGTGGTGTGGAAAGCAGAACAGTGGTTCTTAGCCTTTGTTGGCTCATGGATTGATTTTAAAAATCTAATAAAAACTGGATCCTGCCTTAGAAATACTTATGCAGATGTCCTACATCATTTCAGAAATATTACATTATTTCTGAAATAATTGCATACAATTCTGCAATGGCATAGAAGCTGCTCAGAGTTGTCATTAAAGCTGTGCATTAAGAACGCTGCGTATAATTCACTTTACCTGAAACAGTAGGCCAGCTATATTGTACAGTTCAACAATATTTTATAGTCAGAGAAAACAAGCATATGTAGCAAATAAAAATATCAATTCCATAAAAAGAGCTGGTGTTATGTGAGGAGGCTGCCCACTGCACAGCTAGGTATTCTGTGGAGTGGCCCAGCCCTGCATACCCGGCAGCTTTGAAAACTGAATTATCTGTGTCACCAGAGCTGAATGGGCGGCACTGCCATCACAGAGCCCCCTCAGCCGGGTAATGACACAGCTGTTTCAGTTTGAGCAGAGTCACGAGTGAAGGAAGTGAAATGTCCTGACAAACACACGTTGACGTCAGGGTCACTCATCGCTTGATTGTCCTCTTGTTAGGGACACAATGGTTTTCAAGTGGCTGAAGGTTTTCTGAAATGCCTGTTACTCAGATTTTGTTGTGTTTGATGTTCTAAACTTAGAATTTGAGTATCTCATTGCCTAGCTTGAATTTTAGATTTACAGCACCTCTCATTTTGGAATAGCCCCATTTCATGTGCTCACCAGCTCCAGCTGCCTAGTGACAGTGCGGGTCTGGTGTGTATGTGTGCCTCTTAAGTGTGTGTCTGTCAGCTCCATCTATAGTATGCACCTTGAAATATTTAGGTTTATAGTTTCAAAGGACACACACACACGAAAGACACATTGTAATACTCATTAAAGGGGTGTATATGTTCTTCCTGGTTTAAATCATTTGGTGAGGGCTCGGCGGCGTGGCCTAGTGGCTAAGGTCCTCGCCTTGATCCCATATGGCCGCTGGTTCTAATCCCGGCAGCTCCACTTCCTCTCTATCTCTCCTCCTCTCAGTATATCTGACTTTGTAATAAAAAAATAAATCTTTTAAAAAAAATCATTTGGTGAAATGTTATCTAGCACATCAGTTAATACTTACAAAGTGCTGAAATTTCTAATGGCGGGTTAGGGTCAAGCGAGTAAAAAGGGCAGAATTCATGAGAAAGAAAAAGTGGTCATTCTGTGACAGATTGAGTATTCCTGATCCAAAAATCCAGAAGCATCACTCATGGAGTATTCCACATGAAGCCTCCTCTGGTAGCCAGCAGTCAAAAGTATAGACACGCTGCAGTTATGGATCAGAATACCCTCAGGTGTATGTGTGATGAATCTGTGAAGAATAAGTGAATTTCACCCCTAGACTCAGATCACATCCCCAAAACCTAACTCATGTAAATGCAAATATTCCAGAATCTCACAAAATCTAAGACATTTCTGTTCCCAAGCATTTCAAATAGGGAATATCCAACTAATACTAGAAACCATTGCCCCCTCTAGGCCAGCACGAAACCCCCCTTGACTGAGAAAAGGGCTATTTGAGCAAAATCAGGCAGAAGTCCCATTTGGCCCTTTGTGGAGGGTAGGCTGGGCTGGGCTGTGTTGGAGGTTTTGGACTCAACCATGCTTTTCCTTGTGTCTCCCTTGTTTCTGACCCCTTTGCAGAGGCAAGCCAGGTGGAAGGAACATAGTGCTTATCTTAAATGTGTTTTTGGCCTTTTCTAGATCCTAAAGGACACTTCCCTGCAAAAAGTGAAACGCAACCAGAGCTGTTTGGAGCCCTGCCTGCGCCAGTTGGTCTCCTGCCTCGAGTCTTTTGTGGTGGGAAACATGAAATTGTTGCATCATCCTGTGCTTTGATGTTTTGTCTCATTGCTTTTTCCTTAAAATCCTAGGCTCCCTGGTTTTAACCCATTCAGATTTAAATCATTATGTCCCAAGTTTTCAGTTCTGTGCATAATTTATTTCAGAGTTACCATGAATAGTCTATTTACTGCTTGGTTTAACTCTTTAGAGGTGTTCTGTGTAGACATAATGGATGAAAACAAGGAGTGGTTTTTAGTTGATTTTTAAATTTCAGAACCAGGAAGACAGTGCTTCCAGCAACCCGTTTGCACTCCCAAACTCTGTCACACCACCTTTACCGACATTTGCAAGGGTCACCACTGCCTACGGGTCGTACCAGGATGCCAATATTCCCTTTCCCAGGACGTCCGGGGCCAGGTTCTGTGGAGCAGGTTGGTCTATGTTTCTCTGATTCTAGGTTTGAAAGAGAACAGCAAATAAAATTACATGTCCTCTACAGACATTTTCATCTGAAAATTTTTATTGTTCTTTTCAGAGAATTTTGAAAAATCCTTTTTAGATAGTATTATGTGGTCTGATATCAGATTGATGTCCACGGACATATCCTAAGGATGTGCACCAAAACTGAGGCTTAGTTTTACTCATTCTTGAGTACGCTTGGATCTGAGTCTTCCTCAGAGCCCTGAGAAGTCCCCTCGAGGTGATCATGCAAAGCGTCCATGAAGGCTTTGTCTGCCCTATATACGACACATCTGTCCCATGTCCTGAAAGTTCTGGCCTGTGCTTCTGCTAAGGATCACTGCAGTCATGAGCTCCTGCAATTTGTGAAATGAATCTCATCCTTCAGGAATACTGAGCACAGAAGTGACTGACAAATTCTGCCGTGGGATTCCCCACTGATGGGCTCATGTGCTGTCTCCTCTGTCAGGTTACCTGGTGTATTTTACGAGGCCCATGACCATGCATCGAGCTGTGTCCCCAACTGAACCCACTCCAAGGTGAGTCCCAGAGCTGCAGCAGGAGTTCATACTCATGAATGGGCAGAAATCTGGGGAGGACCCCTGTGTTTGTCTTTGGACAGTTTGTTTTAGTCCTTTGTAAACTCCCATGGTGAGGCTTATTCAAGATAGATTAAGTTCATTAAATTGTAAAAAAAAAAAAAAAAAAAAAAAAAAGCCAACATTGCTATGTAAAGGTATTTACTCCTCCCCCCACAAAAATGTATTTACTCCCAAACCATTAAAAGGTGTGACTCACTTCAAAGCAAAATAACAAAACCAATTAATTGATCTAATCAGCATTAAATAAGACTGCAAGAATAACAAAAGAGTCTCTATAGTCCGAAAAAAGCTAACATGCCTCTTCTAGCCAAAAAAAAAAAAAAGTATAATTTTAAAAAAATTACGTAGGTTTTATTCTAGAAAAACTCAGACATTGTGGAGTTCTGAGCTCAATGTGAGAGCCTTTCCCATCCTTCTCTGTGTGCCGGGGAGGTGACTGTAAACGGTGGAACGTCTCTGTCTTCATCAATTTCCTGTCAGGTTGGTAGAGCCAAAGGAATATGGACTTCAGAATCAAGCTTTCCAAGTCCCAATTTGACATTGCTGCTCCATGAGAACAGACAAGTCAGCTAAATCATTTTAGTGTCTTCCACAGTAACATGGAGAGGCTGACCTTCCTCCATTAGTTGCTGGGAAGATCAGAGGAGCTAATGTCTGAAAACACTGAAAATCACTGCCGGACATGTGAGGAATGCTCTCAATCTGTTTCCTGTTATGGCTTGTAGGGTTTTGTAACTCAAAGATTGTACAGGAAACTTCTGGTTCTGCAGGAGGATGATCAGGATGGCCCAGAAATCTTCCTGCTCAAACACCTGAGTATCTTGGATACAATATCATTAGCAGAGTCAAGAAGAAGTAGTTAAGGGCCCGGCGGCGTGGCCTAGCAGCTGAAGTCCTCGCCTTGAACGCGCCAGGATCCCATATGGGTGCTGGTTCTAATCCCGGCAGCTCCACTTCCCATCCAGCTCCCTGTTTGTGGCCTGGGAAAGCAGGAGAGGACGGCCCAAAGCTTTGGGACCCTGCACCCGTGTGGGAGACCCGGAAGAGGTTCTTGGTTCCCGGCATCGGATTGGCGCGCACCGGCCTGTTGTGGCTCACTTGGGGAGTGAAACATCGGATGGAAGCTCTTCCTCTCTGTCTCTCCTCCTCTCTGTATATCTGACTTTGTAATAAAAATGAATAAATCTTAAAAAAAAAAAAAGAAGTAGTAGTTAAGCCAACAAGAAGAGAACTGAATATAGCATTGTGAGCTGGCAACTGTTGCCAGCTGGACTGGGAGACTGCTAGGCTCTGCAGCAGCCCAGGCAGGTGAGACCATGGCCCCAGAAGTAGGGGTTGAGTACTGGAGAACCTCTGCATTATTCCAGATTCCATATTACAAATTGGACTGGAAAACAGTAATCTATTCTCACAGGGAAACAGTGAAATATCTTTATCTGAAATTTGAGTCAAATGTCATAGTAGAAGATTTTTCACCCAATAGTAGTTTATGAGGTATAATTTATAGCATGCAGATCTGAAGTGTACAACTTGGTGACCAACACTCAGATAAAAATGCAGAGCTTTGCCCTCACCCCTGAAGGTTCCTGGTCCCTTTTTCTAGCCTCTCCTAGCTCAGAGAAACCTGACTTCTACCACCATGGCTTAGCTTTGCCTGATCTTGAACTTCATTGAAATGGAATAATGTTACAAGAACTGTTTTTACATCTGGCTTAATTTGCTCAGCTTAGTGTTAGTGGAATTGATCCACACTGCTCTGTGTATCAGTAGTTGCATTGTGGGAGTATAACACAGTTTATTTATTCATTTTCCTGTTAATGGCACATTTGGATTATTTCCAATTTGGGTCTAGTAAATCTAGACATCTGTGTTTCTCATGGATGTGCATATTAATTTCTCTACTGACAAAGTAGAGTTGCCAAGTCACAGTATAAAGAGCATGTTTAATTTGATCAGAAATCTCCAAAAGGTTTGTGCACAGCAGCTGTACTGTTTCACCTTCTCATCAGCTGTGAACAGAATGCTGGCTCCAGTCCTCTCCATAAGTTGCTATTGCTAGTCTTTCCACCATAGAGTATTGTGGTGGGTGTGTAATATCATCTTGTGGTGGTTTTAATTTGCCTCTCTATGGTAGTGATGTAAGATGTTGGAACAGCTTTTGTGTGTATATTGACTATTTGGGTGTTTCCTTTTGTGATATATCTGCTTAAGGCTTGCACATTTTTGGACTATTTTTATTCATGACAGTTACCTATTTTGCTTGTGCTGGATGTATATATTGATTTTCTCCCTATAATGTGATTTATCTTTTTCCCTTCCAATGACTTTTGATGAATGACAGTTATCAGCTTGGGTGATGTATAATTTATCTCTCTTTAATTTTATGGCTAATTATTTTTGTGTTTTTGTTTAAAAAGAATCTTTACCTTACCCAAGGTCATGAAAATATCCCTTTGTGTTTTCATTTTAAAGAGTTTAAAATTTCCTTTTTAAGGTCTATTTTACCTCAAATTAATTTGTTGTTTGATGTTAGATAAGGTCAAAGTTTGTTTTCGTCAGTGGAGATAAACAGTTGTTCTAGCCCCAATTATGAAAAGATTTCTTCCTTGCATTTATAATGGTGACTTTGTTTAAAAGTCAGTTGACCACATATTTGTGGTCTCTGAACTCTATTTTTTCCTTAGGTCTATTTGTATCTCTTTTTGCCAATACTACACTTATAATGTAGCCTTATGTAGGAAGTTTTCAAATCTGATAGCATGAGACTTCCAGCTTTATTGTGTTTAGTTTCATGTTGTCATCTATACCAGGTCTTTTTACCTTTCTGTAAAATTGAGAACCCTGCTTCTTTGTTTCTACAAAACTCCCTGCTCATATTTTGTCTACATTTGTGTAAACTATGTAAGTCAATTTAGAAAATATTGGTGTCTTTTCTGTTTATTTGAAAGGCAGATGGACTGATTGATCTATTCACTGATTGACTCCCAAATGCCATTCATTCAGTCCCCAGATGCTCCTAACAGCCAGAGCTGCACCAAGCCAGAGTAGGAGCCTAGAACTCCATCTGGGTCTCCCACAAGAATGGCAAGACTGAAATACTTCAGCTATCAATCTGCTGCCTCCCAGGATGTACCTTAGCAGAAGGAATGAAGCCAGGACTTGAACTAGGGATGCAAATGTGGCATGCAGGCATCCTGAGCAACATCTTAATGGCTGCACCATGGTATCATAACATTATGGAGTCTGCTAATCCTATCTGTGCATTTTTGCATAACCACATTTATTTATTTATATATTTGAGAGAGAGAGAGAGAGAACATACACTAGCTCCCACCTACCAGTTCATTCCTCAGATACAACAACTGGGGCTAGGCCAGATTGAAGCCAAGAACCAGGATCCCAACTACTGGAGCCATTGCTGATGCCTCCCACGGTTGTACTGGCAGGAAGCTGGAATCAGGAATCAGAGCCAGGACTCAAAACGAGGCTTTCCAAAATGAGACGTGGGTACCTCAACTAGTGTCCTACCCATAAGCCAAATACCTGCCCCCACCATGTCTGTGAATTTCTCTCAGCAGTATGTTGTGTTTTCAATATACATTTTTCCTATTAAATTTGTACCTAGGTGTTTGATGTGATTAAGAAATGTTTATTTTTATTGGAAAGGCAGATTTATAGAGAGAGGGAGAGACAGAGGGAGATCTTTCATCTTAATTTATTCCCTAAAATGGCCACAACGGCTGCAGCTAAGCCAGTCTAAAGTCAGAAGCTAGGAGCTTCTTGCAGATCTCCTGTGTGTGTGTACAGAGTCCGAAGGCTTTGGGCCATCCTCTACTGCTTTCCCAGGCCATAAGCAAGGAGTTTGATGGGAAGTAAAATAGACAGAAATGAACTGGCACCCATATGGAATGTTGGTGCTTGAAGGTGGAAGATTAGCCAATTGAGTCATCGTAACAGCCCCCAAACTATCTTTTTTCTAAATGTTTGCTTCTGATCTATTAAAATATGAGTACAATAGGTTTTTATAGCTTGACCTTGTGTCTAAATTTTCTTACTAGTAGCTTTTAGATTCCTTTGGAATTTCTGTATATACAATCAGAACCATTCTATACTTGTGCAGATAAAGCAGTTTTCAGTTCTGACGGTTTTGTTTGGCTCTTTATTTGGCATTTCTATTTTTTCCCCATTTTGTCCATCTTTTCCTCTTGGTTTCATCAAATGGTAAGAATAGCACAACTTAGAGATGATGAGGTCTGCCTGCAGTATGGATAATTCTCACTTTCCTCTGCAGATCTCTGTCGGCCTTGTCAGCTTACCACACTGGCTTGATTGCCCCAATGAAGATCCGCACAGAGCCTCCTGGGAACCTCCGATTGTACAGTGGGAGCCCCACGCGCAGTGAGAAAGAGCAGGTCTCCATCAGCTCCTTCTACTACAAGGAGCGGGTAAGTGCCCAAGCCATGGTCTCTGATTCTCGCTTTTCCTCCTGCATCCTTCTTTGTCTCCCAGCGTGCCAAACACAGCAGCCTAAATTAGTAATCCCCCCCTAGTGTTTTTCTTTCATAATCAGTTCACTTGAGGAATGAAAAGAACAAGGTTTCTTTTCAGTTGATTTTAACCACTGTTGAGTTGTGTGTGTGAAGGAGGAGGGCTTAGTTTTTATAATCCATATTCTTCACTTCCTGTTTAATCCTGAACTTGTGTCTCCATCCATTGAGTTGGTTCTTGATACTTCAGAGGGTATTGTTTAGTTTCAGGTTGTCTTTCGTATGCTGATGTGTATCAACAAATTAAGGAATGTTTCTGAAGGCTTGGAATGTTACTATGCTTGGAGCTTTTTAGTTTTGGGAAGTTTTAAAGTTGTTCTCCAAAGGAAAGAAGGAAGAGAGGAAGGGAGGGAGGAAAGTGCCATTATATACTTAGAATTGTTTCTGAGCTATATTGAATCTTTTTCTTTGTATTAATATTACATTATCATGAGAATAGATGGGAAAAACCTAAAATTTTAAATTCTAGAGCATAAAAAGTTGATCTTCAAAAAGTTTTGTTCTTTTACTAATTCTGCACTCAAATACCCGTTTGAATGGACCAAGTTTGTACAAAAATCACCTGAACTTGTTCTTGTAGCCCCTATTTCTTCAGGAATCTATTATTCCTAATTAGTAAACTATCTAAAATCTTTGGGAACAGTGGAGGGAATGTTGAAAAGTAAGGGCAGGAACCTAAGAACTTTGTGCTGTGTTGTCAGATTGAGACTGTGACTTAACCAGTACTTTAGCTGACATGATGCTCTCAGTAGTTGTCTCTGAGCTGCTGTAGACTCCATCTGTGGGACTTTTCTGTTGCTCCCAATGAACAGAAAATAAGGGATTATCTAGAATTAAAATCTGTTTTTAAAAATTAAGAAAAATTTTAAAACAGTTCCCAGCAAGTGTCAGAAGTACCTTTAATTCATTTGCAGCCCAATGTCTAACCTCAGCTCACACTGGTGGTTGGCTGTCTCTCACTTAAGGAAGGGGTTACCTATGACTGAAATTAGTAGTATCATCTGGTGTCAAAGACAAGAGCAGTCTTGGACTGTCTAGGTCACAGGGAATATTGCTAGCTGACTTTCCACAGTCCCCTTCCTGCCTCCTCTGGTGGAATTCTGCCCTTCATGTTGTCATAGACCTCCTTAGAACCCCTCCTAAGTTATATCCTCCCCAAGTTCTTTGCTTTTATAATGTTAGTTTCCTTCTCACCCCGTAGCAAAGTATTTGGAGGGATTATTTGATAAAGTACTTGGAACTTAAGTTTTTATTGGCATTAAAAGACTCATAATTGGATGTATGTGGAATGATTCTTTAGCCTCAGGGGCCAAGTTGAAGAGATGTTTTATCAAAAGCAAGTTTCTAAATTCTTTTTCAATTCATCTCATGTACTGCTTCCCATGCCTGAATAGCATTGAATCACATGGGTGACTAGCACTTTTTACTGGTGGTGTGTAGAACACCCATCTCTGGTTAAAATAACTAGATCTCGATGTAAAAACATTGGTCAAGCATACAGTCCTGTTTTTGACAGCCTGACTTCCTTCCCTACAAACATGATTATAAAAAAAACACCAAAAATCATGTGAAAAATTCCTTCCTGTCAGAGTTTTTTGGGAGAGGAGGAAGGATCGTGTATTTACCTTTAGGGTAGTTCTTGGTGAGCCTGTCTCCACATAAAGTGGGTTCTTGTTCTTGAGTGTGACATCATTAGTGATCTTCAAGTTTTCTTTCAAATAGTGGCCAATAAGATGGATGGACATTTTTGTTTTTAATAATCTTGTATGAAAGCTTTGTATTTATGTATGACATGTACAGAAAAGTTCATGCATGACTCATCAGCATATATAATGAATTAATAGTCACATAGGACAAAAATAGTATCATATAACAACCCCGGAAGCCTTGTAGGAGAGGGGACATATTTTAATAGATGACATATACTAATTAATAGATTAAAGCATATGAAATCGCTGGTTTTTTTATCTAAAAGAAAGTTCTGTATGTTTCAGTCTGATAGGTTAAGAAGATAAAAAGTGTGTTGAAATGTAGGGCAAAGGGTTGAATTCAGGGACTGGAATATGGCCATGGTATCTTAATTAGGCTACCTTCCTTGCAGAGATTGATAATTCCTGATGTGTATTTTCTGATAAGTAGGTGTGTAGCTTTACCTGTCAGATGACAGCACTTTTGTTCTGGAAATGATTTCAGTTTACTACATTTCTTATGTCTTCATTTACACCCCCAATCTCTCTGCTAGATATTAGAAGTTTACTTAAATGACAAGTAGAAACTAGACTATAACCACATTGAAGTATATCACTGTAGAGGAATCATGAAGTCTTTGAGATTGCAGTAAGTCTTTTAAGAGCAGTTTGGGAATTGTTTACTTTGTTTTTGTGTATTTTTAACCTCCTCTACATCAGTCATTTTTTTTTTTTTTTTTGCAAATTTTCCATGGTTCATTGTGCTGATTTTTTTAAAAATTTTTTTTTTATTCATTGATTACATTGTATTATGTGATACAGTTTCGTTGGAACTGGAACTCACCCCACCCCTCCCCCGCCCTCCCCCTACATCAGTCATTGTTAATTGCTCAAATGTTCTCCAGGTTAAATCCCCCAAATTCTCATATATATGTAAGAGACCTAAAAAGTCATCAAATTTCATAGGAAGTAAGAACTCACAAGGAGATGTTAATGAATTTGGCAAGTAAACCAACTATTCTGGACTGAGGAAATATTGTTCATTCCTAGGGTAAATCGTAAGACTCAGAGCTTGCAAAGAACATGAAGCATTGCCCTACAAACATTTTTGAAATTTTACAACCTTCTGCCCTTGCATCAGTTTGTTACTTAAATAGCTCTGATGTCAGTAACTGGGAAGATTTGTAATAGAATAATTTCTGATGTCCATACAGTACTGTCTGCACCCAGTTGCCATACTCACATGCTTGCGTGGTTAGTGTGAGTACCCCAGAGAAGGAGCATCAGCCTGAGCTCCCCCAACCTACACCTCGCTTCACCCAGCATCCCTCCGAAGATCGTCCAGCAGTATCAGTGGCAAGACATACAGTTCCCCTCATTGCCCTCAGCCCCACACCAAAGTGTATTTGCTGTGGAGCCTGCTGAAGAGTTTCTTCTTTTCTAGGCATGAGACTGTCCTCCCAGTATGAATTCTACTCACCTCCACCTGCATTCCCATCTGAGTCCATGCTAGGGAACCTCAGACATTGATCGATACTTTGTCAGAGCTATGGTGACATCACCCCCTAATATCTTGAATTGCGATGAGGGACAAGGGAGTTGAAGCTGGGTTTGGAGTGTGGTGGGTTGGGGGAGGTGAGGAAATCCAGCACTGCTGTGCTTAGGTTCAGAGTCCTCAGGCATCCTGATTTTGCGGTGTATTGTGGGAATCCATTAGATATGTGGGAAACTTTTATTTTATTCAATATTTTTTCCCTTTTAATTTTCTTGGTGTTTTTCTTCCCTCCTGGGTATAACGTTTTCATGCACAGATGTCTCCTCGCTCTGCCCGGCGACGTTGGTCCATACAAGCAATTAACGACTTCCCGGTACTGTGCGCTGTGCAAATGCTCTCCTTGGCTAATCCTGTCTCTACCCCAAGGCCCAAGAATAAAATGCCACCTGCCTGGCTTTGAGGAACCTGACATGACAGCTGGCTGTTTTTCAGGACCAGTAGACATCAAGTTTTTACTCCTGGGGAGTCAGGCACTGGCTCTTGTCAGTCAGTCAGTTGCAGTGAGTTGACATTATTAAGGATCAAGAATGGCTCTTTGCAAATTAAACTGAATAGCAGGCTTCTTGGAAAGCCTTTAGCTCACTTGATTGCCCTCAGAGCGTTTGTCCAATTTCATGGAGCTTTCTAAAGTCTACCATTGGCAAAGGGAAGAGCAGAGGAAGATAGAAGAGGCTTCAACCATTTTTTTGGGGGGGGGTCTCGATCCAGTTCGGTAAAGGAAGTGCCTACCTGCTTCCTCAGCATGATGCAGGAGTTAGTTTTTGTCCTTTCTCTGCAGTAAGGATTTTTCTTGCCATCAGTATTTTGCATTGACAATAAAACCCCTGCTACGGACATCCCCTCTTCCTTTTCTTCGTTTCTCACTCCTGTTGGCCGTCTCCCCTCTTCTGTCTTCCTCTCCCAACTCCTTCATGTTTTAGTGATGCCAAGGTCTCCTCAAGGTGACCTGCTGAGCAAAGCAGTCTTGAGGCTTTGTGTAAATTTTTTTTGATGCGAAAAATATTTTATAGTGTTTTCCTATAAAAAAAATAAACAGTTAAAATCAGGAGCCCCAATTAACAAGTATCACTGCTGCCTACAACTTGGAGGTGGAGCCACCACTATGGCCACTTTCCTCAAAAAACCTGTCCCAGCCCACTCGACTGCTGAATCTCCCCTCATTTCTCCAGATAACCCTGCTCCCGCTGCTGTTTAAATAGGAACTCTTTTTTGACTCACTGCCCACTCTGCTGATTATGCATTGTTGATGGGGTTGCTGCGAAGCAGTTGGTGGCTTATTCTTGGGCTGTTTGCGCATTTAACCCATTTATTGGCATTGATGTTGCCTCTGATTGTAGCAGTGACACTGGTGGTACAGTCGCAAGCTGGCTGTTGGTTGTCATTCAGTGCAATTTGCACCAGTAACCCCCTCCTGTCCTCTCTACCCTCTCCTCTCTTCCCTGTCCTCTTTCCATAACTCCCCAGACACCTTCTTGCTATGTTCGGAGGGGCATCTCAGTGTTCATCTTGTAGTAATTTGTCTGTCCTGCTTTGTCTTTCTTCCCTCAATCCCTTCTCATGAAACCTGTGGGAAAAGGGCATTGTCTGGTTGGCAGAACAATGAAAAGACGTAAGAGAAATGCAGAATCCCCTTGCTCATCCAGAGGTCCTGATTTTTCCTCAAGAAAGAGAGACTACATGATAGGTCTATGAGGGTGGGACCAGACAATCACAGGAGTCGGGGCCTCGGGACTGTGGTGTCCTTCCCTCACCCAGGAAGACGACTCATGCCTTTGCCTGGGGTGTCAGGGTTCTCTGAAACCAAAGGATCCCTAGAGAATTCTAATAGGTGTACAGACAAGGCACTAGAGGAATGATACATTTTCAGGGAGCTTGCCTGGGTGGTCAGTGAGTCCTTTTCATTGAGTTTTAGCAAGTTTATTCAGTTATTTTATTTATTCATTTATTTATCTAGGATTGCTTAGAAAGTCAGGCCACTGATTATTTTCAGTGTGCTGTGACCGCCAGTGGAGCCTATCCTAAGTCTCCATATATTTCAGCATGAAGTTAAATGAGCTGTAATGAACTGCTCAGTTGTTCATAGATGTCTTGTTTTCTGTTTCTGGTCAGGCCCCATAGTCACTGCCTAGAACCATGTTTTAGAAGCCTTCCAACCAACCCAGAAGACCAGATTAGAGAGTACCTAGTCCATTCCAGGTGCAATTTTTGTGGGGGGCTTTTTTTTAGATTTATTTTTATTTTTTATTGGAAAGTCAGATATACAGAGAGGAGGAGAGAGAGGAAGATCTTTTGGCTGCTGATTCACTGCCCAAATGGTTGCAATAGCTGGAGCTGAGCCAATCTGAAGCCAGGAGCATGGAGCCTCCTTCAGGTGTCCTACACGGGTACAGGGTCCTAAGGCTTTGGCCTGTCCTCTGCTGCTTTCCCAGGCCACAAGCAGGGAGCTGGATGGGAAGTGGGTCTGCTGGGATTAGAACTGGCGCCCATATGGAATCCTGGCACATGCAAAGTGAGGACTTTAGGTGCTAGACTACCACACTGGGCCCAGGGGCATTATTTTTAAATCCAGCCCCCTAAATCTCATCTAAGATGACCAGCTAAGTGGAGTTGGTGGTTGTGTTATTTCCTGGGACTTACAAATTCCAGGAAACTTAGTGAAAATCACACTGAGGTGAGTTTGTGTACCTTGCACTCTCCCTGTTCTAGCTGACCACCTTGTGCTGTTCACTGTGACCACTGGGCTGATGCATGCTACTCTGCCTTCCCTAAAAAGGGTTCTGTGGCTATAGTTAGTGCATGGATGACTGCATTTGTCTTATGTCGTTAACACTGGCTGCAGTCCATTCTGACAACATGTACTTTCTTTCACATATCTACCTTATACCCAAAGCAGGATATTCATAGTTAAAAGGGATAGTGGTGTGCGTATGCACGTAATTTTTTGAGATTAATAATAAATTATATGGCAAAACAGTAAATAGTGGCTGAATGGCTGCCTAATATCAGATAGTTGAGGTTCAAAGATGATAGTGTACTGTATGCATTTACAAGTTAATGATAAACAATTCACAGACTCTGAACCAAGTCCAGGTATCCTGGATTGAGTAGGTTCCAAGATAATAATCCTAAAGTAGATACAATGTGTTTGGTCAACTTTGGAAATTAGATGTGACATCACTGAAATGCCTGAATTCAGACAAAGACTAATTCATAGAAGAGTAGAGATACAAAAATCACTATACAAAAAGACTGCTTGTGAGCATCAAATTCCTGAGTGTACATTTCGTTATGTTTCATTTCCCACAGTTTACACTCATCCCTTTCACTGAATCTTTCTTATTAACCTTGCAAAGTGGAAATATCCGAACTCATCATTATCCCCAAGTTAACCACCAGTGATGAAAAAAACAAAAGTTAATATACATGAGGCTGAATTTTCAGCAAATATGTAACTTGCCTAGGGCCATAGGGAGTCAGTCATGTGGAAGAGTGCCACGGTTTCAAGTTCCCAGTTGCAGGCCCTTTTTACCTGTTGTTTTGCTTCCTTTATTGTAAGCCCAAACCCATACACATATGTATGTGTTTAAAAGGCAGACAGAGAAGGACAGACAGAGGATATCTTCTTTCCACTGATTCATTCCCCACAAAACCACAACAGTTGGGTTAGACTGAAACCAGGAGTCGGGACCTGCATCTAGATATCCCACTGGAGTGGCAAGAATTCAAGCACTTGGTCCACCATCCTCTGCCTCCCAGAATATTCATTAGCAGGAAGCTGGATAGGTAGAGCAGAGTAGCCAGGATTCACCTAGTCATTCTGTATGGGGTATAGATATTACAAGTGGTAGCATAGCTGATTGCACCACAAAGCCTGCTCCTATGGCCCCTTCTGTAGTTTAATTACTTGTTACCCCTTTTAAACTTCTGACCAAAATAAAATGGAGTATTTCTCCTTTGGCTGGTTGTCATTTGAGGGTTGCAGATGGGGCTACACTGCAATAATTCTGTTTCAAGATACCTCTCATTTCACACATGTTCTTATACATGTAGCCACTTAGAGAACAGCCCCTGGGGAAGTGGGACATTTGTTTAGGATCTTCATATCCGTAAGTTCTTTTAGTCCCATATAAGTATCCTGAGTTGATTACTTCTAGAAATATTTAAGTCTGCTACAACAAAGTGATTTCCTCAAGCTACTAAATTTCTCTGTCTTCCTGCCATAGATTGAGGTTTGCAGAGTATACACTGCTATGTCTGAGTTAAAGTTCAACAAATCCTATTGAAAAGAAGAAAAAAAAAACCTTTGATTAATTTCAGGCAAGAACTTTGAATCTGGTACTGAAGTCAGCCTTAAAAGTTATTCTTCCACATTTTTGTGGTTGCTACTAACTTACTTGCTCTTTTTGATTAATATATTAATTAATTCTGGCTTCCGGGTCTCATTTTTGAGCACCTGCAGAATGTATATAGCCCTGAAGTAGGTGCTTACTTCCCTGTTAGGATTTTGGATCAAGAACTCAATGCCCTTTGTCATCTTTCTTTTTCCTACAGATGCTGATTCATGTAATTGTGGGCATGATATAATTTAAAGTCTGCAAATTACCAATGACCCAAATATGATATGCTTTGCTCTGCTATTGTAGGTTTTCCACTCATCAAAGCCTCCGTTACTTACATCTTGTCATCTCCCCCAGAAATCAAGGCGATGGAAGAGTAAGCGGGAGGGACCAGACTCTAGCAACCGACCCATCAAGGCAGCTGGGAAAGTCATCATCCAGGATGTTGCTTGCCTCCTTCCTGTCCACAAGTCACTCGGGGAACTGTACATGTAAGTTCATGCTTTGAAGCAGCTCTTAGACAGGACTAGCAAACTTCTTGACTGTTGGAATCAAGTCTCCAAAGACAGTTTCAAGAGAAGCCCCATGTGTTAACTTTTTGTTGCTGCCTAACAAGGTACACAAACTAAGCAGCTTCAATTAGCATACATTCTTTAGCTTACAATTGTAATGGATCAAGATTCTGGGTATGACTCTGCCAGATCGTTACCCAGGGCTCACCAGGCTGAAACCATGGGCTTTGGCCAGGGAGTGGTCTCATCTGATGCCCTGCCTGGGTCTTCCAGCAAACTTGTTCTGGGTGTTAGCAGAACTCAGTCCTTTGCAGTTACAGAACTCTTTGGAGAATTGTATCTTCCTTGCGACCAGCAGGAGTGACTCACAGACACTTGACCTTCCTTCTAAGGCCTTAGCTGAGAAGGCCATTCCTGTCCAGAATAGCCTCCCTTTTGACAAGTTCAAAGTTAACTGGTTAGTTACCTAGTGAGGAGACTGATGTCCCATTATTTTCTACTGATGCTGCCTATATTCAAGGGAAAGAGATTATACAGAATGTGAAAGGCAGGGGGGCAGGAATCTTGGAGACCATTTTGGAATTCTGCCTCCTGTCCCAGTTTATAAAGCAGATAAAAGTAAAGCTATTTTGGATGAAGAGAAGTGGGAGTTGAGTGAGCAGCATGCATGTCCAGCCTGCAATTTCCTGTCTTGTTTCTGAATTTAAAAATACAAATGTTTCTATTTGACATTTGAATTCTGTATTCAAGATTCAACCAACTGCAAATCAAAAGTAGTCATCAAAAAATTGCATCTGCACTAAACATAAACAGACCTTTTTCCCTTGTCATTATTCCCTAATTATAGAATAACCATCATATTAGGTTTTAGTAGTAATCTACAGATGACTTAAAGTATACAGGAAGATTTGTCTGGTTATATGCAAGTATCACATCACTATTTTTATACTTAGAATACCTTTTTGTTAAAAATTAAGTTTTTAAAAAGTTTCGTTTATTTATTTGAAAGGCAGTTACAGAGAGAGATATGGAGAGACAGATATGGGGTGATCTTTCATCCACTGATTCACTTCTCAGATGGTTACAATGGCCTGGGCTGTGCCAGGAGCCTGCAACTCTAGCTGGCTCTGTCATGTTTGGCAGGGGTCCAAGTAGTTCATCCTTTCCCACTGCTTTCCTAGGTATGTTGATAAATTATATCTGAAATGGAACAACCAGGATTCAAAATGATACCCATGTGGGATGTTGATGTCATAGGTGATAACCTGACTCTCTGTGCCACAATGCTGGCTCTAATAAATTTTCTTTTATTTTCATTTTATCTTCTGTCTGCTGGTCCAAGTGCCTACAGCAGCTATGGCTGGACCTGGTTGAATCCAGGAACTCGATTCCATTTGGATCTGCCACATGAGTGCTAAGGGCTAAACTACTTGAGCCATAGCCTGTGTTGCTTACTAGGACGTGTGTTAGCAAAAAAAGCTGGATTTGAAAGTGAAACCAGAACACAGATATAGGATGCAGGTATCCAAGTGCCATCTTCTACAGCAGATACTTGTCTCTTACTACACCAGTTTACGTTAGGAACTTGAGCATTCACAGATTCCAGTATTCACGGGGAATCCTGACACTGATTCCCCACGGATACCAAAGGGACAGCTGTGGAGCATACAGGATATGCCAGTGTGTTAGGAGTCACAGTCAAGGTTGTATGCATTTAAATCCATTTACAATTTTGAGAAGGTATGTATTTATTTGAGGTAGAGTTGGGGGGAGAGAAAGAAAAACAAATAAATAAAACTTACTCATTCATTTGGTACTTCCCCTAGTGCCGTCAACGGCTATAGCTAAGGTGAGCTGGGAATGCAGTTCACTTGGGTGGTAGGAACTCAGTCACTTGAGCCTCCCAGGGTCTACAGTAGCAGGATGCTGGAAGTTGGTAGCTAGAGCCAATATCAAATCTAGGTACTTTGATGTGGGATGTGAGTATCTTAACCTCTAAGTTAGATAACCACCTTTTTAAGTCCACTTTTGTTCAATCCTCAAGCCTTAGAAATACTGCAGAAAACATGGTTGGTAAATAGGTATTTGAGTATGGCCCCTTTTCCTGACTTCAGAGCTGTGAGCAGGGACTGGCATTAGAGTACAGTGTGCTGATTTGCCACTTGGAGTGCCTGCTTTCCGTATCAGAGTGCCCTTGGATCAAAGTTCCACTTCTACTCCCAGTCCAGGTTCCTGCTAATGAGCCTGGGAGGCAGCGAATGATAGCCAAAGTACTTGAACTCCTGCCACCTACTTGAGAGGCTCTGATGGAGTTCCTGGCTGCTGGCTTCAGTCTGGCACAACCCTGACAATGGAGATTGTTTGGGAAGTGAACCAGCAAATGGAAGAGCTGTCTCTCCTTAGCCGTAGGTAACTATGCCTTTGAAATTAAATAAAATAAATCTAAAAAAAAAAAATAACTATGAGAAATTTCACCTTTTCTAGCCTAGAACCAACAGCTGTGTTAGCATCAGTGCTGGTTAAACTTTTCTTTCATGTCAGGTAGGAGGGGAGCTTAAGGCCAATGCAAAAAAAAAAAAAACTTAAAGAGAGAAATTTATTTATTTATTTATTGAAAGGCGGAGCAGCAGAAGAAAGGAAGGAAGGTAAGGTGGAGGGCAGTAGTGGAGGCAGAGAGATTGATCTTCCATCTGCTGGCTCACTCCCCAAACGGACACAACATCCAGGGCTGGGCCAAGTTGAAGCCAGCAGCCAAGGACTCCATCTAGGTCTCCTATTTGGGCCATCTCCTGCTGCCTTCCCTGGTGCACGAGCAGGGAGATGGGTTGGAAGTGGAGCAGCCGAGACTTGAACCTATCTCTCCTGTATGAGATGCTGTCATCACAAACAGCAGTTTAGCACACTTCACCACAAAACTGACACCCAGGCAGGGGAGTGACAACCACAGAGACAGTTTCTCACCTTTTTGTATGGAATATTTGATTTAGAAAATGAGACAACTTTTATTTTCTTTTGAAAAATTTTCAGATTGAATGTGAATGACATTCAGGAAACATGTCAAAAGAACGCCACATCGGCTTTGCTTGTTGGAAGAAAGGATCTCGTGCAGGTATTGTGCATCCCTCCCGAGCGGCTCTTCCTTGAAGGGCAGTCCGTTTGCCCTGAGAGCTGGGGGCGTCTTGCTTGGTAGGACCTGAGGGTAGCAGCTTTCCAGCGGCCCTGGATGGCCCTGGATGCCCAGGGAAGATCTGGGAGCACTGTCTGAGGCACTGGTTGATAGATTGTTTGGACTCTTTTCTGCCCCAGCTCCATGGTGATTCACACACCTAAATTTGGGTTTCTGTTCTTTGCCATTTTCATTCTGAAAAATTTTTTTAACTTTTATTTTAAAAGCTTCATTTCATTAACAGTTTACTAAAATGTTTCTTTATTTAGAGATGTTGAGGGTTTTTTTAAGAGATATGTATATATATATATATATATATATATATTTTTTTTTTTTTTTTTTAATTGGAAAGCCATATACAGAGGAGGAGAGACAGAGAGGAAGATCTTCTGTCCGATGATTCACTCCCCAAGTGGCTGTGAAGGCTGGAGCTGCTCCAGTCTGAAGCCAGGAGCCCAGAACCTCTTCTGGGTCGCCCACATGGGTGTAGGGTCCCAAAGCTTTGGGCCGTCCTCTGCTGCTTTCCCAGGCCACAGATAGGGAGCTGGATGAGAAGTGGGGCCACTGGTATTAGAACCAGTGCCCATATGGGATCCCGGCACGTTCAAGGTAAGGACTTTAGCTGCTAGGCCACAGTGCTGGACCCGAGATGTTGAGTTTTAAAATATGATTTCCTCTTACAAAAATCTAAATTTCCTTCATTTTATAGGAACACACAAATAAAGCAAGCTCCTTTTGTGTTTTTATTTTTGTCTATTTTTAGATTTATGTTATTTATATGGAAAGCAGAGTTGCTGAGAGGAAATAAAGAGAAAGAAAGCTTGCAAATGTTTACCCAAATGTCTGCAACAGCCGGGGCTAGCCAGGCCAGGGTGAAGCCAGAAGCAAGAACTTTATCTGAGTCTCCTATGTGGGTGCAGAGGTCAAAGAACTTGGGCCATCCTTTGCTGCTTTAAACAGCTAATAGAAGACTTCTCTCTCTTCTCGGTGTCTGGAACTTCAACTTTGAATTAAATAGATAAATATAAATATTTTTAAAAATACACACATAGACACACAAAAGAGAGACCTTAAAGGAAATCTAGAATGCCATTTTCCTCTCCTGCCAACCCAGTTCTATAAAAAGCAGCCGAAAGTGTCACATGTGTTAGCAGTGAGATGACCTGCTGACAAGATCACAGTGTGTCATTTCTTCACTGTTTGCAAATGAAAGTTTCAAGACTGGAGTTTCTCAGGTTTTGTAGTATACACACATCCCTTGAGGCCTCATGAAAAGGTAGACCCTGCCTTCCCTAGGTCTGAGCAGGGCCTGAACTGCCTCTCTGCAGACCCTCTAGACACTGGGGCCCCAGGCTGCTTGCATAGCTGCAGTGGTTAACCTTCATGATTTTTTTGGTTCTTGTATTCACTGGTTTGAGTGTTTCTCTTTCATTTATCCAGGTTTGGTCTCTGGCGATGGTAGCTACAGACCTTTGCCTAGGTCCGAAGTCTGACCCAGATTTGGAAACACCCTGGGCTCGACATCCATTTGGGCGACAGCTGCTTGAGTCCCTGTAGGTTTTCAAGGGTGAAAGTGATGTCCATTTTGGGTCAGTAACCCCAAATACTGTGTGTGTTGCTGCCCAAGAGACAGGTACAAAGGCCTGGGGCAGGAGAAGAAGTAGACCCTTGGTTTTATTGCTGAAATAGTTTCTGTGCAGAACCAGCTTTCCATAGCAGAAGGGACTTTGCAGTAGCTAAGGGTTTGAGACATCTGAGACTCAGGAGTCCCTTAGAGATCCCTGCTTGATTCATGAGTTACATCAGTGTGAACCCTGGAGTTGGAACCCTTAGAATGCTTACGTTTTCTTTTGGCTACTGGGAAAATCTCAGAGACTTACACGTTGGTGTTTATATTTTCCAAAACCCGTGAGCCCTTCACTCTCAATGGGCAGCTCATGAGAACATTTGTGCTGAATTCTCAGTGCTGAAATATGGCAGATGGAAATTCCAGTATATGGAATAACATGCCACCGTAACATGAAACCACTTTGTGTCCGTAACAGTGAGGCCCAGGGCCAGGCACAGAAACTGCTTCCTTCAGAAGAGAGGGTCACTCGGCCTGCTTGCTGGGGGCGGACCTGGGATCTGTGTTGGTGCTGCCATTGCCTCGGGGCTGAGTTCTTCCCACCTCCTCCAGTAAGACAGGAAGAGTGAGGCTCCTACAAAATTAGCTACAGGTCGACCAGACAGTGTCAGTGCTCACAACAACAGAGGCTTTTCTGGTCCCCAGCTCTCATGTTCTAGCTTGGTTGTCCTCACAGGATAAAGGGAACATGAGGACCCAAAAGGTGAACGTGCTCCTAGCTGTTTCTATTTACTTGTTCATCTTCCTAATTCCCGCCTCTGGAGTGTGCTCACTGGTGTGTGAGCATGCTCTCTCAGCTCTTCAAGTCGGTTTAGGTTCCCTGAGTGCTGTGTCTAGGGAACCCCCTGAAAAGTACGGTGGCTCTTTCTTGGAGTGAGGGAGACCGAGGGAGCAAATGTGGCCTTGTCTGGAGGCTAGTAAGTGTGCTCAGTTTGGGGAGAAGCTGCTCTCAAGTCTGAACCCAGGCCTGGATGCCAACTTGCAGCGTTCAGGTTTCATGCTATCCAGGTAATTTCTAGTACTGTGATGCCTTTTATTCCAAAGCAAATTTAGCTAGACTCCAAATAGGTCAAACCATTTTATCTGTAGGCACCCCAGTTCCTGGCAGAGGTTTCCGAGGCAGAATTAGCTGTCCTGCCAGCCTCAAAGGCAGTAGCCTGCCCTGCTGGTGCCAGTTATCTCCACCTTCCCTTCTGATGGGTTGTCTTCCTGCTTCTCCTTTGCTGCAGGTTGGCTCATTACTGCCGGCTCCGGGATGTGCAGACCTTGGCCATGCTCTGCAGTGTGTTTGAAGCTCAGTCTCGGCCTCAGGGAATACCAACCCCCTTCGGGCCTTTTCCCAGCCGGTCTTCCACTCTCATGGTGTCCCACAGTCGCTATGTAAGCTCACAGCATTGCAGTGTGTGTCTGAGTTTTGCGTTCATGTAAGCTCTGCTGTGGACTGGGTTTCTGATGCCAGTGATCTGAGTCCCTCTTCCCTTCTGCAGCCCAGCTTCACCTCCTCTGGCTCCTGCTCCAGTATGTCAGACCCAGGGCTCAGCACCGGGGGCTGGAACATAGGTTGGTATGCAAGCGGCACAGCACGCTATAAGTTCTGTGCAGGGGATTCCTGATGACCTGCATGGGTGCATGTTCTCCGTATTTTTCCTTGATTCTTATTTCTCTTTCAATTTAACAGGCTAGGGAGAGAGCCTGGCTTGTGGGCTAGACAGGCCACTGCCTGGTAGATCGCTCTATCTTGCTGGGTTCCTTTATATCTTATATCCTTGAAAAGCTGATGGTGGAGCTCCCCTTTGTTCACCCCTAAACCTAACCCTTATCCTTTCTCCTTCACACATCTTTGTCTATGATCACCTACCACTTCCTGTCTCCATCCCTCCCTAGGACCACCCAAGAGTAGAGAAGTAAAACTGGGCCTGGTTCCAGCTGGCCATACATTTGCTTCATGAATAGGAATATTTGTGTTTCCTGGATTGTAAAATGTTTGTTTTCAAAATGATCTTAATCTTACTGACTGTAGCACTAGTTATATTGCAAGCGAAGATCTGTGGACAAGAAGCACTGTGAAGGAAAATAGTGATCTTTGATTTCTCACCTAGGAATAATAGCCTAACCTTCCAGAACATTTTCCTCTGATCTGCATATGGCTGTACTCTTTGCATACATGTGATATTTGTGTTCCATTTCTAATTTTATCATAAGCATTTAAAAAAAATCTTTGTAAAAAGTAACTATGTAATATCCTGTTACATCACTAGATGACAAAGTCGTTAATTATCATGCTGTGGGCTTAATTGCCAGGTTCTCTTAATAATGAAATACCTGGACAAAAAGGCAAGGCTAAGAAAGAGTTGTGTTTGGTTGTGTTCCTCAGAATGCACAGCTCAGCTTGTTTTCCCCCAGAGATTCAGTTGTGCACATGTGTACACACACACACACACACACACTCACATACACACCCATGCTGGGAGGGCTTGCAGACCCTGCCCTCAGCCTCTCTGATTGCCGTACATACACACACACACACACACACAAACACACATATCCGTGCTGGGAGATTTTGTAGACCCTGCCCTCAGCCTCTCTGACTGCCATACAAACACACACACACACACACACACACTCTCACTCTCTCTCTGTGTCTGTCTCTGTCTCTCTCTGCAATGCTGGGAGGGCTTGCAGACCCTGCCCTAGGTCTCTCTGATTGCTGTCCTCCCTCTGCTTGGTTCTCCAGCTGGCAAGGAGGCAGAGCACATCTCTTCACCTTGGGGGGAGTCCTCACCTGAAGAGATGCGCTTTGGGAGCCTGACCTGCAGTGACCCTAGGGAGCGGGAGCGGGACCAGCATGATAAAAATAAAAGGTAACTGTCTTCCTAGGCTGCAGCGCCTTTCTAAAACTCTAGACTCTCTCAAACTGAGACTCCTACTTTGAAAAAGGTCTGTTGGGGTGGGCATGTTGGCACAGCAAGTTGAGCCACCGCTTAGAATGCCGGCATCCCACATTGGAGTGTGAGTTTGAATCCTGGCTTCTCTACTTCCAATCCAGCTTCCTGCTGAATGTGCCTGGGAAGCAGTGGATTAAGGTCCAGTACCTGAGTTCTTTCCACCCATGTGGGAAATAGATGACATTCCCAGGCCCTTGGTTTTAGCCTGGCCCAGCTGTGGCCATTTATGGAATGAACCAGTAGGTGGAAGATTCTGTCTCAGTTGCTCTGCCTATCAAATAGACTTATTCATTAATGTTTAAGTTTTAAAGAGACCTGTTAAGTGCTCTTGGATCCAGCTTGTTTTGCTTAAAGGAACTGAGAAGAAATCTTCTGAACTTCCTGCAGACTTTTGGACCCTGCCAATACCCAGCAGTTTGATGACTTTAAGAAATGCTATGGGGAAATCCTGTATCGTTGGGGTCTGAGAGAGAAGCGAGCAGAAGTGCTGAAGTTTGTTTCCTGTCCCCCTGATCCACACAAAGGGATTGGTGAGTATGAATTTCTTTTTCTGCCACTATCTGGAAAGTTCTTTACTATGCTCACAAAATCAGTCTTAAAGTGAAATTTTAGCTTCTGATTTGTAGTGAGAAGTTTCTGAGGGATATTTTTTCAGGGTTCTGAAAACTTGCATTTCATAAGATTAAATTTCACTTGTGAAAGAAGTGGTTTTATAGACAGTTCTGAACTATTGATTTGCAGTAGGAACACTTATTTATTCAACTAATACATATCGACCTCCTCTTAGGCGACAGTTTCATGCATCCCTTCCCTTGGTGGGCTTCATAGCTGAATGGGAAAGGAAAACCAAATAGTGGCAAATTGTGATCAATATTCGTGAGCAAGCACAGTGCTGGGCAGCGTGAACAGGAAACATTTGGACAGATAGGAGATGGGTGTTACGGGAGGCACTGTCTGAGGAGCTGAGGGCCATAGAGTGAGGGACTGCCCACACAGGGCAGTGGGAACAGCCCAAGAGGGAAGTAGTAACCTGTCCCTGGAAACAGAGAAGGAACCCTGGTGTGGCTAGGATTCAGTGGGCAGGAAATGGGTGCACGGGGTGTCTTATCAGGCCAGAGTTTAAATTGTACTGAAGAGCCAGGTTGCATTCTGAGTCCATGGCAAGAATGTGAGAAAGTGACCGTCTCTGGCTCATATATTCAGAGGTACACTTCGGCTGTTAAGTGAGAGATTTGAAGGGAGCAGAGGAGAAGGATGACCTTTAAGGAAACTTGCAATAGTCAGATCTGCTGTCTTGTCTGAGGGGGACACTGCTAGAGATAGAGATGGATTAAGAGTCTGTTTTAGGAGTAGGTGTGTGCTCTAGTGATTAAGAAGCAAGTCCAGAGCCCAGCGTGGTGGCCTAGCAGCTAGAGTACTAGCCTTGAATGCGCCAGGATCCTATATGGGCGCTGGTTCTAATCCCGGCAGCTCCACTTCCCATCCAGCTCCCTGCTTGTGGCCTGGGAAGGCAGTTGAGGACGGCCCAAAGCCTTGGATTCCTGCACCCCTGTGGGAGACCTGGAGGAAGTTCCTGGCTCCTGGCTTTGCATTGGTGCAGCACCAGCCATTGCGCTCACTTGGGGAGTGAATCGTTGGACAAAAGATCTTCCTCTCTGTCTCTCTTCCTCTCTATATATCTCACTTTGCATTAAGAATAAATAAATCTTAAAAAAAAAAAAAAGACAACAAAGAAACAAAGTCCATCCCCTGCATCCCCTATTGGAGTAGCTGTTTGATCCCAGGTGGAGCTCCCAAGCCTGCGTTCCTGCTAATTGCATTTTGGGGGAGGCATGATGATGGCTCAAATGGTCCAGTTCCTGCTACCCGTGAGGGAGGCCTGGATTGAGTGCCTGGCTTAGTTTCTGTCTCCCAGCAGTGTGGACATTTGGAGAGTGAAGTGGCAGGTGGGAACTCTGTCTCTCAAATAAATAAATGATGATCCTCTCCAAGAGGTTCAGGAAGCTGTGGTATCTGGTAGCTCCAGAAGTTGATGGAACATAAACATAGGAATCTTGTTTGGTGGTTCTTTTGGGAATTCCAAACTGCTACTCCCTACTTCTCAGAGCTGGACACGCCAACTCTCCTCTTTCCCAAATGAAGATTGGATTTTTTTTTTCAGAGAAAGGAAATGCATTTCTCATTAAGTCCCTAACATAACAAATGAGGAAGAGCAGGGTTACAGAATTTCTGCAGGTGGGGGAAAAAAAGAGAAAAAGATCACCTAGGAAAAGTGAGGCATGTGAATGAATGACCTAAGGCCTCAGAGGATCAGTCTCTGAGTTCCAGGGTAGAACCTCCAGGAAGTGGCTTCCAACCTCGACTGGCCTGTGTAAGTCAGTGATCAATCAAGTGTGAAGATAAACATCAGCCTGTCCAGGGTGAAGGAGTAGACTCCCTGAGGGAAACACAGGCGTGGGGACACCGGGGAAGGTTCTCACAGTGTTCACAGCCAGCCTGTCCAGACTGGAGCCCTGCCCCCAGGAAAAGAATATGGAAAACAAATCTAGGGTAGTTCGGTGTGCAGAATACTTACAGACAACTCGGAAGTTCAAGGGAGAATGTGGAGGTGAGTTGCTGATTAAGTGCACAGCAAACTAAACAAGCGAAAAAATCAAGGCTGTTGCTCTGGGAAAGGCAAAATATGCACCAAAGGAAGTGCCACGGTATGTGGCGTGGCGTGGCCTGCATAAGGCTGACTCACTTAGCTAAGTAATGTGAGGTGGGAATACTGAGCAGCACTGCATGGGGAAGACAAGCAGCAGGTGGAACACGCATGCAGTTGGGAAATTAAAGGAGTGAAAACTTTTCCCTGTGGGAAATCAGTGTCTAATGCATAAATATGAAAATTAGGAAATCACTTTATAAATGTGTTTGGAGACAGGAAGGTAAAAGTTACATGGCAAATGAGCTAAAAGGATTTTCTCTAAGGAGTAATGGGATGTGGTTAGCAGGGAATGGTTTTGCAAGACGGTGCATAGAGCTATTTGGGTCAAGTTGTACTTTGTTGTTTGAAAAAAACTAGAGAAATGTATAACTTTAGGTGGTGAGTGACAAGGATGATTTTAATGTTGCTTATTTTGGAATATCATTTGGAGAACTGTAAAGACACTGTATTTTTTTTCAGAGTATTTCAATTCAGGAAAGTGTAATGGGAAGAGATTAATGATAGGCTGCAGTAATTTGTCCTTTAAAATTAATTTTCAGGGAGCATCCATTTAGCCTAGTTCTGAGGATGCCCATGTCCCACATCAGCACCTGGGTTCAGTGCCTGCTTCCAACCCCTAACTCCGGCTTCCTGCTAATACAGACTCTGGGTAGCAGCAGTGATGACTCAAGCAATTGGGTCCCTGAAACCCAGGGGGTGAGAGGGCTAGACTGAGTTCTCAGCTCCCGGCTTTAGCCCTGGCCCAGCCTTGAGAATGGTGTGTGTGTGTGTGTGTGCTTTTCAAATTAAAAAAAAATTTTTTTTTAGTTATTTTATGAAAAAACTGACTCACAGACATATGGAACTGATGTGTCAATGCTTTAGTCAGCTAAATCATCACCGACATTCATTATGGATCAGGTGGGTCATATGCAGAAGTAGGAAGGTGTGGCCTGGTTGGGCGGATGAGAAGTCTATAATACAATCCAGTTCTGAAACATAGGCTTAAATGATAATCAGAATTAATTTATCCTAACATATCAATGTACTGGAATTCATATTTGAGTATGTTTACACAGATCAATCAATGTATAATTATTTCTTACAGACTTTGTCCTTAAGTGTTCCTGATAAGTTATGATCTTGCATTTAGATTTTTATTTTCTCTTTTTTATTTCTGCTTAGCAAAATGGAACAAGATACCATTTAAAGAGTGTTTTATTTTGATTTATTTAAATGTCATTGAGGGATAGAGATGGAACAAGGAGAGAGAAGAGGATTGTTCTCAGATGTCTATTAGCTGTGGGTCTGTTTTTGTTGTTGTTGTTTGTTTTGTCAGTCTTACTTAACCCTTGCTGAGTAATTCCTGTGCACTTACCATGGGTTCTCCAGCCATCTACACGTATTTTCGTGAAAATCATTTCTGTTTCTGGGCCGTAGGGTTTGGGGATTCTGGCTCTATTCCTGTCCAGCACATGTGTAGGGAGATTGTCAGCATGCAGATCTCTCTTCACTGGGTCAATAGGGAAGAGGGCTTTCAGTGATCTCTAAAGAGCCCTGATTTTGATGTTTCTTCTGTATGTTTTTATTTCTGTCTTTAAACAAATGTAAGACAAAAGCAGAAACCAGCAGGTGGCAATGGAGCTAAATGACCCTCGTAAATGTACGGTTAGCAGTACCACCATGGAGGAGAGGACGCCTCTAGTCGGCCACATCATCAGGTCACAGGGCTTGGACAGTGGTTTCCCTCAGATGAAAACGTTTTAGATCATGGGAATTCTCGGACCAGCAGGGAACTCTAAATTCACGTTACAAAATGCTTGATACTACCAAATGAAACAGGTTTAAAAATCTGACTTGTCAGGTCTGCCAGTCTTCATATATAGCCTTGGTATCTTCCTGTTGGTCTTTTTTTTTTTTTTTTTAAGATTTCATTTTTTTTTATTGGAAAGCCAGATATACAGAGAAGAGGAGAGACAAAGAGGAAGATCTTCCATCCAATGGTTCACTCCCCAAGCAGCTGCAACGGCCAGAGCTGAGCTGATCTGAAGCCAGGAACCAGGAGCCCCTTCCAGGTCTCCCACATGCAGGTGTAGGGTCCCAAGGCTTTGAGCTGTCCTCGACTGCTTTCCCAGGCCACAAGCACGAAGCTAGATGGGAAGTGGGGTCTCCAGGATTAGAACCAGCACCCATGTGGATTCCTGACATGTTTAAGGAGAAGACTTTAGCTGCTAGGCTACCACGCCAGGCCCCTCCTATTGGTCTTGAAAGACAGTTGTTGAAAACATTGTGCTTTAGTAACTCCTTACTGTATACAGTCACCTAGGAAAATGCAACTTTTCTTTTTGATCTCATATTGTGAGTTAACTTTATTTAATTAATATTAAATTTATTTATTGATTAATTTGAGAGGCTGAGAGACAGAGATAGCTAGAGAGAGAGAGGGAGAGAGAGAGAGCTGGAGATCTGTCACTCACTGGATCGGTCTCCAAATGCCCACAGCAGTCAGGGCTGGGCCTGGCTGAAGCTGGGAGCTGGGGACTCAGTTCAGGTCTCACATGAGTGACAGGAGCCTAGTTACCCGAGCCGTTACCTGCCACCTCACGCAGTCTGCACTGACAAGAAGCTGGAATAACACACCAGAGCTGGGACTCAAAGATAGGCCTCCAGTGTGAGGTGCAGCCAACCCGTAAAGTAGGCTTAGTAAGTATAAGGGCCCTCACAATAACGTTGCACTGATTTAAAAGCATGAGGAATATCAAACATTTCCAGTTCATTCTGATATCCCTTTTGCTATGCATGTACAGAGGGGGGACCAGATCTGCAGTGTTGCTCAGCAGCCATCTGGGAAGTTCCGGAGGTGGTGCCCATTCAGGAGACACCTTGACACCCTAGTTAACATGCCCCGTGTTCTTTGCACCCCTTCAAGCAGCATGCAAAGGCCTCGTACCGCCTGCTCCGCATGCTTCAACCAGAAGTTGCCTTGTGGATACTACAAAGAGGCAAGGGAGAATGGTGTAGTGTTTTTGCATTTTCTGTCTTTGTGGATTTAGATTCACTTAGAGATTGTCCAGATTCCCCCTAAATTATTCATTTATTAGCTAAGTGAAATATTAGCCCAAATTCTTAAAGTTAATAAGGATCTTGAAAATTATGTTTGCTCTGACTCACTGTAGAGAAACAATTATTTGTGACATTCTGAGGTTTGTTTTAGAGATGAAACCTTAATAATCTTACTTAGATAAATGAAGTTTACATTTACAGTTATCTCAAGTGCCAAAGGACAAACTATTCAAAAAGACATATTATAATTCAGTTTACTTGCGCATGCAATTTTTGCATTCTTATAATTGTAAATGTTGAATAGAAGTAACATCTGACCAATAAAGCCAGTAATAGAAAGTTAAGGTTTATCATGCGAATGTGAGGCAGAGTCTTATATAATATAAAAAGTCAGGCTTAAGTGGAGAAGACCTGACTCTTCTTAAACCAAAATTATTGAACTGGTCTGATCAAACTCAGGATATCCCTTAACTAGGACCTCCATAGACATTTGTGTTGATTACTGTGTATTCAAATAGATTTTGTTGATGTATTTTTATGACATCTCTATAATACAGCAGAGGGTTCAGGTGTGATAGAAGAGAGGTGCCTGCCTCTGTTGTCAGGCCCGACTTGGGAAGGTGAAGGTGAAGTTCACTTCCCAAGGTGAGGGAAGTGAACTTGGCAGAAGCTCCAGGGAGCCATCTGAGGTTAGAAGAAGCACACTGGCCTAGGAGACCTGACAGTGTCTAAAGTGAGAGGCATGTCTTTTTTCTTTTCTTTTCTTTTCTTTTCTTTTCTTTTCTTTTCTTTTCTTTTCTTTTCTTTTCTTTTCTTTTCTTTTCTTTTCTTTCCTTCCTTCCTTCCTTCCTTCCTTCCTTCCTTCCTTCGTATTTTTTAAAAGGACTTATTTACATTTGAAAGAGTGACAGGCTGGGGAAAGGGGGAAAGAGAAGGAGAGCAGGAGAGAGATCTTCCATCTGCTGATTCACTCCCCCGGTAGCTGTAACAGTCCAGTCTGGGTCAGGCTGGAGTCAGGAATCAGGAACTCCATCCTGGTCTCCCATGCGGGTGGATGGGGTCCACATACTTAGCTCATCTTCCACTACTCCCTCAGCCACATTAGCAGAGAGCTGGGGTTGGAAGCAGAACAGCCAGAACTCAAACTGGCATCTGATATAAGGTGCTAATATTGCAAGTGGTAGCTTAACCTGCTGTGCCACAATGCTGGCCTCTAAGTTATTTATTTTCATTTTCCTTGAAAGGCAGAGAGACAAAGACACACAGAGACAGAGAGCCATCTTCCATCCACTGGTTCACTTCTCAAATGACCACAGTAGCCAGGACTGAAGCCAGGAGCCCAGAATTCAATCTGGGTCTCTGTGTGCATGGCAGGCCCCAGCTGCTTGAGTCATCTTTCACTGTGCATTAGCTGGAAGTTGGAATTGGTAGTGGAGCTGAGACTCAAACCAGACACTGTAGTATAGTATGTGAACAACCCACATAGCACCATCCTCCAGGATTCCTTAGCTTCTTGGGGACAGGCATGCTTGGACAGGTGATGAGGTTCGTCAAGGTTGAGGTTTTGTCAGATGCTGTAGTTGGAGGAAAAGAAGAATAAAGAAGTTGGAGATGTTTGCAGAAAACTAGTAGAGTTTAGTGTGTGGGATTCAGGTTGACCAAATGGCTAATTGCAGCCAGAAAGAGGCAGACAGAGAAAAGTGGATTGCAGACCAGAGGGAAAAGACTGAGAGACCAGATGAGCCAAGGGCTGGTGGGGTGGATTTTGTTAGACACCAAGGACTGTGCTACATATTGGGCTAGAGAGAAGATGAGAAGCAAGAACAGAAGTCCCTGGTGAAGCAGGTGGTTCTGCAGAATGTCAGCGGATGGCTGCTGAGAGAGTAGAAGAGGCTGGTGCTGGCCACTGGACTCAGCCTGAGCAAGGTGACAGTCGGGGGGCAAGAAGGGGTGGGGCCTTGTGTGTACCTTTGCTCTGGCTGTCATGGGACTTAAGGAAGAAATGACCATTCACCCAAGTCAGGAGAGACAGTTAGGATTTAGTTAGGGTCTGGTGGGGAGGGGAGCATCCCAGCAAGGGAGGTAGAGCATGTGGGGGGGTCTGCCCTGGGGATGGAGAGGAAGGAAGCACTGAGCAGAAGGGATGAGAGGGGAGCCAGGGCAAGCAGGGCCCCTTGGCTCTGCATGTTAGTAACATGCCAACTGGGTCTTGGGAGGGTGGGATGAACCTTGCAGCCTCTCACACAAGGCGTGCCACAGTGGTGTCCTGATGGGGCCATCTTCCTGAACAATCACTTAGCACACAGGCCGGAAGGAGGGCCAGCCATAGCAGTCTGCTGTCTCCTGACAGGCTTCCTGAGTTGTTCAAAATGTCTGATGAGCACCTTCTTTGTGATGAGCCCCTGCCAGCCATGAGTGCAGGAAGAAACATCAGATGACTGCTGTCAATGCTAGTCATGCCCTCTGCCCGTCCCCTGCCACTGCAGTGACAGTAGCTGCCCTTTCTAACACTTACCTACATAACAGAAGAAATTCTGCTTGTGAAGATGAAAACCAGAGCCAGGCCAGTGCCCAGTTTCCCCTATTCAGAGCAAAACTCACCATGCCTCTGTTTCCCCCACCCTGCCCATTTCCAGAGTTCGGCGTGTACTGCAGCCACTGCCGGAGCGAGGTCCGAGGCACGCAGTGCGCCGTCTGCAAGGGCTTCACCTTCCAGTGTGCCGTCTGCCACGTGGCTGTGCGCGGATCATCCAATTTCTGCCTGACCTGTGGGCACGGTGGCCACACCAGCCACATGATGGAGTGGTTTCGGACTCAGGAGGTGTGTCCCACTGGGTGTGGGTGCCACTGCTTGCTGGAAAGCACTTTCTGAACTTGCAGATGCTGGCAGTTGTCAGGACCCCCCAATGCTGGCCACCAGTGTTCAGCCAGGAGTTGGGCAGGCACTGCAGAGCCAGGAGTGTCCTTGTGCCTGCTGCTCAGGAGCCTTTGCCTGCTCTGACTGTGCCAGCATGAATGTCTCTTAGGAGGAGGGGACACGAACGCAGAGCCATGCTCCATGTGTTGCCGGCAACAGCTCCAGAGCTGGAAGTTGTCATGGAGGAAAGCACCTTCCCCCAGAGCCAGTGTCAGCTGTCAGGGTGTTGGCCTTCACCCTGCGAGGAGTGTTCTGATGTGAGCACAGAGACCAGAGGCTGACGTAGAAGGTTGTCCCCTGAGCCAAAGGATGTGAGGGTCAGGGTCACTGACCAGCAGGCCTGTGACGTTTGCAGCTGTGGAAGTTGAAACAGCGAATGGTCTCATGGAGAGTAGCCTTCCGGAAAGCCATGCTTATGTTGGTAAATATGTGAAGTACTTATGGAGTCCTAAGATACATTTTTGTTACTTCTCCTCTAGCTGCTGTTCCTTGGCTAATAAAATTCCAGTCATTTGAAAAACTCTGTCTCCACAGAGAAAGTTAAAGGTTTTAGTAAATCATTTTTTACTCCAATTCTAATTGAGCTCATTTTGGATGGATAGGCTGAAAGTCATTCTGACTTTTAAAGGAAATACTGATGTGTTTATGTCATCCTACAGGAGAAAATAGAATTTGACACTCAAGGTTGTTCCCAGCCCCAAGAGTCTCACAATTACTTCCTCTAGCAAAGAGAAGGTGAGACTGCATCTCAGCGTCGAAGCATGAGTGTCCCCTGTCTACTGTTGGCTAGGGTTCTGATGCGCACCTCTCTTCATTTAAGTCCCTTGGAAACTTTGCCCATGTTTTCCTGTAGTCTGAGTGGATTACGACTCCTACATTCACCAGTTCTTCAGTGTGGTTTTCAATTCTTCATGTTTATAATATGCTGGGAAAAATCTTTTAAAAATATATTTCTCTTGAAATCCCTGTTTCTTAAATGTTTACATTGATTTCCACATTAATCAATGTAAGGATTGTCCCATGATATAAGAGTGTTGTGTATCACCAGGCTTCAAACTGCAGGAATTCCAGACCCATGGCTTCAGCCTGGTCTAGCCCTGACCACTGTGGTCACTTAGGGAGTGAACCAGCAGGTGAAGGAGCTCTCTCCCTCTCTGTAACTCTGCCTTTCAAATAAATAAGTAAATAAATCTTTTTTTTAAAAAAGCTGCTTTGTAAATGGCATCATATTGTATATAAGTTTTTTAACTCGACTTTTCACTCATGTAGTTCCCACAAAAGCCACCCAAATTGTTGTGTATGTCATGATGTGCTTCCTCTTTGCTGCTAAGTAGTACATTCTGTAGTGTGACTGTACCAAAGTGTTTGACTGTTTTCCTGTTGACAGATGTTACCGTTGTAGCTAGTTTTCAAAATTCATCTTTGAAAATTCTCTGTTAATTTTTTTCTTCAAAAGCACTTTGAGCATTTTTTCTTCAAAAGCATTTTTTAAAGATGTATTTATTTGGAATGCAGAGTTATGAGTAGCGGGAGGGGAAAGAGAGAGAGATCTTCCATCTGTTGGTTGACTCCCCAGATGATTGTAACAGCCGAAGCTGGGCCAGTCCAAATCCAGGAGCCAGGAACTCCTCCAGGTCTCCCACATGGGTGCAGGAGCCCAAATACTTGGACCATTCTTTGCTGCTTTCTCAGGCATATTAGGAGGGAGCTGGATCAGAAGTACAACAGCTGGGTCTTGAGCCAGCACCCGTACGGGATGCTGGTGGCAGCTTTATTTACTATGACACTGTGCCAGCCCCACCAAAAAAAATTTTTTTAACTACAATCAGAAGAATAATAAATAGAAATAAAATTAATGCTGTTTTTGTTCTCTCCCAGCAACCAACATGAGCAGCCCTGTGCTTATCACATACTTTTTATCTAAATGCACAAGTATCGAAGGGCATTTCTGTGTTTAGTGTTGTTCTATTATACGCTTCACACTGCAGTTACATCCCTCATAGTTGGACGGGTAAAGAGTGACTTGCCATTTGTATCAGCACCTCCCTAACACACATCGCAGACAAGGCCTTCAGGAGAGACAAGGTGCAGTAGGCTGGTCTCCCTGCACCTTCCTGCTTCTTGCAACTCTAGACCCCAGAAGTAATGCCAAAGAACTCTATGAGGGGTGGGCAAGGAAAGGTGAGCTGAGACTCCAGGCTCAGAGGAAGGAGATCTTACACCTGAACTGCACTCCCTGCCCAAGAGAACCAGGCAGTTCCCAACCTCCAAGCCAGCAGTGGAAGGCACCCCCTGGCCCCTTGTGAATCTCTCAACTCCAGTGAGACCAGCAGTACCAGCGATGGGGCACACACTCCTTCCCCCTTCTGAGGTCCCTCCTCCACAAGCCTAGCACGGGAAGTGCCTTTGTCCCCAGGGCCTGGAGGCACCAATGGCACCAGCCTGGGCTATGTTTGGCCCCTCAGGCAGCACCAGCAGGCACCACTGGGTGCCCCTAACAGCATACCAGACAAGTTAAACCACAAAGTAACACCACTGGAAGGGGTAGAAGTGATACAGTCACAACACTGCACATCAAGAGGAGATTCCAAGGAATATTTAAGCAGCTCACAGAAAAGTAGAACCAGAGAAACAGAAGAAACAGACAAACACTGAAACAGTAGATGTGTGATAACCCCTAGCTGGGATTAACCCAGATGTCCTCCAGGAGGTGAATGGTAAAACTGCAGTGCATCATCCTAAGGGATGCTAATTGTCAAGAAAGCAGAACAAACCGCTGGTACCCCAGGTGGCTAAAGGGCACAGGGCTGAGCACGAAAATTGAATCCCATAGTGCTAACATTTTGTACAGTTCTTTGTTAAACAAAGTTCGCTTTTCATTTTTTAAAGTTTTTTTTTAAGAGTTACAAACTTGCATACACACAGAGATATTTCTTTTATCCATTGGTTTGCTCCTCAAATGGCCACAAATGGCTGGAACTGAGCTGATCCAAAGCCAGGAACTTCTTTCAGGTCTCACACATTGAAGCATGGGCGTAAGGAGTTATGTCATTCTCTGCTGCTGCTTTCCCAGGCCACAGGCAGGGAGCTGGGAAGTAGAGCAGTCAGGACTCAAAATGATGTCCATGTGGAATTTCACCATCCTCCCCCCCTCAAAAAAAGTGGAAGCTTGGCATACTGTGCCACGATGCCAGCCCCAATTAATTGCCTTTTTACTTGAAAGGCAGAAAGAGGGGTCTATCACACAGGAACTAGGCCAGGCCCAAGTTGGGGGGCAGGAATTCCTTCCAGGTCTTCCTCGTGGATGTCAGGGCCCCAAGTCCTTGAACTGTTCCCTGATGCCTCCAAGGGTGCATGTCATCAGGAGGCTGAATCAGAAGTGGACTCAGAACTTGAACCAGACACTCTAGTATGGGCTGTGGGAGTCCCAGGTGGCATCTTAACCACTGTGCCTGTCTGGCAAAACTCTAGGGCTGGAGGACAGGCTGGTGGTTGTCAGGGGCTAGGAGGGCAGGAGACGGGGAGAAATGGACATAAAAGTTTCCCCGTGGAGGGCCCGGTGTGATGGCTCAATTGGTTATAATCTTTCCCCTGCAAGTACTGGAATCCCATATAGATGCGGATTCATGTCCTGGCCGTTCTATTTCCCATCCGGCTCCCTGTTTATGACCTGTGTCAGTAGTGGAGGTGGTCCAAAATCTTGGGACCAATCCTGCAACCACATGGGAGACCCAGAAGAAGCTCCTGGCTCCTAGCTTCAAATCGGCTCAGCCCAGCTAGCTGTTGCAGCTATTTGGAGAATGAACCAGCAGATGGAAGATCTTTCATTGCTTCTCTATAAATCTGTCTTTCCAATAAGAAAAAAAATATTTTAAAAAAGAAGCCTGTGGAATGTAAGTTTTACGTTGATGGAGGTGAATACATCCCCACATTGCACTATCATTCACTGAACTGAGTGCCTGCCCATGAGTGTACATGAAACGGGGAATCTGAGCAGGTGAGTGGATCAAGTGAGGGTCAGCTTCCTGCAGAGATCTGACACTAGATTCGTGCAGAACATTTCTGTGGGAGAGAACTGCACAGAGGATGCCCTGCAGGTCTTAGTGAGTGATCACAACTTTTTTTTTAAGATTTATTTATTTTTATTACAAAGTCAGATATGCAGAGAGGAGAGACGGAGAGGAAGATCTTCCGTCCGATGATTCACTCCCCAAGTGACCACAACGGCCGGTGTTGCGTTGATCCGAAGCTGGGAACCGGCGAGTGCAGGGTCCCAAAGCTTTGGGCTGTGCTGGACTGCTTTCCCAGGCCACAAGCAGGGAGCTGGATGGGAAGTGGAGCTGCCAGGATTAAAACCGGCGCCCATATGGGATCCCGGCGCATTCAAGGCGAGGACTTTAGCCTCTAGGCAACACCGCCGGGCCCGATCACGACTCTTTTAATAAAAAGTGTAATTACTTAATGGAGCTGGTCGCTGCTGTTTCCCACAGTTGATGCTGAAAAATAGTTTCAAACTTTTGAGCACCACCTCGGCCATCCTAGCCCCTCCCTGGATCCAGCTGTGGTCTTGTTGACCAGTGATTGTGGGATTTGTTTCAGTGTAGGTACTTAGGGAGCCCTCAATGTAAGGAAGAAGATCCAATCTGTAATTAGCCCTTTAAGGTCCCAGCACCTGGACCAGCACACCTGCATGCTCCCTTCTCCTGCAGAGTCAGGCTTGGGTGTGGTGAGCAAAGAAACAGAGGGTTTGTGTTGGCAGTTGCCACGGTGCATGCCTTGCCTACAGCAATAGCAAGTACAGTGTCCCTCACAGTGGGAAAGGAGAGGAGAAGGCAGAGTCTGGTACCTAGTGATGGACCCAGCAGGATCTGGTACAGGCCTAGCATTGCCCCTCGGAAAGGGATGGCTGGTGTTGTGTAACAAGCAAGTACAGCTTCTCATTCCAATTTTAGTCCATTGACTCACTTCCATTAGGAAGGTGGTAATTGTTTTCCAGTAATGTTCATGCTTGTAAATCAGTAACTTCAGGAATGGCTGACAGTTCTGATGTCTGCCATCACTTTGGAAATACTCATCTCCTCCCGGGACACCAGTTGTCTCCTGCAAAACTGGATGCAGAAATCCTCAAAGCTGCCCCTGGGGAGAAGGCCTAGTCATGCATGGGAGGACCATGATTCAACTCCATTGAGTTCAGATAACCAAAAACAGGAGCTGGCACCATAGTGTGATAAGCTGAACCTCCACCTGCAATACTGGCATTGCATACATGGCTGCTCCACTTCCCATCCAGCTCCCTGCTTGTGGCCTGAGAAAGCAGTGGCAGATGGTCCAAAACCTTGGGATCCTTCACTCATGTGGGAGACCTGAAAGAAGCTCCTGGCGCCTGGCTTTGAATTGGCTCAGCTGCAGACGTTGCAGCCCTCTTGTTTTTCCCAAGGACGATGAAAATTCTGGAAGCTCCAGGGGTAGCTCTCAGCTGGCAGCTTTCTGCAGCTGAGATGACTAGCACTAGGTGGCGGCAGAGGTTAGCGCCTCAAGTGTGTTGAGGCTACAGTTTCCTCCCACCAGGTCTGTAGTTGATCTCTTAAATGTGAGATGAGAGATCTGCTTCCCTCTCGTGCCCTCCAGATTCATCAATGCTCCAACTGGAAAGACATCAGAAAGATAAAGCTGTTTGAAATGTTGCCACTTGAAACAGGCCTTATACATCTTGCAGAACCAACAGCTGTGAAGGTTAGCTTTGAAAAAGAGAAATGGGGCCCAGCGGCGTGGCCTAGCAGCTAAAGTCCTCGCCTTGAACGCCCCGGGATCCCATATGGTCACCAGTTCTAATCCCAGCAGCTCCACTTCCCATCCAGCTCCCTGCTTGTGGCCTGGGAAAGCAGTCGAGGATGGCCCAAACTCTTGGGACCCTGCACCTGTGTGGGAGACCCGGAAAGAAGTTCCTGGCTCCTGACTTCGGATCGGCGCAGCTCCGGCAGTTGTGGTCACTTGGGGAGTGAATCATCGGACAGAAGATCTTCCTCTCTGTCTCTCCTCCTCTCTGTATATCTGACTTTGTAATAAAAATAAATAAATCTTTTAAAATAAAAAAGAGAAAAAGAGAAACAGCTCCAATACAGTTGTAAGGCAAGAAGATGGGTGTGGTAGAATCAAATCCCGGAGCCTAGCCAGTCAGGTGGTTCCAGGGGTTCTAGCAACATGGTCTCCACAAGCACATGGGAAAGGCAGAAGTATAAAGCAAGAAACAAAGCCTTAGGAGCAAAGTGTGTGTCTGTCTGTTTTAATGTGCTTTGACCTCTGGCCCTCATTACCAGCCCGCTTCAGGAACACAGTTCATTTGGCAGTTGGTGAGAGTAAGACTCAGACACACATGCAGAGCAACAAAACTGGCATTGGAGCCCAGCTCTGCTGCAATCGAGGCTGATTTATTTCCTCCCACACTGCTTGAGCCCCAAGCATGTGATGACCTGCTCACAGGAGAATGGATTCTGCTGGCTGGGTGGATGCGTCATTCTTATGTTGGATAATGGCATCCCATCATGATGTTAAAAACTCCAGACTGGAAAGTTAAATTGTATGAAGGCTAGAGGTAGGTCTCCAGTGAATTAGGAACTACTGCAGAAGTATGGGTTGAGGGAGTTCATGTGACTAAGACCTAGAGACTCTAGCCAACTATAGGCTACAATGATTTGAGTGTGTGGTAATAGAAAACAAACAGAACATCAGTGTTCACTGATGTCACTGCTTGTATTGAGACAGGAGATAGTGTCCTCTGTACTGACTTATCAGTCTACTGGTAGGGAGCTGGATGGGAAGCTGGGCCGCCGGGATTAGAACCGGTGCTCATATGGGATCCCGACACATGCAAGGCGAGGACTTTAACCACTATGCTATCACACCGAGCCCTATAGAGGGCTTTCTTGCCTTGCTTAGGGAGATGCATCAGTTGAACCATCAGGATCCTTATGAAAGGAACTGCTTGTCACTCTACCTGCTTCGTTACAGCCTGCCATTCAAATGTCTACTGTGCGTTGACGTTTGAATTCAATGTGACTCGAAGTGTGTATATTTAAATCACTGATTATGTTTTGAAAGATCTGATTACATTTTCAAGCATTTCACAAGTTGCTGGTTTCAGCCACCATGCTGCTCTTCTTTTTAAAATATTTATGTAGTTCTTTGAAAGGTATCTGCTGGTTCATTCCTCACATGGCTATAGCCGCTAGAGCTGGGCTAGGCTGCAGCCAGAGACCAAACACTCCATCCAGATCTCTCACATGGATGGCAGGGGCTTAAGTCAAATACTTGGGCCATCTTGTGCCGCCTTCCCAGGTGCACTAGCAGGGAGCTGAACTAAAATTAGAAAATCCAGGACTCAAAATGGCTGTTCTCCATGGGATGCTGGTGTTGCCGAAGTTTAACCTTCTGTGCCACAACACGAACCCTTGTGCTGACTTTTATTCTTTAGCCATGGCACACATTTGTTAATTATGATCTAGCATTTGAAGGTGCCCCATGCTTGGGATGATGATTTTCCTAGGTTGGGAATTGGGAACACCAGCTGTGCCTCTGGAAACCTTTGTGGTTACCCCAGCTTTGCTGTGTGACTGAGAGAAAGCACAGGGCCTGTGTGGAAGTCTGACCATGCCTCTGTACATGCAGATGCAGCACTGTCTCTCGTGCCACCCATTCCGAAGTTCACAGGGTTCAGGCATGTGGCAGAGGTGTGGGATGCAAGCTGGTGCCGAGATTTGTTTCCCAATGATATCTCCTGGTGGCACGCTCTGGGAAAGTACTTTACTTACTAAGCCTTTTTTGCACTAGCATCCTCCATCAAGAAGCGTGTTGTCTCCCAGCTTGTTCTTGATGGGCCCAGCCTTTGAGCTCTTACATTCATTTTCCCATATTAATAAAGACGTGGTTGAAGAGGGTTTTGTGCCACACTAGACTCCCCTACAGGTGTGCAGAGCAGGCAAGGGATGTTTGAGATTCTAAGTGACTCAGAAAAACTGCAGGAAGGCCGCCCATGGAGGCTGTGGTAGCCAGAGTCGGGAAGGGGTGGTGCAGGGGAAGTGGGAGGAGTTGGTGGGGGTTGTCAGATAAAACCAAAGAGCCGCATGCAAATCTGAATTTCAGTTGGAACTTATGAAGTTGTTGTTAATCTAAAGTTCAAATTTCAATGAGCACCTGGTAGTTCTATTTGCTAAATCTGGCAAACCTAGCCAGGGGTCAGATAGATAAATCCCATGAGTCCTTTTTATCTGCAGAGGATAAGTTCCAAGAAGATAAGCAAAACTGTGTTTTCACTTGTGCAGCCACACTCAGACGTCAGGCTGCTGCCATCTCAGCCCAGTCTTAGGCACACACACCGTGGCCGAAACAGCAAAAGCTGGTGTAAACGTCCTTCTGCCTCCCTGCAGCCTTGCTCTCCCTGTGGATCTCAGCCACCTCAGCATGCAGTGGTTTTGTGTTTGTTCTTCTTTTCCTCTTAAGAGCTTTCCCTATCTCATTGGAGAGAAGCACTTTATGGTGATCATTCTGCATCTGAGTGCCAGTACCCCTACTTTTGTGTTTTAGGGTTCATTACAAAATAAATTCAGGGTGACATGAACACAAGGACGAAGACTCTGTGACAGTTAGTCTGATGACGGAGATGGCTGCCAAGAGACCAACAGGTGAGTGGGGTGTACCACGTGAATGCACCTGGCAAAAGGTGACTCGCATCCCAGACAGGAGTTGTCACCAGTCCTGTTCCTGGAATTACCCATTTACTATTTTAAAAAAATACATCTATCTATCTTTATGTGTAGATAGATAAATGGATAGATAGATAGATAGATAGGTAGAGATTGCCATCTTGCATCCATTGGTTCACTACCTTACAAAAGCCATCAGTAGCTTGGGTTAGACCACGTGGCTTTGTATCTCAGTTGCTTGTATTTTAGCTGCTATGCTCAGTTTTCTCCTCTGTCAAGTGTGGCCAAGGTTTTTTGTTTGTTTGTTTTTAAAAGATTATTATTATTATTGGAAAGCCGGATATACAGAGAGGAGGAGAGACAGAGAGGAAGATCTTCCATCCGATGTTTCACTCCCCAAGTGAGCCGCAACGGCTGGTACGCGCCGATCCGATGCCAGGAACCAGGAACCTCTTCCGGGCCTCCCATGCGGGTGCAGGGTCCCAAAGCTTTGGGTTGTCCTCTCCTGCTTTCCCAGGCCACAAGCAGGGAGCTGGCTGGGAAGTGGAGCTGCTGGGATTAGAACCGGCACCCATATGGGATCCCGGGGCTTTCAAGGCGAGGACTTTAGCCACTAGGCCACGCCGCCGGGCCCTGTTTGTTTGTTTTTCTGAGACACAAAGAGAGCGTCCATTCTCTGGTTCACTCTCCAAATCCCCACACCAGCCTGGGCTGAGCTGAGCTGGAATCCAGGAGCCAATCCTAACCTCCTCCTTGGGTGGCGGGGACCCAGTCACTCAAGCCGTCACCGCAGTATCCCAGGGTCTGATTCATAGGAAGCTGGAAGTGGAGCTGGGTGTCTTAAGCGCTGGGCTAGATTCCTGCCCACTCCCCCCCCCCAATGCAGATTTCTAAATTCCCAAGCGCTTCACACTCAGACCCATGAGCCAGCTGCTCTCCCAACAGGGCTGCGGTGAAAAGCATTGACTTGCCTTGGCCACACCGCCAGCCTGGCCACCACCATTCGCTTTGGAAAACATCAGGTGCATTCACTGTATCTTGTGCCTTTGTGCATGTCAACCCAGGAAATACGTTAATGTGTTACAGCCAGGTGGCCAAGTCCACATCACCAGCAAGTAGCCTCCGACAACACCATCGGGGGCAGTGATAACATACCCCAAAACTTCTCATGAAAGGTAAGGAGAAAGGAAGACTTAACATACTCTCTTTCTTGAAGCTTTGATATATTTCTTTGAAAGACAGAGTAGTACACACACACACAGGGAAGGAGAGCAAGAGTGAGAGAATTTTTTTTTAAGATTTATTTTATTTTTATTGGAAAGGCAGATATACAGAGAGGAGAGACAGAGAGGAAGATCTTCCGTCTGATGATTCACTCCCCAAGTGAGCCGCAACTGCCGGAGCTGCGCCGATCCGAAGTCAGGAGCCAGGAACTTCTTTCTAGGTCTCCCACGCGGGTGCAGAGTCCCAAGAGTTTGGGCCGTCCTCGACTGCTTTCCCAGGCCATAAGCAGGGAGCTGGATGGGAAGTGGAGCTGCCGGGATTAGAACCGGTGACCATATGGGATCCCAGCATGTTCAAGGCAAGGACTTTAGCCGCCAGGCCACACTGCCGGACCCATGAGTGAGAGAATTTTCATGGAACAGCCCAGACTAGGCCAGGTAGAAACAAGGAGCCAGAAATTCCACCTGGGCTTCCCATATGGGTGGTGGGAGACCCAGCTATGTGAACCTCCACCTACTGCATCCAGGGGTCCACCTAACATGGATGGGAAGCAGAGACAGGACTCAGTCACAAACATCTCCAGTGGCAGTTGAACTTGGTTGCAGCACAGTAGCCACTCCAGGTGACCATTTTTCTCTATGCAGCATATTCTTAGGAAAACCAGCTGCACAGAAACCCTCAGTGTGGTGAACTTTATGAATTGCATCCTTTTCAAAAATTCTGAAGAGAAGCATGAACTCTTCTCAATAATTGACTCAGCATTGCAATTATTCTTTATGTCATCTACATACTTCCCTCCATTCATAACTTAACTTTGTAAAGATTTGAGATATAGTCAGAAAACTGCACAAAAGGACTGCTCAAAATGTAAATGAATAATGTTTCTAACACAGACTGTAAAACTGACTAATCATCTTTAGGAATTAGGAGAGACTTTTGAAGTGGCCTTTCTATCTCTCACTCCCCTGTGTTTATTTACCTGGGCCCATGTGTTAGCTTCGTGTTACTATTGGGCCCAGGTAAATAACTGGAAATGTAACAGGTAATAACTGGTGTTATTTACCTGGGTCCAGTTACAACTGTTACTACAAGCTATTGATGATGTCATACAGCCACTGATGAGCTTTCTTCTGGTCACAGCTTTGGAGGTTTGAAGGCGTGGTGCTGCATCTATTTCATTCTGGCAAGCACTGAAGCAAGCAGTTCTGCCTTGACCTCCATAGTAGACAGAGGGGAAGAGGGACACAGTAACAGAAAGGAACCCCCAGTGGTACCCCCCTGAAGTTTCTAGCACTTCCTGTTGGCACCAAGATAGGGACCAAACCTTGAACACATTGACTTGCAAGGGATATGCAAACATCCAGATCATAGCCATGATCTTAAACATGTCATGCACTGACTCAGAGCACATACATGTGCGTGCAGGACATACCATTTTCTACTTACCGGCCAGGTATAGATGGGAAGGTTGACCACAGCCATGCTGGCATATGGGAACATGTATGCGGTGTCATACATCACTGATGGAAGTGTGAATGCACACAAAGTCTTAGAACCAGCCTGGCAGTGGCTCTGTAACTGTCCAGCACCCAGCCCTTCCACTCAGTTGCCTTTGTGGGAATTTATCCCCTAGGAGCATGTGTACAAATGCACAAAACTATTTGGATGAAAGTGTTTACTTTCATGTAACTTGTAGCATGAAAAGAAACAGCCTAAATAAATGATCCTCGGAAGGGAGCTGATTAAATAAATTGCGGCATGTTCTAGCAATGGGGTACTACACAATCCTGGAAAAGCAGACCAAGATTAAACATGCTACGGTAGATGTTATCAAGTGAAAGAACACACTGCCAGACTTACATTTAAAATGTCCTATTTTTAAAAAACGATATATATGTTTATAAAGACATAAAAAAATTCTGGGAGGATACATGGTTAAATAGCAATTTTCTTTGGAGATTAAGCCTGGGAAGAGGTTTTGGGAGTGAGAAAGGACTTTTATCTTTAGGTGTTTATATTATTTGATTTTTTAAAAAGATTTATTTGTTTTTATTAGAAAGATTTATAGAAAAAAGAAGAAACAGAAAGATCTTCCTTCCTCTGGCTCACTCCCCCAAGTGGCTGGGGGAGTGTTTGGCTCACTCCAAACAGCTGGAGCTGAGCCAATCCGAAGCCAGGAGCCAGGAGCTTCTGCCAGGTCACCCACATGGGTACACGGTCCTAAGGCTTTGGGCCGTCCTCGACTGCTTCCCAGGCCACAAGCAGGGAGCTGGATGGGAAGTGTAGCAGCCAAACTTTGATTTTTTATAATACATTCCACTCACTATTCAAATCATGACAGAAGCACCTCATTAAATATTGTAAGGCTTCCTCAGACCCTCAAAACCTGAAACTCAACTCCTTTTTTAAATACTGGAAAAGCATCTATAGACTGCTTGGTACCTGAGTGAATGGCAGGTGCTGGTGCAGGTCACAGCGGTTCTTAAAGGTCATGGCAGTTCCTGTGTCTGGGGCACATGTTTGTGTAGATCAGTAGAAGCACCCACCCACAGAATTTATGCTTCTTGAACAGATTTATTACCAGGTAATTCTCGTGGGTGTGTTTTATGTGTCAGATGTTACAAGATAACCTGAAGGAATTGGCCTGTCATGACTTAAAGGTGAACAGTAATAGGCAGTGACAATTACAAGTATGTTTTTGAAAGCCCCTCCCTAAACAATATTTATGGGACAGACAGAAAACTTATCAGTCATCCTGAGGAATCAGGATAAACCTCTGAAATGGCCTCTACCCCTTGTCATCCTGAATCTATGAACTTGGCCCCCTGTGTGAGTCAGCCTGGTGTTACTTCTGAAGCAGACGTGAGAGAAGCTGCTGATGAAGTAAACAACTGCATTTGGGTCCATAGTCTTGGAGGGTTGAAGACCTGGTGCCTGCCCTAACCCAGTGTTGCCATCTGACAATGCTTGGCTCATCAGAGTGGGTGCCATGCCATGGGTGGGGTGCCATGCCATGGTTGAGGTGCCAGTTGGGACAGGTAAGTCATGTATTAGACTGGCTGGTTCAAGTATAGCTTCCTGCTAATTCACACACACACACACACACACACACACACACACACACGCATGCACACAAACACACATGCACCCCAGGAGGCAGTAGATGATGTCTTAAGTGCTTGGGCTCCTGCCATCCACGCAGGGGACCTGATTGAGTTCAGGCAGGGCTTTTGACCCAGTCTTGACTATTATGGACGTTAGAAGAGAACCAGCAGGTGGAAGGTGTCTGTTTATCTCTGCACCTTTCAAGTAAATGAAAATAAGGAACACTAACATAAATAAATAAAGGTTCCTAACTTAAATCCATCTGCCCTTTCGGTCCAGAAGCCCATGGCCTGCTGGTTATATTGAGGACTTGGACCACCCACCAGCTTGCAGGAGGGCCCTGTAGATGGCTTGCCATTCATTTGGTTCCTCATACTAAGTGTCGGTGTCTCTAGGTGCTTGTAAGCTGAGGAGTTAAATAGGTAGGCCAAACAGAAAAAAATTACCTGCACAATGGAATGGGCAAGGGTCATTACCAAGGGAGAGCAGAAGTGGATGTTGAGAAGGTGACCAATAAGGCCACTGTGGGAAGCAGCTGTGAGTTAGGCTTGACTTGGAGTACCTGGGCAAAATCATTCTCCTTTAAGGTTTATCAGAAATCTGTCAGTACCCTCCAATCGAAGCCTAGCAGGAAGACACCTGTAGCTGAACTACCCAGGTACATAGCCCACCTCTGAGGTGGGAGAACCACACGCCACAGAACCTGGGACGTTTCACTGGGGAGGTGCCAGCAGGGCCTTGCAACAGGGTTTGTGCATTGGGTGAGCTCATGGAAGAGGGCACTGCTCAGGCTTGGATCTTGTCTTGCTGTTGGAAGCCAGGATAATTCTGAAACTGGATCATAACAAAACCAAATGAGGAAGGGTAGCCCAGAACTGAATGCCACCTCAGTTGTGTTTAGGAGGCAGCCATCAGTGCTGGAGGTGCTATCTGGGTTTTGTGTTGGTTCCAGCATGGTGCCCTGTTGCGCTTGTTTTGGGTGTCTCCATCACGGTCGCAGGGAGCCTTGTCGGATGGTGTTGCTGTATGCAGTGGTGAATACTCACCAGGGGAGCAGCAAGGCCTGGCTCAGGGTGCCAGGGGTGGCTTTCTGCTATCTCATCTGTTATTTATAAGAAAAATAAAAGTTGAGAGTCAAGCTACTTTCAGAGTAAAAACCTAGGTTGTTATCTATTCCTCTAAGTCCTTAGCATTTTGGTAGCTTTGCTTATTCACAGCAGCTCATCCTCCCTCCCTTCCAGCAGCTAAGCTATAAAAGAATCACACAGCAAAGTGTTCTCAGTCTGTACGTAAAAAAAAAAAAATTGTTTTGCGATTTAAAATCCAATCTTATTTATGTATCTGTTATAGTCAGACCTTATGTTTGACTGGACTCTGTTTTAGAAGTTGACGCTCTTGGGGAAGAAAGCCTATGTCTCTTGGCAGTCTGTTCCTGGTGTTTTTCTTTGGCTTGCTTCATACTCTTGGCAGAAAGTTTAGCGTATTCGACCACCTCTTCCTTATTTTCCTTAGTCTGCTGTCTCTTCAGAGCAATGCACTGGTGTTTGTGTTGAGGAATCATGGAGTAATGAGGCATCGAATCTTAGGTGCTTTGGTCCTAAGTTTCTTACCTTCTTTGTTTAGGGGCTTTCTTACAACATACTGGCTAACATCAGCTTCTTTGTAGAGACTGAAAAGTTTGCCGATTCTGCTGGGTTTTAGGACCCAGGTGACGAGGCACCATCCTATCAGTCAACCCAGGAATATGTTTCTGTCTCTCTCTCTCTCTCTCTCTCTCTCTTTTTTTTTTTTTTTTTTTTACAATAACCAAGTTGAGAACACTCAGGTTGGCAGGCCCGAACGGATTTGCACTTTTTTTTTCCAGTTCTTCTTGATCTGTAGCAGGAGTGCCCTTGCTCAGCAGCAGAAGGTCCCAGCCTCATATCAAGACATCTTGCTTCACTGGGAAGCCTTGTTTGGACCATGTAGCTCTTCCACTCTCCACCCACAGCATTGGCACGACTTCAGTGGCCATGTGCTTCTCATAGAAAGAATGGTTTATGCTCATTGTCCATTTCAGGGAGTTTCTGGCAGCCAGTGGCTTGGAAGGAGCTGTTCAACTTCATCTAACATCAGTTCCTCAGTCTGTATTTTAATGATCATTTAACACTGAATCCAGAGTTGGAAAGCAGGGGCAGCATTCAGGCTGGTGTTAAGATACCTTGATCCTGAGCTCTTGACTCCAGCTTTCTGCTACAGACCCTGAGAGGCAGTAAATGATTACGCAAAGGATCAGTTCTTGCCACTCGTGGGAGACCTGCATCACGTGAATGGATCCTTGCTTTGGTCTGGCCCACCCCCAGCCCTTGCAGGCATTTGGAGAGTGGAACCATCAGTTGGGAACTCACCCATCTCTCTGTCTCTCAAATAAAGAAGTAACTTCTAAAAGAGTCACAGATCAGCCAGATGACAATAAGATAGGAGCCCAACAGAACTGAAGAGCAATACAGCCCAATGTGATGTGTGTCCTGTGGCACTTTTCATGTCTGTAAGTGGAGTGGCTTCTGCAAAGATACACATCAGACCACCCACTGCCTACCTCTGGGCAGCAGGGAGATCTGATGGAGGCACCTTACTTTAAAAGCACTAGGCCGGGCTTGGCAGCGTGGCCTAGTGGCTAAGGTCCTCACCTTGATCCCATATGGCCGCTGGTTCTAATCCCGGCAGCTCCACTTCCTCTCTATCTCTCCTCCTCTCAGTACATCTGACTTTGTAATAAAAATAAAATAAATCTTTAAAAAAAAAAAAAAAAAAAAGCACTAGGCCTGGTTTGGGAGCAGTTCACAGCAGCCATTAGTGATGTTGAGTGGAAAGCACAGAGCTCTCACGGCCCAGCCTCTTCCATGATCAACACCCATATCAGAGTGACACATTCATGGCTCACATGAGGGTCCCCTCTCGGGCTCTGATCTGTCTGGCACTCCCTCTGCATCAGACTATCACAATTTCTGGTGTACATTTTAACGTTTCTTGTAGTATAAAAGAACTTGCAGACTTTTTTCCTCCCCTGTGCAGTTGTTTGTTTCTTGTTTCCCTGGTAATGGGAAGGGCATATGTACAGGTGAGCCAGCCAGCCTAAGGCTCAGGGCCTCCCACCTGCAAATCGCTCAAGACCCACCACAATGCCCAGTAGCCAAGTTACAGCAAGAGCCAGGGCACAGACTCAGCCAAATGCATTGTGAAATCCTCTCTAGGTTCTAAGATTTCAATTATGACCATTTGTCCCTGAATTTAGTAGATTTTCTCAGGTCCTAGCCTGTTCAAATTCACGTTGCAACAGACCAAGGAAAAGCGTTCCTTGTTACTGTGGCACAGTGGATTAAGCCTTTACTTTCAGTGCTAGCATCTCATATAGGCACTGGTTTGAGTCCTGATAGTTCGACTTTCATTCCAACTCCCTGCTAATGCTCCTGGGAAACCAGCAGAGAATGGCCTGAGTACTTGGCCTCTGCCACCCATGTGGGAGATTCAGAAAAAGCTCTTGGCTACTGGCTTAAGCCTAGCCAGCCCTGCCCATTGTGGCTATTTGGGGAACATATGGAAAATCTCTGTCTATCTCCCTCTCTGTAACTGCCTTTCAAATAAATCCTTTAAAATAAAATTTTAAAAAAGACCAAAATCATGATTTTATGCATATATAAGATACCATATTAATGTAGACCCGTGGCTTTTCATCTGGCAATCTTACCTGATGGTCACTGTTCAGAGTTATCCCTTTGTTAGCCTGTGGACACAATGATATTCCCAGTCCGCCATTCCAGTTACATAACTTAGCCAGTGTTCCTTTAGAAAGAATTTACCATATTGAGTAGTTCATGTAGGAGAAAGCCAAGCTCCTCAAGTTCAGTGTTTGTAAGCATTGAAGAAAAATCCTTATAAATGGAAGAAAGCCTTGATAAGAATTTAGATAAGCAGGGCCCGACATAATAACCTAGTGATTAAAGTCTTCGCCTTGCATATGCCAGGATCCCATATGGGCGCTGGTTCTAATCCCAGTGGCCCAGCTTCCAATCCAGCATCATGCTTGTGGCCTGGGAAAGCAGTAGAGGACAGCCCAAAACCTTGCACCCGTGTGGGAGACCTGGGGGAGGTTCCCGGCTCCTGGCTTAGGATTGATGCAGCTCCAACCATTGCGACCACATGGAGAGTGAATCATCAGATGGAAGACCTTTCTCTCTGCCTCTCCTCTCTGTATATCTGACTTTGCAATAAAAAAAAAATCTTTAAAAAATGAGTTTAGATAACCTTCCAGATCATCAGATGTATTCATGGTCACAGGTTGCTTAGCGATGGGGCTATGCTCTGAAACAGGCATCTTCGGTGCTTTTGCCACTGTGTAAACATTTTGATAGGATGCTAGCTAACCCAGCTCATGGCATGCCTGCACCGGACACAGCAGCTTAGTGCTCACGGACTGTAAAGTCATGTGGCAGGTTACTGTTGTGCTGCTCATCAAGGCACCTGAGGAAGGGGTGTCTGGGTAGCTACACACAGAAAAAGTGCAGCAAACGCTGTGGGATGAAAGGTGGAAAAAGTGTGCACCTGTGCAGAGTGTGAACAGAACTTGCAAGACTGGAAGTTGCTCTCGACTGCCAGTGAGTGAGTGACAAGAAGGCTTAGCTTGTTAGAGCTCTTCTACCTTTTAAACTTGGACGATTTTGACTCTTCAGTGTCTCTGTAATAACACTTTGCATAAAACACACGCATATCCCACAACTGTACAGAAACGTTTTTCTATCCCTAAACATTTTCTGTTTTTAAAAATGTTTATTCTTAAGAATTTTTGGTATCAAAAACCGAGACGTAAGCACACACATAAGTACTAAGTTTGTCTACACCAGCATCACCCCAAACATGTGGGTAACATGTGCACCACGACATTTTGACAATCCATCCCCAGGCAGTCGCAAATCTCAGCTGCATTAAAATCTTTGGGAATCACCATTGTGGAGGTGGTTCGTGGTGACTGGAGCATTGCTGGCAGCGTGTAACTGCGTCACTTCCTTACAGCATCTCCACGTGCTACAGATTGGACTCAGGGCAGGTGTGTGGCAAGCCACATGGGACACCTGTATCCCACATCCAAGTGCCTTGGCCCGAGTCTCGTCTCTACGTCACTTCTGCTTTTCTGCTAATGCAACAGATGATGATGATCTGGGAGTTCTGAGTTCTGGGTTCCTGGCTTCAGCGTGACACAGCCCACCTGTAGCAGGCATTTGGTGAGTGAACTAGCAGATGGAAGATCTTTCGTTTTGTCTATTTCCCTGCCTTTTTCATTAAAAAAGGAAAGTAAATAAATAATGATAAAAAATGTTAAAAAAAAATATCAAACTTACGCATTTAGAAAAGCATAACTCTTCAGCATTTAGATATAGATTGTCTAGTCAATTTGCTAAATCCTCCTAAGGATTGTAATTAAAATTGTATATTATGTTCTCTCATATTGTCTGAAATGGTTCAAACCACTGAAAACAGAATGAAGCATGCAAAAGAAAGCACAGTGTTTACACAGCTTTTCACACCAGGATTGGCACATTCTTTTCCTTTAACTCTATGCTTGTTTCTTTTTACATTGGAAATTCACTTGTTCTCTTGAAGGGACTTAGACAAGTGCCTCAAGCATGGGAAGGTGATTCAGAGTGACGGCCAAAGTGAGCCAGAGCGTGGAAGCCTGGCTCCATCAGAGGCAGCTGGACCAGCCAGGCACGGTGTCTGTTAAGTGCATACCTTGAACATGGAACTAAACCCAGGGTTATCATACACTCTGGTCATCTCTGCAGCTTCATCTACACTCACATTTCTTTATAGGTTCAGTCGATGGAATCCTTCTCTCTTCAACCCCCAGTCTTCTGGTCGCCTGGTTGAGAGCTCATTGAATTCTGCACTCTGAGTTCAAGGTTTCCCACCTGTCCATCCGGTCCACAGGTGTTTGTTAACAAATTGAGCTGACCAGATAGGAAATGTGTCCCCTTGTTTACTTTCTCATCCCTATTGGTATTCTTTTGGTACAGAAATAGCTATTGAAGGATGAATTGAGAGTTTCTCATTAAAAATTTGCAAGTGAACAGAGTGATTACTGTTAAGGTGTGTAGTGGACCGCATGCCCAGAACGCTTGGGGGACATGACAGATCATTGAGGCCTGCAGAGAACATCAAGCATCCTGGATGGCAGAACAAATTGAACAACTCTCCTGGCCAAGCTTTGACAGCAAGTGTCTAGATGAGTGGAGACTCTACGGTGGACTATGTCAGCTAATGGACTTTGGAAGGATTTCCTCAACCTTGGAGCAACAAAATCAACAACATCTCAGGACTGTTGAAACCACTTAAGCAGTACGCTAGGAACAAGCTCCACATGGGAGACCCTAAGATGACACCAAGAGGCCATCCCCCATCTCCAGGTACTGATGCAGTTAGGCTGCTGGGAGTGGCCCTCTCCCATTCTCTACTCCTGCCCCCAGATACAGGAGGAAAAAGAAAATTTGGAAGCAATTGTCTCACCCACCTTCTCCCATGCTTTGCCCTTCCCCATCTTAATCAGTGGTTAACATAGGTATACATCCTTCTCAACTATGTAAACATCATTTAAAAAGATATATTTTTTTTGAAGATTTATTTTATTTTTTTATTGCAAAGTCAGATATACAGAGAGGAGAGACAGAGAGGAAAATCTTCCATCTAATGATTCACTCCCCAAATGACCGCAACAGCCAGAGCTGCGCTGATCCAAAACCAGGAGACAGAAGCTTTATCCAGGTCTCCCACGCGGGTGCAGGGTCCCAAGGTTTTGGGCCATCCTCAACTGCTTTCCCAGGCCACAGCAGGGAGCTGGATGGGAAGTGGGGCTGCTGGGATTAGAACTGGCGTCCATATTGGATCCCAGGGTGTTCCAGATGAGAACTTTAGCCGCTAGGTCATCATGCTGGGCCCAAGATAAATTTATTTTTTAAAAAAAGAGTTGGCAAGGAGTGGCAGGCTGCTGTTGTTGAGCATGCATCTATTTGACTCAGTTCGGTTCCTTGTCCACCCTTTTAGCTTGCTGACTTCTGCTCTCTCATTTCTTCACATCTATAGGTGAGAGGTCTTAAAGGGAAAATTTTGCTCGTTTGGATAATACCATGATGCAACTCACTGATTGTGACATCTGTGTACTTTGGACACAAAAATATCTGTATAGTCCTGGTGCGCCAAGTCTCATAGAATACTGGCATCCACTGCCCTCCTGCAAGGGGCCTGGGGCTTTCAGGCAAAGTTGTTGCTTAAAACAGCTTCTGTTATTTCCTTGACTGTTAAGTAACAAATTTCCACTCCAAAGATACATAGACTACTATTATCTGTCAGTCCATTTCTGTTATTAATTTATCGTTATCTTAGTAGAACACAAGGCCTTTCTTCTGGAAATTTCTAATTCAATAACTTTAAAAAATCTACATTTTAAAAAAATGAGCTGGCATTTTGGAGCAACAGGTTAAGCTGCTGCCTGCAACATTCGCACTCAGTTTAGATGCTCATTCAACTCCTGGCTCCTCCATTTCCTACCCAATCCCCTGTTAATGGCCTGGCGAGAGCAGCAAAGGAGGCCCTCAGTGTCTGGGCCCCTGCCACCAGTATCAGAGACCCAGATGAAGTTCCTGGCTCCTGGTTTCAACCTGACTCTGACCTGGCTGTTGAAACTATTTGGGAAGTGAACCAGTGGATAGAAGAGCACTCTATGTGTCTCCCGCTGTCTCTGTAACTCTGCCTTTCAAATAAATAAATAAATCTTAAAAATAAGCAAACAAAAATGTAGGAATCTATAGTATGATATTTCTAGCTTGGGATGTTCATTGTTGCCACAGATGTGATTATGAAAAGGACTTTTTAATTATTATTATTATTATTTTACAATCTTGACATAATTAGGGTAAAAAGGTTCAAGCACTACAGGAAGATGGGCAAGACAATTAGTTCCGTATTGTTTCCTTAATATATCTGATGTAAAAGAGGATTTTAAGGGAGAAGCCCCATCCAGTCTCCCACCCGCCCCAGGTCCCTGATGTGGGGCATGCTCCGAGGGTCTTGCTCAAGTGGTTTTCATAGTTCAACAGTTCTGAATTGCTGCCACTCTCACCACTCCAAGCACGATGAGGTCATTGAAGAGTCCACTGATTGACATAGTCCTTCATAGAGTCTCCATTTGCCCAGTTTTTCACTGCCAACATATAGCTCAGGTGGTTGATTGACTTGTTCTCTTCTCTGTCTTTTCATGGTTAGGGTTCTGAGTCCGGAAGCTCGATTGGGAGGATCCCCAAAGAAACTTTGTCTGAGGTGTTCCCAGTCCAGATTCTTGTATGTACTAGCAAGCACAGGGCCTGGCACAGTCCATTGCCCCGATCAGCTGGTGGTTGCAATTGCTGGGTAGTTTTTGTTTCCATCCCTGTCTTCCACTGGAACTAATGGGTGTTGCAGTCCAGCCTGGTTCTGCCCAGCACATATCAAGCCCTCACACAAACCAATGTGGGCCTGCAGCCTAGTCGGAGCGACCCACAATAACCCCAACCAGGCCCGCCCCCTGCCCTGGTTTGCCAGTATGTGTGGCAGACTAGTCTAGTCTGTCCCACATCCCCTTCTGCACTCATACATGTCAATGGGTATTAAAACCTTGTTCCATCTAACCAGCTCAACTCTCCAGCCTTCACGGATGTTGTTGGGTGTCTCTCAAGCCACCCCAGCCCCTGCCCTAGTTTTCATGCCCTTCTGTGGGGGGTGGTAACCCAAGAGGGCGGAGCCCACTACTTGCCTCCCAGACCACTCTCACTCCCGGATTATGTACTCTACAGGTGGTTCTGTGGTTTAACTTGACAGCATTCGCCCCCAGTGCCAGCTTCTGCCAGCTGATGCTGCGGCTAAACCCAAACAACCCTCACCCACTCTAATTGTAGATTGCACCAGTAGGAATAACCAGCCCAGCCTGGCTTTTCCCTGATCTGGGCCACATGAGACGCACAGGTGTTGTAGCCTTGCCTAGTCTGGTCTGTCCCCATCCCAGCTCATGCTCTCCAGTGGGAGTAGCTGTCCAGCAAGGGAACCACCCGAAAAGGACTTTTCTTTATCTTCCTGATTTGAATGGCTCCCTTTTTCCTCACATATTGTGATGAGAGTAAATATATATATTGGGTCATTAGGAGTTTTATGTGATCCTGGAGGTGGAAAGTACTTGTGTTTGGAGATATCCCAAAGCATTTAAGCCAGCCGTGCCTTGCCAGGTCATGGAGCCGATAGGCCATAAGCACCTGTATCTCCATCGTTCCTAAATTGTGTTTGTGCTGTTTGATCCTAAAAAGATTTTTGCAGACCCTTAGAAGTTCCTATGACTGGTTGGCTCTGGATACAGTCTGTTGCATGGGAAAACAAGAATTGAGTTCCTAAAGTTTAGTCCAGAATTATTTCTGTTTTGTGTTCCTTTGCAAATGTATTATTGCAAACAGCTTAAAATCTTATCGTCACAGGCTTGGTAATGACACTGGTGAGGCAGCTTCAGCATTCTCCAGTTCACACTGCAGCCCACTGTGTCTTGTGCCACAATGTGTACTTTATGGTCAAGTCCAGTGAGACAAGACACTGACATATGTAAGTGAAGGAAACGCATTACTCACCAGAGAAGGCAAGAGGCAGTAAAAGTCTGGAATTGGTGAGGAGCAGTCTCTCATGCCTAGGGCTTATGGAGTCTTGTTTGGTTTTGTATGCTTGACATGCAGCTGAGGGTCCCCAGAAGGAAGCCCACCCTGAGCATTACACCTTACAAACCAGAAGACTTGGTGGAGCTGAAGCTTGGTGGGACTTCTTGTTCCTGGAGATGCAGCAGCAGACCCTGAGCTGTTGTAGCTAGTCCCACCTGTACTGGGATACCTCATCCCCAACTACATTCTACGTCTGTTCTCATCAACTAAAGTGGTAAAGGGGGCAGATGTGATTACACTTGGAGAGGGCAGGCAGAATGAAGACAGTGGGTCCAGGAGGAGTCCTCCCAAGAGGGAGGCAAGAGGGTCAGAAGCAGAGAGAAGATGGAAAGGTAGATTTGGAGGTTGAAGTGAGGTGCTTGGAAGGCAGGGAAAGAGGCCTCAGGCAATGGAGTACAGGGACCTTTAGAAGCTGGCCAAGTCAAGGAAATGGATTCTTTCCCTGGAGTCCCCAGGAGAAAAACCTGGCTCTTCCCGCACTGTAGTGTTAGGATAGAAGACTCATGTTGAATGTCTGAACCCCACAATCACAAAATAGTGTAAGTTTTATTGTGTTAAGCCAAAAAAAGAAAATAAAGGAGTTATTGTAGGTTCTTCCCTTATTCTAGAATATATACCATAAAGCCAGCAAGGCAACAGGCAAAAGAGAAAAAGAATCCTCAACACCATCAATGATGAATGGCCTGCTGGACTATAGCCTGACCAGTTCTTAGGACATTGTGATCATCTGGGGAGTGAACCAGCAGATGAAAAATCTCTTTATCTGTCACTACTCTTCTCTCTTTCTCTCTCTCCCTCTAGATCTCTCTCCCTCTCCCTCTGTAACTCTGCCTTTCAAATGAATAAATGAATCTTTTTAAAAGAGAAATATGCAGTGATGGTGTCATTCAGAGATGATATTCTTGTGGCCAGAAAAAGCCCTGGATGATTCTTTTCTCTCTCTAGCCCTTTTTATGGTGTCCTGAAGGCCTTTTTGAAGTCAACAGCTTGTGAGGGTACAAGAGGGTTTCAATCAGTCTGCCTCAGGAAACCATAAAATAAGTTCACTCTTAATAGCTCCACATAATTAAGGATAAATCCTGCACTATGACTCCTCCACATGGAGTCCAAAACCTCCTGCCACAGTGACACAGGTCAGTCTGTGAGGCTCCAGTGATTCCAGCTGAAATGTTCTCTAGAAGAGGAATTAGAAAATGAGGCTTCATTCTCTCAGAAAGTCCTGTGTTGTTTTAAACCACAGGAGCTCTGAGGATGTTATGACTTGAAGTTTGATTGATGCACGCTTAAGTAGACTGTGAAAGTCAAGGTTCTAAGTGGGCATTTTCATGGAGTGTTGATTGTTGATTATTTACAGCAATCTTATTACTAATAATTATTCATAGTAGGTGATTAGCAACATAACTGCTTAAAAGCCATGAACATGTACACATTGTTATTAGGAAGCTGGTCTTTATGAATCTGCTTTTTCCTGATTTGTTCTCAGGGGTAAATATTTTGTTGCTTTACTGTCGTGGTGACTCTGCTATGGAATTTGTCCAAAGACCCTGGATTCTCCTGAAGGAGTGAGCAAACAATGAGTTTTTTCCAGGAGTAACCTTGCAAAACTGCCACAGAGTTTCTGTGATGTGCTCAGACATACAAGGGACTTTCTAAAAGTTCACTGGAAAATGTACATTGTCTTCTCATTCCATTGTTCATGGAAACTACCCTTGTAGGACAAAATTTAGACTTGAATTGGGGACATCCCAACTACTGTGGTCAGGATGCATGTCACCCACAGAGCTTGTTAAAAACAGACCTGCCGTTGTCCAAGCCACTGTGCCTTCTGAGGGGTCCCCTAGGACCCTGACCTACAACTTTGGGTTGCTGTATTAGTTCCTGTTATCCGAAAAAAAAAAAAAAAAAACAGTAGGACACACGAATGTGGATAGCAAATGATCTATTTTAAGGAATTGGCTCACACAGCCATGAGGCTGGCAAGTCCAAGAGTCTCCTGGGTGGCTTGGCTGAGGAACCAGGAAGAGCCAGCATTGTGACTGAAGGCTGGAGATAGTTGCTGACAGAGTTATCTCCTGTTTGGGAGGCAGCCTTGTGCTCTGTTTGGGCCCTTAACTGATTGACTGAGGCCCATGCACATTCTGGAAGGTAACCGGCTTCCCCCAAAGGCCGCTAATTTGTTTCAGTATAAGTCTTTTCCAAAAACATCCCCACCACATCATCTAGAATGATGCCTGACCAAATAGCTGGACATTGTGTCCCAGCCAAATTGACAAAAATTAACCATCATCTTTTTCTGCATTTCCCGCTATCATCCATTCCTAAAACAATCAGCCTACAATTCTCTGGTTACCATATGAGTGGCCAGGTTGCTTAAAAAATTATTTAAAAGGCAGAGTTACAAAGAGAGAGGGAGGTCTTCCAGGTTTTCCACCTACTGGTTCATTCCCCAAACGGCTGCAATGACCAGGGCTGGACCAAGCTGAAGCCAGGAACCAGGGGTTTCTTCCACTTCTCCCACATAGGTGCAGGGAACCCAGACTTAGGTCATCTTCCATTGCTTTCTCAAGCACATTAGCAGGGAGCTGGATTGGAAATGGAACAGCTAGGACTCAAACCGATGCCCCTGTGGGATGCCAGCACTGCAGATAGGGGCTTAAACTGCTCTGATGCAATGCCAGCCCCAGGCCAGGTGATTTTGGGTGAAAAAGGATATATCAGGATTGGAAACATATAGGTTAATTTTTGCAAAGGTATCCTAGCACATTGTATAATAAGACACATCTCATTGCCCTTTTGTGACTTTTGAACAGGCTCAGACTGCTGGGCACATATTGAGTACCCAGCCAATGAGAGCTAACACGGTCACTGGTGTTGCTGCTTTTATTAGTTATTATTTTAAGGGACTACTGTTAAAGAACTTTTGGACCTTCTCCACGGAAGAAAATAAGAAAGAAGGGGTTATTTTTGGTCAAGTGACTCCAGGGCTAAGTCCTGGAAGGATAAATAGAACCTTCAAAATACTTGGAACCATGTCGTCCAGGGTAGTAACCCTGAAGCCACATGTGGCCGCTTAATGCTAAGTTGAATTTCATTTGAAATTCAGTCGCTTGGTCACAGTGAGCTGCGTTTCAAGTGGTCAGCAAACGGCACCCAGCACGTATGACTAGTGTAGATACTGAATGGCTGCATCATCACAGAAATTTCTGTGGGACTTGTCTGCTTTGCAAAATGAAAGCAAGGTATTAAAGGTTCTCTGACATGGTGGGCCAAGCCAGTGGAACCATTCTCTCTTAACCATTCCCAGAGAGGGGCCAATGTTCTTGAATCTCCAGCTGGGTCCCTTGAATGCCCACATGTGGAAATGGACACGTAATGACTGACACTGTGGCTCACAAAGGCCCTTTCCACATTGCTGCCCTTTGCTGCAGCGGTGCTCAGCCTCCTGAGAATGAGATGTGAGTGTCACCATCTGGCTCTGCCAGGCTCATCTGATTTTTCTAGGTTTTAAAAGAAGAACTGCAGGAAGAAATCAGGAAGAAGGTATTGCAGTTTGCCTGTTTTTAGGCAGAGTCATTTGTCTGCATCCAATGACAAGCTTATTTAAGAAAAATTTTATTTGAAAGGCGGCATTACAGAGGCAGGGAGAGAGAGTTCTTCTAACCTGCTAGTTCACTCTTCAATGGCTGCAGCATCCAGGGTTGGGCCAAGCCAAAGCATGAGCTTCCTCTAGATCCCCCATGTGTGTAACAGGGTTCCAACCACTTGGGCCATTTTTTGTTGTTTTCCCAGGCCATTAGCACAGAACTGGATCAGATGCAAGGAAGCTGGGACTAAAACCATAGGGGGGGCTCGGCAGCGTGGCCTAGTGGCTAAGGTCCTCGCCTTGATCCCATATGGCCGCTGGTTCTAATCCCCGCAGCTCCACTTCCTCTGTATCTTTCCTCCTCTCAGCATATCTGACTTTGCAATAAAAATAAAATAAATCTTTAAAAAAAAAAAAAAGCAGGGCCCGGCGGCGTGGCCTAGTGGCTAAAGTCCCCGCCTTGAACGCCCCGGGATCCCATATGGGCGCCGGTTCTAATCCCGGCAGCTCCACTTCCCATCCAGCTCCCTGCTTGTGGCCTGGGAAAGCAGTTGAGGACGGCCTAATGCATTGGGACCCTGCACCTGCGTGGGGGACCCGGAAGAGGTTCCAGGTTCCCGGCTTCGGATCGGCGTGCATGGGCCCATTGCAGCTCACTTGGAGAGTGAATCATCGGATGGAAGATCTTCCTCTCTGTCTCTCCTCCTCTGTGTATATCTGGCTGTAATAAAATGAATAAATCTTTAAAAAAAAAAAAAAGCAGTATATATTTTGGGCTCGGCAGCGTGGCCTAGTGGCTAAGGTCCTTGCCTTGATCCCATGTGGCCGCTGGTTCTAATCCCGGCAGCTCCACTTCCTCTGTATCTCTCCTCCTCTCAGTATATCTGACTTTGTAATAAAAATTAAAAAATAAAATAAATCTTAAAAAAATTAATTAATTAATTAAAAAAAAACCATAGGGGATGCGGACAGCATACAGGCGCAGCTTAATGTGGCACACCGCAACACCAGCCCCATAAATTCGTTTTAAAGTAATCTATTATCTAGAAAAAAATGTGTGAATAAATGGAACTTCAGGGTCTGGGTTTTTGTGTATGAATAAGAGACCTTCAGTAAGAACTATGGAAATCCCATTTCCATAACAGCAATCACTGCCAAAGTGTGCTGGGATGTTACCACACCAGGGTGATATCGACCGCAATGCTTACTTAAAGAACAGCTTCCAAAGAGTTTGCCAGAGATTGAGTATTTCTAATCTGAAAATCCAAAATCTGGAAGTTGTTGAGGCCTTCTTGATGCCACAGTGGAAAACTCTACACCTGATCTTGTATGACAGGTTGCATAGCGTTGCCACATGGATAAAATCTGTTTGAAGCGTACATGAATTCTGCATTTAGACTTTGTCCCGCTCATAAGAAATCTCATTATGTTTATGTGCCTGTTCCAGTGGCTCCCCACTGCCCCACCAGCCACCTAAGGCAAAGTGTAAAATCCAAAATGCTTCCTGGTCCCAGGCATTTTGGATGAGGGTTACCCTTCTCACCATCCTCTCCTGACAGATCAGGAAGCAGCCAGAGATGAAGTAACTCTTCAAGGTTGCCCAGCTTCTATTTGGTGGAACCAACCTCTAATCTCAGTTCAACACACTCAGGTGATTCAGATTAATTTTATCTCAATCATATCTCTGCCATAATGTTTGGTATTCAGTACCAGGTGGTATTTTATTTATTATCCTTCTCCCTCTTTTAAGACCTGGGACTCCTCCAGGTCAAGACCAGTGCCTCACATTTTGAAGAGTAGACTTGTCTGGAAGAGTCAAGCCTCCAAAGGGAGTTTCCTAGTTTTGAGCTGCCTTGGTGTCCTGCCGTAGAATGTGTTGACCTTCTTCTACCGAAAGTGTCAAAAGACAGGAAACAGTCTTACTGTCTTTCAGGTGATCAGGATATGAAAAATGAAACCTGGCTTGGCCACTTCTCTTCTACCTGGGCCACAGGGTCTTACACAGGTACCTCAATGAGGGGATGCAGTTTTGAGTTGTTTATGGTGGAGATGGGTGTGCCAGCATGACCAAATGATTTCAGGGGCAAAATGATGGTTGCCTTCCTGTTCCCTAGCCCTGTACAGCTATTTCATTTCCTTTTTTAAATTTAGGCCCAGTTCTTCTGCCTTTCATCTATTTCTTCCAGAACATTCTCTGTGTATCGTTGGTTTACAGGGCTTAAGCCTAAGAATCATGACTAACACAGGAGTTTATACATAGCCACAGGATGAGAGTTTCCCATTAGTCAGTGCTTACCGAATGAATGAATGCATGAAACACTGTAAACTCCAAAAGAGGAAGTAAGATAAAGACAAATGTGTCATGAGAACTTTGGAATGTAAAGTGGAGAGAAAATTACTCATTTTAATTCTAATCAGTCAATCAATCAATTAATTAATTACAAAGAGTTTCCATTCACTGGTTCACTGCCTGAACACCCCCAACAACCAGGGCTAGGTTGGATTGAGCCTGGAGCTCAAACCAAATCTCCTAGGCAGGTGTTGGGCCCCACTAATTGAACTTCCAGGGCTGTCTGGTGGGGTGAGCATTCCCGGGAAGCTGGAGACAAGAAAAGAAACAAAAATGTTCCCCTGTCAGACAGCAAATCAAGAATGCAGCAGACATGATCCTTACACGTTCAAAGGCACTGTTCTTTGTCCTAATCCAATTTGGCACTGCTAGTCAATCACAGGATCCCCAGGAGGCGGGTCTGCTGCTCGTTCTATTAATTTTTTTCAAAGTTAAATTTAATCTATTTGAAAGGCAGAGTGACAGAGAAAGAGGCTAGAATCTTTCATTTGTTTTACTCCCCAAATGGCCACAATAGATGGGCCTAGGTCAGATTGAAACTAGGAGCCTCAGGCATTTAGGCCATCACTGCTGCTTTCCCAGGCGCATTAGCAGGAAACTGGATCAGAGACAATGCAATAGAGACAGAGCAGTATCCATTTTGGGATACTGATGTCAAAAGCCAGTGGCTTAACTTGCTGTGCCACAATACTGGCCCTGCATTCTTCTGTCAGAGACACAAAGACAGACTTCAGAATCCGTTTCACGTTTGCCCTTTGAGGAGACTCCACACTCCCTGCTAGAGCACCTACAGGTGTAACATGATTTTGCACGACCATGAGGATTCTGCCCATGTTTCCAGCCTCATCTCCCCACACCACAGAGTTCTTTCCTCCAAGCTCCTTGGTGCTCCTCCAGCACACCTCTGTTACTGGCTTGCTTTGTGATAATAGATACTTTCCAAGGTACCATTTTGATTACCTGTTTTTTCTGGAAATACCTTTTTTTTTTTTTGGAGGATACATGTGTGTGGTTGTTCTGACAACTAAAATGAATATCTAATTTACAAGAATCTAGGTCCAGGGGCTGGCATGGTGATATATTGTAAAGCCACTGCCAGCATCCTCTATGGGTCCCGGTTCAAGTTCTGACTACTCCACTTCCAATCCAGCTCCCTGCTAATACAGCAGAAAACAGTCTAGATGCTTTGGCCCAAGCACCCAGACGGGAGATCTGGAAGAAGCTTTTGGATTGGCCCAGCTTCAACCATTGCGGCTGTTTGGAACGTTAACCAGCATATGGAAGACCTCTTTCTTTTTCTCTGACTCTGTATCTACCTCTCTTTCTGTAACTATCCATTTCAAATAAATAAATAAATCTTAGAAGAATCTAGTTCTGCAATACTTAATCTCAGTATTACAGAAAAGTTTGGCTTCTGTTATAGCTCATTCTCTCCACCCTCCTTTATGCTCTTACTGTCCGGTAAATTACATCATTGTAGATGATGTATATGTAACACTGAACTATAATTATTGCTCTGTGCATTTGTCTCTTAAATCAGATAGGAAGTCAAAAGTTATGACAAAACACTCTAATGTTGCGTCTTGTTTGCTGTTGCAATCAGCTCCACAAATCTTCTTAATTTCTTTATGTGGCTTCAGCTTGCAAGTACTTGGGCCATCCTCCAGTGCTTTCCCAGGCACATTAGCAGGGAGGGAGCTGGATTGGAAGTAGAGCAACCCATACTTGAACTAGAGCCCTTCAACTTGAAGAGAGTCTCTCTGGAATGCATCATAGGGCAAGTCTGCTGCAATGAAATCTGCTTTTGTTGACTTAGGAGTATCTTCATTTCTCCTTTATTTTTGAAGGATAGTTCTGCCAGCTTACTGTGTTTTTCTGTCTTTCCACTGCCTTCTGGCCTCCATGGTCTCTGTTGAGAAACCAGCAAGCAGCACTGCTGAGCTTCCTTGAATTCATGAGTGCTCAACTTTGGCTTTGGACAATTTGAGGTGTCCTGGTACGGGTCTTTCTGTGTTGAAGTTTTTTAGCTTTCTTAGATGCATAAATTAACTTAAGGAATAAAATTTGGCGAATTTACCACTGTTTAAAAATACATTTATTTGGGCCCGGCGGCGTGGCCTAGCGGCTAAAGTCCTCGCCTTGAAAGCCCCGGGATCCCATATGGGTGCCGGTTCTAATCCCGGCAGCTCCACTTCCCATCCAGCTCCCTGCTTGTGGCCTGGGAAGGCAGTTGAGGACGGCCCAATGCATTGGAACACTGCACCCGCGTGGGAGACCCGGAAGAGGTTCCAGGTTCCCGGCATCGGATCGGCGCGCATCGGCCCGTTGCGGCTCACTTGGGGAGTGAATCATCGGACGGAAGATCTTCCTCTCTGTCTCTCCTCCTCTGTGTATATCTGGCTGTAATAAAATGAATAAATCTTTAAAAAAAAATACGTTTATTTATTATTTTTTAAAGATTTGTTTATTTCTATTACAAAGTCAGATATACATAGAGGAGAGACAGAGAGGAAGATCTTCTGTCCAATGATTCAGTCCCTAAGTGACCACAATGGCCAGTGCTACACCGATCCGAAGCCGGGAACCTGGAACCTCTTCCGGGTCTCCCACGTGGGTGCAGGGTCTCAAAGCTTTGTGCCGTCCTCGACTGCTTTCCCAGGCCACAAGAAGGGAGCTGGATGGGAAGTGGAGCTGCTGAGATTAGAACCGGTGCCCATATGGGATCCCAGCACATTCAAGGCGGGGACTTTAGCCGCTAGGCCATGCCGCCGGGCCCTATTTATTTATTTATAATATTTACCTATTTTAAGAATCAGAGGTATGGAGAGTGTATAAAAGAGTAAGAAGTCTTCCCTCAGGTGGCTTACTCCCCAGAAGGCCACAATGGCCAGCACTGGGCCAAGCTGAAGCCAGCAGCTAGAAGCTTCATCTGAAGCTCCCAGATGGATGGCAGAGACTAAACACTTGGGTCATTTTCTGCTGCCTTCCCAGACTGTTAGCAGGGAGCTAGATCGGAGGTGGAACAGCTGAGACAGGAAACAACACCCATGTGTGATGCTGGCATCACAGGTGGTAGTTTTACCCCCTAACACCACAAAGCTGGGTCTTTCATTCTTAGTTTTTTAATATGTCTTTTAAAAATTCACATGTGAGGGCTCGGCTGAAGTCCTTTGGATCCAATATGGGCACTGGTTCATATCCTGGCAGCCCTGCTTCCCATCCAGCTCCCTGCTTGTGGCCTGGGAAGACAGTCGAGGACACCCCAAAGCCTTGGGACCCTGCACCTGCATGGGAGACCTGAATAAAGCTCCAGGCTCCTGGCTTCGGATCAGCGCAGCTCTGGCTGTTACGATCACTTGGGGAGTGAATCATCAGATGGAAGATCTTCCTTTATGTTCTTCCTCTCTATATCTGACTTTCCAATAAAAAATATTTACATGTGATAATTACATATTTAAGGACATACTGTGATATTCCAATAGACAGATGCAATGAATAATTGTCGCATCAGTGTAATTAGCATTTTCCTCTCCTTATTTCTTTGCATTAGGATGTTTCAAGCTCCTCCCTCCCATTTCCTCAAAAACCATAAATTGTAGGGCCAGTGCATTAGCTCAACTATTTAATCCTCTGCCTCCAAGCACCAGCATCCCATATGGACACTGGTTCGTGTCCCCACTGATCCACATTTTTATTTTTTTGAGATTTATTTTTATTGAAAAGTCAGATTTACAGAGAGGAGAGACAGAGAGAAATATCTTCCATCCACTGGTTCACTCCCCACGTGGCCACAATAGCCAGAGCTGAGCCAATCCAAAGTTAGGAGCCAGGAACTTCTTCTGGGTCTCCCACGCGGGTGCAGGGTCCTAAAGTTTTGGGTCATCCTCAACTATTTTTCCAGGCCACAAACAGGGAACTGGAAGGGAAGTGGAGCAGCCCAGATACAAGCTGGCATCCATATGGGATCACCACGAGGTGAGGACTTTAGTTAGCTACTAGGCTACTGCATTGGGCCAGCTGATCCACTTTTGATCCAGCTCCAGTTTATGGCCTAGGAAAGCAGTGGAGGATGGCTCAATGCCTTGGGACCCTGCACCTGCATGGGAGACCTAGAAGAAGCTCCTGGCTCCTAGCTTCAGATGGGCTGTTTCTGTATATACGTATGTATGTAAGTTGCTGTGAACTAGTCATCCCACTGTGCTGTGTAACATAGGAACGTATTCCTCCTACCTAGCTGCATTCTGGTGTGCATTAGCCAACCTGCCCCTAGCCCCATTCACCTATCCCCTCCTCCAGTGACCACTATTCTACTCTTTACTTCTACTAAGCCAACTTTTTTTTGAAGATTTATTTTTATTTTCATTGGCAAGACAGATTTGCAGATAGAAGGAAAGATAAAGAAAGATCTTTCATCAGCTAGTTCACTCCGCAGTGGCTGCCATGGACAGAGTTGAGTCAATCCAAGCAAGGAGTCAGGAACTTCTGGAACTTCTTCCAGGTCTCCCATGTAAGTACAGGGTCCCAAGGCTTTGGATCATCTTCTACTACTTTCCCAGGCCACGAGTAGGGAGCTGGATAGGAAGTGAAGCAGCCAGAAGACAAACTGGTGCCCACATAGGATCCCAGCTCTTAGAGGTGCAGATTAGCCAGTTGAGCTATTGCACCAGGCCCCCTAAACCAACTTTTTAAAAAAAAAGTGTTTGTTTTTACTTGAAAGGCAGAATGACATAGACAGAGAGAGACAGAAAGAGAGATCAATCCATCTTCCATCCATTGATTTACTCCTCAAATTCCTGCAACACCCAGGACTAGATTTGGCCAAATTCGGGATATGGAAACTCCAAACTCCATCTGGGTCTGCTGTATGGGCAGCAGGGACTCAGGCACATCAGCTATCATCAGCTATCACCCAGGGTGTGCATTAGAAGGAAGCTGTGTCAGGAGCAGGGGTAAGGCTTATATTCAGACACTGATACAGTATGTGAGCATCTCAAGCAGTGGCTTCACCCACTCTGCCACAACACCCACTCTTAGGACATCAGCCGTCTGAGTTTTTATTCAAATACTATTTTTTTTTACCTTTGTCTTTCTCCTCTTCTATTATTTCCATTATTGTGTGCATTGGTGAACCTGATAGCAGTCTTTGAGGCTCCATTCCTGTTTCTGCATTCCTTATTGTCCTTGCTTTCCTCAAACCTGGGTGGTCTCAGAGGATCTAGCTTCAGAGTCTGTGGTGCTTTCTTCTGCCCAGTCATAGCTGCTTCTGAGTCTCGCGTGAGATTGTTTTTCAAGGATTTAACTTTTCCAGAATTTGTGTTCTTAATCATATTTTAATAATTCACTTTTCATTTTTTCTTTTACTATTTTATTTTATGAGAGACAGAGTGAAATCTTCCATCTGCAGGCTCACTCCCCAAATACCCAGAATAGCTGGGGTGGGGGCAGCACAAAGCCAGGAGCTAGAAACTTAATCTGAGTCTCCTCCTAGGTGTCAGGGCCCACATACTGGAGTCATAACGTGCTGTGCCACAGGGTGCACATTAGCAAGAAGCTGAAAGTGAAAATATAGCCAGGACCAGAACCCAGGCCCTTTAACATGGGCTGCAGGCATCTTGGTCAGAGTCCCAACCACTGCATAAAATGCTCAGCCGCCTGAAAATATCCCCAAATATCCTTGCTGCTCTGTCATTTTTCAATGACCTGGAGAAGGTTGAAGGTGATACAATTTGACACAGTTTAGTCTTGGTGAGGAATATTGTAATCATGTTGCAAAAACATGGTAGAAGTCTACACAACCACTTCCTTCCCGTCTTTGCCTGAAAACCAGCAACCTGCATAACTGAAAGTCACAAATCAAGTCAGCAGGGAAGTAAGTGATGGACTTTCAATTCTGAACTAAAGGTAGCAGGAAAGATGCAATTGCACACACACCCTGTTTCTTAATAGCATTTTTTTTTCTTTCTTAATAGCATTTTAAGCACTCGGTAGTGTGATGGTGGTGAAGATTAAGTCCACCAAAATGTACTCACATTTAAGATTACCTGTTTCCTAACTCAGCCCTGACTATTTCTCTTTCTTCTTTTTTTTTTTCAAAGATTTATTTCCATTGGAAAAGTAGATATACAGAGAGAAGGAGAGACAGAAAGATCTTCCATCTAGTTCATTCCCCAAGTGGCCGCAATGGCTGGAGCTGAGCCAATCCGAAGCCAGGAACCAGGAGCCTCCTCCAGGTCTTCCATGCGGGTGCAGGGTCCCAACACTTTGGGCTGTCGTCAACTGCTTTCCCAGGCCACAAGCAGGGGGCTGGATGAGAAGCGGGCCTGCAGGGATTAGAACCAGCGCCCACATGGGATCCCAGCGTGTGCAAGATGAGGACTTTAGCCGCTAGGCTACTGTGCTGGCCCCCTGACTTTCCATAAGACCTAATAAGAACCTGCTTTGTAAGGGTTGGGAGTGGACTTTGGGAAACCAAGTGCAAGCTGCTGGCCAGGGCACTTCTGTTAGGCGGCATGGGCTGGTTTCCTAACGTTGTCAGTCTTTAGCTAACTCATATGGAAGGTGAACACAATGATGGTGGAGGGCTTTCTCAGGGTTGTTGGGAAGATGAAATAAAACAATCTATATACAGGTTTAGCAGATGACCCAGTGTGATATAACCCAAAAGCATGTGGCCAAGCTCATGGCGACTGTGTCACCGTGGTGGGGGTGCGTAGTACTCCCAGAGTGGCTGCTGTGTCACAGAGACCCTCAATCCAGGCTGCCCAGCACAGTGGCCATCAACGTCCTCTGAGGTGGCTGACTGAAATCAAGGTGTGCTGCCACAAGTGTACGATCGAACACACACAGGATTCCAAAGATGTGACATGACACTTCTAAAAAGGAACAAGATATCATCAATAGCTTTCTATATTGGTTATATATTGCCTTGATAATCTGGGATGTATTGGGTTAAATAACAAATTGCTCAAATGAGTCTCACTTCTTTTTCACCTTTTTAAAGAATAAGCATCTATAGGTGGCTCATACACTTACACAATCTGTGATTTCCTGGGATATATATGCTTCTAGGTTTAGAGTTAACAAATGCCACAAGTCAGGCTCTGCAGAGCTAGCCTGTCAGACAAAGGTACCTACTGCCACAGTAGTACCCGGAGGAAGGGCTGTGTCTCGTGCAGGCAGAAGAGCTTCACAGAGGAGGTGGTGTTCGAGCCACGATTTACTTTCCGCAGAAAGCAGCAGGATTCAAGGATGTTAACTCACTGTGGGTTTTTCTCCTTTCAGAAACCGTGTCTGTGTGCATTAGAGATGTAGAAACTATCGTCATATTCCCCACCCCACTGGCAGCCACACAGGTCCTGCCCCTGCAGCCCTGGACCAAGCTGGAAAGGTAAGGGATATTCTGAGAACTAAATCTGAATTGTCCTGTAAGGATCTGGCCTCATGCGCCTGTCAGTGTCATTAGAAGGAAGCCAACATACATTCCTGGAAAACGTTTTTGCACTTAAATGACAGCAAGGTAGGGGTATTTAAAATTATTTATATATTTATTTGAAAGAGTGAGAGAAAGAGATCTTGTATCTATCATTTTTCCCCCAAATGCCTGGAAGAGCCAGGGCTGGGCCAAGCTGAAGCTAGGAGCCTAGAACCCCATCCACGTTTCCCATGTAGGTGGCAGGGACCCAAGAACCTGAGGCATTACCTGCTGTCTCACAGAGTGTACATTTTAGCAATGTGGAAAGCAGAGCCAAGACTGGAATCCAAGCCCTCTGATGGGATGTGGGCATCTCAAGTGCCTGTCCAATAGCAATTTTTGAAGCTATAATGCGAAGTTAAACTTACTGTCTGTGTGTGTGTGTGTAAACAAATTTACTGCTAATTTGATTAGGGTAGTACTCACCTTCTGCTGTGATCACTTTTGAGTTCAAGGGCATTTTGAAAACATGGCTCAACAGCTGGCTTTGTGTCTTCCAAGAAACTGATGAGTGAAACGCTAGCTGGTTCTAAGTTTAGGGAGCCCCACTGTGCTGGAGAGGGAAGGAGACAGATGGTGCCTTGGTTGTTTAATTAGCCTTGGCTCCCAGAAACATGACTACCACTCATAGGCAAGAAATAGGCAGTACAATAAGGTGTTCTGTGGGTATGTGTGTGTGTATGACACATTTACTTACTCATTTGTAAGGCAGAGTTACAGAAAGAGAGAAAGGGAGAAACAGAGATCTTCCATCGCTGGTTCACTTCCTAAGTGGCTAAATGGCTGGAGCTGGGCCTGTCTGAAGCCAGGAGCTTCCTCCAAGTCTCCCATGTGGGAGCAGGGGCCCAAACACTTGGGCTATCATCTGCTGCTTTCCCAAACACATTAGCGAAGAGCTGAAGCAGAAGTGGAGCAGCCAGGATTCCAATTGGCACTCATGTGGGATGCTAGCATCACAGGCTGCAGTTTCATCTGCTACATCACTCCTGCTTGCTTGTTTGATTGTTTTTAGATTTTAATAGAGATATCCTATCTGTTGCTCACTCTTCAAATGCCCTCAACTTCTGGGACTGGGCCAGGTTGAAGCCAGCAGGAACAATTGTAGCACAAGTCCCGCTGTGGGGGTAACACAGCTCCCTGTGCACCAAGACAAGAGGTCTCAGGCTCAAGCTCCCACACCCCTCCCTGTCCCACCCCGGTCAGCTGAGTGGCACTGGAGCACTGCCCCCATGCTGTAGACTGCCTTCTTGCCCAACACAGAGGAAGCTGCCACCTGTGATGCCAGCACTCCATAATGAAGTGCCAGATCAAGTCCCAGCTGCTCTGCTTCCCATCTAGCTCCTTGCTAATGCACCTGCAAAGGCACATGGGAGAACCAGGAGAAGTTCCTGGCTCCTGGCTTTGGTCTCATCCCATCCCTGCCATTGCAGGCATTTGGGGAGTGAAGTGATGGGTGGAAGACATCTCCTCCTTTGTAGCTTCCTCTCTTTCTCTCTGTCACTCTACCTTCAAGTAAATAAAAAGTGATTATCTCTTTAAAGAAATAAAGTTGGATCTGGTGCAATGGCCTAGTAGTGGAATCCTCACATTGCATGTGCTAGGGTTCCATGTGGGTGCCGGTTCATGTCCCAGCACCTCAACTTTCCTTACAGCTCCCTGCTTGTGTGGTGGAAAACCAGTCGAGGGTGGCACAAAGTCTTGGGGCCATGCACCCACACGGGAGAACTGGAAGAAACTCCTGGCTCCTGGCTTTGGACTGGCTTAGCTCCAGCCATTGCAACTACTTGGGGAGTGAACCCGTGGATGGAAGATTTTTCTCTCTGTGTCTCGTTTTCTCTGTTAGTTTTTACTTTCCAATACAAAATAAATCTTAAAAAAAAAAAAAGAACAAAGAAAAAAAGTCACTTCAGATGCATGCAGGTTTCTGTGTTCTCACTGCAGTCCTTGTTAGGTGGACCAGGCATCTGTGTTATGTCACTTTTCCTGTGGTCACATACAAAGTCCAAACCCAAAGTCCTGGTGGGTCCACCCAGATTCCTAAGGCCACGGCACAGGCTGCTTGCATCCACAGAGCCTTCCACACCTGGACTGCAAGTCCTCTGGAGCACACTCAGCTGCCTGTGTCCACAACTGCCCTCACCACATCACAGGTCTCCCCTGGGTCAAGCCTCTGTAGTCGCAGGTTTTCCACCCACAGGGGCCGTGTCCATGGGTACACACAGCATATACACCTTCGCCCCTGTGCCTGACTGCCTCCCGAATCCCTCGCCAACTTCCCTTGGAAACAAGCCACTCCATTCCCAACATCGTCTTTTACACACACCACCTTCTGCTAAGTGTGGGCAGCCATCTCTGTCCATACTACAGGTCTCCTCGTGTCACCTAGAGGTTTCTGCATCCATAGCACAGTCACCATTGAGGTCCATAGCCATTGCCCTGTGCATCGTACACAACCTCTCATGCCCTTTTATCCCACACAGTAATTCACTGAAGTCCTCCATGAATAACCACAAGATCCCCTCTATTGCTATTGACCATCTGACATACACACCAGGCTAATTCAAGTTCCTTGTGTTGGTGCTTTGGTCAGCACTGCTGGTACTCCACTTGAACGTGGGGTTTTTTGTTTGTTTGTTTTCATTTCTTTCTAAATCTACATCCAAGCCACTGATTTCTTAACTTGGGGGAGAGTTAAACTAGAGGTTAAATATAAGTAGCCTTGTTCAACAGATCACAACATCTTTCTTTTTTTTAAATTTATTTATCTTTATTGGAAAGGCAGATTTACAGAGAGAAGGAGAAACAGAAAGAAAGCTGTTCCTACTGGGTCACTGCCCAAGTGGCCGCAACAGCTGGAGCTGAGTCGATCTGAAGTCAGGAGCCAGGAGTGTTCTGGGTCTCCCATTGTGGGTGCAGGGTGCTAAGACTCTGGGCCATCCTCTGTTCCTTTCCTAGACCACAAGCAGGGAGCTGTAAGAGATATGGAGCAGACGGGACATGAACCGATGTCCATATTGGATCCTGACGCTTGCAAGGCAAGGATTTAGCCACTGAACCATCGTGATGGGCACAGATCACAGCATCTTGAGTGGAGGGGATCTCCACCTCACCCCAGCTTTGACAGGAAAGTCCCCATCATTGCTGTGGAGCAGGGCAGGGGACTGGGGAGGGAGGATTATGATTTCTCATTTGTGTCCACTTACTGCCTTGGCAGGTCTGTGTAGGCCAGAAAGTAATGGGCAGAGGGGGCAGGATTACTTTTTTTAAAAAAGATTTATTTAGTTTTGTTTGAAAGGCAGATTTACAGAGGGAGAAGGAGAGACATGGAGAGAGATCTTCCATTAGCTGCTTCACTCCCCAGATGGCCACAATTGCTTGGCCACTCTCAAGCCAGAAGCTTCTTCCAGGTCTCCCACATGTGTTTAGGGGTCCAAGCATTTGGCTATCTTTTGTTGCTGTCTCAGGCACATCACTAGGGAGTTGAATCAGAATTGGAACAGCCAGGACTTGAACCATGCCTATATGGGGATGCTGGCACCTTAACCTACTACACCATAGCACCAGTTCCAGACAGGGCCACTTTATGGGCAGTTGGCATCCATCTCTTGGCCAATGTTACTGGTTTCAAAACCCAACCAACACATCAGAAACTAAATGCTAGCTCCTTCCCTGCATTGCTCATCACAGTCATGGCCACCAGTTGGTCACAGCCATCGTGAGCTTGGCCTGGATAGCAGCAGTGGCCTCCTGACCCCGTCTCCCTCTTGCCGCTGTAGCCCCCTTTAGTCTGTTCTCAACCCAAGAACCAAGTGATCCTGCTAGAGAGACTGGCATTGACTTTGCCCCCTGAGGTCCTGGCAGTGGAAAACAGTAAGAAGGCAGTACCATACCAGCAAGCCAGAACATGTGATCCCCTCCGTTCACATCTGAGTCAAACCACATCCTTCTTCAGACCCCTACTTCTGCAGCAGGAGAGCCCCAAGCCTCACCAGCAGTGGGATGTTCATCTAGATCTGGTCCCCAGCAGCCCCCTCTGGCCTCACGTGTACCTGGTTCTGTCCAGCTACCTGATCATCAGGCATGCTGTTTGGTGCTTTCGTACTAACTGTTCCTTCTGCTGGAATGTTGTTCCCCCTGGGGTTTGCACGACTCAGTCCATCCTTGCAAGCCTTAGGATGAATGGTACTTTCTCCATCAGGCTGACTCTGAGCATCCCGGGATTCCAGCCTGATTTCCATGGAAACCAAGCTCCCCCTTGTGGCCACTGGTGACCTGGTGGAGCCCCTGAGATCCTTTTGGTCTGCCCCCAGCGAGATGTCCTTTTCCAGTCTCCTTGGCTGGCTGACTTGAGGAAATGGGTGTGATAGTCAGGCCTTGGGCTCCAGCCACACTGAGCTGTGACATGCTACACTCTTCCTCCCTCCTGAGGTCCAGTGTGTGGAAACCAAATGGTTGAGCCTGGATGACCCTGCAAGCCTCTCCCAGCCTCCTCTTCCCCTTGGACCACACCTCTGTCCAGTGCTGTCCATAGCCAGTCTCTTGGTGTCAAGGACTGAGGAAGCCCTGACCACTAAGCCTCGTGCAGGACAGGAAGTCAGCAGTGAAGGCCAGGTGCACTCAGTTTGAACAGCTTCTGTCTCACCTCTGTTTTCACTAACAGTTTCCTAACCTTGGGTCCATGGAAAATAGTCATTTTTTAAATTTTATTTTTATTGAAAGGGTAAAGAGATAAGGGCAGAGAGAGAAAATCTTCCATCTGCTGGTTTACTTCTCAAATGCCCACAGCAGTCAGGGATGGGCCAAGCCAAAAGCCAGAACCCTGAAACTCAATCCAGGTGACCCACATGGACAGCATACTCAAGTCCCTGAGCCATACCCTGCTGCCTCCCAGGAGGAGCATTAGCAGGAAGCTGGAATGGAGAGCCAGGCCAGTGCCAGTGCCAGAGCCCTCTAATAAGGGACATGAGCATTCCAGGCAAGGACTTAACTAGCATGCCAAGTGCGCACCCCCACAGCTGCTGGGACTCACAAAGCCGCTGAACATGTATGGAGAAAGTCATTCAGTGTTTGCCCTCACTAAGCTCTGGGAGACTTGTGGGTGTCTTGGTAGTGGGTGACATCAGCTGCACCAATAGACACAGAGACTATTCCATGTCCTGTTGGTCATGGCAGCCATCCAGGTAAGTCACTTTTCAAGTTACAGGATCTCAAGGGATGCCCCTCACAAGGCCTAGTGCCTGAGCTAAGCATGGGCTCCAGCTCTTAAGTCCAGATTCCAGCTCAAGTGCTCACTGGCAAGCAGCAGTGACAGCCTAAATTCCTGGGTCCCTGCCACCCTCGTGGACCTGGACCGACTCCAGATTTCAAACTGGCCCCTTCCCTCATTTGGAGAATAAGTGAAGTAACAGATACAAGTTCTCACACTGTCTCCCTTTGTTTCTCATATCAATAAGCTTTTAAAATCCACTTGATCTTGTTAGTCGTTTATCATGCTGAGAATGCCGCAGCCACCAGCCCAAGCACAAAAGAGGCTGAGAACCCCCTGTAGGCATCGTTTTGCTTTCCCTGTGGCCCAGAAAGCTCCAGGGTTTTGTTTGGAAGGTAGCACAGGTGACCCAGGGCACCCCAGCCCAGGGTTGTGCCCCACCAACCCAGCAAGGCGCCTTCTTCCCCAGGGAGCACCGGTCCGCCCCCTAGTGCTAAAAGGCGGCGCTGCGCTCTGGTCCTCACCAATGGCCAAGGCACCAGCTGTCCCCACTGCCCCTTCTCTGCCCGCCCCCTCCCCCAGCCCAAGACCGGAAGAGTGGCAGTTCTTCAGTTCCTCTTCCCAAGGGCCTTGGATCTAAACGTTTTCTTCCCCTCCCTCGCAGTGCCCTCCTGGCCAGGGCAGTGTGGGTCCAGCATGGTAGCCTAATAGCTAAAGTCTTTGCCTTGCATGCACCGGGATCCCAAAGACTAGCGCTTAAAAACAAACAAACAAACAAAAAACTGTAATCAATGCATACATAAAAGCAGTTTTACATCACTGTCACAAACGGGAAAGTCCCATACCATGCCTGACCATGAAGACAGGTACAGCAAGGACAAACAATGAACTCTTTGTTAATTAATCCCAGCTGGGCTCTGGATGCCCGTCAAGGGCGCTTTCAGAGAAGTGGCAAAGACTTCATAGCACCTATGAAAGGCATGCAATCCGTCCTCTTCATGTTAGTACAAAAAAATTAAATCAGGAAAGACATAGTAGCATCAAACACAGGATTTCTCTGTGACATAATGAAAAGGCCCGGCTGGGGGGCATTGAAAGGGGATCACTTTCTTACCGTGGTATCCAAGTGGGGCATGCTTTTGAGACACAGGTCCTGTGTCGAAGCGTCTGGGCGCAATGCCACTCTGGCTCTGGATTCTGGCTTCCTGCCTATACAGACCCCAGAAGGCAGCAGGTGTTGGCTCAAGTTCTTGGTCCCTGCCACTGATGTGGTAAACCCGGATGGAGTTCCCAGCTCCTAGGTTCAACCTGGCCCAGCCCCTAGCCTTTGGGACATTCGAGTAGTGAATCAGCAGATAGTCTGTCCATCTGCCTGTCCATCTCTGTCTCTCTGCTTCTAAAAGTGGATAATTATTTTCTAAAATGTAAGAATATTACTGTGGAAGATTATCCCCCAATTTTCGGGGCCACCACAGGTGGCCAGGCTGAGTGGCTGGCAGCCCAGGTCCTGGGAGAGTCGCTCGGGGCTGGGGGCAGTGATGGGGTGGGTACTGCTAGGCTCTGCACTGACAAATGCCTGGGAGGCCCCAGGGTTCCTCCAGTGCTCTGTGTGCTTGGGCCCTGGGAAGCCATAGGGTCCCTCCAGTGCTCTGTGTGCTTGGGCCCTGGGAAGCCACAGAGGCCGACAGGAGGGGCCAGGCTGTGGTGCTCACTGGGGGCTGGGTCTCGTGCCCTCAGGCCCACTGCGCTTCTGTAGGCACTCCAGGCCTCTGTGTTGCTCCTTTTAACAGGTTTTCCAAAGGAGAGAAAGAATTTGGACACAGATCATGGATCTGGTAGAGCCTAGAGGACCTAAGGTACCAGGAGGGAAAGAGAGAGAGACTATAGGCTGCAAGAACATGATGCTTGATGGCCTCAACCAGCCTGTCCTAAAGGATGACCAAACCCTAGCATGATTTCCAACAGCCATAAGGCCGTGTTTCTAGAATGTTACCTGAGATAAAGAAGGACTTTTTGTAATATGAAATGGGTTAGTCCACAGGGGTGTGTGTGTGTGTGTGTGTATGAAAACATCATGATATGCACCATGAATGTATAGCCTTTGTCAGATTTTAAAAATGGGTCTATCAGGAACATACAGTTATAGATACAGATCTCGTGTTCATAATGTTCAAGATGCAGAATCAAGTTAACTGTCCCACCATTCAATGAATGGACCAAAAGAAGTGCAATGCAGTTCTACAAAGAAAGCAGTCTTGTTATTTGCCCCAGCATGTGAATGTGGAGGACGTTGGGTTAAGTGAAATAAGCCAGGTATAAAAAGACAGTGACTGCATGATGTCACTTAAGTGAAATCTAAAAAATGTTGATCCATAGAAGCAGAGAATGAAATGGCGCCAGACCAGGAACTGAGGTGAGGATAGGGGAATGTTGAGAAAACATGGATGAAGGGAACAAAGTAGAGGCATGAAGGAGGAATAACTGGAAGACACCCATTGCCCAACGGGTGATTGTAGTTGGTAGCCACATACTGTATCCTTGAAAATGGCTCAGAGTAGATCTTAATGGTTTTTTGTTTGTTTTTATTTTCACTTAGTTATTTATTTGGCTTGGCACGGTAGCCTAGCGGCTAAAGTCCTCGCCTTGCATGTGCCAAGATTCCATATGGGCACCTGTTCTAATCCTGACGGCCCCACTTCCCATCCAGCTCCCTGCTTGTGGCCTGGGAAAGCAGTGGAGGACAGCCCAAGGCCTTGGGACCCTGCACCTGTGTGGGAGACCCAGAAGGGGCTCTGGGTTCCTGGCTTCAGATCGGCTCAGCTCTAGCTGTTGCAGCCACTTGGGGAGTGAACCAGTACATGGAAGATCTTTCCATCTTTCCTTCACTCTGTAAATCTGACTTTCCAATAAAAATAAATAAATCTTTTAAAAATATGTATTGTTTTTATCTCAAACACTTGAGCCGTCACCTGCTGCCTCTCACGTGCATATGAGCAGGGGTCGGGAACAGAGCCAAGGCTCAAGCCCTGGGACTTAGATGTGAAACATGGGCATCTTACCTGCTAGGCTGATTCTCTCCAGAGAAATCCAGATCTGAGCCACAGTTACCTTTATGGTCCCAGGAAGCTTTTTATGGGCACTGATCATATTATTCTCAAGCTTTTACAAGGAAAAGCAAAAATCCAAGGATGAACCAAGACACTCAGATGAGAACAGAATGCATGTTGTAGTTTTGTCAAGTATCAAGACTTGTCAAATGGTAGAATATAATACATACAATGAGATATTGGCAAAGGAAGAGACAAGCATAACTTCTGGTAGATGCTTCACACTTAATGTAACCCTACATTAACAAGGCCAAATTGTACTGTTTTTTTAATACAGCTCAATAAAAGAACAAAATCATCCTATATTCAAGACCACATAAACCTAAATATGATCTTCAAAACAGCAATAAGCTGAATATGTTTTATGGGCACACATATACAAGTAACTTAAATATATATACAACTATATCTTATTAATATTATTTATTGATAAGATATATAATAATTTAATGATTCATATAAGCTAATAAAATTAAATCTATTTAATAAAAAATATATTTGATGGTATTAATTTGAAATTAATATATTTAATAATATATAATACATGTATGTTTAAATATATAAGATGAAAGATAAAAGGCAATGGAAAGATAAGCGGAGAGTCAGGAGAGGCAGAGGTGAAAGGCAGTCAGCCACGGGTTCAGGCATTTGGTCATGTCCCAGCTTTTGGGCTGAAAGCTGGGGCAAGGAATTAACTATGCGACACTTTGCATTAAAACTTACGGATCCATATGGGTATTTACTTGTGGTTAAGACACCTGTTCCCACATCAGAGTGCCTGTGCTTAGTTCTCAAATCTGGCTCCTGACCCCAGTTTCCCACAGTGTAGACCCTGGAACACTGTAGTGATGGCTCCGGTAGTTGAGTTCCTAACACCTATGTGAGAAACTTGGTTTGAGTTCTGGACTCCCAGCTCCTGCCTGGCCCTGGCCCTGCCTTAGCAAATGTGGGCATTTGAAGAAGTGAATCAGCAGATGGGAGCCTCTTATTGTGTATCCGGCTGCATCTCAGATTTTTTTTTAGTTTTTTTAGTTTTTTTTTTTTTTAGAAAGGCAGATTTACAGAGAGAAGGCAAAACAGACAGAAAGATCTTCCAACTGCTGGTTCACTCCCCAAGCAGTAACAACAGCTAGAGTTGGCCAAGGGAAAGCCAGGAGCTTCCCTCTGGTCTCCCACGCAGGTACAGGGTCCCCAGGCTTTGGACTGCCCTCCACTGCTCTCCCAGGCCATAATCAGGAAGCTGAATCAGAAGTGGAGCAGCCAGGACATGAACTGACACCCATCTGGGATCCTGGTGCTTATGAGGGGAGGATTAGCCAATTGAGCCATCACACCAGACCCTGCATCTCAAATTTAAAACAAACAAAAATAAAAGCTTTACACATACTTCTTTACATAGAAAATATTTTGAAAGGCTAAGTAATTACAAACTACGAACACTGTTAGAATGCCACAAGTTTTTTTGTTCTCTTTCACTATAGATTGTCCTGGAAATTATTCTATCTCAGTATATGAGGATCTATCTCATTAATTCTAGTGGCTACATAAAGTCTCCTTCTCTGTATATTCCATAACTTATTTGATTAGTCCTCTCTAATCATGATTTATTTATTTTTATTGGAAAGTCAGATGTACAGAGAGGAGGAAAAACAAGAAGATCTGCTATCCGCTGATTCGATCCCCAAGTGGCTGTAATGGCCGGAGCTAAGCCAATCCGAAGCCAGGAGTGAGGAGATTCTTCCAGGTCTCCCACTGCTTTCCTAGGCTACAAGCAGGGAGCTGGATGGGAAGCGGGGCAGCCAGGGTATGAACCAGCGCACATATGGGATCCTGGCACGTGTAAAGTGAGAACTTTAGCCACTAGGCTACCACGCTGGGCCCTGTGTTTTTTAATAGTCAGTCAACAGTGTTGCTATTGAAATTGCTCCTACATCCTGATATGGTATCTGCCCAAGACCAAACTTCTAGAAGTGGAATTCCTAGGGCAAGAAACAGTATTGGAGCTGGCATTGAGGTGCAGCATGTTGAGCCCCTGCCTGCAATACCAACATCTCCTATGGGTGCTAGTTTGGGTTCCAGCAGCTTCAATTCTGCCCCACCTCCCCTGGCTGATGCTCCTACAAAGCAGTGGAAGATGGCCCAAGTCCTTAGGTCCCTGAACCCACTTGGGAGATCTAGATGAAACTCCTGGCTCCAGCCCAGCTCAGCCTCGGCCATTTAGGGAATGAACCAGCGGAAGGAAGATTACTCTCTGCTTCACTCTCTCTCTCTGTAAGTTGGCCTTTCAAGTAAAATAGAGTGAGAAAGGAGGGAGGGAGAGAGAAGGAAAGTGTCACAATGCTGAATGCTGGCTGAACTGATTATCTTAGGACAATGATCGCTTCAGGCAACGGTGAGACATCCAAGTAGGGAAGCCCCACAGATAGTGTGAGCAGGAAGTGTGTGTGCGCTCAGATGCTTCTGCACAGGCAGCTCCCTGGAACAGGGCAGGTGTGGATGTGGGCTAAGCGTGACTCCTCATGTGTTCACTGCTTGAGAGAACCAAGATACCAGAGCCATAAGGCCCGCATGACTAGGGGGCAGCAGTCCCATGGCAGACACAGGGTGTCACCGGAACTCTACTACTCCCTGAGGGGGAACGCAAAGAGATCTGGACGGGAAGGAGAGAGTATGTGGACATGGGCATGAGTGACTCCTTTTCCTAGAGCAGCAAAGGCCAGCCGCACAGGGCGGCCCCTCAAGAGAAGGCTGTGGTTGCAATGCGGAGTTTAGGGGGGGATTCCTCGCACTGACAGCAGGTGCAGCTCTTCTCCGATCCAGACAACATTCTGATGATAAACACATTCCAGCCGGCACCCTCTCCAGGCCCATGTTCTCGATGGCATCAGACAATATTCCCCGTCCGCCCACATACCCAGGGTCCTCCCATAGGGACCAGGACTAGAGGGGGAGATAAGGGACTAGCCCTGGGCACAAAACATATAATGGTACAATAAAAAAAGTTGATAATAGGTATAAATATTTTAATGAACTGCTTTAAGGATTTAAAATAAGGCAAAAGCTCCACCATAAGCCGACTATCCAAGTCTTAAAGAAAAACCAGGATCCCACTCCATACTTGCACCACCCTGCTCCACCAGTCGTAAATCTAACCAAGCGATGCACATCCCCCCTCTAGCCTCATAATTGGTCAATATGATGCTTTAAAAGATTCATTCATTTTTATTGGAAAGTCAGATTTACAAAGAAGGAGAGACAGAGAAAAAGATCTTCTGTCTACTGGTTCACTCCCCAAGTGGCCGCGGCCAGGGTTTAGCTGATCCGAAGCAAGGAGCCAGGGGCTTCTTCCTGGTCTTCCGTGTGGGTGCAAGGTTCCCAAGGCTTTAGGCCGTCCTGTTCTGCTTCCCCAGGTCACAGGCAGGGAGCTGGATGGGAGGTGGAACAGTCTGCACACAAACCAGCTCCCATGTGGGATCCCTGCGGATGCAAGGCGAGGATTTAGCCACGGAGTCATCACGCTGGGCCCAGTCAATATTTTTAAGACGTTCTCTATTTGTATATTGTTGCAAATACACACATATTATACACACCCGAAGTTGACCATCTCATCCATTTTTTAAGTACTCAGTGACATTTTTTATTAGTGCTTCCAGGTTGTGTAACGACGGTCTGAAAATGTTGCTTTGAAATATGTTACGTGACTGCTGAGTGTGGAGCGCGCTTAAAGCTTGCTCCGGAGGCTAATCCCTCACTCGCTTCATCCTAGGTCCTCGTTCCACCTCTCCCTCTCTTGAACCCAACACTGCTCTTTCTTACTTTCAGCTTTGCGGACGGACGTTCACCAAGGACGTCCGTCCAGTCTGCCACCTGTGACGGGAGACTTGCTCCGCCTGCATCCGTTCGCCCTCCTCCTGCTAAGTGACACACCTGACTGGCGCGCCCTCTACCTGCCCCGGGCCACCTGGCTGGCAGCGTCGGCGCCCGGCCCACCCCCACTCGGGTGCGCGGGGCCTTCCTGCCGGCCGATGGACAGAGGGAGGGGCCCTGGCCGCGTCCTGCCGAGCGGCCAATGGGAACGCACCATGCAAATGAGCAGGTGCGGTGGCTGCCGGCCCGTTGCGACGGCCCGAGCCTCGGGGATGTTAGAGGCGCGCTGGGCGGCCGCCGAGCAGACGCCCGGGCTTCGAGCAGCGAGCTCCGGTCTCCCACCATGGCCCCCGCTCCGCCCCCAGCCGCCTCTTTCTCGCCCGCCGAGGTCCAGCGGCGCCTGGCGGCCGGCGCATGTTGGGTCCGCCTCGGGGTCCGCCTCTACGACCTCACCGACTTCGCGCGGCACCACCCGGGGGGCGAGCAGCTGCTGCGGGCGCGGGCGGGCCAGGACATCAGCGCAGATCTGGACGGACCTCCGCACAAGCACTCTGACAACGCGCGCCGCTGGCTGGAGCAGTACTACGTGGGCGAGCTGCGCGGGGACCCGCAGGTAACAGCCGGCTGGGGTCACACCCACCCGAGCTCCCTTCCCCCATCACGTCCCAAGCGAGGATCCAAGGTGCCAGCCCTCTGCCCTCCCCTCGCAACGTTCCTGCTTCTTGTCTCCAGGGAACAGGTCACGGGCCCCTTCCTCTCTGCACCCTCCAGCTCGCCCAGCCGTCTCCCTGGCCCTCCCGCATCTGTCCGCTAGTCCTCCCACCTCCTTCCAAGTCGTTGCTAACGCCAGCCCCCTGCCTTCCCATGGCGTGGGCCCCCAGTACCGGCCCCAGCGCCCCCAAGAAGCCGGGGCTTTCCTTCCTCTTCCCTTATCTGCCTCTCCCTCTTCACAACTGTTCCTTCATTCCTGTTGGAGTGATAAGTTCGGAGGCTCATCTGTCCTTCGGTTTCCCCATCCCACCTGGCTTCCACTTCCAAGGGCCACGGTTCAGAAAGTCCCTCAAAGAGCTTGGACTCCCTAATGTGGTGCTGGCTTGTAGCAGGGCTTCATTCAATGCCTGGACGGAGAGGTCCCGGCCATGTCTTGGGGGTCCTGGGTGGAGTTTGTTACCTGTCTCTAGGATGCGGAAACTGATGTTGTGCCCAAGGGCAGATAGTTGATCAGTGTGGTCGGTGGAAAAGGCGAAATGAAGGCTGCCTTCTCTCCCAAGAATCTCTCGGATGAGGGGGATGGGCCCAGGGAGACTCAGACCCCCAGGCCAGCTCACTCTGTGTGAACCCCAGCCTCCCCTGTGGGACTGGTGATGGCAGGGAGCCCCCAAACGTGACTTCTCGCAGCTCATGGCTGGACACATCAGGTGCTGTTAGACCTTCAGTTGCCAGGTCCTCCCGCTTGCTCTCTGCTCCCCATGGGGCTCCTCTGTGGGTCAGTCCTGCCTGACTCTTCATGTCATGTTGGTTACTCACTGGGCTCTGTGTGGATCAACAGCCCTGCGCTGGGCACGAGCAGGCACCGGTGAACAACATGAATATGGCTCCTGTCCTCCTGGCGCTCCCAAGCTGGTCACATGACAGTCGATGTGCCACACAGTGTTATCTAGCGGCCTGTGCACCTGGAGGGGCAGTTTCTCCAGAGAATGGCATTTAGACTGAGAGCTGGTTAATAGACAGGGCTAGACCAGGCAAAGCATGGTGGGAAGTATGTTCCACCTTGAAGGAACAGCATGTGCGAAGGCTCTGAAGGACTCAGCTGCACAATCACTGGACGGAAATCAAACCTCAGTGTTGAGCAGTGGGTGGGCAAGGCAAGGCAAGTGGAAGGAGGTCAATGGGGGCTGGCTCCTGCAGGGACATGATCGTGAGACTGACTTTGAGAAGGCAGGGAAGGGATTTAAGCAGGGACAAGATGTGGTCAGATTTGCATCTTTGGTAGGGTGTCCTGACCGCAGTGCTTCAAAGGGATGGAGGAGACTGACCAAGAGACCAGTGTGGGTGGCGGTGCGGCCGCTGTGACTGAGGACATGGCCTTGGGAGGTTTCATAGGTGACATAGCCTGCAGCGGGAGCCAATGTCAGGTCATGCTGAATATGTGGAAGATTTGGCCACGGGTATCAGACAGGTACAGGGAGAAAGAGAAACCATCACTGCCAGGCCTGTGATAGCTCTTGGCGTTGGCTATGCGTCGCAAGCATGTCCTAAGTCAGGAACTGTGGGATGTGGCCTGTCATCCCAGAACCATCCTGAGTATCACCCTGGCCAGCTGCCCCCTCCAGGGCTCCACCTCCGCCAACCGCCTGGCACCAGGGTTTGCTTTGGCCCAGCTTTCCTTTGCCTTACCTCGTCCTCACAACAGATCCAGAAGGCATGCCAAGTTTGCAAGTGCTTCCTCCTCCTGCAAAGAGTACCCATTACCCCAAGAGTCCCAATAGGGGTTTGTACTGCAAGGATTCTGACTGCTCAGCCACAACCCAAGGAGGTGGGGAAAGACTGCACATAACACCCATGCAAGCCCATGGGGCCAAACCTGACCAGTAACCACATAAGCCATACGCTTCAGGTGTCCATTAGCTTCTGTCTACAGATCTCAACTCAGGAACTAGAATGGGATTATCTTTAAACTGGGGGAGAGAGCTAGGGTTGGATGTGCTTTCAGAGAGATGGCTGGATAAAGGCCAGGCCTTCTATTATCCCCACGCCACCTTCTCCACCTCTTTCCTCTCCTTCTGTGGATCAGGGCTGCCCATAGTCACTGAGATCAAGGCACCTCCTACAGTGTCAAAAGCATCAGGGAAGGGCCAGGAGCCAGCTCTGTGGCCAAGGACTCATTCCCAAATGGTGCCTCTGCTAGGGGATCTTCTTCCTTAGCCTCATCACTGGCTGGGACCACCTGTGCTCTTGGTCCCATTTGTTTTCCCCATATCCCACTCTGCCACACACACACACACACACCAGGTACACACATTCACACTCACAGACACATGCACTAGTCCAACTTCCTTGAGTCAAATAGTGTACGAGAGATGAGACATGAGCAGTTAGAACTGTGGCCTTGACTTTAGAGAAATTGAGCTGCCCACCTTGAACAGGTGAAGGTATCATGACTAACGCTGGGCCCTCTTCTTGCTAGCTCAGGTAAGAGGGGTGTTCTTCCAACTGCAGCACACCCAGCTGCTGTGCACAAAGCTCATGTGAATTGCAACTGACCCTCTCTATAAAAGAGGTCAGAAAAGGATTTGGGGCCTCAACTCCTTGCAGGCTGTTACTGTATTTTCCAGGCTTTGGTCATGGATGAGTCACTGTAGCAGTTCTCTCTGAATTGGCATACCTCTTGAATCATTATCCTTAATACTTACCTTTAGATTGACTCACTTTTAATCATTTACTCATCCTAGATGATAATACCAGTGACATCATTGGTGGGTGTTGAGTTTCTTCTCTTTTTTTCAAAGAGAGAGCTCCCATCCACTGCCTCACTCCCCAAGGGCCTGTGTTCGGCTGAGATTGCTTTGGGTTTGAAACCCAGAGGCCACAAACTCAATCTGGGTCTCCTACAGCCACAGCCACTTGAGCTGTCATCACTGCCTCCCAGGGTGTGCACTGGTGGAAAGCTGGAGTCAGGAGCCAGAACAATGCGTTGAGCCCAGGCACTTGGGCATGGGGAGACAGATACCTTAGTCACTAAACTCCTGCTTCCAGAAATCACCAGATACACACACAGTTTAAGCCCAGACATATTGAAAGAAGACATGCTCATGCCGTGCACAGTATTGGCGATGTAGACACCCCCAGTGCCGTGCAGACCACACTTTGAAACACATACCAGCCTCCTAAATCCCTGTGTTCTCTGGGTCATTTCCTGGGACTGACAAAAAAGAAAAAAATGTGTGCACGTGTGAATGTGCATTTGGTCATTCCATGAGAATGCCACAGCTTCTGGACTAACCCCAAATCTGCCCTGCACACAGTAGCTAACGAAGGGCCTCACATTATCCCACTTCATGCACACAGACCCTGAGAGTCCGTACAGGGGCACACATCTGATCATTCTAGCCTGGCAGTTATCTGCAGAAAGGCAAGCCTCCCAGCCCCAGGTGTGCTGCTGGGGTAGCCCCAGTTGCTGAAAGGTCAGAGTGCCACATCCCAGTCCCCGCAAGCACATCTCTCTGAGCTGGGAAGTACACAGGTTCAGTTACTCACAGCTCCCGCCTTCCCCCCCCCCCCCCGAGGCTTTAGGATTTGGCTGGAGCTTCAGGACCTGAACAGTTCACTAGGATGGATGACAGGGAGATCTCAGGCTTTGGGCAGGGAGTCGTACCTGAGGCCCCTCGTAATGCCTGTCACACAGCTCCACTTAGAAGCCATCTGAGCTGAGATGGCTAAACGTTGAGACAAAAGATGATACTTGGTCAGCTTGCTCATCCAGCCCATTGCAAAGAGGGGACTAACAAAAGAGCATGAAGGCTTCCCAGTGGGACCTGTCTGGCCAATCAGCAGTCACTCTCCTGCCTCGCCTGCCAGGAACCTCCTAGCTCTGGCCTGCTGCCTGCCCAGTGAGTGCACTGTCCGCTTAGGATGAGCCAGAACCCATTGGTAGAGCACTCAGGACCAGGTCACCATACTTCCATGTGCTCTCCGCGGTAAATGCGGGTTCCGTGGTGTCACACAGAAATCAGCCTGTGGAGAGGCTTTGTGACTCAGAACTGGGGGCAAGAGGAAGTCAAAAATTATTCCTTTGGGCAGGGGGGCAAAGCAAAACAGGAATTGTAGGAACACGTGAGAGTAGTTGTCCCCAGAAATAGGTCCTGGGGATGGCCAAGCTGATGCCTCTGTTCCCTTCCCATCTTGTCTCCCAGCACACACACATTAGTAGTCCTTATGTGGTTTTCATTTATTTAGACACACAGGTGACAAGCACCCTGTTCGTCTGTAGAATGGCCCTGTCTAGCATCACCAGGACCTTCGCCTCCCTCGACCTGGCAGTCGTATCTCACCTTGTCTTACCTGACTGGACGCAGCTCCCACCCAATTGATCCTTGCCCCATCCTTGATGCTCTGTCTCTCTCCACCTGCCTGCTTAGAAGCCATACACTGTCGGTTTCCCACCCGAGTTCCCTTTCTATTACTTCTGTAATGATTCAGTGGAAACTGGGTGACTTAAATCAGCACAGGTGTGCTCCCTTACATTTCAGGGGTCAGAAGTCAAAAATAAACCTTCCTTCTTTCTGGAAGCTTGGTTGGGCTAGGGGTGGGAGATGCAGGGAGGGTCTACCCTCTTGCATTCTGGTGAAGTCGCCTGCCTGCTGTGGCTCCTGGCCTCTGGCCAGCCATCTCATCACCCTGGCACTGCCTCAGTTGCTGCATTCTCCAGTGCCCTGCTTCCCTCTTCCACATGTCAGAACATGTGTGATGACATGGGGCCCACTTGGATGATCTTCCCCACTCCAGATCCTAACTATATATGAGCAAAGTCCCACTGGACACAGTAGGTGGTGTAGACACAGGTTGCAGATGTTGGGACCCAGGCTGTTGGAGGAGGGACCCAGGGCTGTTGGTCGAATGCCCTTTTGCCCAGAACACCATGTGGAATGCTTCTAGCGCCTGTGGTGGGCTTGCACCTACTCCCAGGGTGGCCACTGTGCCACGCCTCTCGGCTTTAGATGAACACCAGACAGTAATGTTCACTTAGAATTGTCTAGGAAATCATCAGTGTCTTCCCCGACTCTTAACAGCAACTTTCTCCATTGCCTGCTCTATCCCAGCAAATCCATAGGTGGCTGAGGAGGAAATGCAAAGTTAAGTGGGGAGGGGCCGGCAGAAGGTGGGGGGCAGGAACCTGTGACTCCTTCGTCTTCCTTCCAGAATAATTTCCCAACCACGAGCCTACTTCTGCCACAGCCCTGCAGAACCCTTCGAAAGAGAACTTGGCTAGGTGTGGTCGTGCTGCTCATTCGTCAGTGACTCCCTCTTGCCTGATCCTGTAAGTCCAGCTTCTCCTTCTCCCTCTTTTGCAGCAGACTTTCCATTCCTCCTCATCCAGAGCTGTGCTTAACCTTCTCCTAGATTCAGACAGCACTGCACCTGTACCCACTTGACAGCATTTATAACATTCTTCCTTATTTGGTATGTAGTCACTCCATGTCTTATCTTGCCTACTAAGCTGTCTTCTCCTGAAGGACTAGAACGGTGTGACTCATCTGGGTGTCTCTAGGACATAGAGCTAGCACTGTGCATGACAACAGGAACTGATAAGCATTTGGATAAAGCACTTGGGAACCCAATTTAACCCATTCTGTCTTGTCATCCTACCCAGAGGATACCCATACAGACAAATTGAGCAATAAACACACCTCATATGGTAATCTTGAGATACAACTTTGAAATATTTGCACAATTGAAAACTTGGGTTAAGCACCATGCTGGAAAGGGAAAGTGGCAATATTAGCTTATGCAGGATATTTCAAGAATTAAAATGGCAGGGCTGGAGGAAGTCTCTCCCATTTCCTCTTTGTTACCTAAAAGGACTGGAAGTTGATGAAAGTGACAGAGGCTACCAGGTGGATCTCACTCATTCCCTCAGGCCTTCGTAGCCAATCTGACAAAACTTCTTCCATACTAGGCTGCTGCTGCTACATTTCTCATGAGGCCTAGCGAGGGTTAGAAGTGAAGTTAACCACAGAAAATCTCAGCTAAGCGCGCACATTGCTGAGAGCCGTGTGGCTGCTGCTGGCTTGCCCCAGCTCACCTGGGTTTCAGGTCCCGGTGACCGTGGTACCTATTCCTGCACATTTCCCTACAGAGTGTAGTTGCAGAATGGGGGTTCTCTGTCTGCTCAGCCTGGTGCTCACCCCAGGTGGGTGGCAGACTCAACACTCCCCTCTGTCACCTGTGACAGAGCTGTGGCACTGGAGGCTTACCAACTTGGCAGCGCTGAGGAAACTTAGCATTGCGACCAGTATCACCCCCAAATGTAACCTCACTTTGACAGTCTATCATAGGGTACTTAAATAGCAGTTCCAGATAAGCAGATCTTTTAACTATAGTACAGGTTTTCAGGTCTGTTCCAGCAAAGTCAGGAGTCCAGAATGCCCCGACACAGTCCTTGCGATGAGAGTGAATTGTTCAGTCTATACCAAACCTGGTTCATGTTTGCGAAGGTGTAGTCATTTTTTAAGATTTTTTTTTTTTTTTTTTACTGGAAAGCCAGATACACAGAAAGGAAGAGAAACAGAGAGATAGATCTTCTGTCCACTGATTGACTCCACTGATTTCACTCCCCAAGTGACTGCAGTGACTGGAACTGACCCAATCCTAATCCAGGAGCCAGGAGCTTCTTCCGGGTCTCCCACGCAGGTGCAGGGTCCCAAGGCTTTGGACCGTCCTCCACTGCTTTCCCAGGCCAGAAATAGGGAGTTGAATGGGAAGCGTGGCCTGCCGGGATATGAACCAGCATCCATATGGGCTCCCAGCACGTGCAAGGCAAGGACTTTAGCCACTAGGCTACTGCGCCAGGTCCAAGGTAAAGTGATTGTAATTGCACATTTAAAATGAAGAGGAGGTAGAATTCTAGTACTCTCCCTGCTCCTATGCCCAGTTGGACGCTCTCAGCTTTATATGAAGTTCAGATTCCCTTATGGAAAATGGAGTCTCTTGGAATAGCTGCATTTAGATTGTAACTTCTAAATGCCAGTAACCCACTTCAGTGTTCATAAGCATCTCTACACTTTTTTTCTTTTCAAATTTATAAGCAAATTTATTTCTTTGAGTTTGGAGGCTGGAGAGCATAGGCTCTGATTTGCTGTCTGCTGAGGGGTGTTCTCTGCTTCCAGGAGGACACCCACATGTGTGTCCTCACAGAGCAGAAGGGCCAAAGGGCTGAGTCTGCTCCTTTTCTAGGGATCGGAGCCCTCCTGTTGGAATCGCCCCCTCAAGGCCCCAAACCCTTGTATGCTCATCCCTCAGTATGCTCAGGGGTGTAATTCCAGAACCTTCTCAGATACCCAAACCAGTGGCTGCTGCAGTCTTTTAGAGTATAGTTCGAGTCTCCTAGCAGGATAAAGTCTGTGCAACAGGGCACCATTTACTGATGTACATCAAAGCCCACCCCTTTTTTGTTTCTTTTAAGATTTATTTATTTTTATTGGAAAGGCAGATTCACAGAGAGAAGGAGAAATAGAGAGGGAAAACTTTCCATCCTCTAGTTCACTCCCCAAATAGCCGTAATGGCCAGAGCTGAGCCCATCTGGAAGCAGGAGCCTCTTCCAGGTCTCCCACACAGATGCAGGGTCTCAGTGCTTTGGGCCATCCTCCACTGCTGCTGTCCAAGCCACAAGCAAGCAGCTGAACTGGAAGTGAAGCAGCCGGGACGTAAACCAGTGCCCATATGGGATCCCGGTACTTGAAGGGGGAGGATTAGCCAATTGAGCCGCTATGTCAGACATGAGCCCTCATGTTTTTAAAACCGGTCCAGGAACCTGTCCCTAGAGATATACTATATGGAGAAATGAGGTGGCCCTGTCCTTGGCAGAACTCCTGTGACTTCCTGTGGCCCCAGCTTAGCTGAATACTGGGCTGTATCTCGGATACACCAAGTGAAGAGCTTAGGTTGGAGCTGGTGGTGTGGATCAACAGACTAATCTTTCACCTTCAAGCACTAGTATCTCATATGGATGCGGATTCATGCCCTAGCTGTTCCCTTCTCATTCAGTTCCCTACTTGTGACCTGGAAAGCAGCAGAGGATGGACAAATACATTGGGACCCTGCACCTGTGCGGGAGACACAGAAGAGACTCCTGGCTTCAGATCATATCAGTTCCAACCATTGCAGCCATTTGGGAAGTGAACCAGCAGAATGAAGATCTTTCTTTTTTTTGTCTCCTTCTCTATATCTCTATAAATCTACCTTTCAAATAAAAATAAATCTTTACAAAAAGATGTTTGTTTGGAGTCAGGGTGCTATAAGAAACACTTTCTGTTGTTCCTTGCCCCTAAGTAGAAAGCCTTGTGGATCCTAGACTAGAAATTCATTTGTGCAGTATGTCTAATGTGCATGAAGATCAAAATTTTGTAGAAAATGGGACAGAGGGCTGGATAATTAGCTCTTTTTAAAAAATGATTCTTCAAAATGAAGATTGACTTGGACTCCAATTTTTAAGCCTAAAGTGGCGTTGTTTTTGTGCTCATGCAGGTCTCTGCTACAGCTGTGTGTAAACAGGGTTATTCGAACAAGCATGCTTAAGGGCCGAGGGTTCCTCTGGGTCCTTGGGTCCACAGGCTAGTCCCTGGAGAAGGCCCCACTCTGTGCAAGTCACCTTTCAGTGTCTACTCTGCCGGTTCTGGACTTGGCAAATGGCATTGTAAGCCAGTCAGCTCTCTGTCACAGCATGGATGTCACAAAATCTGTGCTTTTTGCGTGATTTTCAGTCTGCCTTGAGTTGTGTAAACGTCGTGTGTTGTCAGATGATAACCACCCTCCTGTCACCTGGGTGGGCTGAGCCAGTCTGGGAGGGGAGGTGGTTGGTGCGGAAGCAGGGACTAGACTTACATAAACGATCCACTGACTCAGGAGTATTTATTTGCACGTGAAGATGGTGGTTGCTGCCCTTTGCCACCTGAATCTTCAGCGACTCCGATAAAGGACACTTAGATAATGTGGTAGGACGAACAGTGAACCTTGCCTAGCAGTTTGTATGTTTCAAAGGAATTGTCATAAAGGTTTCCATCTGGATGTTTTGAAGCAGGAGGGATGTATGTAGGAAGCCGCAGGTTCCCAGCATTCCCACTGCCCACCCAGGGCAGAGGAATCTTAGAGATGGGATTCTGCCAAGAGAGAAGAAATGCATTTCTTTCTGAGCTGGGAGGGGTGACATGTGACTTTGGACCCTCTTGCCCTTGCAACTGGCCTAATACTGGCCTCTGCTGTCTGGTAAATTTGCCTTCTAGAATGATGTGTGGAGATGTGTGTTCCCGGGGTGAGGGAGATTTCCAGAGGGGAGCAGTCGCTCTTTCTCGGGACACGTGACTCCTTCCCCGGAGGCCTGGTTACTGATTAATCAGTAGGTTGAACGCTCAGGCCTCCTGGCAGCTGCCCTTGCTCGGGATGAGGGGCTGGAGGTCAGACTGTGAGACGGGGTAAGGTGTTGGCTTTGGAAGCCTCTCCTGGCACCACAGGCATCGTAGCAGGCTGTCAAGAGGGGAGTCCCCTGGGATCTTTCATTTAGGCAGCATTCTTGCAGTGAGGCCAAAGAAATTTTATTGTGTGTGTTAGGAAGGCAGCCACTAGGCCAAGATGCCTAGCCCCTTCATCCAGATGACATTGTAGACTCCCGCTACAACCTACCGTGGGGCTGCAGCAAACTGAGAGAGCAATCAGGGCCTCCTGGCAGGTAGCTGCCACATCTGCTGTCCCCACCTTCTGGACAGGACAATGGGAAATATCCCATCAGGGCCCCACAGTCAGTCCAGTCTGTGGCTCAGATGCTGTCAGGCCTGTGCCATAGTGAGCCTAAGTGGCACCATTGCCAACTATAGTTGCTGCTGGGATGCCAGCAACAGAGGTGGCACTCCAAGGGCAAAGGAAGGCGTTTTTAAAATCCTTGCACTCTGATTTCCCTTGCTCAGGTCCTTTAGCAAACACTGCTGAAAAACATGCCAGGAATGACACATGTGAGCTCAGCCAACAGGTTTCAGAGACAGAGTCTGGAGCAGGAAGGGGGAATAACAAAGAAGTGGGCCTCCCTGGTCACCCTTGAAATAGTCGGTAACAGCAGACCCACTGTGGGGACCCGGCGATCCTCATGTGCTGGAGGAGCAGTCTTAGCAGCCACACAGGTACTCTCTGTGAGGCTTGGCCCACCAGGAACGTTGAATGGGCTCAGAGGGAGGCAGGAGGGGAACATATGAGGGACACACACACACATACAAAACACACACACATACAGTGAGGTCAGACATGGAAATCCCCTAGAGAGAGACATGAATCCTGGAGGTGCTGGTTCCCACATTCTCTGGGCCTGCCCCAGGTTAGATGTTCCAGGATCTGGAGTGTGGTCAAGGGATGAGTTGCCAGGTGGTGCCGGGGAGGGCGGTGGGGGCAGGCAGCACCAAGGACCAGGGAGAGACATGACCTTCGGTACCGAGCCTGAGTGTCTCTATCTGCGGTGAGCCCTTGCACGTAGCCAAGGCTCTCTGACCTTGAGGCAGCCTCCCCTGGATTATTCCAGATGCCGGCAGCTGGGAAGGACCTTGGTCCTGGGCTCTTTCCAGTCCACCCTGAACAAGAGACTCGCATTGCACTTGACATTGATCAGCACCCAGTACGGGCATTTCAGTAGAGATAGGCACTGTGTGCTTATCGCATCAGCAGTGTGTTTTGTGCAAAAGAATGGATGGCACAGTTGATAAAATTCAACTTGGAGCAGAAGGGCATGAGGGACATTTGGCCTGGAAGTTGAGGCACTGCTGTCCCATATCACAGTGCCTGAGTTGGCTTCCTGACTCTGTCTCCTGGCTCAAACTTCCTTCCAAGGCAAATTCCAGGGAGGCAGCAGGTGTGCGCTTTGGTCCTCAAGTCTCTGCCACCATGTGGACACCTGGATTGAGCTTCTGGCTCCAGCCCTCCTGTTGCTGCAGCCATTTAGGGGCTGAACCAGCAGATGGGAGCTGTCTCTTTCTCCCTCACAAATGAAATTTTTTAAAAGATTTATTTATTTATTTATTTATTTATTTTAAGATTTTATTGTTATTGGAAAGCCGGATATACAGAGAGGAGAGACAGAGAGGAAGATCTTCCATCCGATGTTTCACTCCCCAAGTGAGCCACAACGGGCCGGTACGCGCCAATCCGATGCCGGGACCAGGAACCTCTTCCGGGTCTCCCACGCGGGTGCAGGGTCCCAAAGCTTTGGGCCGTCCTCGACTGCTTTCCCAGGCCACAAGCAGGGAGCTGGATGGGAAGTGGAACTGCCGGGATTAGAACCGGCGCCCATATGGGATCCCGGCGCGTTCAAGGCGAGGACTTTAGCCGCTAGGCCACGCCGCCGGGCCCAAGATTTATTTATTTTTATTGGAAAGGTAGATTTACAGAGAGAAGGGAAAACAGAAAGAAAAATCTTCCAGCTACTGGTTCACTCCCTAAGTGGCCACAATCACCAGAGCTAAAGCCTATCCCAAGCCAGGAGCCAGGAGTTTGTTCCGGGTCTCCCACACAGATGCAGGGTCCCAAGGCAGCCAGTCTAAGATACAGCACCCATATGGGATGGGGATTTAGCCACTGAGCTCACAAATTTAGCACCGGGCCCACAAATAAATTAAAAAAAATAATAGGTTAGACTGTAGGCCTTCCTTTATTTCCTCTATCATAGCAATGGCATGTGAACACGGTTTACAAAAATTTAGATGAAGAGTGCAGAAAAGGAGTTTCCCTCCCATCCGTCAGCACACCCCTGTGCAACCTTATGGAAATATTCTATTCCTGGGCACACATACATGTTCATCTCTTGTTATTTCTCATATAAAAGAATCCTGTGGTTCACCCTGCTGGGAACTTACTGCTTTTTTGTCTGCACTCAGGACCTATTCTATACATCTTCCATCTCAGTAATGTAGGTACGCTTCATTCTGTTAAACAGCAGCCGCTCCTATTGATGTTTATGTAGCATCAATACCGTAATAAGCCTTTTACACACTCATTTTGCATTTGTGTGTGAATACATCTGTAATGTAGAGAGTCTTAGCTTTGGGTTTCTGAACCAAAATAATATATATTTTATATTCACGATGATTGCCAAGTTGCCTTCTAAATTGTACCAATTTAAATTCCCTCCAACGTATGAACACACCTGCCTCAACACACCTTCATGAGCACTGTTATCAGTACTTATCGTTTTGGCCAGTAAATGAAAACAGTTGGTCTGTGTTTAAATTTGTATTTATATAAAGCATGAGATAAAATTCATTGTCTTTTCATGTTTTTTTTTTAAAGCTTTATGTATTTTTATTGGAAAAGCAGATTTACAGAGAGAAGGAGAGATAAAGGACTCTTCCATCCGCTGTTTCATTCCCCAGATGGCTGCAATGCCCTGAGTTGAGCCAATCCAAAGTCAGGAGCTGGGAGCTTCTTCCAGGTCTCCAACATGGGTACAGGAGCCCAAACACTTAAGCTGTTCCTCTCTGCCTTCCCAGGCCATAAGCAGGGAGCTAGATACTAAGTGGAACAGCCAGGACTCACACCAGCACCCATTCAAGATGCTGGCACTATAGGAGGAGTATTTAGTCTGTTGAGCCACCGCACCAGCCCCTTTCATATTTTAATCTGCATGTTTTTGTTAAGCTGCTTTTTCATATTCTATGTCCATCTTTCTTGTGGATAGTCTTTTCTTGTTCTCCTTACATATGATAAATGCTAGCTTATTTTCCATCATCTACATTAGTACTTCCCTCCTTTTCTTTTCCATATAATAAAAGAAACCATCTATTCTTTGAAATAATCCTCAGGCCTGGTGCAGTAGCCTAGCGACTAAAGTCCTTGCCTTGCACGCCCACGATCCCATATGGGTGCTGGTTCTAGTCCTGGCAACCCTGCTTCCCATCCAGCTTCCTGCTTGTGGTCTGGGAAAGCAGTCAAGGATTGCCCAAAGCCTTGGGACCTTGCACCCTCCTGGGAGACCCGGAAGAAGCTCCTGGCTCCTGGCTTTTGATCGGCTCAGCTCCGGCTGTTATGGCTGTTTGGGGAATAAATCATTGGACGAAAGATCTTCTCTGTCTCTCTTCCTCTCTGAATATCTGACTTTCCAATTTAAAAAAAAATCTTAAAAAGAAAAATCATCTCGGGAGACTACCATGATGACTTAGTTAGCTAATCATCCACCTATAAGTACCGGGATCCCATATGGGCACCAGTCAGTGTCCCGGCTGCTCTACTTCCCATCCAGCTCCCTGCTAGTGGGCTGGGAAAGCAGTCAAGGATGACCCAAAGCCTTGGGACCCTGCACCTGTGTGCTTTCAGAGGCAGGGACTGCCTGCCCTAGGACCTGAGGTTGTGGGGGCAGAGCAGTGAGGAGGTCAGGGGAGCCTCACCGATGGTGGACCTCAGTCTGCAAGCCCATGGGGGCCAGATAACCAAAGTGTATGCAGGTGTGACCACGCAGTTATAGATTGGCAGGGATTCCAGCCTGGGACTGCAGGGATGGGGAAGGGTGTAGAAGGAACGGATGGAAGCCATTGGTCCTAGGGGTTCAAGTTTGGGGTGTACCCCGGGTGCCCTTCCTGCTCTGTGCCCAGTGCTTGTGGTTGGAAATGAGGTCTAGAGGTCACGTATTATGTGTGTGTCGGGGGGTGGGTGATGGTCAGGAAAGCTGGGGAGTAGCCATGTCTGCTTGTGCAGGCCCAATGCTAGTTGGGAAGGGCCGTGAGTCTCTCGCTTCTCGTAACTGGGTGCTCATGTCCCACCTCCACCCCTTCCCTGTCATCAGAGCTACATGCAGAACTTTTTGAACAATGGATTTGCGGGTCAGCCTCTTGGTGTAGTGATTAAGCTGCAGGTTGGGCAGGCTGGGTGGAGTCCCAACTCCATTCATGATGCTCAGCTCCCTGCTGACAGACACCCTGGGAGGGAGGCAGCAGGCCACGGCTCAAGTAATGTATCCCTGTCACCCATGGGTGAGGCTCCTACAGGCCTATGGGGAGCAGACCAGGAGGTGGGAGTGCTTTCTCTCCCTCTGTCTAGCTCTGTCTCTCAAACATGTATATATAAAAAATAAATAAAAACAGGTGTCTGGGACTTTGTGGGGTGAGGGAAGTAGTCTGTGGCTCGATTGGGTCATTGGTACAGGGAAGCATGTAACTATCAAAATGTGTCAAGCTATACTGAGATCAGTACTTTTTGTTTTTAAACCATGTGAAAATCATGCCCAGTGGAAGTAGGAAGGGAGCCAGATATGTGTGACACCGGTTTCATAGTCACTCGCAGTGGCTGGGATCTTTGAAAGCTTGCTTTTAATAAGAAACAGCAGCCTTGGGGTGGTGAAATCTGGGCCGAAAACAATGAAGGGTTCTTGGTGAGACTCTTTCAGCCTTGCTGACTGAAATATTTCCCAACGAATGGGGCGCAAGGGGAGTCGGGGGACGGGGAGGAGACAGTTACTTTGTGGAAAAACACTTCTGGGTTTGCTCTTCCAGGATAAGCAGAAAAGCAGTGTGAGTACACACAAACGGCGTGCTTTAATCAAGGACTGTTTCCCAGAGATTTTTTTTCTTAGCAGTCACAAAGCATTAACACAACAAGTGGCTCAAAAAGGGCAGGAACCCATCCCCTTCCCAGTCCTAGAGGTCAGAAGTGTGACGTTGAGATGACAGGATTGGTCACTTTGAAGGGGCTGCTGTAGGGCTCTGGCCCTGCCTCTTTTTGAGGAGGCCAGCCCCCGACCCTACTCCCTGGTTCACAAACATAACCCTCCAGTCTCTGCCTCCCACATTCTTCCCTGTCATTCTCTGCATCCTCAGATGGCCTTCTGCTTGGAAGGAGTGCGGGGAGAGGTTGCGGAGGGGATGCCAGTCTGCAGCTGTTAGACCCCCGCCGACCGGGGTGACTACAGCTGAACTAGAGGACTTCAGGCACCATGTTCCCAAGGAAAGTCACGTTGCAGGTTCTGGGTGGACATGGACTTAGGAAGAACACTCTCAGCGACTCCCGGGACAGTTATCACTTAAAAAAACTTCCATTCCCACTCCTCCGAGTCCCTTAGGGAGAAGGCCTTCCCTGGGGAGCCGTGTCAGTTGCAGAAAAAGGATTCTGACCCACCACAGCACAGCTTCCGTTGTTGAAGACTCACAGGAAAAGTGTGATACCTCTCTGGAGTGAAAAAAAACCACCCGTAACTAAAGGCGCATGTACAGTTATGATATATGCGTATTTTCTCAAAACATCCCCGTCCACTGCCCAATCATCAGTGTCAGACTCTCTGGAGGCAAGACCCCAGACACCTGCATTGCTTAACCACGTGATTCAGTTGCTGCTTGCTCTCCTAGAGAGTTAAGGACAGAGGACATGGACCAGGGAAAGCCAGAGGTCATGAAAGTAGCCAAGTGGGCGGAGCTTATGACGTTATGGAAGGATCAGCATCCTCCATCTCCCAGCAAAGGGCTTGGCTGAGGATTGGTGTGTGTGTGGGGGGGGGTCGCTAATCTAAAGCCCACTTGCTGCCCTGGGACAAAGCAGAGAGCCTTGGATCTGGAGCCCAAACACTGGACCCTACATGACTCTGCCTTTTATTGACTTGTGGCTTCGCTTCTTGGAGTCAGTTTCTTTCTTAAAGATTGAATGATCAATTGGTTGATTTGAAAGACAGAGTTGGGGTGCAGAGAAAGAGATATCTTCTTCCATCTATTGGTTCACTCCCCCCCAGTGATTGCAAAGGGCCAGGGTTGGGCCAGGTCAAAGCCTGGAATCAAGAACTCCATCAGGTCACCTAGGTGGATGGCAGGGACGCAAGTACTTGGGCCATCGTCTTCTGCTGCTTTCCCTTGTATATCAGCAGGAAGCTGGATCATGAGTGAAGCAGCTGGCCCTGAACCATGGTTTATATTCCCTACCACTTGAACCCAGACTGCATGTAACAACCTTGAGGGCCTGTGAGATCTATACAGAGGAGCAAGTGAATCAAACCCAAATAGGGATGAGCTCACGAGTCCTTCCAGCTCCAGCTTCAGCTTCTATGTGACGAGCGGTGGGTTTTTCAGAACAGTAGGAAGGGAACAGGAACCCTGTGTGAAAGGGAGCCGTGGTTCATTATCAAGGATTTAATCTGTTCTGAGACCAGTGGGCAGCCACTGCAGGTTTTTAAGCAGGAGACTGAAGAAGTTAGTCTGCATTTCATTAGATAGTTCAACCGCCTTGTTGAGGATCAGCTAGAGGGGTCCAAAGTGGAAGCAGGGTGGGGTGGCTCACACTGAGGGCTTGTGAGGGTGGACTGAATCTGGAATAGGCTTGCACACACAGGTTCTAGAACTGGCTGATGCCAGCACAGAGGGAAGGAGGAGTTGATGGGAAAGGAGCTATTGTCTTGAACAACTGGACAGTTTGGTTTCTGGAAGTGATTCGTGCTGGTGTGAGGACCCAGGTTTGGGTGGAGCAATATAGTTCATTTGCCAGGACCATAGTAGATCCGAAACGCGAAGCAAACAACCATGTCAAGGTTTCAGTTAGTACTGAATAAATCCAGAGCCAGGCTGCCCAATATGGGGGCCACTAGCTAAAAGGGGTTCTTGAAATAAAACAAAATTTCCTCCATCACACTAGCCATATTCCCAGTGTCCATTCGGCAGGTGCAGCTGACACACCTGTGGTGGATCTTGCAGAGGTGTGTGCAGAGGAGGAAGGGTGTGGCTCAGAACCACAGGCCTTTCTCTGGGATGCAGATGTCTGAGCAGCATCCTAACCACTACACCAAAGCCTGCCCCTAACCACAGGCCTTTCTCTTGGAGACAGTGGCCCTCAGCTCTGCCCATCCTGCTCTGGGATAGTGTCCCTGGCTCGGGCACAGACGACTCCTGCCTGCCCTGCCTGCCTGACCATATGAGTATGCAGTGGTACCCCACATTGGGGTCACATCAGCAGGTACTGACCTCCCTGCCCCAGGAGGGCAGCTGACCCTGGGTTGTTCAAGGAAGCCATGCCGTGGGACGAAGTATCATTGCAGTGCCACGTAAGAGTACAATCTGGCGTTTCACTTGGAGCATAGGCCAGGGTCCACCAGGCATCACCAGGCGTCACGGTTCTAGAGATCACCCTGCACACCTAGCTGGTTTCAAAAACATGCACTGTGTTCCATGAGAATGGAAAAGAGGACATGAGCCTAAATCCCACAGACTCGTGTTCTAGAACTAACCATGCCAACTGAGACATGTCAGCTTAAATATTCTCAGTGATCAGGAGGACAAGATTGCCTGGCTGAGCAGTGAAAGATGTGACTGAATCAGTAAAAAGGAGTAGTAGATACAAGGCAGGTTGCTGGATGTTGTTTTAGATTGTGTGTGTGTGTTTATTTACTTTTATTGGAAAGACAGATCAGATTTATGGAGAGAAGGAGAGATAAAGAAAAGATCTTCCATCTGCTGGTTCACTCCCCAAATGACCACATTGACCAGAGCTAAGCCAATCTACAGCCAGTAGCCAGGAGCTTCCTCCTGGTCTCCCATGTGGGTGTAGGGTTCCAAGGCTTTAGGCCATCCTGTACTGCTTTCCCAGGTCACAGGCAGGGAAGTAGTTCAGTAGTCAGCCCCAAGATTTTCTTGTTTTTTACAAAGGAATTCAGACTTTTTTTTTCTTTTGGCAGTGTCATCATTTGCTGCTCTATAAACAGAGGCAATCATTTTACATATTATTTTTAATTTTCTTAAATTATTAGATGATAAAAGACAAATTTAAGGATATAATTTCTGGATCTGTGATATTATTAGCAAGTCACTGGTTTTTATTTCTTCTTTTAAAAGCAGTGAAATAGAGCCTGCCCCAATAGCTTAGTGGTTAAAGTCCTCACCCTGAACATTCTGGGATCCCATATAGGCACCGGTTCTAATCCCAGCGGCCCTGCTTCCCATCCAGCCCCCTGCCTGTGGCCTGGGAATGCAGTTGAAAATGGCCCAAAGCCTTGGGACCCTGCACCCGTGTGGGAGACCAGGAGGAAGTTCCTGGCTCCTGGCTTCAGATTTGCTCAGCTCCAGCCATTGCAGCCGCTTGGGGAGTAAACCACTGGATGGAAGATCTTTCTCTCTGTCACTCCTCCTCTCTGTATATATGCCTTTCCAATTAAAAAATAATAATAAAAAAATAAATAAGTAAATAGAAAGCAGTGAAATAGCCGGCATTGTGGAGTACTTGGTTGAGCTGCTGCCTGTGATATGGGCATCCCATATGGGTGCTGGGTCAAGTCCCAGCTGTTCTACTTCTGATCCAGCTCCCTGTTAGTGCACCTGGGAAGGTGATGAAGCATGACCCAAGTGCTTGGGTCCCTGTACGCATGCAGGACACCTGGAAGAAGCTCCTAGCTTCCGCACGGTCCCACCCCAGCCACTGCAGCCATTTGGGGAGTGAATCGGTGAAAGATCTTTCTCTCTGTGTAACTCTGCCTTTCAAATAAATAAATAAATCTTTCTTTTGTTTTAAGTCCTCTTAAAAATAGCAAAGCAGAAGTACAGAGAAGCTGACCCAATGCAGATTAGGGGTATTGCGTAATAAAGAAGAATCTTATTGTCCCTTACAAGTTGATTGATAAAGGGATAAATTGTTGAGATGGCGAGTGTGCCATGCACAATCCGTTAGCACGCAGAGCACCTGGATCTGAATCTTAGCAGCCTGCAGTCTAGTGGCCTTGGCAAATCTGCAAAAGGACACCTCTGAGGCCCTCTGTCCCGCAAGCGGCTGCCTCCCTCCCATGCTGCCACTGCAGCCAGAGGCAGGGTTTTGGTAGGAAGGACCTGAAGGTAAACCTCAGAGACCTTCCCTGTGCACAAGGCCAAGTCCAGGTCATGTCACCAGGCCCTGAACTCCGGTGCACCTCTCCCCTTTGTCCCACACAAATCCCCACATCAGGCATTCACTAGACAACTCAACATGTCCATGTGGCTCAGGGCACCCCTGTAAATGCCGCTGTCCTCTGAGGCTCAAGGCCAGAGCACAGAGGAGCCATTTGGGTGTCCATGCCAGGCAGAGGGTCTAGGTGCTAGCCTGACAGGTGGTGGGGGTGCTCTGGTGAGTGCCAAGTGGCGATTTAGTATTTTGTTATTTTTCACTGCATTTGCAAAGAGGATGGCTGAGGCTGAGAAAAGGAAGGGAAAAAGATCTCCCAAGACTTCTTTCACTCAAATGCCACAATTGGGCCATCTGGTGTAGGGAGTAGGCCCTAAGTCCCCGAGCTGTCACATGACTGCCTCCCAGGGTACACATTAGCAGGAAGCTGAGTTGAAAATGGAGAAACCAAGGACTTCAACAGGCCACTGCAGGACGGAAATTGGTCATTCCCCATTGCACCAAACATGTGCCCTGTCATTTAGTGCAGGAAAACCACAGTCTGAGAGTGGTTACCTGTGCTGACTTCTGCTCCTGATGACAAGGTTGTTGGCCATGGCATGAAAGGGGCCTCGTTTTGTGAGAACAAGGTTTGCAAGTTCCCCAGAAGCTGCAAGCAGGGGCCTAAGAGGCTGGCCTGGGCTGGACTGCAGAGCAGAAGTTGGTCCCACACTGAAGGCTCAAGTTTTTCCTACTTGTTTTATCTTCTTCCTTATGCAAATATGGGATAGTGACTAATCACCTTGCTGTGACTTTGGGCAGGGCATGAAGCGGATAGATCAGGACAGGGTGAAACCTGTGGCTTGTTGCTTACCCTGTGTGGCTCCCCAAGACCTGCTCCCTCTGTGGCTAGAACTCAGCACCTGCTGAACGTGGCTTCTGATGGAGACCTGCCCAGACCAAGGGTGGCTGACTGGGGATGGGAACCAGACCCTCCCGTTGCCTTCATTGAAGCCAGAACTCCCCAAAGTGGCCAGTCCCAAGAGCCTGTGTCCGGAGGCCAGATTGTGGGGGTGGGGGAGAGGGACTCGCAGATGCCCCAGCCCCTTCATCCTCTCAGCTTGTCCCCTCCCCACCTGGACACCGGCCTCCTCCATGCCTCCATGCAGTGGGGTTGGGCTGCCAGGACACTGGGCCCAGGACACCACGTCATTTGAGAGAAAGGATTTTCAGGAGCAGCACCCCCGGCTGAGGGATAAAGGGCCATCTGTGTGTCCCTGGGGCGCAGCCCGGCTTTGGCGAACAGCATTCCTTTCTGCGGCCCCCACCCCCGCGGCCAGGCGCACACTGCTTCCTTTGAGTGCTCTGGGCCGTGCAGGGCGCAGGCTTGCTGTTGTTCTTCTCCAGCTCCCCCCACCCACCCACCCACCCAGCCAGCCAGGCGCCCCTCCCAGTAGAGCCTCTTCAGGGAGGACAGGGCCTGGGTCTGAGGCAGAGATGGTGTCCAGGGACTTGAGGGGCATCACAGTGGTTGCTCGGAGAGGGGCAAAGGGGGACAGCCCCGGAAGTAGCATCTTGTCTGGGCCTCCCAGATAGGGCTTGCGGGAATGCCCTCAGCTTCTGCATCTGTGAGGAACTGGAGATCACATCCCTGGGGCCATGGCCTGTGTCCCCACTGTGGCTGAAGCTCTGGATTTCCCCCCAACCATGCTGCCCACCCCCAGCGCTGCTTGCCCTGGGAGCCGGCAGGGAACAACTGCTGGGTGTTTTTTGCATTTGGGGATGACCTTGATAGGAAAAGAGAGGGCCCAGAAGAAAGGGTGGTGAGAGCAGGACCACTGCTATCAGAGGAAGGGCCTTTGTGACCAGTTAGAACCTGGCCTCATGTTGGGAGAAGTGGAGATTGGCCTGCCACCTGGCAGGCTGCTCTCCAGCGGCCTCAGACTGCGGCTGGCAGGACCCAAAGGGTCAAAGTGCTCTCCTCACCCCGCTCCCCCGCTGTACCCACAGCCCAGCACACGCAGTGCATGTCCGACTATAAAATCACTCACTTCCCTTTCCCATCACTGACATGTGTTCCATCCAATGGCGTCACGCACTCCTGTTCTTCACTGTGAGATGCTTTCTGGTTTTTAACACTCCCTGGCCGCCTTGCAGAATCAGGAGAGTCTTTTAAATAGTGCATCATGGAAGTTTCCAAGAAACTTGTTTCCAAAGCCTCTCAAATTGGGGTTGTCCCCTACTCCCCTCGAATAAGTGACCTTTATACACTTGTGATTCACAGACGGTGCTGGCCACTGGAATTTGAGGGTGAGCCTGGCTCAGGCCATAAAATAAACACTGGGGCCTGGGTGAGTGGAAAGCGAGGACTGGATCAGCCCGGGTGGCGTCGGAGCAGCGGCTCCCAGCAGCAGCTGCCTGGGTGGGAAGGCACTGGAGGGCTTCCGACCTGCTGGCAGCTCAGGATGTGACACGAGCCCACGGGGAAGACGGACTGTAGGACATTTGATGCAGTACCTGAAGGTCATCCAGCTACGAGGCGACGCCAGGAGTCTCCTGCCTCCCTCCTGGGAAGTGTGTCCAATCTCCAGGCAATAACCTGGCTCCTGCCAGGGAGGGGTACGGTGTCATGACACCACGCCAAAAGTACCTTGCTGCCGAGGACAGCCTGGGCTTTATTTATCAAAAGCATATCACGCGTGACGTTTCTCTGCAGTTGCCCCAAGAACCTTGAAGCATGATTAAGCTGGGTCAGCGGAGGGACGGAGGAGGACAACAGAAGAGGAGGACGTCTAGTCCATTTTTTTCTGGTCCTTGCTTCCTCATCCTCACAGGCATTGTCCCTCAGTGCTAGTCCCATAGCCAATGCTGTTCCATGACTCGGAGTCCCTCACAGCTGGGCTGAGGGTGTGTTGGGAGCAGGCCGTGGGCAGGAGAGAGGCAGAGTCTGAAACAGAGCTCCTCCCCTTGCCCTGCTTGACTCCAAATATTCCCAACTACGTGAAACAACAAAAATCCTTCCAACTGCTGTTCCAGGTCCAACCATTCTCTCTATGACTTTCAGTCATTTTTCACTTATAATCTTAGAATTAGGACATGAGGACCCAGCATGTTAGCCTAGCGGCCAAAGTCTTCACCTTACACGCCGGGATCTCATATGGCACTGGTTCTAATCTCAGCAGCCCTACTTCCCATCCGGCTCCTTGCTTGTGTCCTGGGAAAGCAGTTGAGGATGGCCCAAAGCCTTGGGACCCTGCACCCATGTGGGAGACCCAGAAGAAGATCCTGGCTCCTGGCTTCGGGTTGGCGCAACTCCTGATGTTGCAGCCGCTTGGGGAGTGAATCAACAGATGGAAGGTTTTCCTCTCTGTCTCTGCTCCTCTCTATATATCTACCTTTCCAATAAAAATGAAACAAATTAAAAAAAAAAAACTAGGACATGAATTGCTTTGTAATTTTCTGTGTTCGTATTTGGAGATGAAATCCTTTTTTATTTATTTTTGTTTGTTTTAAGATAAACCCATTTTTATTTGAAAGGCAGAGTTAAAGAGATAGAGCTCTTCCATCCACTGACTAACTCTCCGGATGGTTGCAAGGGTCGGAATAGGCCCAGGCCAAAGCCAGGAGCTTCTTCCAGGTCTCCCATGTGGGTGCAGGAGGCCTCAACACTTGAGCCAACCTCTGCTGCCTTCTCAGGTCATTAATAGAGAGCTAAATCAGAAATGGAGCAGCTGGGACACCAACTGGCACCCATATGGGATGCCAATGTTACAGCAGAGGCTTAAGCTACTATGCCACAGCTCCAGCCCCCCAGAACTCTTGTGATCCTCACATACAGTTGTTAACTGCCCTTTCTTGGGAAGAGCTACCTTTTTTTATGAAAGCACATGTTTCCTACATATCAAGCATTAAAATTTCCTCTCAATCATGTGTCATGGGCAGTCACTTCTTAACGTCTATTTGGCAAAATAAAATGCTGGCCCTCTCCTAACAGCCTCACATACTTAAAATTGTGCATGAGCCTGGCCTATATCCTGGGCCAAAGGCCACTAAGAAGCTATGACATGAACCTGAGTGGAGTTTGGACCCTTTTATCTGAACACTGCCCTAGCCAGCCCAGGCTGGCATTCCAACATGGCACAGTCCATGTCCCAGGCCACTTCTGTCAGACAGGCCTGTGCCTTCCCGCTCCACTGGATGGGTTGGGGCTGATCATTAGCAAGGAGGCAGCAGCCCTGTAGCACCTCAGAGCTCCAGCCCCAGCAGCCAGACCCGGTGTATGGCACAAGTGCTGGGGCACACTGTCCGTCCTGTAAAGGCCCAGCATTCCAACTTGGTCCACCCAGGAACTGTGGAGGGAGTCGCTGACGTTTCTCAGGGCGCACCTGTGACACCTGCAGAAACAGGAGACAGTGACTCATGAAGTCCCTGCCCCAATGGCACCTGTCACACCACTAGATGAACAAGAATTACCCCAACATTCACCAGCAAAAGGCAAGAAAGCACAATGGCCTAGCAGCTGAAGTCCTCACCTTGCACATGCCAGGATCCCATATGGGCACCAGTTCATGTCTCAGCAGCCCTACTTCCCATCCAGCTCCCTACTCGTGTCCTGGAAAAGCAGTTGAGGAGGTCCCAAGGCCTTGGGACCCTGCACCCCATGTAGGAGACCTGGAAGACGCTCCTGGCTCCTGGCTTCAGATTGACTCAGCTCCAACCATTGTTGCTGCTTGGGGAGTAAATCAACGGACAGAAGATCTTTCTCTCTGTCTCTCCTCCACTCTGTATATCTGACTTTCCACTTAAAAAAATAAAATAGATCTTTTTTTAAAAAAAAGGCAAGAAAACATAAATAACAATGAAAGCCATGGTGTCTTTGCGTACTTGGTAAATGTGGTTTTTATGCAACAGGAAAAAGAAGGGCTCTTTTCTTGCTAGAATGGTTAGGGGAAGAACAGGACCAAGCCTTCAAGACAGCATCATCTCCATCTCCATCTCACCTAGGGAGACGTTTGAAAAGGGCTGTGTGAAGAGCTCCTTTCCTGAGAGGGAAGAACTGGGGCTCATCCAGGGGCATGGGAGGATCGGAGCTGGGATGCACAGGGACAGGTGAGGTGTCGTGGCTTCAGGGGAAGCAGAGCTTATTGCCAAGTGCACCCTCATCAGTGTCTGTGCAGTGCCGATGGGCAGTGAGCAAGCTGGGAGCGGTCTCCTGGGTGGGGCTGGAGAGAGACAGCTGTCCCAGAGATGGCCAAGCCCGTGTTCCCTGCCACTCGGTGGGAACATGTAACTGTATCGTGGATGGGAGCCTACTGCAGGAGGGAAGATTTGGGAAACGGATGAGGCCAAGACCACTGACCCTGCCGGGAGACACTCCTCTGTGAGCCCATTCCTAGGGCCATCCCCGTTGCCCACTACTCACCTCCCTCTCACGCATCCCTATTGCCAGAGCATCCCAGGCCTTGTTGATAGCTTTCACGTTTCTCCAGATGGCTTCTAGTCACTCCCTGGCCCACACTAGCTCCCCGCCCTATGCCAGCAGCACTGTACCAGTTAAAAGGACTCAGGTAGCCACAGGTTGAGTGAGTGAGCTGCTAGGGTGTTGGTCAGAAGGGCCAATAGTCATATGGTTTCCAGACACAGAACTACAGGAACTTTCCTAGGAGATGGTGCAGCCCTGCTGGGTTCTGCATGGACCCCCTCTGCCTGCCGTGGAAGAGGAATGTGGGCCAGCAGGTAGACCTAGAGAGTTCACTTTGTCCCCAAAAGATCATGGGGAAAGCAGACAGCAAGGAGTGGACATACAGGCTGTCCCTGGGTATTTCTAGCCCTGTTTGTGCAAGAACAGGGGTGAGGGAATGCTTAAATGACCCTGGAGGGGGAAGAACCAAGATTGATACTTGAAGTGCAGCAGCAGCCAGCTGAGCCTGGGGGGGAAGGGGGGGACAGTTTTCTAAGTATGGGAAGTACAAGGTGCAAACTTCGTGCTAAGTGGTAATAGTAGACATCCCCTCTTCTGTGTCCAGCAACTGTCCAGGACCCAGAGAACTGTGTGTGCCTCTCTGGGGTGTGTGGGAAATGTAGCATGAACAAAAGCATTAAGTCACATTGGGTATAGCACCCCTGCCTGCTAAGGGCAGAAAGAGAGATGTAGCTGAGGTTGCCATGAGTGGAGTTGAGGGTACAGGGCCAGAATAGAATCCCCCTAAAGAAAGGACATGAGGTGACCATAAGACATGAGCCCTCCCACAGGGACAGGGCACTCTGAGAGCTCCCACTTGCTGACTCACTCTCCAGATGCCTGCAATAGCCAGGGCTGGGCCAGGTGGAAGCCGAGAGCCTGGGACTCCACCGGATCTCCCACGTGGATGGCAGAGACCCAACTGCTTGAGTCATCTGCCACTTCCAGGATGTGCATCAGCTGGTAGAGGGAGTGGAGCCGGGACTCGAACCCAGGCACCCCCATATGGAGTGAAGGTATCCAAGAAGCATCTTCATTGTCGAATCAAATGCCTGTCCCAAATCTGGGGTGTTCTGATGGCTGAGTGACCACCATGGGGAAAGGGAAGACATTTATGTAGATATTTAGGATGTTTCAATGTGTGATATGCTAAAAAACTCATTCTTCTTTGTCCTTAAGGAATCATGAGATGCTAAAAGCAAAAAATAAGGGATTAGTATTTGATGGACAGATCAAGATAGGATCTTAGAATCATGAGAGCTCCTCGCATTTGGTTACATAATGAGTTTGTTTGTTTGTTTGTTGTTTTCAGAAAAAGCCAGTCTGGTCCCTGTCACCATCTGGTTCATTTGAAAACCAAAACATTAGAATCATGATAGTAGAAACCTCCAGTTGGGAGGCTGGTGTTGTGGTGTGACAGGTAAAGCCATTGCTTGCGATGCTGACATCCCATGTTGATGTCAGTTAATGTCCCAGCTGCTACACTTCAATCTAGCTCCCTACCAATGATCTGTGAAAGCATCAAAGTGTGACCTAAGTATTTGGGCCCCTCTGCCCATGTGTGAGAGATCCAGATGAAGTTCCTGGCTTCAGCCTGGCCCGCCACTGGCCATCACTGCCATCTGGTGAAATAAACTACTGATTGGAATATCTCTCTCTCTCTACAGCTTTCTCTCTCTCCTTTTGCTGCTTAAAAAAAAATTATTTTTATTTCAATGACAGAACTACAGAGATAAGGAGTGACAGAGACAGGTCTTCCATCCGCTGGTTCACTCCACAATGACCGCAACAGAGCTGAGCCAATCAGAAACCAAGAACCAGGAGCTTCTTCGAGGTCTCCCACATGGATGCAGGGATCCAAATACTTGAGCCATCCTCTGCTGCTTTTCCAGGCAATAAACAGTGAGCTGGATCAGAGGTGGAACAGCCAGGATATGAGCCGGTGCCGATATGGGATATTGGTGCCACAAGTAGAAGCTTAGTCTACTGCACTACAGCACCAGCCCCATTGCTTCTATAATTCTGACTTTCAAAAATAAATAAAGCTTAGAAATACAAAACCACAAGTGAGTCTTCAGCACAGTCCTATTCGCCTCTTGCCATGGTCCAACTTCCAAGGGCCCCTCGGTGCCCACCAGCCCCCTGATTCCCCTGCATCGCAGAGGGCAGGTGCCAAAGGCCAGCGCCCTGCCACAGGGAAGTGAGGGTTTTAGCTCCGTGCCAGCCTGTTCTCCCAGGCCTCACCCCATATGATGTCAGGGCTGGCTGGGACTCTGTGATTTTCCCAGCACATTCCATTTCCTGCTGCCTCTACCTCTTGGCAATTCGATTTAACCTTGAGCCTACTTGGGCACTCCTCTACCAGCTCCACGTGGTGGGGTTACTGGCAGCAAAGACTCCCTCACTCCCTGCTACCTTTTGCACTGTGTGCAGGTGGGCCTCAAGGCCACAGCCTGCAGCCCACAGGACCTATTGAATACGAGGGAGGAAGGTGGGAGGAGGGCAGGGTAGTCATCAGGTGTGGCACAGTGCCCTGGGTGCTACCCTGTGACTGGAGGTACCTGGCAGGGACCCACTCCTTCCTGCCCCCCAAACAGCATCCCCTCAACCACTCTTGTTTCTCTGCATTTAACTCTCTCTCCCTGATCTCGCTGCCTCTTTTACGCATTGCAGAAATTTACTTTCTGAGAGAAAAAAAAAAAGTGCAGAAAAGAGTACCACCTGCTTCAGTGCCTCCCTGTTGGCAAAAAGGATTCTGCGTCCTTGATTTCCACCCCGCTGCCTCCGCTGCTCCTGGCCACCTCATGACCTCATCATCAGGGGAGCTCGGGAAAAGGTTCCCCCCCTCCTCTGTTGGAGGTGACCCCTCGTGTCTTCTCTTTTCAGGATCCCCCGGAGAAAGAGGCTGCCACCTCCACAGAAACTCAGAAGACAGACCCTGCTCTCGAACCAAGGTTCACAGTAGTGGACTGGGACAAGGTAGCTGGCGTGGGATGCAGAGGGGCGAGGGGTGGGTGTGGGAGACTGATGTGGGTGCCTACGGAAGGTGTGGGAGGGGCGGCAGGTGCCCAGTGTCCACATGTATGACCTGGAGCAGCAAACCTGTGCCAAAGTTATGGGGGTGCCACATGGGTTAAAAGCGGGGATGCAATACACCAGAAGCCCACTTGTTGGCTGAGAGTATGCCCAGGGCCAGCCCCAAGGCCTCCTGCCAGGACACCCACAGCTAAGAGGACAGTAACAGGGCCAACACACCCATACTTGCACCCGTTTGGCCCAGGCCCCAGGCAGGCAGAGCTGCCCTGGGCACCTGAGATCCCCTGAGTCATTGCTGGCTCCAGGGCAGGGAACCCGTGTAGATGGGCGGAAGACAGGCCCAGAGCCAACCCCCTTGTAAGGGAGAGGCCGAAGGTGACAACATACTCCCTTGGGCTCAGGAGGCTAGCGGCGTGCCGTGGTTAAGCAGATACCTGTGGCTGGAGAGCTGAGGTATGCAGGTGCTGAGCCATTGCAGGCGGCAGCACAACCCCTGGATGGGGCGCACAGAGAGGAGGCGTTGCCGGGAGGTCCCTCTGAGAACTGGGCCGGGACACTGCTCTGCTCCAGCATGGGGCATAGCATTGCTGCAGAGTCATCATGCCATTTCCTGTTGGTGTGGACACATGTGTGGACTCCCAGAGACACATAGGCAAAATGGGGTTGGGGTACACCCCCAGGAACAGGACCTCCTGACCTTGCTTCCCCCTGTAGGGTCCCTTACTAGCTCCCCTTATCAGTGACCACACCTGCACGTAGCCAACATGGGGCCTACGTGATGTTCGAGGCCAGGAAGAGGGCTTGGAGTCTTGGTGCTGAAGGAAGTTTTCTTGGACTTAAAGGGCAGGAGGGATGACGGCTTGAGTGGGTTCAAGGAGCCTGGGAGCTGAGCAGGTCAGGCCCTCGCCCTGGGAGAGAAGCTGAGGAGGATCCAGGGGACCAGAGAGAGGCACCTGCGGGAATGAACATTGAGAAGGAGTTCTCTAAAGAAAAAAAAAAAAAGACTAGATTGGATGCTTGCGGCAAGCACAGGGACACAGACAGGAAGGACCACCCTGGAGGGGCCACAATGGTCTGAGGCTGGCAGGGGACTGCTCCAGAGGAGGGTCCCTGAGATGTAGTTCAAGGTTGCCCAGCTTGTCACTATGAGAGGTCAGGGGAGGGGCAGGTCCACACCGCTGACCCATGGTGGGCTGTGCCCCACAGGGAGACTGCCAGGAGGGGATCAGGGGAAAAAGGAGGCAGGAGGCACAGGGGCATGGTGCGGCACAGTGGCTAAGGTGCAACTTGTGTCACTGATCCAATGTCAGAATGCCTGGTTTGAGCCCAGGCTCCCCTTCCAATTCTGAAATTCCTGCTCTCCCACACCCGGGGAGGCAGCTGTGATGGCACAAGGTGCTGGGGTTTCTGCTATTCACATGGGAGACAAGGAGTGAGTCCCTGGCTCTCGCCTGCGCTTGGCCCAGACCTGACAAGTACATACCGCCTCTTAATTAAATACATAAACAATAGCAAGAAGCAAGTCCTGCCACCTGCCTGCTGAGAGGTGCAATCCAGTCCACCTTTTGGGCTCTGTATGGAATTTTACTGCCACTGTTTCTGAATGGTCTGTGATCACTCGGTTGGGAGGGACCATTTTCTTGTGGGTTAATAAGCCAGGTTGCAGGCCCGGCGCAATAGTGTAGCGGTTAAGGTCCTCACCTTGAACACACCAGGATCCCATATGGGCGCCGGTTCTAATCCTGGCAGCTCCACTTCCCATCCATCTCCCTGCCTGTGGCCTGGGAATGCAGTTGAGGATGGCTCAAAGCTTTGGGACCCTGTACCACATGGGAGACCAAGAGGGAGGAAGCTCCTGGCTCCTGGCTTCAGATTGGCTCAGCTCCACCCATTGCGGCTGCTTGGGAAGTGAATCATTGGACGGAAGATCTTCCTCTCTGTCCTCCTCTCTGTATATCTGCCTTTCCAATAAAAATAAATAAATCTTAAAAAAAAGAAGCCAGGTTGCAGCTCCTTGCCTTGCATGCCTGTTCATGATATCTGGAATCCAGCTGTCCTGGAGTCTGGGCCGTTTCAGCAGCTGGAGCTGTCTACCGCTCTTGGTTTCTGGGCATGCTACTGGCACCTTCCCCATGTCCTCGATTTTCAGAGATCTCCCTTGGGCACCCTCTGAACCACCCTTCCCACCTGGAAGTCAGCCCTCCCCGCAGCCGGGTAAGGAGAGGAAGTGGGCAGAACCTGAGGTGTCTGCAGAAGTTCCCTATCTGGACACCCCCAGCAGGAGGCATAGCTAGCAACAGGTGAAGGTCACAGTGCGGAGCTGCTTTGCATGCCTGATTCCTTATCTGATCCGATCCTGTGAACTGAAGGATTCTAATTGTCCTGGAGTAACAGAGAAGAAAGACCTTAACTCTCCCAGCTAGTTGTTGACAGGCTGGTTCGCAGCCCAGGGGGCCTGCCCTCTCTCTGCCAGGACCCTTCTCCAGGACCTGAGCCCCTGAGGTTTGTGTCTGGAGAGGGGGTGGCGGGAGGGAAGAAGCCAAGCGGGTCCCGGAGATGTCTCCCAAACCTGACCATATGTTCCTCTGGTGTCGCCCGAGGCCCAAGCCAGCTTCCAGCATCACTGGCTTCTTCCCAGCCCCAGGAGGCTGTCAGTGACCATGAGCACTCTTCCCTATAAGACAGCTAGGATCCTCAGCTGCATGCATCCTCTAAGGAAGCACAGTGGTCCGCTGCCCAAATTCCCTGCCCCTACCCCTCACCTATCACACACACAAACCCCATGATACCAGGGGCTGTAATGTGCACTTGAACTTGCCCATTAGACCCCAGGTGGGAGGCCTGCAGCCCCACCTTGCTGCCCCACCGACCGCCACCCCAGGCTCCTCAAAGCCTCGGTGCTGAGAGTTCACGGCCACAGCCAAGCTGGGTGAGGGTCCCTGCTTACAGGGCTGCAGTTCAGGCCCCAACACAGCACGGGCAGCTGAGCCTGCCACCCTTTCTTCTCATGTGTGAAAGGCAGCTGCCACAGCCCCCGCCCCGCCCCCGGCAGTCAGGGACAGGAAATGGCCAGGGCATGGGTGTGAACTGCTTGTCCTTACTCCCCTCCTTCCCCACCCTGAGTCCATACTCCTCTGCCTCCCTGGCTGCCCTGGAGCCCTGCGCCCTGGGCCCCCAAGGACGTTTCTTTAAACCATTGTTTTGTCTGAGGTTGGTTGTGGGACGGGCTGCTGGCACCAGCAGCTGCTGGGCTCCCACATGGGCCCATCATTGTGGTCATTGGATAGAAGCAAACTCTAAGCCCAGCTGCTCCCAGGCTGGGCCAGTCCCAGGACTACGTCCTGGGCCACCTGGGCCTTGTGCTGCCCAGGTAGAAGGGGACCTAGCCAGGAGTGGGAGGTGGATGGAGGAGAGTAGAGACGACCTCCTCTCTACCCTGGCAGTCCTCCTGCCCATCCCCGGGGGCAGCGGGCTGCCCTTTCCCCTGCTGGCTCAGGCGCTGCCTCAGCTGCATTCCTGGCATAGCCCAAGAGGCCCTCCCCCTTCCCTTGGGGCAGGGGCAGAGCTAGGTCGGGGAGGGGCACAGGGCCCACACTATGGACAGCAAGGTGCTTTGGCCAAACTCCCAACTTGCATCTACTTCCTGGGAGCCCAGCCCCACCCACTGCCGCATCTCTGAATCACCAAAGGCGCTGCCCCCGACCCCTACCAGCTGCCCATCCTATAATGGTTTCTGGACATATCTTGCCTTCAGCCACCTGGTTTGGATTCAGTTGTGTGACTCTGAAGGCTGGCACGGCCTTCTGAGCAATCAATTTTGCCTGGCTCTAACAGGAGGATCTGTTATGAAGGGAGACAGGGAAGCTTTAGGTGGAAGGGGCCCAGACCAGGAGCCCAGGTCACTGAGCAGAGCAGAAAGTGAGGTCGACCTCACTGGATATTGAGCATCCTGCCTGCCCCAAACCAGGTGCCGGCCAGCTGCCCTGATGAGAATGACCAGCCCCAGGAGGAGGGCCAGCACCTGCCTGCCCCCAGCTGAGAAAGGACACAGGGCAGTGCGGATCCACCTAATGCAGGGTCAAGGTCAGGCCCTTGGGGGATGACCCAGCTTTGTGAAATTGCAGCTCACAGAGCTGAGGATCATCAGCCAGCCCCATTCACAGAGCCGGGCCTCACCGTTCTCATTCATTCTGCGTGTGTGCGTGGGGCACAAGCACATCCCCTGGAATAACAGGATTGAGGCTTTGGATGATTGGGGTGGGGGGGCGAATTTGGCAAACCTGAGGGGCAGGGAAAACAAATCTTTGGAATTCCTCCATAGTGGTCCTCAGCCCCACAGAGCAAAGCGTCTTCCCCTAGAGGTGCATTGCGGGCCGGATTCAGAGCTTGGGTTGGAGTCCTCCCCACCCACCAAGGCCATGGGCAGTCCCCTGGCAGCCCTAGGACTGACTCTGTGAACTCACCATCTGTCCAAAGGGCCAGTGCCTACTCCTGAGGGCAAGAGGGAACAAACAGCAGCGGGGACCACCGCTGCCCGACCTCCCCCCTTCAGCAACTTCGCTGCAGTCTTCCGTTCCATTTGATGTGGTTCCTGCCTACCCGGGTACGAGATAGGCTGGCACCATCCCTGTTTGGCTAGTCACCTAGGCATTTCTTCCTGCAGTTCTGCTGAGTTACACTTAGGAATCCGAAAGAATCTGGCAAATTTTCTACCTGCTTTACAGAATAGCAGCAAAATAGAACAAGGGGTAAACATTTGGCCCAAACCAGTCCACGGCTGAGAGAAAGGTCCACCCTCCTCCTTGTCTAATGTAACTAAGTCTGAGTGACATGCACAGAGGAGACTCGGGTATAGGGGTGTTGTGATGTACAGGGTTTCATCTGTGATGGTGATACGCTAAGGTTGTATGGTATCATCGTCAAAGTAACAACTAGGAGAAAAACACAGAAAGGTGGAGGCTAAAAAGTAGAGGAAATAATGTAAGAATATTTTTAGGAAAAAAATATATATACACGTACAAAGAAAAAGTAGAGGGTTAAGCTACTGCCTATGATTGATGGCATTCTCCGTGGGCACTGGTTCAAGCTGCCCCATTCCTGATTCAGCCTTCAGCTAATTTTGGGGAAAAATGGCAGAAGATGGTTCAAATGTTTGGGCCCCTGCCACCCATATGGGAGACCTGGAAGAGGTTCCTGGCTCCTGTTTTTGGCCTGGCCCAGTCCCAGCTATTGCAGCCATCTAAGTAGTGACCCTGTGGATGGACACTTCTCTTTGTGTCTCTTTCTCTGAAAGTTGGCCTTTCAAATCAAGAAGTCTTTTAAAAAGAATATTTTAGAATACTGAATCCAAGAAAGGTAAGGGAAGAATAGAGTAAATAGAAAACAGCAGGAAGGTACAGATGCTAAGCATTCCAATTAAAATGCAGAGACTGGCCCCATAGAAAGCAGGACTCAACTGTCTGCTAGCTACAGGGGATGCACATTAACTGTAAACACGCACACAGGTTGGAAGTAAAGGGTTAGGAAAAAAAGACAAACATTGGCAATGTCAGGCTTAAGAGAGCCTGTATGGTTCTAGTATTATCAAGTGGACTTCAGGCCAAGAAATAGAACCAGGGACCAAGATGGCCATTTCTCAAGGGTTTAGGAGCCAACTCAGCAGGAGGACGTAGTTGGGCAGCCTCAAACAGGTCCTCGCCTCTGTGGCCCCATGTGCAGGACAGCAACGATTTTAGTACCTACCTGGTTAGGCATGTGCTAGGGAGCAATTGACTTAACCATGGAAAGTGTTCAGAACCCAGCCTGGCACCAAACAACTGCTCGAGTTACTGCAACTGGGACAAAGCTTCACATTCTCCCCATGACCCTGGAGGTGGGGCTCCGCAGGCTGCTGCAAGATAAGATGCAAACACAGGCTGCCTGCCGGCTGATTCCTCTAGTTGCTTTTCCTGGTGGAGGTGGCAGGGTGGGGTATGTGTATGTGTGTGTGCGTGCATGTATGCATATGTGTGTGTTCAGAGATCTAGGGTGGAGAAAGACAAGGAACGAGGCAGCACATATCCCATGAGGTCACGTGCCCCAAGAGGTGAGATCAAGGATCCTGGGGTCAGAAAGGGAGCAGCCTCAGGGCGGGGCTTGGAGAGTTGCCTGTCTAGCTGGTGACAGGGTGTGACAGCTCCGGGTTGACCTGAGTCATCTTCCAGCCCGAGAAGCAGGAAGTAATCCCCTCCCCCTGCCTCAGGAAGGCAGCCAGCACCTGGGACCTGCCAGTGGCACACAGCAGGAGCCACAGCCCTCTGTGGGCCTTCCCTCCCAGCCACAGGTGCAGGGAGGATGCCCATGGACCTTGTTTGCTGCCTACAGGACCCTTCCACGTCCCTGCTCCCAAGCCATAGCAGGAGACCTAGCTTCGCCCCAGAGCAGCTAGATGCATGTGAATGCTTGTTCCTGGGAGAGCCCCTGGGGCTGCGGCAGCTTTGGGGAGGACATCTGTGCCAGGATGGGATTCCAGCCTGGATCCCAGGAAGGGTTTTCCAAATCTCTTGTGCTCCTCTCTTCCCTGGCCTGTCCACGTCCTGCCCGCCTGCAGCAGCTGCCTCCCTGCTCCCACTGCCCACCCTTCCACCCTGTTCTGGAGATGACTGGAACACTCACCACACCTCATCCTGATTGGGGGTGGTAGACTGGGGCCCACAGGCTCCACAAAAAAGTAGAGACTTCTTGTCCAGGATTCCATGGCTGCTGATGGGCAAAGCCAGGCGCTGAGGGTGGTCCCATCTTCCTGTTTATTATCCTTTACAACTGCAGTTCACTGACTTGTCGGGAATCTCTGAGGCTTCTCATCACCTAGAGCTGTGGCCTCCAAATGTTTTTCTTCCCTGGCAGTGAACATTTTGAGCACACTGCTGTATGGTGTCTGCTATAATTATCTCTCTATTACTTGCATGCCCAGTATGCTCTTGTACCCCGTGCTTTAGGACACATTCAAATGTGGCTTCAAAGAGGAGAAAAAGATCTCACTGTTAGAGAGATGGCCTCTCTAGAGGCAGGTGCTTGGCTTAAGAGATAAGATGCCCGCATCCTGTATCAGAGTGCCTGGTTTTCAAATCCCACCTCCAGTTGCAATTACTCCAGCTTCCTGCTAGTGCACACCTGCGAGGGAGCAGGTAATGGCTGGACTAGTGGGATGCCTGCCTAAATTGATGTTCAGGCTCCAGCCCCACCCCACCCCACCCTAAGAGTTGTGAGCATTTGTAAAGTAAAATGGCAGTTAGCAGATCTCTCTGCTTCCCAGATAGATAAATGAATAACTTTTTAAAAAAGAAGTACGGTCTCTAATATTTCTCCCCTGCCCCTGGAAGTCAGCTTGTGAGGACCAGTGGCACCCATACATCCCACCTTGGGGACAGATCTGCAACCCTGCAGCCCCTTGCAGGATGTCTGCTCTCAGCTAATCTCCTGCCTCCCACAGAGGTGCTGCTTGAGGCCCTAACTGGGCCACTGTTGGGCTGACCCCCTCTTCATACCCTGCTCTCCTCACCCTCTGGTCAAACCCTCCAGACCATCTGAGCTGCAACTCTAAATCCCAAGTCCGCTGCCAAACCCTGGGTGTTTGCCCCATCTCACAGAGCCCTCAATGCAAGCACCGTTATTCTCGCTTCTCCCATTTTGTAACCAATGAAATGGCCTCAGAGAAGAAGAGTCATTTTCCCAAGGTCACACAGGAAGTGGTGGATCCAAGGTGTACAGCTAAGCCCAACTCCAAAAGCCAGATTCCAGATAAATCCTAAACTGTAAAAAGCAAAAAATCCTGTTGAATCTCCCCCAACACTAGGTATCTACATGGATATTTCAAAAAGTGTGTAGGGGGGAAATAAATGAAATTAAGAGATAAGTTTATTTTTGGTTTAAAAAATAAATTGGAACCCGTGCAATGTTTTTTTGTCATAATATGCATTTCTCATTAAGAAGTATTAGGCAGATTGTTGATTGCACGGCTATTTGAATGGATTAATGAATGAATTGCATGGACCCAACACCAGGAAGGCAGCTCGGGCGAAAGGGAAAGGACCTGTGTTATTCCTGATGCAGAAGGCACCTGCTCCTGTTGCTATAGAGTCCTGGGCAGCCAGGATCCAAGTACTTGTCTTCACAGAAAAATGTCTTGGGCAAGACTTGCAGCTTCAGGTGTGTCATGGAGATGTATCCACCAAGAGTCAGTGTGTGTAGCTTGTTGGCTTGGCATCCTCTGGGCTAGCCAACTCTTCAGGCTGACTCTGTGTTTAGCAGCTCATCGCGCTGATTTGGGTCCTAGGCCCAGTCTGGGTTCTGTTGCTGTAGTATAGGGATCAGTTCTGGATCCCAAAAGCAGAAGAGTGAGGAGCCCCCACACAGAAGGTCATGAGCTTAGCAGGGGAGAGGTGGCTATAATCTGGCAACAGGAGAACTGATGTGTGCAACGGCGAGCACATCACATCCACCTGGCTTTGTTTCTTGCAGGACCTGGTGGACTGGAAGAAGCCACTGCTATGGCAGGTGGGCCACCTGGGAGAGAAGTACGATGAGTGGGTCCACCAGCCGGTGACCAGACCCATCCGCCTCTTTCAGTCAGACCTCATCGAAGCCTTGTCCAAGACTGTCTGGTGAGCCTTCTTCACCTTGTCAGGCTCTTTTTCTCTCCGCAGTAGTGCCAATCAGGTTGGAAAAGGGAAGGAGCAAATGGATTCCACCCCTCAGAGCCCAGGACTGTGCTGGAAGCACTTGGAGAGGGCAGTACCTGCCGTGGGCACCGTCTGTTCCTGTGCATGATTCTGTCCACTGGGCAGTTGACAATCCAGCACCTGGCCAGAAACTGCTTTGAATGCCACCCCTAGGCTATTTCAGGCTTCTCTGGGACATTTCCAACCTCCAGCGCCTGTGGTAACAGTTTTTCCTGCAATTAGCTACTCTGCCACAAGAGGTCAGTGTTTATCCAGCTGTGTTGCACAGTCCTTTGTCTACAGTAACTCACCTTAGAGACAGAGGCAGATAGATCCATGGCCTCTGGCCTCTTTTCTTGTTCCTTATCCCCCACATCATTGCCCTTTTGACCCCAGGTCTCCATATTGCCTTGTGCATGTGTCCAGGTGTCACTGTGTCCCCTCTCCATTGAGATGTAGGTCTCTACACCAGGGACCCTGTTAAGAACCTGTGCATATATCCAATCCCGGCCTTCCTGCAGGTACAGCGTCCCCATCATCTGGCTGCCCCTGATGCTGTACCTCAGCTGGTCCTACTACCAAACCCTGGCCCGTGGCAACGTTCGACTCTTCACCTCATTCACAACAGGTAACACCAGCTCCCTTCCTGACCTATTGCCCAAATCCTGAGGCTGGGGGCTTTCCTGTTTTTTCCCCCTGAATCCTGAGTGTTGGAGAACACAGAACGCTGAGGCTTACCATAAGATGGATATGTAGAAGCGAGTCTTCCAAGAGGGAAGATGGTGCCACCCTGCAGGCAGGGCCAAACACCAGCCACACAGCGGCAGAAGCTATAGGGAGTCAGAGGATGGCCCTCGGGGATAACACAAGATTTGCAGCACGTGATCCAGGAGTGCCCTGAGAGGTCCCAAGACAAAGGGCCATGCAGCAGGACCCCAGCCTGGCAGGGGACAACCGAGTGACCACGTGCCGGGCACCAAGCTGCCCAGAGATGCTCCCTTGGGAGAAATGCGTCATCAAAGTTATCACCTTTAAGAGTTACAAGGGCAAAAAAAAAAAAAAAAAAAAAGTTACAAGGGCATAGTCAGTCCAAAGCGTATATGTGTTTCAGTTCATTGTGTTGTAGCAGTTAATATGAGGACCTTAATTTTACTTATTGACTTAAATAAGTAAATAAAACAGAGTTGAGATATTGAAGCCTTGGAGACTCAAGGTTATGTGGCCAGGATGTGAATAGCACCCCCACCCCACCACCACTGCCCCCATCAGCTCTAGTCAGGAGCCGGGGAAGAGAGGGGTTGGTGTGAAGCAATGTCCAAACAGCCTGCGGAGTTGCATTTCCCAGGGCAGTCATGGGTTCAGGGGCAGCCTGCCCTGCAGGCTCACTGCCTGCCTGGAGCATCCCTGCTGAGGTACATGCCACGCCATGCCCCTAAGGTGGTCTGTCCATCCTGGTCCAGCTCGCCTCTGGCTGCTGCAGGAGTGCCAGGCCTCGCCAGTGGGTGCCCTGCCCTGATCACACCTGTACACTGAGCTTTCTGACCAAGCCCTGCCCCCTCCCTGCTCTCCCAGGCTCCAGCTCCCTGGTCCCCTCCGCCTCCACAAACTCAGGCTTCTCCAGCCTGCCTGCCGCTCCAGGCCTGAGGGATTCAGATGTCTGGGGGACCCTGTGGCTGTGGCCTTGGGAGCCTCAGGGTGGGGACCAGGGTGGGGTGGGGAATGTGCAAGCCACAGGCAGACCCTCCTCATCTCATCCTGGAGCTGCTGTTGGCCACCACTCTCCGCCAAGAGTTGCCAGTTGGCGGGGGGAGCACCCTGTGTTGCCCGGCCTGCCCACATTGACGAGCTCAGCACAGCCCTGGGGCTTGTGGCTCGCTCAATCACCCACTGTCCGCCCAGCGCTCCCCTAACAATCACCAACAGTGGCAGGGCCGCCAGGGCTGGCCGCCGGAGGGGGAAGGGGACGCTGACGCTTTGGCCCGGGTCCCTCTGCCGGATTCCTCTAGAGATGCCACTCCGTACCAGCTCCGGCCGGATGGGCAGACAGGGGTGATGCTGGGGTGAGGGGGCGGGCAGAGCCTTGCCCTATAGGAGGGGACTTTTCTGCACAGCGGAGAGGGTGATTCGAGGGCCCTGTGAGCTCTGCAGACGGCCGACACGCGCCTCTGTGAAAAAGGCCCAGTGTATCGTGTGTAAGCTAGTGGCCATGATGCCAGCAACAGTGGCATGAGCGATGCCTCCCTCACCCCCCAGCACCCCACCACCACAAGACACGGGCCGCAGGGCAAGGCCAGGGGAGGCTGCTGGACAGGACCTAGTGCTGTTGCTGCCCACAGCAGCTGCCCAAGTCAGTACAGAGAGAAGTGGGGGACACTGACTACAGACACCCTGAACTGCCTCGGCTCCTGCAGGTCGAGGGTGTCTTGGCCTAGGGCCTGGCCCACCCAGCTGGAAGGTTACTGTTCCCTCCCTGTCTGCCTTCCTTGGCCTTCTCCCTTGCTTGCCATCCACCTGTGGCCTTTGGCCCTGAGATTGGCACTGAGTAAACCTCACTATGCGTAACTTTCAGGGTTTCTTCCTCCACTGATTCTGGTTACCAGTCTCTAAGCACCTGCTGGGATAAGCACTGCAGAGGCACAATCAAAAGCCAACCCCCTGCCCTTGAAATGCTCATCTCCTCGTGGAGGACAAAAGGCCAGGTGACCCCACAGTGCAGTGTGATCAGGAGTAAGAGGGAGGAGCCTGTGTGGCAGGGGAATGGGGCACACCCCAGGAGCCAGGTGATTGGTTTGTCGTCCCCCCACCCACACACACACCAGACAGGTGACAAAGAACAGACAGGAGGTGGCTGCCAGGGTCAAGTCTTGTGGAACCCTGAGTGCCGTGCCGTGGATTTGGCTTTGTCTGAAGGTCGGGAGGCCCCGTGGGAGGGTTTGGATAGTGCGAGGAGGAGAGGGTAGAGTTGATGGCTGATGCTGTGCTGGGCACATGAAGTGATAAGGTAAAGTTACTTTTTCTGGTATTTTTTTTTAATGGAGATAAAACTTCTGGAACAGAAGCTTAGCCATTTGGAAGGACACAGTTCAGGGGCACCTCTGTCTAGGTCTAGATATAAGCCAGTACCTCCAAAGCGAACCCTGCTCCCCTTGGGTGCCCATCTCTCCTTCCTCCCCACCCCCTAGCAACCACCCACCCACTTCCGGTTTCCATGAATGTTATCTATCCCGACATTCTCTATTAGTGGCACCACACACTCCGCAGCCTATCACAGCGGGCTTCTTTCGCTCTGCCAAGGAGTGTTTAGAAGGTGGGGCTGCCAGGGCTTGGGAACCTGGTGGTTGTGGGCAGAGGGACAGGGTGAGCTCAACCCCTCTGGTGTGTCGATACCCGTCACTGAGGAAGGAGACCCAGGAGATGCAGCAGGAGTGACAGGATGGGCATGGAGGGAGGGAACAATGGGTCTCCCTCAGGAGGCAGGGACTCGGGGAGGTGGCCAGCCGCGTGGACACTCCCCATAGCAGGTGGCCTTGCACAGCCTGGGTAGAGGCATGGATCTGCAGGGAGGCATCATGTGAAGTGTGGCTGAAGTCAGTGAGTGGGCAAAGAAGGTGCAGGGTCAGGGCTCGGTCCTGGGAGGCCGAGGCAGAGTCTCTTACCACGAAGCCTAAGAGGAAGCATCCAGAGGGAAGAGGGAGAGCCCGGGTCCCAGCAGTGTTCTCACCGTCCACCATCAAGAATTACAGAAGCACACAAATGTGGAATTGTGTCGCCATTTCAGTAGTTTCAAGATCACCCTGAAATCCAGCTTACTCACAAAGCTCAGATTAGGAGCCTGTATGAAGCAGGTGTTGGGTCTAGTGGTTAGGATCTGCCTTCCACATCAGTGTACCAGGTTCAGTCCCCACCTCCAGCTCCTGAGTCCAGCTCCCTGCTAACACACACGCTGGGAGGCAGCAGTGATGGCTCCAATAACTGGGTTCCCTCCACCTGTCAGGTTCCTGCCACCGACGGCCACTTGCATTACCAGCTCCCAACTGCTGCAGGCATTTGGGGAGTAAGACCAACAGTGGAAGCTCTGAGTGTGTCTCTCTCAAATGACCTCTTAATCAGAAGGAAAAGAATCTGTGCAAATTCAAGTAGAAGTGGTTGCTAACATCATATACCGCAGCCAGATGGGAGAAGGACAGAGAAAATCACTTGGATTTAGCAGAAATACATCATGACAGCCTTTGCAGATTGGGGACAAAAGACAACTTTCAGGGCCTTGGTGAGGCCGTGGGAAGCAGCGAAGTTGAGATGGGCATCCTGCCCACCTGCCTGTCTGTGGATGAAATGAAAGAGGGGCCAAGGAGCTCTTGGTGCAGAGGGCAATGTGCCCAGGGAGTGGGGCTGGGATGGGGCAGCTCCACCCTGCCTCGCGGGGTGAGCCCGTCTGTCCCTGCACACCTACGTCACAGAGGCAGGGTCAGCACTGTCCCGTAAAAGTGCAGCTAAGGGACACAAGCAGCAGCCAGGGAAGCACAGCATTGGGCCACCCATGTCTGTTGTGGCGCTGTTGCAAGGAGCCATGGCTTGCTCTGGGCTCCTCCTCCCTGGGGAGCAAGAAGGACGGAGAAGGTAGACAGAGGTGGAGGTGCCAGCTGACCCTGCCCCACCCCCCCAGGCCTGCCCCCACATACACACCCCTAACAACAGGTACTGGACAGAGGGCAGCCCCTCCCTCACCAAGCAGGGGTGATGAGCCAGGGACCTGCCACCTGCCGCCCCGGGCCTGACCCTGCCTGCCCTTCGGCACCCCTGCAGAGTACTCGGTGGCCGTGCCTGAGTCCGTGTTCCCCGGGCTCTTCATGCTGGGCGTGTTCCTGTGGAGCCTCATCGAGTACCTCATCCATCGCTTCCTGTTCCACATGAAGCCACCCAGCGACAGCTACTACCTCATCATGCTGCACTTCGTGATGCATGGCCAGCACCACAAGGTGAGCCCCACCAGGGGGTGGGAGCCACCGGGGAAGCCCCTGGGGGCATTCGAGGCTGCACGGGGAGAGTTAGGAGCTGGCTTGTCTGGGCATCCTCCTCTGAACAAGACAGGAGTGTGTGAGTGTGTATGTGTGTATACATATATCCACATGAGCCACCCTGCATCACCCTTTATTCATTCGCTCATGCCTGGTACCTCCTAGGTGCCAAGCATCAGTGACCAAAATGAACAAAACTCCTTGCCCTGTGCAGCTTCCTTCTGAAGTGGGCTCTGCAATTCTCCCCATTCCACAGAGCAGGAAGCTGAGGCCAGTGCCTAGGGTGGGGAATTTGAGGGGCACAATGAAGGCACTAAGGGACTCACTGTGGGAAAAGTGGAGCTAGAAGCCAGGTGGGCTAGCAAAGCGAGTGTCGCTGACCCTGCATGGTGCTGTCCTCAGCCCGTCCTAGGAGCCCCTCCCTGTGTCCAAGCTTTCCAGGGCAGACCTCCCCACCCACCTACCCCCATCCTCACCCCCACGCTCTCCTCCCTGCTGCAAAGACAGCAGACACAAGAGGCCAGAAAGCTTCCCAGTGAGCGCAGACACACCCAAGGTCTCTCCGGGACCCTCAGACTTCCCAGCTCGCTTGGGTGGGCTGCCCGCCTGCTCTTCCAGCCCACCAAGCCTCTGCCGCCCAGAGCCTACTGTGTCAGCTGCCCCATCCTTCATCCCCCTCACGTTCCTCCAACCCCTCCCCTATAAACCACCACAACAGCCATCTTTCCCAGCTTCAGGGGACTCAAGACCCTTCCTTCTGCCTTGCGTCCCCTGAGGAGGGGCTCAAGCAGGCTCATTCTCCCAAGACTTCCCTCTGGTCCAGCCAGCTCCATTCCAGCCCAGCAGGAGGAGCTGCTGCAGCTCCAGCTTTCCGGGGGAAGGTCTGGGACCTGGGGCCCAAGCCCTGTGAGCACACCCAAGGCTGTATTGGGAGCGTCTACACCACAGGACACAACAACTGCTGCCAAGCCAGGTTCCTCTGTCCTTCCTGCTGTTCATTCTTCCCCTCTCCTGCCCTGGCCCTGCTGCCCGGTTCTGATGGAGGGAGGCCCACAGCCGGCAGCACTGTCCCCACCCTCTCCTCCTGCACTACAGACTTGCTCTCTCCTCTCACAGAGCCTGCCACCAAGCTGTCTCTGAGCTCTCTAGGCCCCCGACTTCCAACACTCGGGGCCAAAGCCTCCACTGCCACAGGGTCTGGCCCACTGGGATGGCAGCCCCCAGCACTAAGAGGGCCTGGCATTGGGATACGAGACAGCACATCTGTGGACACTTCCAGGATCACCCTCAGAGGAAGGGGGCCTGAGCCACTGTTCTGCCCAGACTGTCCCACACCACATCTGGCCCTGTGTGCTTGGCTTTGCCTCATCCACACCAGCTTGGAAATGGGAAGCAGGATGATCTGTCTTGGCCTCCAGGGCCTAGGTGGTCAGCCCTTCCTAGAGCCACCAAATACAGGCCCACCAGTGATGGGGTCACCATCGCCCAACCCCACCCTTAGAGTGTATGGGCTGTTTTATGCCCATCTCCTTGGGGAGCGTCTCTCGTGTGGCACCCCGGAACCCTGAGCCAGAGCCGCCTCTGACACATGGGCCTCTTCATCTGCAGTCACCCTTCGATGGCTCCCGCCTGGTCTTCCCTCCTGTGCCGGCCTCCCTGGTGATTGCCTTCTTCTACGTGACCTTGCGACTCATCCTGCCTGAGGCGGTGGGGGGCACGTTGTTCGCCGGGGGCCTCCTGGGCTATGTCCTCTACGACATGACCCATTACTACCTACACTTCGGCTCACCCCACAAGGGCTCCTACCTGTACAACATGAAGGCCCACCACGTGAAGCATCACTTTGCACATCAGAAGTCAGGTGAGCCGGCCAGGGGCCTCCCAGCCTCCCCCACAGGCTCCTAGATTGGTTGGCTGCACAGCTGCCACTGAGCCCAGTTCTCACCATGAATGGCTGGGCATGGTCCTAAATGCTGGGGCATGCCCAGGGCTTCCTCCTTGCTGTTTGTTCACAGGTGCATGTGGCTGTGTGGGGACAAATGAGGAACAGTACGAAATGCCACTAAGGGGAAGTCAAACAAGGTGACATTTGAGTTACCTTGGGGGGGGAAGAAGACCTCGCACTGTCCATTGAAATTTGGTCACGCACCCCAAAACATGGTGCCGCACAGTGGCCCCCGCATGCAGCTGTAGTCACTCCAGATTTGGTCACTGTTACCAGCAAAGCTCGGTGGCTTCTTTCCTCAGCTTAGCATACAAACAAAAAGCCGGAAATGAGTTGCAGACAGAGAAGTTATATTTGTGAGGTGAATAAGTGAACATGGAAAGAAAGAGGGAAGGAGAAAGCACCTCCCAGGAGGGGTCTGGGAGATGGGCTCCCTCTTGAGAAAGGGAGAGACACCTAGATTTTCAGAAGGGTATTGGGTTTTGTTTTATTATTATAAATAATACATATTTATTAAAAATTCAAATACAGAAATAAAAGCACAATATCCCACCCAGTATACAGACAGCCACATAAATCCCCTTCCCTCTAATCCCATTCCCCAGAGGTTATCACTGTGAACAAGTTAAAGTATATCCTTTGAAACATTTTCCTTTGTATATACAAGTATATATAAACACACATAAATGCACTTTTGCCTTTTACAAAAATGAAATCATGTAAATGTACATATTAATCTTCAATTTCTATCTTCATTCATTCAATATACAGAAAATTCACAACAAATCTGATTATCAGTCCTCTTGGGCTCGTTTTCCATTATATAAAATTCATATTCAAGCATCAATTACAAAACTCTTGATAATATTCTTCCTGCCATCTTTGAGTCTCATCTCTAACCACTCCAGTATGAAAAGACTGGAACATAAATTACCTTAAATTCTTCCTGAAACAAAAGCAGTACAATCAAACAAACAAACAAACTAGGAACACACTCTGTCATTCCTAGATTTTGGCCTTTTCACTTTGTGTTACATTCTGCCTGGACTTTTCCATCTGGCAAGTCCCTAATTCTTCCAACAATCAGCTTAAAAATGATCTCTAGAAGACAAGACTTCCCAACTTTTTTCAAGACATAATCACTTCTCTATTTACCCCTATACTTTATAGCTAGCTTCTTAATTGTACTTATCTCACAGTACTGCAGTAATTCATTTACATGTTTTGAGTTACCTTTCCATCCAAAGGATCTGATGGAGTGTTTATCTTGGAGCAAGTACTCAGTTATTTAACTGTTGAGGAACCAGGTAGTGGGTTTTTAAGCATCCCTGACCCTCCCTTGTCTAGGCGGGAACCTGCGGGGAAGACATTCCCCATTGGTGGGTTCTCAAGCAATTAGGGAATGGCTGGGTAATTTCTGTGCCTCCTGTGGTTTCCTGGCCAAGATTTTAGTGGGCTTGGATGGTATCTGTCATTTAATGTCATTATACCTGCCTTGGTAGAAGACACCAATGTTTGCACAGAGATGGAATTTGTCCGAGAAAGCATTTCTCCAAACATACCCCTAGCAGGTGAAACGTGATGCCTGTATTATGCAGGCCACATAGACAGTCCTTAGTTTTCTAGTGGCCACATTAAAAAGTGAAAGTATTAACAGGCGTTTGTCCCTGGGGTTGGGACACCCACATTCCCACACCCAACTCCAGCCTCTGACTCCATCTCTGTGCTCATGCAGACCGCAGAGGCAGCAAGGTGGCTTGAGTACTTGGGTTCCGGCCATCCACATGGGTAGGCCCAGACTGAGTTCCCAGCCTCCGACTCTGGCCCTGACCCAGCCCCAGCTGCTGCAAGCATTTGAAAGAGTGAACCAGTCGATGGAAGATCTCTCTGTCTCCTACTCTCTTCCTGTCAAATAAATAAGCCAATCAATAAATGAGCCATTTTATAGTAAAAAAGAAAGAAATTTATTTTAAAAATCACTTTTTTTCATTTAGGAAGCAAAGAGTTCCCACCCACTTAATATGTTCCCCAAATGGCCACAATGGATGGAGCTAGGGTGGAACCAAGGTTAGAAGCCAGGTTTGCCATGTGGGAGCCAGGAATTCAATTCCAGCCCCTCCCCTGCCACTACTGTTGCCTCCCAGGGTCTGTGTTAGCAAGAAGCTGGATCTGGTGCCAGGCAGGAAACCCAGGCCCTCTGATGCAGCAAAGGAGTCTTAACTCCTGGGCTGGACATGTCCTGAAAAAACATTTTCATAAAATATCTATTTAGCTGAATAACAACCAAAAATACCATTTCAATCTGTAACTAACATAAAGCATTGTCAATGGGACCTCTCATGTCTTGGAAATTCAAGGTTGACTACACCGACAGCACACCTCAATCTTGGTGCTGTATTACCCCTGGAAACACTTGGTCTCCATCTTAGAATGTATAAACTTGACCATCAAAAGGTAGACTCATGGCTGTCAGCTGCTCCATGCTTTCTAGTAACCAAAGTTGTCAGTGTTTAAGGAACTGAAACCTAAAGTTGAGCTCCCCCAGGCACACGTCCAGGACACAGCGGCCACGTGGGGGCAGCAAAGTTCTAGAAAGATGGTCCAGACAGGGGGTTGCAACTGAGAGATGTCCGCAGAGCCAGAGGTGCAAAAAAAAAAAGTCAGTGTCCTGGTGCTTGGGGAAAGAGAGCGCCAGCCCTGAGGCAGGGGGCAAACTCAGCCCCGGGACAGCGGAAGAAACTGGAGCAGGCTGCCCCACGATCAGGGGCAGATAAGCCACCTGCGTTATGTCCCGCAACACCCTGGAGGAGGCCGACCCTGGGCTCCTGTGAGGATGCGTGTAGGAGGGCGCTGGGAAGGGCTGATCCCCTCCTGGATTTTCCCTCCGGTGCCTCACTTTCCTTCTCCTTTCTTTCCCTGTATAGGATTCGGCATCAGCACTAAATTATGGGATCATTTTTTCCACACCCTCATCCCAGAGGAACCCCACCCGAAGACCCAGTGACCGCCCTCACCTGTCCCCCCCACCCCAGCGCCTCCCTCCCGCCCCCAGCCCTGCCCGCGGAACGCCGCTCCTTTTACCCCCAGCCCACCCTGGGGCCTGGTGGAGACCCCGAGGCAGGACCGTCGTCCACCCCGGGGGGGAGCACGCTGGTCGTTGGTGGCCCGGAGGCCCCTCAGGGACTGGCTGTTTCCTGGGAACCTCTCCTAGGGCTCTCCACGGGCCGTGGGGAGGGGGGGGACAGCCCCCAGGGGAATGAAGGAAACTGACCCCCAAAGCCAGTGCCTCAGCACCTCCAGCAAGCTGGGAGCCCCCTCCACCTTGGCAGCAGGGCCTGTGTCACCCGGAGCCGCCCTCCCGCCTGCTTGAGGGCCGCTCGCTCTGCAGCCCTGAGGTGGATGAAGTAGTCTCCGGGCGAGAGACACGTGACGCCTCCTGCGCACCAGGACAGCCTCAGCTGCCGCTCAGGCAGTGCCCACACAGTGCCTTCCCGAGCTCAGGCTCCCTGGAGCCCTGGGGCCACCAGCCGCCGGCCCTCGCCTCCAGAGCCTCGGGGCTGCCCCGCGCCACGGCCACGGCCACGGCCGCCCCCTCGCTCCTGGAGCGGGCTGCAGCCTTCCCCGCCTTGGGGAGGGCCCTATTTATCCTCGGCCTTAATGCCACCGAGTTGGCACAACCATCCTTTTCTAACCCAGTGTGTTCTGCCTCTGTTAAAAAAAAAAAAATCGCCCCATTTCTGTTCCCTTCTTACCTACAAACCACTACTACTTGAAACTTTTCCGACACTCGATGAGCAGAAAGGCCAAGGAGAAGCAGTCTGGCCGATCCTGGTGATTTGTATACTGTTTACGGTGGAGCTATTTAAAGATTTTGGGATAAATATACAAAAGTACATTTGTGAAATAAAAGAAAATTGTAAATAAATTGTATATTTTGAAAAATAAAGCAATGAAAAGAGATTGACACCTTTGGACGTGGCTACTTGTTGGTGGTGATGGGGGAGGGGCCCTGTCACTGACCAGGCTGCACGTGTCACATGGTTGCCCATGATGATAAAAATCGGAGCAGCTCCTAATCTCTTACTAGATTTTATTGTTTCTCTCTCCCTCTCTCTTTCCTCCCCCCTCCCATTTTCAGCAGATGTTGTTTGTCCTGAAAAAGGGGGAATCATGTCCCCAAATCTCCTGAATGAGGGAATCCTTTCAAAATTCATAGTCAACCTTAGAGTCTCCATTCATCCAGATATTCGCTGTCATTGTTTGGCTAGGGTAGTTGTCCAATGTGCCCTGTCTTCCTTCCTCGGCTATGGTATCAGATGTCCTCTGCAGACCCCAATGGGCTGCCATATTTCCATGTGCATCTGGGCCAGCCGTCCACTACTTTGTCTTTTCCAGTGAAGAGGATCAGGTCTTGCAAGCAGGCCCAAAGGCCTAGGCCAGGCGACTTGGGCCCCACCAGACCCCCAACCCCCATGGGTACCAGTTTAAGTCCTGGCTATGCCATTTCCCATCTGACTTCCTACTGGTGCGGCTGGGAAATCAGTGGAAGATGGCCCAAACCCTTGGCTTCCTACAACCATGTGAGAGATCTGGATGGAGTTCTAGGTTCCTGCTTCAATCTGGTCCAGCCCTGGCTGTTGGGCATATTTGGGGAGCAGATCCTCAGATGCGCTCTCTCTCTCTGCTCTCTCTCTCTCTCTCTCAAATAAAATGAATCTTAAAAAAAAAAAGCAAAAAGATTGGATTCTAGCTAGCATGGGACATTATCAAAATGCCAACACACATAGAATGTGAGAAAGCCTGGCACTTACGACACATGAAGTAGGAAAAGACACGCTTATCAAGAAAGTACAATGTTTGCTCAGCGGAAAGACATTTAAATTCTGACTTGTCTAAGGGAAATGCAAAATGGACTGATTTTAAGGCACCCTGGCAATTGACCTCACCTGTCTTCCAACAAAGACAGCACCACCATGCCCAAAGACCCTAAGGTACAGCATGCATTTTTGGTACTGGGCTTGTAGCTCCAGACATGCTGTCTTTGGGTGTTTCCTGGCTGATCTTAATGCTTCCATTGTATTCTTCTATTGTATCTGGCCTCCAATCTCTGACTTTGAACTTTGTGCACTTCTAATTGTGCCCAGTATAATAACGGACCTGTAACAAGCCCAATAAATGCTAGTCCTGCTGCATCACATCGCTGAGCTTTGTCCCACCACTTGATCCCTGGCCTCCTCTGCCCTCTAGTGGCAGCATGCAGCACTGCCCCAAGGTGACAGCCCCAGGCAATTTGTTTAGGAAACAGGTATTTGCCATTTCATAATTCCTGCACTTTCCCATCTCACTCATTCTCTTCTCTTGTTGTTGTTGTTGGTGGTGGTGGTGGTGGTTGTGGTGGTGGTGGTGGGGTTGTGTGTATTGTGATCTACTTTAAAAATGATTACATTCAAAATGCAGGGTTACAGAGAGAGATGGAAAAACAGTTCTTCAATCTGTGGTTCACTCTCCAAACCGCCAAGGCTGCCGAGTCAAGCCAAAGCCAGGAGTCAGCTTCCCACATGAACACTGGTTCAAGTACCAGATACTCCAGTTCCTAGCCTGCCCCCTACTAACATGTCTGGGAAAGCAGCGAAAGATGGCCCAGGTATGCGGAGAGTTCCAGACTCCAAGCTTGATGGAGATTCCCAGGGCAAGCCAGTGTCCTGCACTTTTTTTAATAAGAAGACTGTGGATTACTGATTCCATCTCCTGGATTCAGGTATGTTCAGATTTTCCTTTTCTCATGGAGTTCACTGGGAATTTTTGTGTCTAGAAATGTGTCCAGGGCCCAGCACGGTGGCCTAGAGGATCCCATGTGGGCACTGGTTCTAATCCCGGCGGATTAGAACTTCCCATCCAGCTCCCTGCTTGTGGCCTAGGAGAGCAGTCAAGGGTGGCCCAAAGCCTTGGGACCCTATACTCGCGTGGGAGACCTGGAGGAATTCCTGGCTCCTGGTTTCGGATCGGCCCAGCACCGACCGTCGCGCTCACTTGGGGAGTAAATCATTGAATAGGAGATCTTCCTCTCTGTATATCTGACTTTCCAATAAAAATAAATAAAACTTAAAAAAATGTGTCTAGTCTGTTTAGATGAGAGAATTTGTTGGTGCATAATACTATTGTTCACAACAATCTCTTATAGTTGTTTTTATTTCTATATGATTCCCACCTTTATTTCTGATTTTTCATCTTCTCTGTTTATTTTAGTCCATCTAGCTGAAGTTGTATACATGTTGTCTTTTTGAAGAAGCAACAATTGATTCTGCTGCTTATTTCTATTCTAATCTATTATTTCCCTCCTTCAGCCTAGTTTTTTTTTTTTTTTTTCTTTTTCTGGTTTCTTGTGTGTAAGGGCTGGGTTGCTCCCTTGGGCTCACTCTTTTTTACTTGCAGGCTTTGGCAAGTATGCGTTTCTCCCGGGGATGTGCCAGCGTTGCATCCCGTAAGCTCCCCATGTTGTCTTGCTGTTTTCATTCTGCTCCAATATTTTCTAATTCCCTTGTAACTTCTCCAGCCTGCTTCTTGTTCAAGAATGTGCTATTCCATTTCCACAGATTTATGAACTTTCTCTCTTTTTTTCCTCTGTTATTGGGTCTAGCTTCATTCCATTATGGTTATGGAAAACAGTTGGTTTGGTTTCCTATACTGTGCTTCCTGGGATAGAGTCCCCATTCCATTTGGGAAGTGCATCTCTTGAACATAACATTCCCTTTCGTGTACACTCTGGGAGGCAGAGGAAGACAGCTCCCTGCCACCCCAATGGGACGCCCAGCTCCTGGCTCCAGCTAGGTTGGCCTAGGCTGGTGCGGGCATTTAGGCAGGGAACCAGTGGAGGCCACATTCTGTTACACCACCTGTTAAATAAATACATCTTCTCCCAAGAGCCCACAAAGACAGCAGGCAGTACATTGAAAACTACTCAACATCATTGAGTGCTTAGGAAACACCGGATGCAAACACATTACACATCTATTAATAAAAGTGCGACCTACTGAAAGCAATGGTAATTAAAATCTAATGTCGATGAGCATGCTACCTGAGACCCAGGGTGGTGGGGCTGCAAGGAGACAACAAAGGAGCAATTTCAGCTCGGGCTTCTGTGCAGCTGCCTGCCTTCTGTGAGAACCACCCGGGGGGATGAACAAAGCTGCTCCCTGCCTCAGAGTTTCCGTCCCCAAGAAGACCACCCCACCTCCGAGCAGAACCTTGCTTCAACACTTCTCTCACACCTGTGTTCACCTCTGGCTAGCAGATAACGAGAAGGTGCATGAGATGGAGCGCAGTAGCAGAGGCAAGTGAGCACGGCCTCTGTGCCTTACGTCCAGAGAACGTCTTCCCTGATGAGAAATGAATGACAGGGAACGCAGCTGATTGCGCAACCACCGGCCTCACCCGCTGCCAGGCCCTAGATGAGGCAAGGCTTCCCCATCCTGCCAACCCCCTTTGGGGCGGCCCTTGTCGGCCTTACTCTCCCAGTACAGCAAGGAGAGGCAGACCCTGGAACTCTCTCCCCAGCTTCCGCCCTCGTTCAATCCCCAGTTCTGGCCACGCAAATCCCGAGTTAAAGCTGCTAGCTCTCAGATCTCCCGAGCTGTGGTCCTGGCACCTGAGACCTTACAGAGTCCAGAGAGGAGTTGGGGAGTGGTGCAGGTAGGGAGGGGAAGTGTGGAGTCTCAGCTCCTCCTGGGGCGCGGGAGGAGGCGTGTGCCACCTTCCCCGCGGGAGTCCCATCCCCGGGTGGCAGAGAGGAAACTGTGTCCAGTGACCGGGGAGGCGACAGGACCGCCTGAGACCGCCAGCCCGGAGAAGGAAGTGCCAGCAACTCCGGCCTTCGGGACCTAGACGGGCGGGAGGAACGGCCGAGCTGCGCAGCAGGTGGAACCAGGTCCCTCGGAGGGTCTCACGGTCCCTGGGCGCACCAACCCTGGAGACAGGGGGGCAAAGGAGGCTATGGCCAGGCCTCTGGGCGAGGTTGAGAGACCCGGATTGATCTGATTTCCTGGAACCGAAGACCGAGTTGGTTTCGATTCCTCTAAAGGCAGGCTGCTGGTAACCAGGGACAAAGGACCCCAAGTAAGCAGGGGACTGAGCTGGGAGGTGAGGTGGAGGACTCTGAAGGTGACTGCCTTTTGGGGGGATTTCTGCCTCCTCCAGGTTGCTAACGTGAAAAGTCCTCTTGGTTTTGTAGTGCAGGTTTATCTGATCCACATTGGACGATTGTTTGCTTTTAGGTTGGTGTTCTTTCTGCCTCACCAGGGCTTGGCTCCCAGGAACGTGAACTCCCGTTAGTGGTGGTACTGAGCGTCCTCAGCCTTCACAGCCTCAAGCTTCTCTGTCATCTGAGGCAATACAAGTTGAAAGAGCTGAGTCAAGTGTGTTTGCACTTATGGTCGTTCATCCTTTTGATTTTCTTAGGATATGCTTAATAAGCCTTGTGCCATTTTAGGTACTAATTTTTCTTTAAAAAAAATGGATTTGGGGGCTCAACGTGATGGCCTAGCAGCTAAATCCTTGCCTTGCATGCACCAGGATTCTATATGACCACCGGTTCGTGTCCTAGCTGCTCCACTTCCCATCCAGCTCCCTGCTTGTGGCCTGGGAAAGCAGTCGAGGATAGCCCAAGGCCTTGGAATCCTGCACCCATATTTTTAAAAATGTATTTTTTTATTGGAAAGGCAGATTTATAGACAGAGAAGGAATGACACAGAGAGAGAGAGAAAGAGAGAGAGGTCTTCCATCTGCTAGCCCACTCCCCAGATGGACACAGCAGCTGGGACTTAGTGTGTCCAAAGCCAAGAGCCTGGAGCTGCTTGAGCCATTTTCTGCTACTCTCCCCAGACAGGCAGGGAGCTGTATCAGAAGTTGGGACTACAACTGGCATGCATGTGGGATGCAGATGCCCTAGGTGGAGGTTTAACTTACTGTCCTCAGTATTGTTTTAACATATTTTATTATCGAGGGCCTACATTGTGGCACAGTGGGTTAAGCCACTCCTTACCATGCCAGCATCCCATAAGGGGACCTGTCCGATCCCTGCTAATGTGCCTGGGAAGGCAGAGGAGCATGGCTCGAGTGCTTGGCTCAAGCCCTGCCACCCAGTGGGGGCTCTGAGCTCTAGGGCCTTGCCTTTTGCCTGACCTTGTCCCAGCTGTTGTGGCTATTTCAGAAGTGAACCCAGGAGCTGGTACATCTCCCTACCTCTGTCTTTACTGCCCTGTCACTCTACTTTTCATATAAATATAGTATGTTAATATCTTACAGATAACCCCTTTATTGTTGTTTAAATCACAACTATCCTTAATTTACTATTTCAAGTGAATTTTAAGATCTTCTTGTTACAATCCCAAAATACACCGTTGATGGTTTTATTGACAGTGCTTCCAATTGGGTTTCAATCTGGGAAATGTTGTCAGGTTTGTCATTGTGTGTGTGTGTGTGTGTGTGTGTGTGTTTTAAGATTTATTTATTTGGGGCTGGCTCCAAATAATTTTTCTTTTACAATGTGTTATTAACCTGGCATATCAGGTTAAGCCTCCACCTGTGGCACCAGCATCCCCTATGGGTGCAAGTTCTTGTCCTGGCTGCTCCGGTCTGCTCCAGCTCCCTGCCTATAGACTAGGACAGCTCAAGTCATGGACCCTACATCCACATAGGAGGCCCAGAAGAAGCTCCTGGCTCCTGGCCAGCTCAGCTGCAGCTGTTGTGGCCATTTGGGGAGTGAACCAGAAGATGGGTGTCCCTTTCTCTTTTTCTCTCTGTAACTCTACCTTTCCAATATAAAAAATAATATTAAATCTTTTTTAAAAGGAAATATTCATTTATTTGAAAGAATTACAGAGAAGAGAACAGAATAACAGCAAGAAAAAGGTCTTCTGTATACTGTTTCATTCCCCAGTGATCACAGCAGCCAATGCTGGGCCAGTCTGAAGCGGAGAACCAGGAACTTCCAGGTCTTCCACCTGGGTGCAGAAGCCTAAGCTCTTGGGCCATCCTCTGCTGGTCTCTCAGGTGCATTAGGCAGAGGCTGGATTAGAAGTAAGAGCAGCCAGGACATGAACTGGCACCCATGTGGGATGCTGGTCGCATGCAGCAGCCTTCCCGACTCACTGCACTACCGCGCTGGCCCCAGGTTTGTCATTTTTAATCTGCTTAGCCAGAAATATAATACCTCTCTCCATGTCTTCAGGATTTGTCTTATATAGTTTTCTTCAAGTCATATCAACATTTTTCTTTCACAATGTGTTATTAAAAATTGCTTGTTCTTTTCTTCTGAGTTGGATCTTTTGCCTATTATCCTTTTTCGTTTGTATTTATTTGAGGGTCAGAGACAGCGAACCTGCCTGCTGGTTCACTCCCCAAATGTCTGCGGCAGTGGTGAGGGCTGCTAGACCCAAACCCAGAGCTCAGAACTCCCTGCAGTTCTCCCATGTGGATGGCAGAGACCTGCTTCTTGAGCCGTTACCACTGCCTCCCAGGAGTTCAGCAGCAGGAAGCTACAGGCGGGGGTCAGCGCCAGACACTCCAGATGAGGCATGAGCATGTCTTAACCTGGGGGTCGCACTCCTGCTCCCCCACTGCACACGGTCCCTTCTGTTTTGGTGGTGGTGTTTTTTTTGTTTTGTTTTTGTTTTAGTTTTTCAATAACCTTCAGCTTTTTGATAGCATTGGTAAGATCTTTGGTGCTCAGAGGAGGAAGCTGACAGATTCCTATAGCAGCATTCTCTCATATGCCTGTCTTCAGTCACCCAAAATTGATGAGCCCCAGTCCTTCTGATCCCTGAGCAGTGGCTTTGAGAATTTCTGCTTGTTCCCTGGGAGCAGCTGGCCGGCCTGAGTCCCTGCTGCTGGTCACCTCTTAAACCAGATCATTGTGGCTCAGAGGCAACAAAATCAGAAGTGTGTCAGTTCCTCCTTTAGTGAGTTTCACTTCTGCCAGTGTCTTAGAGCCAGATCTGAGTTCGAGGCCAAGTGACTTCTTCTCCGAGCAGGTGGCCTGTCCACTGGTCCTACTGCAAAGCCTGTTAATGTCATTGAGCTGCTGCGAAGATTAGCTCTAGGTCTGGAAGCATTTGGGAAGCTTTCTGTAGCCCCATGTTTACCTTGAAGGCGGCCTCCCCCATGCTCCAGAGGCTGACAGCAAGGAGCTGGTTTTAACGGACCCAGGGAGGAGCCAAGCATCTCCTTACCGGGCCTTTCCCTGTCCCCACGTCATCATGGGTGCCCCTATGAAGGCTACCAGGGTTCTGTCATGGCCTAGATCTAGACTTCCTAACATGGGAACTATTGGCATTTTGAGGCTGGATAATCCTTTGCTGTGGGTCTGCCCTGTGCACTGTAGGACCCCACCTCCACCTGCTGAACACCAGCAGCACCCATGGCAGAATGCCTCTACACATGACCTGAACATGGTGGGGAGACCCAGTTAGTTCCCCAAATTAGACACTCTCAATTGTCCTTTAGCCAAGTGGTAAATGCAGGAGGCGCTAAGACTTTGGCTGATTCTGTGCTTCTTCCAGGAATGGATAAATTGGGGCAGATCATCTCCTTAGGACAGTTCGTCTACCAACAATGTGAAGACATGAAATTCTGCCGCAGACAGTGCCAGCGCCTCGGGAGCCGCGTGCACAGCCTGCTGCAGCCGCTGCAGATGCTTCAGGCCCAAGGGAAGCAGATCTCGTCCACTGAGGTCACGACTGCCCTGGACCGCTTCCAGGCCATCCTGGAGAAAGCCAAGGGCCAGATAGAGGAATTCCGCCAGAAATCCAGCATTTACAGGTTTTTCACCGCAGGCCAGGACAAAATTCTTTTCAGGGAAGTGAACGAGCAGCTGAGGGATGTTTGGGAGGCACTCTCACTGGTGCTTCAGGTTGACCAATGGATGCTGGTGTCTGGGGGTAGCCAAGGAGCATACTGGCAGCGGGAAGATGAGCAGGATGCAGAGGAAGACTGGCGAGTGATCCAAAGGCGGAGAATGGGTAAGTCGGGTGCTCGTATATGTGTATGTGTGTGCGTGCCATACATATGTGGGCTTTAGGTGGTTGCAGTCGGGGATGGGGACATTTAAGGTAACAATGATGAAGGAGTTTGAAGCAGCTGTGTATTCTTGTAACTCAAAATTCCCAACATACCTAGTTCTAGAAATGGTGGGAACTGGTGAAATTCAGGGTGAAGGAGCATTTGAAATTGCACAAGCTTGCATCTTCTAGCTTTAGGGTCTTTTGTCACCCTGCACTGGAGTGAAAATAATCCAGAAGTAAGAAATAACCAGTCAGTTAAGTAAACAGGAACGAAGTGCAGCGTGCCCAGAGCTGTTCTGGGTGTTAGGGATGCAACGCAGAGCGCATAGACAGGACCCCTGCTCTATGAGCTCCCAAGTCTGCTGATGGAGAGCTAAGGAAATGACTGTATCTAACAGCAAGAAAGCTCCTGAAAGAGAGACATGACATGCGAAGACATGACATCCTGCTAACTCTCTGATGGGATGATTTTTCAAGTTATTTATTTACTTGTTTTTGTCTGAAAGCAGAGACTGACAAATCTTCCAATCACTGGTTCATGCCCCAAATGCCGCACTTTGAGTGGCAGGAACCTAAGTGCCTGAGCTATCCGCTGTTGCCTCTAGTGTGCAATTAGTCAGGCAACTAGAGTGAAGAGCAGCACCTGCACTCCGTCAGGTACTCCACTGTGGAATGCCCACTCCTGAGATGACATTTACATAGAAGGAGGAAAAGTCAGCCAGGTGGCCATGCGGGAGATGAGCAACTTGGGCAGAGAAAGCAGCAGGTACAGAGGCCCAGAACAGGGGGCAGACGTGGGCATATGCAAGGACCAACCAGAGGCCAGGCTGCTTGGACATACTGGCAAGGGAAGAAAGCCAGAAGACACGGGAGCTGGAACACGCAAGTCTCCATGGGCAATAGGGGAAAGCAGATTTTATTTTAGGAGTTGAAGGAAGCTTGGGGTGAAGCTCTTTCCCTGTGGGCCTGTCATGGTTTAGTTTGTATTAAAAGAAAATCACTGTGGAAGGCCATGGATGAACAGTTGTTCTCAGGTCCACAGATCTGTTCAGGTGCTCCTGCTCTCACGTGGGTTTGCCTGGGCTTGCCTCCAGGCCCCAGGGCTGCTTGGAGTCTGTCTATGTGTCCTGTCATATCACTACACAAAGGTCTGGGCACGGTGACACATTGGGGAGGCACCAAAACCATTTAAAAACCATAGCAACTAGTGAGCAACAGTAATTCTGACCACTATCCAGATACTCCATTGTAGCACACCAGGTTATGCTGCTGCCTGCAATGCTAGCATTCCTTATGGGTACCAGTTGGCATCCAGGCTACTCCATTTACTATCCAGCATCCTGTGAATACACCTGGGAAAGCAATAGATTATGACCCAATTATTTAGGCTCCACCACCCATATAGGACATGTGGATGGAGCTCTGGGGTTTAGCCTGGTCCAAGCCATATCATTGCAGCTCTTTGGAGCTGAACCAGCCAGTTGAAGACCCTCTCTTTCTCTCTCTCTCTCTCTCTATAACTCTGCCTTTCAAATAAATTTGAAAAAAAAATAGCATCATTTCAGTGGTTTTCATTAGCATTTGGTTTTGATTCACATATGGTTTCCATTAGCATTTCAGTTTTGGAATATTTGCCACCCTTTCCCACCCCCTGCAGACAATGAAGATGTGATGGCTTCACTGAGGCGGTTGGAAATCAACATAAAAGAGATCAAGGAAACTTTAAGACAGTGTAAGTTACTATACACTCTGCTGCTTCCAGCTGCTAAACTGGAAGTCAGCCATGTTTGCTCCTGCTTGCCTACAGGTTTGGGCGGGTGTTCTATTGGGCAGCCCTGATCCCTGACATTTGAGGGAGGCTTCTCAACCAGCCAGGTGTCTCAGAGCTCCTGGCAAAGTGCTAAATGCTTTCTTGGTGAGCATCACCAAAGCTCCAAATCATTGGCTGAATTTCCATGAAGAATTTAAAATAAAATGCAGAATGATCCTTCATTCACCTCCTAAGTCTATTGAAGGCCAATGTCTTCCCAGAGCTGCTGGCCTTGGGCTGGAGGGAGGAGAGGAAGGAGAACCAGCGAGTGCACAGCCACAGTGCTGGGCCTCAGTACTGGGCCTGCGCCACCCCTGTCACTCCCAGGTCCAAAAGGAGGAGGCCAGAAGCCAGGAGCTCCAGGGCTAGGCGGGAAGGTCCTGTTTGGCCAGCTCTGCTTCCTGGCCTAGAGCTTCCCGCCCTCAGGGTTGCCACCTCACTTGGGGTGAGTTGTTTAGCTTCTTGACCGTTTTAGTTAACGCCTTCTCTCCCTGGGCTGAGGTCAGACTCAAGGAGACCGACAACGCCAGTGACGCCCCCAGAACCAATCAAGGAGATTCCGAAGGTGCAGCTTTGCGCCTCCCCATGGAGCCTGCTGAGGGAGGATGGATTCAGCACACTGTACAAAGGAGAGTATCACAGATCCCCGGTGACCATCAAAGTCTTCAACAAACCCCAGGCCATCCCTGGGTGAGTCAACTGGGAGATTTGTTGGCTGTCGCGGTGCTCACTCTTTGTATATTCCCAGGAGAGAAATGTCTTCGCTTGTAGATAGGGGAATCCCCAGGGTTGGCTCTGTGGCACCACAGGTAGAGTCACTGCCTGCAATGCTGGTAACCCATATGGGCACTGGGTTTGAGTTCCATATACTCCACTTTCCATCCAGCTCCCTGCTAATGGCCTGAGAAAAATAGCAGATGATGGCCCAAGTGCCTGGATCCCTGCTACCCAAGTGGGTGACCTGTCTTTGGCCTCACTTAGGCCTGGATCTTGTGGCCCTCTGGTTTTAAATGTATTTACAGTGTTTTGCTGTCAATAATGTAATCTAATTTTTTTTTTTTTTTTAAAGATTTATTCATTTTATTACAGCCAGATATACACAGAGGAGAGACAGAGAGGAAGATCTTCCGTCCGATGATTCACTCCCCAAGTGAGCCGCAACGGGCCGATGCGCGCCGATCCGAAGCCGGGAACCTGGAACCTCTTCCGGGTCTCCCACGCGGGTGCAGTGTCCCAATGCATTGGGCCGTCCTCAACTGCTTTCCCAGGCCACAAGCAGGGAGCTGGATGGGAAGTGGAGCTGCCGGGATTAGAACCGGCGCCCATATGGGATCCCGGGGCTTTCAAGGCGAGGACTTTAGCCACTAGGCCACGCCGCCGGGCCCTGTCAATAATGTAATCTAATTTTAGAGCATTGTCATCAACCCCCAAAGAAAGATGCCCATAGTAGCAGGTGCTTCACATTCACCCCCACCCCCCACCATCTCCACTCCTAACCAACCACCAATCTGTCTTTATAGATTTTACCTGTACTAGACATTTAATACAAAAGGCATAATACAGTAGTATGTGTATGTACAGGTGTTTGTATGTGTGAATGTGTGCCAAATAAAGCATTACAGTATAAAACAGTAGCATCAACTTGACATTTCAGTTTTCCTAATCAAACTTGACTATATACCATAAACATATCATTCTATCAGACTGCTTGAAAGGGATTGACAAGCCCCAGTACTGTTTTCAGAGATGCTGTAAGGCTAATTCTGCTGCCCAGTGCATCCGAGGAGCGCCACGGGCTGTTCTGCACTGCACCTGTTCTCCCATCCTTGGGAGATGCTGGAGAACCTCTTAGCCCCACCCCCATCTACACACCAAGTGTTTCCAAGAGGCCTTTCAGTTCTCAATTCCTACATTTTATTTTACCCTATAGATTAGTGAGACATACGTTCAATAATGAAATCAGAACCATGAGGAAGTTTGATTCTCCCAACATCCTGCGGATCTTTGGGATTTGCATTGATGAAACAGGTAAGGAGGTACGTCTGGGGTCGGGGAGGCTTCTGGTAGTTCGGAACATGCTTTCTGGGTTTCAGTTTGTCACATTTTTTGGAGAACAGCCAGAGTGGAGCCCACATATGGTCGTTATTGTCAACTTTAATTGCCTTTGTATCTCAACATGCAGGTTTCCATCCTTCAGGAGAGTAAAATGTCACCTCTGGGATTGGTTCACACTCCTGCACTCACGTCTCCTCCTGGGACCTAGGGAGAGCTTGCTTAGGTTCTTAGGTGCTTTGAGTTGTAGTGAAATATGGTAAAACTGACCCAAGTAGGAAATCTTTCCGAGGCCATCCTTGGTTTAGATCACATATAAAAATACATTGACCTTCTAGAAGCTTTTCCATAATGCAGAGCATGGAGTCCCAGGGTAGAGAAACACTTTCAGTACTGCATATTTTGCTGTGGCTGTTGTACCCATGCGAGGAGGTGGGGAAGCCAGCCACGGGTTGAGAGATGTGGGAAGTCGTGGCAGAGCTGAGCATTCCCATTGGGTGAAGCGGAAAGGCAGACAGCAGGCAGAGGGAACTCTGAGTGGGGCTGCCTGGTTGCTTCCCCGCAGTGACTCCTCCTCAGTTCTCCATCATCATGGAGCACTGTGAGCTCGGGACCCTGAGGGAGCTATTGGATAAAGAAAAGGACCTGACGTTTGGCGTGCGCTTCATCCTGGCCCTGGAGGCAGCCAAAGGCTTGTACAGGTAGGTGGCCGAGGTGGGGATAGGATGCCAGAAGAACTGGCTGACACTGTCTCCCTTGTGAGGGCCCCATAGAGGACGAGAGAACAGGCCTCCGGTGGCCTCCCTGCCATCTGTTGATTTACTGTGAGCTCCAGTAAAAACATCTGCGATAGCAGGAGGTAAGGGCCTACCCAAGTGTACCCAGCTCCAAGAACTGAAGAATTAGGGTTCATGTCCATGCTGCCCTTGCTGCTGGCTGGACCCTATTTTAGTGTTGCCGGATTAGGTGAATAGAAACACAACAGACCCAGTTAAGTTTAAATTTCAGATAATCATGTTCATAACGAATAGCTATATAGCATGAATATGTTCTACATACTGTATGGGGCATCCTTCTCTTGGATTCCAGAGAGACCAAATTCCAGACAATCAATAACTACTTTTCTTTTGTATTATTATGCTAGCATGTGATTTTGACACATACTTAGAGTAAGAAAAAAAAAATCTATTGCTTCCGTGGCACTGGTGCTGAGTGTGGCTGTCCTGTACTCTGCAGCAGCTCCACTTCCTCTCCCATGCAGAGTCTGTAGTTCTGGGGGGGGTCACAGGTTTAAAAGATCTGTCACTCTCAAATCTGCAAGGTTTTACCATAGCCACACTGCCACCAGTTTTGTTTACTCAGCAGCTTTCTTTAAGTGAATTCATTTTTTTTCTAATCTAAAGAATGTTTTTTTAAAATAGAACCCTTCCTATTAAGACTGTGAATTGAAAACCAGGGTCGCTTGCCACAAATAGATGACCCCCAGTGACTCCCTTCCAGCCCGGGGAAGGGAGCTCTGTGTGGGTCAGGCCGGTGGCAGCTCGATAACCCAGACCCCATCTTCTTTGCACAGAGGATCTCCAGCAGACCCACAGAGCTGTTAAGGACAGTCAGAGAGATGGACATGAAGAATACATTTTTCCTCGATCATGGTCCATACCACCATACCCCATGCTTCTGGGGCTGTCCTGTCTTAGGGGTCAGTAGAAATCCCAGAGTTAATTTCTTTTGGACTCCATAACTTCATGAGCAGCAACTTAGGGTGCCACAGAGGACACCACTGCTGCCCCATCCAAATGGCCTCCCAGCCTCTCTGGCTGCCTGCAGTCCCCATGCCCCAGCCAACATGCTTTGCTGCTATGAGCTGGAGGTCGCTGTGCTCTGATGACAACCAGTGAGCCATGGGCTTTGGAGCCCTCCACTCTTCCAGACAGCTGGAGGTGCCCTGGAGTTTAGTACTGACCTGTCCCTGCCCACCACCAGCCCTTCTGCTATCCATAGCTGTTGACCAGGTGGTGTTGGACAGCTCCGCTTCTATGTGTTGAACAGACCCTGAGGCAGAGCAAGCACCATAGGTCCCCTCACACCAAGGTCATCCAAGGCTGGGACTTCACCTGGGATCACATCCTTGGTCAGTTTTTCCTTTTTATTTTTCTTCCTCCATTCCCTTACTGGTTTCTCCAAGTTTATTTGTTTATCTGAAAGGCAAGCATTACAGAGGTAGAAAAAAAAGAAATTTTCCATCTGTTGATTCATAACCCCAAATGACTATCGTGGCCCCAAGTTGGGCCAGGTTGAAGTCAGGAGCCTGGAATTCCGTTGAGGTCTCCTGCAGGGACCCGAGCATTCAGGCCGTCTTCTCTTGCTTCCCCAGAAGTATCAGCAGGGAGCTGCAATGGAAGTGGCACATCTGGGAGTCAAACCAGTGTTCATATGGGATTCCAGCATTATAGGCAACTGCCTGACTTTCTGCACCACAGTGTTGACCCCTCTAATTTTTTTTTTAAATTAATTTACTTGCAGCAAGAGCTCTCTCATCCTCTGGTTCACTTCCCCAGATATGCACATCAAACGGGGCTGGGCCAGCTGCAACAGGAAATGCAATCCAGATCTTCCATGTGGTTAGCAGAATCCCAATTGCTTGAGCCATCATCACTGTCTCCCAGGGTCTGGAGGCTGGAGTTAGAAGCCAAAAACAAATATTTTAAAAAGTATTTATTTGTTTGAATGGCACAGTGAGAGAGGAATAAGTAGGGAAATCTTCCCTCTATCAGTTCACTCTCCAATTGACTGCAATAGCCAGGACTGGCTCAGACTACAGCAAAGAGCTAGGAATTCCATCTTGGTTTCTTGCCTGGGTAACAGAGGTCCAAGGAATTGAGCGATCTTCTGCTGCCTTCCCAGGAAGCTGGGTCAAAAGTGGAGTGGCCGGGACTCGAAAGCAGCACAGTAGCATGGTGTGGCAGTGTTGCAAGCTGTGACTTAATCAGCTGTTTCACAGCACTAGCCCCCAGAGATGGGTCTTAAACTCAGGGACCTGATAAAAAACATAGACATCTTAACCAGTAGGTCATAGGTCTACCCTGGTGTACCTCCTTCTTCTCCTCCTTCTTCTTTTTAAGGTTTATTTTTATTGGGAAAGCAGATTGACAGAGAGAAAGATCTTCCATCCACTGGTTCACACCCCAAGTAGCAGCAATGGTCAGAGCTGGGCTGATCTGAAGCTAGGTGCCAGGAGCTTCTGGGTCTGCCATATGGGTGCAGGGTCCCAAGGCCTTGGGCCATCCTCTACTGCTTTCCCAGGCCACAGGTAGGGAGCTTACAGGATCCTAGCAGATGTGAGGCTAGGATTTAGCCAACCCTGACCGAGGGCCTGCTTCTTGGAGAATTCAAGTTAAAGTAGGAATTATGATGACTACCCAACCTGACACCTGGAACCCATCCATCTAAACTTGCATTTAAGTTAGTGGGTACCCCAGCCTCACATTCTAGTAGCACAGGAATCCCAGGTGTGGTCTGACCAGGCAGCCTCACCTTTGAGTACCTTGTTCTGCCCAGCACTTTCCAGGACACGTGCCTAAGAGACACCTTTGTCCTCTCGCCCTGAAGTGTTCCCTAGCGCCAGATCCCACATGGCCATGGCATGCATTTAATATACAATTAACAGACTGTACCTATCTGTTTTCCGGTTTTCCCACCTGTCTGTGGATTGCTACTCCGGAAGAAAGGCATGGTACCAACTAGCCTTGTTGTCCTGGTAATGGCTGTCAAGCCCCCCAGACCCACAACAGTCCGTGCGGAGGTCACTTACACTCTCTGCCTTTGATCATGCCAGGCTACACCATACAGAAGCACCTGAACTCCACAGAAATATCAGCAGCAGGAGCTTTCTGGTAACCAAAGGCTACCAAGTGAAGGTAAGTGCGCCTTCCGTGGGACTCTTGGTCACTTCCCCTTAGACACCTGGGCAGCACTTCTGAGTCCGTGCAACATGCATCAGGGCGTCTTTTTTTTTTTTAATATTTATTCATTTTATTACAGCCAGATATACACAGAGGAGGAGAGACAGAGAGGAAGATCTTCCGTCCAATGATTCACTCCCCAAGTGAGCCGCAACGGGCCGATGCGCGCCGATCCGAAGCCGGGAACCTGGAACCTCTTCCGGGTCTCCCACGTGGGTGCAGTGTCCCAAGGCTTTGGGCCATCCTCAACTGCTTTCCCAGGCCACAAGCAGGGAGCTGGATGGGAAGTGGAGCTGCCGGGACCAGAACCGGCGCCCACATGGGATCCCAGGGCTTTCAAGGCGAGGACTTTAGCTGCTAGGCCACGCCGCCGTGCCCAATTTTATTATTTTTAAAAGAATGTTTCCCCTATATATTAAAAAAAATTTTTTTATTGGAAATGCAGATCTACAGAGAGGAGAAACAGAGAGAAAGCTCTTCCGTCTGTTGGCCCACTCCCCAAGCTGCCCCAATGACCAGGGCTGAGCTAATCTAAAGCCAGGAGCCAGGAGCTTCCTCGGGGTCTCCCCATATGGGTGCAGGGTCCCAAGGTTTGGGCCATCTTCGACTGCTTTCCAAGGCCACAAGCAGGGAGCCGGAAGCGAAATGGAGTACCTGGACATGAACTGGTGCCCATGTGGGATCCCAGTGCTTGTACGGCAAGGATTTAGCCATTGAGCCATTGCACTGGGCCCTGTCTCAGGGTGTTTTTATAGAGGAAATCTCTGTGTTCCTATTGGCTGATGCACTAGAAGTTGGGCCTATCACATCCACCGGTAGAGTAGCCATACGGACAGAAGGCACCCTGGGAAACAAGCTGTGTGGAGCCCTCCGCCCTGGCTTCCCGCACTGTTTCTCCCTAAGCTGCCTCTCTATCTAGCTCGCAGGATTTGAACTGAGCAAAACCCAGACTTCCATCAGTCGGGAAATGAAGGGGAATAAAACAGACCGAGTGAGTGCTGCAGCGTACATCTCGCCTCAGTGCCTGGACAACGTTTTTCGTAAATATGACATAAAAGCTGAAATATACAGGTACGTTCCTATGCTTGTGCAGATTCCAGCTCAGAGGATCTGGAGTGGGAAGCTGAGTCATGCTTCTTCCTGGGGGAGCATCTTCACTCGGCACTACACAACGGAAGTGGGTGGCCACCAGAAAATTGATTGTGTTTTCTAGAAACACAAGTGGGGCTGAGGAAAAGGCCCCACAACTAGCTGGGGTGGTTCAATTTCTTGATTTTCTTTTAGCTTTGGAATCGTCCTGTGGGAAATCGCCACTGGGAGGATCCCATTTGAAGGTGAGGAGTGTGAGGGCAGTGCGGCCAGTCTGCCCCCTGCACTTTGTCAGCTGGTGTGGAACTCCATGGGTTGGTCGGTGGTGTTGCTGGAAGCTCTGGTTTCCTTCCATACTCAAACTCCCTGGCTCTCTCTCTAAAGGTTTGTTTATTTGAAAGGCAGAACTACAGGGAAGAGGGAGAGACAAAGGATACTGTGTCCATTGGTTCTCTCCCCAAATGGCTGCAATGAAAGCCAGGAGCTTGGAAGTCCATCTGGGTCGCCCATGTGGGTGGCAGCGGCCCAAGCACTCACCTGGGCCATCTTTCCCTGGCTTCTCAGGCGCATCAGTAAGGCGTTCAATTGGAAGCAGAGCAGCTGGGACTCAAACTGGCACTAGTTTGGGATGCTGATGCGTATCGAGAGCAGTATGTTTACTCCTGTTCTCCCATCCCCATGCCAGGCTGTGATTCTAAGACTATCTACCAGCTGGTGGTTGTGCAACGGCAGCAGGAGCCGCTGGGAGAAGACTGCCTCCCGGTGCTGCAGGAGGTGATTGGGCAGTGCCGGGCCTACGAGCCGGCAGAACGGCCCTCCATGCAGGGTAGGTGCTTCCTGGTGTCAGGGGCACGGGCCACCTGCTGACTTCACATTCGCCATATTGCCTCTTCATCATCTCCGCGGCACTGCTTCTCAGCCAGGGTGACTTTTGCCACCCAGGGAACATCTGGCAATGTCTTAAGACATTTCAGGTGGGGGCAGTGGTGTGGGGACATACTACCCTACGCTCGTCTAACTTTTTGTTTGTTCATTCGCAGAAATCATAGAGAAACTGTCTACCTTCACTAGCTCATGTACTGAAACCTGAGCCATGGATGCCCTGGATGTGAAGCTGGAAGACACATGAACTGGACATATCTTTTACATCCTTCGCCATCAGAGAAGCTGAGCATTGTTCCAAAGAGAGAACAATGCAGTTCACACAGCACACATCCCACTCCCAGTGAGACTGCCTAAACGCACTGTGCTAAGTGTTTCACCACAAGAGGGCGTCCATAACTCTTGACCATGTGACTTTCTGGGGCCTCCCATCAAGTGCAGCAGCCTGTTTTCCCCACACCACCATTGGAATCTGGCCTGGCCTTTTGACTCACGTTTTGGCCACCATGCATTGTGCTGATAGGCTAACTTCAGGCTAAAAGTTGCAAAAAAAAAAAAAAAAAATTCTTCTGATTACGGTCTCGGCTATGACTTTCTACCAGCCTTTGGCTCTTCTCCAATGTCTCCAAATTAACTTAAAACTAAATATATCTTGTCCAGAGCTTTCAAATATTATCAGTTAAAATATTTCCCTAGTAAGAAATGTTTGATTGTTATTAGAACACTCTTAATTGTGTATTTTTAGCTTTGTTTTTTAAAAAAAGATTTATCTATTGGAAAGAATTACAGAGAAAGAGATGCAAAAAGAAGTCACCCATCTGCCGGTTCACTCCCCTGATGGCCACAAAGGCCAGGGCTGGGCCAGACCGGAGTCAAGTGTTAGGAGCTTCATCCGGGTCTCCCACTTCCATGTAGGCTCCTAAGGACTTGGGCCTCCTCTACTGCTTTCTCAAGTATATTATCAGGGAAGGAGATTGCAAGTAGAGTAGCCAGGGCTCGAACCAGCTTCCATATGGGATGCCGGCACTGTAGGTGGTGGAATAGTACCGGCCCCATCTTTGAAATTAATGTAAATTGTGTAAGTTTTCACATCCATTCCCACTCTCTATTTCCTGAAAGCCTTATACTGTTTTAGGAGAGAAGCCTTTACAGAGCAATGACTTGAATAAATTCCAGAATGTGTTAATAGTAATGTGTCCACATATCAATTTCCAGAACTTTCTAAAGTGCTGATGCGTGAGGACTCCGCACCCCCATTGTTTTATTTAGTAGCCATCTTTCTCCTCAAAGTGGAACACTTTGTGGTTTTCTTTTTTTTAATTAAAGATTTTTTATTATTTCTACTGGAAAGGCTGATATACAGAGAGGAGAGACAGAGAGGAAGATCTTCCATCCAATGATTCACTCCCCAAGTAGCTGTAACAGCCGGAGCTACGTAGATTTGAAGCTAGGATCCAGAACTTCCTCCAGGTCTCCCACGCAGGTCCAGGGTCCCAAGGCCCTGGGTCGTCCTTGACTGCTTTCCCAGGCCACAAGCAGGGAGCTGGATGGGAAGCAGGGCTGCCGGGATTAGAACCAGTGCCCTGGGCCCAGTGGCATGGCCTAGTGGCTAAGGTCCTTGCCTTGAATGTGCTGGGATCCCATATGGTCGCTGGTTCTAATCCCGGCAGCTCCACTTCCTCTCTATCTCTCCTCCTCTCTGTATATCTGACTTTATAATAAAAATAAAATAAATCTTTAAAAAAAAAAAAGAACCAGTGCCCTTATGGGATCCCAGTGCAGGCAGGCAAGGACTTTAGCTACTAGGCTACTGCACCGGGCCCATGGAACACTTTGTAGTTTTCTAAAATTGTTGTACTTTAGTCACACCATTTCTCAGACATTTCCTTGAGGTCTCCAGGTCTTGGATCCAACATTAGTATCTCACAGGTTTTTTTTTTTTTTGAAGCATTTTCTATTCATATCCTTCTTTTTAACTATTTATTACACTCGCTCTTCAAAGTTACCTTTCTTAGTCATGCTTACTGGTTTATTGTCTACCTCCCCTAAGTAGAATATAAGTTCCTTTAAGTCTGTGAATTTCTCTTACACACCAATATTCCAATCTTATAAACCAGATATGGATCTCAGTAGTCATTGAATAAATACATGTTGAATGAAGGAAGGGACAAATAAATGATAGTCCTTCTAATTGTAGAGCAAATTTGATGTCCCAGCATGATCCACAACAAGCATCATATTTATTTGGCATCTTTTTCAAAACACATTTATTTGTTTAATTTGGAAGTCAGAGTTTTAGCTCCACAGGGAGAGATGCAGAAGGATGTTCTATCAGCTGATTCCTTCCCTAGACGACCACATCAAAGCCAAGAGTCAGGATCTTCATCTGGGTCTCCCATGTAGGTGGCAAGGACCCAGACACTTGGGTCATCTTCCATTGCTCTTCTAGGCAGAGAACCGGAAGTGGAGCAGCTGGAACTTGAATTGGTGCCCTTACAGAATGCCTGCATTTCAGACAATGGCTTGATTTGCCATGCTACTGTGCAGGTTCCTATTTGCTTTTCTGACACAAAAAATTATTTTTGAGCTGAAGGCAAATAGCAAACAGAATGATCTTCATCCAGCCTCCCCCCATTTCTGCTTAAAGACTGGATATAAATTTCTTCTTTATTGGAGATGACTCTTAGGAACCCAGAGATGGCATCCAAGTTGTCACCACATGCTCCTTGCTCCATCCTTGCTCTGTGCCTTTACCTTCTTGGAAGGTCCACACTGCTTTCCTCCATCTATCACTTTTCCACAAATGTATCATTCCTGGTGGAAGATGCCGCACAAACCCAGCTTGGTCTCACAGCCACAAGTTATTTTTCGCTGAGCTTTCTCCCTCATGATGTGTGTTCTACACATTCACTTGTTGAACCTGTGTGTCATTATAGGCACCTGTTCCAAAACAGAATTATGAGGGTTGAAGAAAAATTTTTTATTTCCGGTGTGGGAGCCATTAAGAGTATCATGAACGAATATATGTTCAAAGCCATTTAGACAGATTCTGTTTGTTTTTCACTGTGCAATCCTTGTGTTCTATTGTTTTCCCATGTGATTTATGTATTTATCTATTTTTAATCAGACTTTTTTTTTTTTAAAGATTTATTCATTTTATTACAGCCAGATATACAGAGAGGAGGAGAGACAGAGAGGAAGATCTTCCGTCCGATGTTTCACTCCCCAAGTGAGCCGCAACGGGCCGATGCGCGCCGATCCGATGCCGGGAACCTGGAACCTCCTCCGGGTCTCCCACGCGGGTGCAGTGTCCCAATGCATTGGGCCGACCTCAACTGCTTTCCCAGGCCACAAGCAGGGAGCTGGATGGGAAGTGGAGCTGCCGGGATTAGAACCGGCGCCCATCTGGGATCCCGGGGCTTTCAAGGCGAGGACTTTAGCCACTAGGCCATGCCGCCGAGCCCTAATCAAACGTTTTTTATGAAAGAGTTACCAAATATTTGATGGGCCACTTATATATTTATTAATATGGAAAGCAATTGGAGAGAGGTTTTGAGTTTAAACATCATTTCACTATGTCTAAATAAATGAAGATTTTACAGAAAGGTAATGTTTGATTAGAGACCATTTTCTTTCCTTGCTACTTGTGTGTAATTTTTCTTTGTTGAACTTACAGTACTTGTAAAACAACAATGATAATCTTATTACACAGTGTATACACGTATCAAAACATCGCGTTGTACCCCATAAATTTGTACAATTTTTATGTCAAAAAGGAGTCACTCTGAACTTTTCTTGTTCTGCTTCATATTCATTTGTTAAAAAAAATTCTGACTTTTCATACTAGCCATCCTATGATTCTGCAGCTTCTCTTTTGAGAAAAAGGAAAAGTACCTATTTATTTATTTGTTTTTATTTTGAAGATTGATCAATTTTCACTGGATATGCAGAGTGATCCTCCATCTTCTGATTAACTCCCCAAATGGTCACAAGGGCCAAAGTCAGGAGCCAGGAGTTTCCTCCGGGTCTCCCGCGTGCGTGCAGGGTCCCAAGGCTTCGGGACATTCTCTACTGCTTTCCCAGGCCACAAGCAGGGACCCCCTGCTCCTGGAAGGATTTAGCCAGGGAGCCATTGCACCCGGCTTTGGCGACAAGTTTGGAAGTTTCAGTTCTCTGTGACCTTCCACTATTTATGTACCCTACCCACTCTATCCACAGCTGGCAGCTGAATTAATACAATGCTGGCAATAGGCAGTCGACCTGAGATTTAAGTTTGTCGGTGTTAGGTGCGAAAAATGAGATTTTAATTTATTTCAGCCTTTGAGCTGGATCTGGAAAAACATCTGTGGAGTTTCAAACTACGGCAACCATCACAACACTCCATAAACAGGAAGGAGAATGTCTCACAGTCCTCCACGCCCTGGAGAATTCCGGAGAATTCTGGGAACGCATGTTTCGGACTTAACTCCTACGGACACAGATAATTCTCTAGACAAAGTTCTTTATTTAAAGAGTAAAAGAGAGGCAGCAAGAACTCCAGCTTGAATATTTTCATCCTCATTCCAAAATGAAGTCCTGTTCCTTGCCTCCCGCCACCCCATAACAGGAGCTCTCCAGAAAAGTTCAAAATAAAGCGGGGACTGGGCGCGAGGTGACGGACAGGCGTCGTTGCCAATTGTTTGAGGGCTCCTCTAATGTGGTCCCGCCTAGTTCCTAGCCAATCGGAGCGCCAATGTTTCAGCCACGGGTCACCCAGGGAAGAAGAAAGGATGCTATTGGCTGTCCGGCTTGGTCTGTCATCCAATAAGAGCAGGCCGGCTCGGCGCCGTCGGGCGTCTTGACGCTGGAGCGGCTTGAGGAAACGGCGGTTTGTGAGCTCGGGTTCGTGTCGGAGTTGAGCTGCTCTCGGGTGGACGGGAGTCCCCGTTCCCCTGAGGCGTCCTTCAGCCTTAGGTGAGGTGGGGCTGCTTCCTTCTCTGGCTTTGGTGTGTGATAACTTCTCGGGTTTGGTCTCGGAACGCTCATCGGGCCTTCCGGAGGGGCCTCCCCTCTCGGGGCCGCTGGGCTGCAAACCCCCAGTTCTTGCCAGGCTCGTGCGGGTGGGACGCGGGGAAGGCGGCGGTTCCCGGCGGTGGCGGGACGGGACGGGCGGAGCTGGACAGACCCGCTCCCGTACGGGGCTTCCGATGGCTCTGCCCCTCCCCCCACCACACGAAAGCCTGGCCGACCACTCGCGTCGCTTTCAAGTTAGCCCGAGAACTGGAAAAAAAAATTGTTTTTTTTCCTTGACTTGAAATTGTCTTCCCCCGTTTTATGGGGGTGAAGAAGTTGAGCGAGCTGTCAGGAAACCCGCCGCAGGTCCCTTACTGCAGCCGAGGTCGCCCCCCCTCCCCATCCCCTCCCCGCTGCCGCCTCATGCCGACATGACAGGTTGTGGGTGTTGACACCTGAGTTGGAAAGTTTAGGAAGGGTGCCTAGCGGGGAAGCTGGCATGGTAGGTTTTAAAAAATTTGTTTATTTGCAAGGCAGAGTGTGCAGACTTGCTAGTGCCCTCTGTTTCTTTGCCCTCAAATGCCCACCCACAAGCCAGGGCTGGGACAAGGCCGGTGCTGGGAGCCATGGACCCTTGAGCCGTTTTCGGCTAGCTTTTTTGGGTGCTCCTGAGCAGGAAGGTGGGACTAGAATCCGGGCTCTCCGATTGGGGTTGTGGGTGCCCCCAGTCTTCTCTGCACCCTGTGTCGCCCTCCCGCCGCACCTGTCCCTTAAGTCGTGACACTTTGAAGGGCACAAGTAGAGAAGGCGACAGGGTGTGGTGGTCTCTGGCCCCAGGCACCCCGCCCCTGCATGGAGCTGCAGCAGAGAACCTTCCCCAACCATCCGCATGTTGCTTTGGAGCCCTGGAGATGTGCCAGTGCGACTGAGAAGCCTCATTGTTTGTTTTATCGAGTGGAGTGGCAGTGGGAGTTGCTTCCTAGATCCTGCCCCTGGGCATCTCCCCTGCAGGTTCTGGAAGGGTGACTGAGTGAATCTCTCCAATAGCTTGGGGCTTGCGTTAGAAGTGCTGCTTGGGGAAGGCTGCCCCTGCGCCCCGGAAGTCCACTGAACACTTTCATATTACTGTAGACGAGTACTTAAGCACTTGGTTGAGTGTCATTCCTTTCTTGAGTAATACGCTGAACTTAGTAGGTTTGTTTGAAAGCCTTACAGAGAGGTTTTCTATTTGCTTGTCCTTTCCTCAAATGGCTGCAACAGCCAGGGCTGAACAGCTGTTCCTTAGGAGGTGTGCCTTGTTGACACTACTCCCAAAACCACATATCATAATCTGTTATTTTCTCGTCTTAGTTGTTACCTGTTCTTCTGGGTGCCTGATGGTATAACAGGTTCTTAAATATTTGTTAAAAGAACTAACCTAATGACATTAAAGGTGGGAAACAGCAACCAACAAATTGAGAAAATTTTTAAAGGTAGTAAATTACTGTTGTTAGTAATTGAATTGATTTTGTAAATGCAAGAATGTGCTTTATGTTTGTATAATTTTTGAAGCCATGATGAATATTGTCTTCTAAAATTAGTTATGTCATCAGTTGTTTTTGCTAAATGTCCATATTTTAAGTCAAGACTAAACTGTAGTGTATCTGGAAGATTACTTTCAGACCCAATACTCAATAGTTCAATTCTAATATATATAATATAGATATAATAATTTGGAGGGTACTGCTGTGGTCACAGGGATTTTTTTATTAGTAGTAGTACTGATTATAAGTTTCTTTTGTAGAAGAATGAAAGTAGATGATGACCAAAACACTTCAAGTTAAAATAAGTATCTAGTGGTAGGCTTTTGGCCTGCCATCAGTTAAGACTTATTGAGTTGGGCCTCTGGCACTGTGGCATAATAGGTAAAGCTGTCACTTGCAGTGCCAGCATTCTATATGGCACCATTTCAACTCATGGTTGCTCCACTTCATTCCAGCTCCTTCCTAATGCACCTGGAAAAGCAGTGGAGGATGGCTTAAGTCCTTGCGTCCCTGCACACATGTGGGAGACATGGAAGAGCCTGCTGGCTCCTGGCTTAGAATCAACCCAGCTCTGGCTGTTGCAGCCGATGAAAAATCAATCAACCTCTCTCTCTCACTTTCTCTTTAACTCTGACTTTTTAAGTAAGCAATAAATCATTTTTTAAAAGATTTATTGATTTTTATTGCAAAGTCAGATACACAGAGAGGAGGAGAGATAGAGAGGAAGATCTTCCATTCGATGATTCACTCCCCAAGTGAGCGCAACGGCTGGTGCTGTGCCAATCTGGAGCCAGGAGCCAGGAGCCAGGAGCCAGGAACTTCCTCCACGTCTCCCACATGGGTGCAGGGTCCCAAGGCTTTGGGGCTACAGCGCCAGGTTCCAGCCTTAAAGACTTTGGTTATTTTTAATTTATTAACTTGAGAAACAGCAACAGATTAAGAGTTCTCAGTCCTGGCGCGGTGGCCCAGAGGCTACAATCCTCACCTTGAACGTGCTGGGATCCAATGTGGGTGCCGGTTCTAGTCCCGGCAGATCCACTTCCCTTCCAGCTCCCTGCCTGTGGCCTAGGAAGGCAGTCGAGGATGGCCCAAAGTCTTGGGACTCTGCGCCCATGTGGGAGACCTGGGAGAAGCTCCTGGCTCCTGGCTCCTGGTTTTGGATCGGCTAAGCTCTGCCCATTGTGGTCATTTGGGGAGTGAATCAGTGGACGGATCTTCCTCTCTGTCTCTCATCGTCTCTGCATATCTGATTTCTAATAAAAATAAATCTTAAAAGATCCTTAAGGCCGTAATTTTTGCTGATAATGACATTAAACAAGATTCTGAAAGGTGAGATATATTAGCTGCATAAGATGTTTTGTCTGTTTTACTAATTAAACTTTTTACAAATATTGTTTCTGTAGTGATGGCTCATGAAGCAATGGAATATAACATTCAAGTGCAGGTGGAACATCCTGCCTCAGAACAGCTTGTTCCTGATGTGTTCGTAACCAGGCCAGGACAGTTTCTCATCCTGCCGCCTCATGTTGAAGTTGTCAGCAGCCAAGAGGGATCACTTGTGATCCAGCCTAATCGTGTTGAAGTTGTGAACAGACAAGAGCAAGCACCCCTGCTTCAGCCTACTTCTGTTGAAGGGGCTGACAGCCAAGGGATGCCCCCCTTGCTCCAGCCACCTCCTGCGGATGTAGGCCACAGACACTTCATAGTGCCCCTGCTTCCTCCTGCTCCCCAGGACTCTGTCAGCCAGCCGGAGGAAGTAGGCCTTGCCAGGGAGGTTTCTGTGGAGACCATGGATCCTGGAGCACCTGAGCAGCATGGGCAGATCCTGGCAGCTAACCACAATTTCCAGGAGGCTTCATTGGGTTCCGTGAGCAACTTCATCAGTGGACTACAGAGACTTCACGGCATGCTGGAATTCCTGAGACCTCCCAATGCAGAGCACAGTGTGGGGCCGGTGCGAGTGAGGAGAAGGGGGGCTGCTTCACGCAGAGCCAGAATTGGAGGGTCGCAAAGGACCGATAATGCCAGGTAAGATTTCTACGTAAGTCCTGTTGTTGGTGCTGTGCTGCTGCAGATTGGCAGTGTGATTTTTTTCTCAGGCCACAAGCAGGGAGCCGGATGGGAAGTGGAGCTGCCAGGATTAGAACTGGCGCTGCCAGGATTAGAACTGGCACTCATATGGGATCCTGGCACGTTCAAGGCGAGGACTTTAGCCGCTTAGCCATGGTGCCGGGCCCACAAGGTTTTTGTTTTAAACATTTATTAATTTGATGGAATCGGTGTGGTGACTCCATAGGCTAACTCTCTCTCTAGTAGGACCATCATCCTGTATGGTTGCCACTTCTCATCCTGGCTGCTCCACTTCCAGCCCAGCTCCTTGCTTGTGGCCTGAAAAGCAGTAAGGATGACTCAAATCTTTGAGCCCTGCCCTATCCCCTTTTCCCCCTCTCCCTCTCCTCCTTCTCTTCCTTCCTGTGATTGCCAGAATGTGCATTCTCCAGGAATTTGGGGGGGTGGGCAGAGGTTGGACTTGATCCCAGGCACTCTGGTTAAGACTGGAATGAATTAACCTGATGTGCTTTACTCCCTGCACTCCACTTTTTACATGATTTTCATAGTTTTAGTGTTAAGAAATTAGTGTGGGGCGCTAGCAGATTAAGCTGCTGTCTACATTGCTGATATTCCTGTGGGTGCTAGTTTTATTCCTGGCTATTCCGCTTCCAGCCCAGCTTTTTACCATTGTGCCTGGGAAAGCAGCAGAGGATGGCACAAGGGTTTGGGCCTGGGCCCCTGTAGGAGACCCAGAAGAAGCTTCTGGCTTTACAAAACTTTTCCCAGTTGTGGCCAGTGTGGCTATCTGGGGAGTGAACCAGCAAACAGAAGACCTCTTTCTCTCTTCAGACAAATAAAATAATATGTTTAAAACTAACAGAAATGAATGGGACTAAGACTTTCTCTGTGTAGAAAACAAGTCGTGCAGCTAGTGCCATGACATAGCAGGTTAATTCACCACTGGTATTCCAAACTGGAGTACTGGTTCTAGGCCTAGCTGCTCCATTTCTAATTCAGCTCTTAGCTAATACACCTGGGAAAACACAGAAGGTGGCCCAAAGTGCTTGGGTCCTGCCACCCGTGTGGGAGACGTGGAGGGGGCTTCCGGCTTCTAATTTTGATCAGACCCAAGCCGTTACTGCTGTGGCCATTTGGGAAGTGAATGAGTGGAGGAAGATCTCTTTATCTCTTCCACTCAAGACTGGCTTTCAAGTAAATAAAATCTTTTTTTTAAAGATTTCTTTATTTAGTTATTTTTATTGCAAAGTCAGATATGCAGAGAGGAGGAGAGACAGAGAGGAAGATCTTTCATCCACTGATTTCATTCCCCAAGTGGCCACAGTGGCTGGAGCTGAGCCAATCCAAAACCAGGAGTCTGGAGCTGCTTCTGGGTCTTCTATGCAGGGTCCCCAGGCCTTGGGCTGTCCTTGACTGCTTTCCTAGATCATAGGCAAGGAGCTGGATGGGAAGCAGGGCTGCTGGGATGCGAACCAGTGCCCTAATGGGATCCCAGCATGTGCAAGGCTATTACGCCAGGCCGTAAATAAATCTTTTATAAGTTAAATAAAATCAAGTGTTGGGGCACAGTGTTTTGAAAAATTTCCTTAGTTTGAAAGGCAGATTTACATAGAGAAGAAAAGAGAGATCTTTACCTACTAGTTCACGCCTCAAACAATTACAACTGCTGGAGCTGAGTCAATCCAAAGCCAGGAGCCAGGAGCTTTCTCTGGGTCTCCCACATTGGTGCAGAGACTCAAGGACTTGAGCCAATCTCCACTGCTTTCCCAGGACAGAAACTGGCTGGAAAGTGGAGCAGCCAGGACATGAACCCCTACCTATATGGGTTACTGACAGCACAGGCAGAGAATTAGCTTACATGCCACTGTGCTAGCCCCTTTCAAGTTAATTTTAAAAGTGATCATAGTGGGGCCGGCGTGGCACAGCATGTTGGCTTAGTGGCTGGGGTCCTCACCTTGAATGCGCCGGGAATCCATATGGGTGCTGGTTCTAATCCCAGCAAGGCCCACCTCTCATCCAGCTCCCTGCTTGTGGTGAGGACGGCCCAAATCCTTGGGACCCTGCACTCGAGTGGGAGACCAGGAGAGCTTCCTGGATCCTATCTCCAGATCGGCGTGGCACCGGCCGTTGCAGAGACTTGGGGAGTGAATCATCGGATGGAAGATCTTCCTTTCCGTCTCTCCTCCTCTGTACATTTGACTTCCCATAAAAATAAGTCCATCTTAAAAAAAAAAAAAACAGCTGGCAAAATTTGTTAAAGTCAAATTTTCAGAACACTAGAAATTAAGCAAATGCTTATGATAATCCAAGGACTCATTTACGAAAGTAGCTGAATTCTTAGGAGTTTTGATGCACATCCTGTTGCATCTCTCTCCAGCCAAGCAGCCAGCATAGAGAACAGCAGTTGGATTGTGCTCCTTCAAAGCCTCTTTCCCAGAGAACGCCTTCTAGGTGACCTGTGCGGTGGTTTTCTGAAAGCCTCCATGATAAGGTTGTCCTTGACTCAAAGGTTGCCTAGCACGAAAGGCCCGAAATAATTTCTGCAAGGCCTGCTTGAGGTAGTGGGTAATTATCAAGACAGATAGTAGAATAACAAGATATGTGGAGAGAAAAAGGTCAAGAATGAGATGTTGGCATTTTCTGTTATTTTGTTTTTAACTTTGGGAGGCAGAGGGTCCGTTTGTTGGCTCATTCCTCACATGGCCTGTAACAGCTGGAGCTGAGCCAAAGGGAAGTCCACCCTGGTCTTCAAGTGTGTGGCAGGTCCTCCCAGGGTCCGCACCAGCAGGAGGCTGGAATCCAGAGCAGACATCAGACTCAAGTTCTCCAGTTTGGGGACGTTGGCATCTTAACCACTGAGTCATAAACCTACTCCTTTTCAGCAGTTTCGAAAAGCCTTTGACATGTTAATCGGAATTTGGAAGACCACAAGTGTGTCTGGCTGTGGTGTGTACAGTTATGCCATCTTTTGGGAAAGACGTAAGGCAATACCCCTCTCTCAGCTTGACTGACCTCGAAATTCATCAAAAGCAGAGTGAAGAGTTAAGACAGAATTGTCACCTGTCTGCTTAATGATTGTACAAATCCCACACACATACACAGTCCTTCAGCAGAAGACTGATGTGGGCTCTCCAGGCAGCTGGGTAGACCTGGTGAAGTGCAAGTCAGAGCCCATGAATAGTTCTGTCATACCCATCAATCAGAATGCCCCCTTTCCCGAGATGTGTGGTTGGTGGTTTTTTTTTTTTTTAAGATTTATTTTAGTTTTATTTGAAAGGAAGAGTCATAGTGACCATTTAGAAAGTGAATGAGAAAAAAAGTGAATGAGCAGATAGAAGATCTGTTTTCTGTTTCTGTTTTTTTTTTTTTTTAATTGCAAAGTCAGATATACAGAGGAGGAGAGAGAGGAAAATCTTCTGTCCGATGATTCACCCTCCCAGCCCCCCCACCGCCAAGCGGCTGCAACGGCCGAAACTGCACCAATCCAAAGCCAGGAACCTCCTCCGGGTCTCCCACGCAGGTGCAGGGTCCCAAAGCATTGGGCCGTCCTCGACTGCTTTCTCAGGCCACAGGCAGGGAGCTGGATGGGAAGTCGGACTGCCAGGACTAGAACTGGCGTCCACATGGGACCCGGCACATTCAAGGCAAGAACTTCAGCCATTAGGCCACTGCCCTGGGCCCTCTGTCTCTGTTTCTATGTATCTTTGTAATTTTGACTTTCAAGTAAAATAAATCTTGAAGGAAGGAAGGGAGGAGAGAAATGAGGAGAGGGGAGAGAGGAAAGAAATGAAGCTGTAATAAGAGCGAATTTTTAAAATACTATTGAAAAACACAGATATTAACAAGAAAATGAGCTGTCATAATTGAAGTATTAATTGTAAATATGAGAAAAAACTATTAAGGCACTAGCCTAGTGATTAAGAAGCCCATAGTGTATTGGGGCTCAGTGTTTGCCTCTGGTTCCTGACTCTAACTTACTCCAGCTTCCTGCTAATGCAGATCTTGCAATGCATGAGATTGGCTCCTGCCACTCACATGAGAGATCTCGATGGGACTCACCGCGCCTGGCTTCTGCCCAGCTCAGTCCTGGCTCTTAAGGCGTTTGGGAAGTGACCCAGAGGATAGGAGCTCTCTCCTTCCTCTGCAGTAATTTTTTAAAAGTAACCCAAGAGTATATAATGAAAGAAAAAAGAATTAAACTGGTGCAATGGGAAATATTTAAAAGTTAAGCAGATCTTTGATAATACTTTAAAATATATATATATATTTTAAAAGATTTATTCATTTTATTACAGCCAGATATACAGAGAGGAGGAGAGACAGAGAGGAAGATCTTCCGTCCGATGATTCACTCCCCAAGTGAGCCACAACGGGCCGATGCGCGCCGATCCGAAGCCAGGAACCTGGACCCTCCTCGGGTCTCCCATGCAGGTGCAGGGTCCCAATGCATTGGGCCGTCCTCAGCTGCCCTCCCAGGCCACAAGCAGGGAACTGGATGGGAAGTGGAGCTGCCGGGATCAGAACCGGTGCTCATATGGGATCCCGGGGCTTTCAAGGCGAGGACTTTAGCCACTAGGCCACGCCGCCGGGCCCTAAAATATATTTTTAATGTTTAGTGTAAAATTTCACTAAATCTGACATAAGTGGGGTATGATTTATTTTCCCAGCAAGTAGCTGAGGGATAGTGATTGTAATTAAAACTTAGCCAGCCAGAATGGATTTAGTGTGTTAGGTCTGATCCTCTTTTCATCCTGAGTTGCTTTGTTTATAAGCCAGAGAGAGGGAGACAGAGACGAAACTCCATTCTCAGGCTCACTCCCCAAACAGCTCATAATGGCTGGGGCAGGGCCAGGCCTGAAGTCGGGAGCCAAAAACTCAATGCAGATCTCTCACATGAAATTGCGGGAGGCCTCAGAACCCTAACCATGAAAAGACAGAGCACAGGGTGGGGGGATTCCCAGAGCCAATGAAACTGTCACATAATGCAAAATAATTAATAAAAAAAAAAGAAAAGACAGAGCACAGAACAAGTCAATCAACCGCCTCAGCCATATGTTGGCAGTGAAAAACTGGGCAAACGGAGACTCTAAGATGGACTATGTCAATCATTGGATTCTTCAACAACGTCATCGTGCTTGGAGTGGTGAGATTGGCAGCAATTAATGACTGTTGAACCATCAAAACCACTTGAGCAAGACCCTTGGAGCTTGCCCCACATCAGGGACCTGGGGTGGGTGGGAGACTGGGTGGGGCTTCTCCCTTAATATCCCTCTTTTCCCCAGATACATGAAGGAAACAATGTGGAAATGATGGTCTTACCCACTTTCCTGTAGCCCTTGAACCTTTTTAACTATGTAACAATCATCAAAACTGTGATAAAAAAATGAAAAAAAAATGGCAGGAACCTAATTGTTTGAGCTATTATTGCTGCCTCCCAAAGTCTACAGTAGCAGAATGCTGCATCAGGATCCAGAGCCAGGAATTGAACCCAGGTACTCTGAAATGCAATACGGGTGTCTTAAGCACTGTTTAGTTTGTTTTCTGGTATCAGGGTATTTTTTTCCCCTTAAGTGAACATTTGAAGTTTTTTTTTTTTTTTTTAAAGATTTATTTTATTTTTATTACAAAGTCAGATATACTGAGAGGAGGAGAGATAGAGAGGAAGTGGAGCTGCCGGGATTAGAACCAGCGGCCATATGGGATCAAGGCGAGGACCTTAGCCACTAGGCCACACAGCCGAGCCCAACATTTGAAGTTTGAAATAAGAACTGCAACAGTGATTGAAGTCATCCAAACTCCTTGTTGTGTTCTAAAGTAGCTGCAGGAACAGAATCGTGTGAGACTTTTTGTTTTTGTTTTTTGTTTCCACATTCTTTTTTTTTTCCTTCCTGTATCGGGAGGAAGTGGGGAGATAAGGGGAGAAGCCACGTGTAGCCTCCCAACCATCCCAGGGTCTCTGATGTGGGGCATGCTCCAAGGGCACTGCTCAAATGGTTTCGATATTTCAACTGTTCTGAATTGCTGCCAGTTTCGCCATTCCAAGCACGATAAAACCTTTTCAGAATCCACTGACTGACATAGTCCACCTTAGTGTCGACACTTGTCCAAATTTTCACTGTCAACACATGGCTGGGGTAGTTGCTCAATTTGTTCTGGCTTATGTTATGGTACCAGATATCCTCTGCTGGCTGCAACGTACTGCCATATCCTCCATGCGCCTGAATATGCTGACCACTGCTCCGACTGAGCCACTGAGGAGGCCCAGTCTGACGCATGCACTCCACAGTCAGACCATGGAACCTGCAATTTCCACCAAAGGTTGGGATTCTGAGTTCAACGGTTCAGTTGGGGAATCCCCCAAAAAATCTCATTTGAGGTGATTCCAGGCCTGAAACTTGTATATGCTTGCCAATATTGGGTCTGGCACAATCCATCGTCCAAATCCGCCTATATACACACTGGTCTTCCCTGCTCCATATCCCGTTGCTCCTTTCCCTAATCGATATACAATCCATGTGCCCAGGAGTGCATGGGTTCTTCAGCCCAGCCCGTGGAAGCCCGGTGGGTGGTGTGCTCCTGGCACATGTGTTGTCTTGGTGCCTTAGCCCTCCACACACCCAAGATTCGGGCCCATTGAAGTTCTCCAGGACTGGTTCACCAGCACACCAGTGTAGCATGCTGACCTGGGGCTCTCCTCTCCCCTCCTCGCCTCGCCCAGGACCAAGCATGTGGGGAAATCCCTGGTTCTCTACACCTGCCTACAGGTGAGCTCTCAGGTCCCCACATGCCCACTAGTGCTATGCCCTTAGCTCTCCCCCCTGACCCAAGCCTGCATCCTCTTCCCCCCACAGGACTCTTGCTGCCCCCTGGCTGGCAAACTGGCATGGGAGAATCCATACGAGACCATTTTTTTTTTTTTAAAGATTTATTCAGTTTATTACAAAGTCAGATATACACAGAGGAGGAGAGACAGAGAGGAAGATCCTCCGTCCGATGACTCACTCCCCAAGTGAGCAGCAACGGGCATGTGCGCGCCGATCTGAAGCCGGGAACCTGGAACCTCTTCCGGGTCTCCCACACGGGTGCAGGGTCCCAAATCCCTGGGCTGTCCTCAACTGCCCTCCCAGGCCACAAGCAGGGAGCTGGATGGGAAGTGGAGCTGCCGGGATTAGAACCGGCGCCCATCTGGGATCCCGGGGCGTTCAAGGCGAGGACTTTAGCCGCTAGGGCACGCCGCCGGGCCCTGAGACCATTTTTGAACAAAATGTTTTTGCCCACATTTGGTTTTTAGCTGGTAATACCAGCAAACAAATTCCTCAGTCTAATCCTTTAAAGTTATTGACACATGGTGCCAGAGCTTTAACATAGCAGGTTAATCTCCAGTTGCAACACTGGCACCCCTTATGGGCACTTGTTCCAGTCATGGCTGCTCCACTTCCAATCCAGCTCCCTGTTTATCATCTGGGAGAGCAGTAGAAGATAGCCCAAGTCCTTGGGTGCCTGCACTCATATGGGAGATCTGGAAGAAGCTTCTGGCTCCTGGCTTCAGGTCAGCCCAGCTCTGGCTGTTGTGATGATTTGTGCAGTGAACTAATAGATGGAAGATTTCTCTATCTCTCCTTCTCTGTAATTCTGCCTTTCAAATACAAATAAATAGATCTTTTAAAAAAAAAAGATACTGACACATGACAAAAGATGAATATAATTGGTTTTTAGCAGAAAGGTCAAGCTCCAGTGTGGGATAAGGTGTCAGAGTTAGTGGAAATGGTAATATCAAGGTCAGCTGGCATCTTTTTAAATCCGGCTTGGAGACAGATTCAAATGACTGGGATTTACTTCAGATTATTCTGGGTTATTCTGTTGGTTATGGTTCATGGTACTATAATTCTGTTGTCTTCTCTGCTTCCATAGATTGAGAACACCACTGGATGCTTATTTCCAGGTGAGCAGGACCCAGCCTCCCATGTCCGATACCACTGATAATTCAGACACTAGGAATCCTGTGCCTGAAAATTTGGTTCTGTCAAGTGGTTCTGCTTCTGACAGTGATAGCTCTGCAGAGAATGAAGAAGTGGTTGCCCAGCCAGAGCAACCTGGAGATGTCATTTTAGAAGGTGAGTATTTCATTTACCATGCTGACAACTACACAGCCTATAGTTGTCCCACAGTGTAATATTATTTGTGACCCAGTGAGTTAGTTATTTTATAATGGCATTTTGTGTACTTTTATTCCTTTATACAGCCAATAAGTTGTTTTAAAAAGTTTTATAAATTCAGCACCCTGTCTGACATCCTAGTAATACTATATTTTGTGAAAGTGGGACATTATTTAGCAAATGGTGAGTGGGCAGGGAATCCTAAAGTAGGTGTCCTGCTTGAAATAAAAGCCCGCGGGTACCCCAGATTGTGGTTTTTTGTTATTTTTTTTTCCCCAGGAAAAAGGACTAAGGCACCCTGGGAAATGACTTTCCACATACTCAGAGATATACAAGTTGAGCCTGACATTTTCTTATACTGGAAAACAAGGAAGCCATAAGGATCAGAGGTTTATCAATAGTTGCAAAATCCACTTTAAGGTGCTCTTGGTAGTTTATGATAGCTTAAATTTAGCAGAAAGAATATTAACATATATTATTCTAAGATGTTGGGCTTAAATGGATTGCAGTGTATCACCTCTAATTAGATACAATTTTCATAAACCTCATTTATCCCCATTATACATTGTTAAATATCTCATTATTCTGAAAAATGTTAAAAAAAAAAAAGATCAGGGCCCAACACAATGGCTCAATTGGTTAATCCTTCCCCTGCAAATGCTGAGATACCATATAGGCTCTACTTCACATCCAGCTCCCTGCCTATTGGCCTGTGAAAGCAGTAGAGGATGGCTCAGAGTCTTGGCACTCTGTAGCCACGTTGGAGACCCAGAAGAAGTGCCTGGCTCCAGGCTTCAGACAGGCCTAATTCTGGCCGTTTGGCCATTTGGGGAGTGAACCAGTGGATGGAAGAGCTTCCTGACTCTCCTCTCCTCTCTGTAAATCTTCCTTTCCAATAAAAACATAAATCTTTAAAAATAAATAAACCTTTTTTCTTTTTTAGCCAGTTGAGCTATTGCACTGGGCCCAAACCTATCTTTTCTTTTCTTTTCTCTTCTTTTCTTTCTTTCTTTTTTTTTTTTTTTTTTTCAATTTCAAAGACAAGTTAACTGTCTGGGTGTTAGATATTAAAGGACTGTTAGTCTTGTTAGTTATGATAATAATACAGTATAGTTTAAAAATCCTTATCAGTTAGTGTTGCAACAAGTTTTATAGTGTGATGACATTTTAGAGTTTAATACATTCAAAAGAAAACAGTGGAATGTGGGTTCAATAAAATTAGCAAAATGATTTTTTAATTGCATTTTGAGTACTTGTGGGTTAACTATGCTACCTTCCTTTAAAAAATACTTATTTACTTAATAACTTTGAAAGGCAGAGTAACAGACAATGGGAGCGACAGAGAGAAGGGGTCAGCATCGACAGCTTCACTTCCCAAGTGCCACCCCGGCAGGCCTGGGCTGGCTTGAGGCCAGGGGCCCAACTCACCATCCTGCTGTCCCACAAGTGGCATTGGCCCCGGTACTCAGATCACCTGCAGCTTCTCTCCCGGATTATGTGCAGCTAGATTAGAAGTGCAGGAGCTGGGACGTGGGTACAGGATGCTAGCGTCACAGGCAGTAGCTTAGCTTGCTGCACTGCTGATCTGAAGCCAGGAGCCAGGATCTTCTTCTAGGTCTCCCATGCGGGTGCAAGGTCCCAAGGCCTTGGGCCATCCTCGACTGCTTTCCCAGGCCACAAGCAGGGAACTGGATGGGAAGCAGGGCCGCCAGGATTAGAACGGGCGCCCATATGGGATTCCGGTGCGTTCTAGGTGAGGACTTGAGCTGCTAGGCTACCGTGCAGGGCCTGACAAATAAAAAAATAATAATAATAAATAAATTGAATTCATCAATCCTATGTGGGAAAAGTGTCGTCATTTTTACAGAAACACTGTCAATTAGAGATAGCTTTAGTAGGACCATTGATATTCCAGGGTGAATTACAGCCTAGCCTCTGAAGCCAGTGTTTCATAAGAGCCCCAGTTCAAGTGCCAGCTGGTCTGCTTCCATCCAGCTCTGTGATAATGTGCCTGGGAGGGCTCAGTGTGGTAACCTAGCTGCTGCAGTCCTCGCTTTGCACATGCCAGGATCCCACATGGGCTCCAGTTCGTATCCCGGCAGCTCCACTTCCCATCCAGCTCCCTGCTTGTGGCCTGGGAAGGCAGTCAAGGACGGCCCAAAGTCTTAGGATCCTGCACCCCATGTGGGAGAACCGGAAGAAGCTCCTGGCTGGCTATTGTGGCTGCTTGGGTAGTGAACCATCGGACAGAAGATCTTCCTTTCTCTCTTCCTATCTGTGTATCTGCCTTTCCAATAAAAATAAATACATCTTTTTTGAAAAGATGTATTTATAATGTGCCTAGGAAAGCATCAGAAGATGGTCCAAGTACTTTTTTATTGAGATTTATTTTTAATAAAGATCTCGCCCAATATCATGTAAGATACATGGAAAAGGATGATTCACTTTAAAAGTATCCTTATTGTATGAATTGTTTCTGTAAATTGATAAGTGAATAATTTTTAAATTCTTGAAAGTGTACTGATTAGAATCTAAAATTATTAATAAAATTGACATGTATTAAAAACTAAATTTTTTTTTTATTGGAAAGGCAGATAAACAGAGAAGGATATACATAGATAAATATTTTCCATCCCCTGGTTTATTGCCCCAGTGGCCATAATGGCTGAGCTGATCCGAAACCAGGAGCCAGGATCTTCCCCTGAGTCTCCTATATGGATGCAGTCTCAAGGCCCTGGGCCGTCTTTGCTTTCCCACGACACAGTCCCATGCCCACATGGGATCTCAGCGCATGACGGCAAGGATTTAGTCACTAGGCCATCATGCTGGGCCCTAGTCCAAGCACTTTTGGGCTTCTACCACTCACATTGCATACTTGGGGGAGCTCTAGGTATCTGGCTTTTTAGCCTGGCCCAGCACCAGCCATTGCAGCTATTTGGAGGGTGGACGAGAGAACATGGAAGGTCTCTCTCACTATCTTTCTGCCTTTCTGTAACTGCCTTTGAGATAACTAAATATTAAGAAAAAAAAGTAAAGAGAGCTTTAGTGAGTTAGGCTGTTTTCTGCTAGCTTTTTATATCTAATTTATGTCTTTTTTTGTGTGTATCCTGTTATTTCTGGAAACGACTTGGCAGAGCAAGAAGGAGGTGTCTCAACAGAGCAAGAAGCTACATGTACCGATGAAGGCAGGGTTGCCTCTGAACAGGTAATTTAAACATTCTTTGAAATGTACCTTTTCAGTTTTCATTTTTAAAAGAGGTGGCTAGTAAAGTACAGTTTATCAGCAAGATATCCAAGGGTGAGGGGTCAGTGTTGTGGTGTAGTGGGTTAGGGTACTGGTTATGGACGGTATGAGCCTGCCACTGGTTACAATGGGAGCACTGGTTTGACTGGGCTGCTCCATTTCCAAGCTGTCTCCTTGGTGTTGTGTCTGGGAATGCAGGAAAAGATGACGTCAGCTGCTTAGGGCCTTCCCACCCCTGTAGGAGACCTAGATGGCATTTTGTCCTTACCCAGTCCTGGCTGTGTGCCAGTTGGGGAGTGAACCAGGGATGAAATCTGTTTCTCCCTTTCTTTCACTACTTTTCATAAAAATAATAAAGTAAATGTTTTTGTTTTTGGTTAAGATTTATTTATTTTTATTCCAAATGCAGGTCATATTTGCATATAGAAGGAAAGATAGAATGATTTATCTGCTGGTTCATTCCCCAAATGACCACAATGATCAGAGCTAAGCTGATCTGAAGTCAGGAGCCAGAAGCCTCTTCCGGGTCTCACATTGGTACAGGGTCCCAAGGCTTTGGGCCGTCCTCTATTGCTTAACCAGGCCACAAGCAGGGAGTTGGATGGGAAGTGGACCAGCCAGGATATGAACTAGCACCTATATGGGATCTGGTGCATGCAAAGCAAGGATTTAGTCATTGAGCTGTCATTTTGGGCCCAAAAATAAAATCTTAAAAAAAAAAAAAAAAAGGGCCCGGCGGCGTGGCCTAGCGGCTAAAGTCCTCACCTTGAAAGCCCCGGGATCCCATATGGGCGCCGGTTCTAATCCCGGCAGCTCCACTTCCCATCCAGTTCCCTGCTTGTGGCCTGTGAAAGCAGTCGAGGACGGCCCAAAGCTTTGGGACCCTGCACCTGCGTGGGAGACCTGGAAGAGGTTCCTGGTCCCGGCATCGGATCGGCGCGTACTGGCCCGTTGCGACTCACTTGGGGAGTGAATCATCGGACGGAGGATCTTCCTCTCTGCCTCTCCTCCTCTGTGTATATCCGGCTTTCCAATAATAATAAAATCTTTAACAATGGTGTAGTGGCTGAATTGGCGGATCTTTCACCTGCAACTGGCAGTATCTTATATGAGCGCCGGTTCGGGTCCCAGCTGCTCCACTTCCCATCCAGCTCCCTACATGTGGCCTTGGAAAGCAGTAGAGAGATTGCCTATGTCCTTGGGCCCCTGCACCCGCCTGGGAGATCCAGAAGAAGTTTCTGGCTCCTGGCTTCGGATTGGCTCAGCCCAGATTGTTGAGGCCACTAGGAGAGTGAATGAACAGATGGAAGATCTTCCTCTCTGTCTGTCCTCTCTGCATCTTGACTTTCTTATTAACATAAAAACTGTAAAAACAGAAAAAGTCCACGTATGCCTGTTCCAGGCATTCATTGTCTGCCTGAAAGTTTTGTAAATGTGCTTGTTACAAATTATTGAAGACAATGTGATTATTGTATGGTAAACAGTTTTTATAATTGCTTTACATCATTGTTTTTAAAATAGACTGTAAATTTGCTGCAAATTCTGCGAACATCAAAAACATCTATTTTTTACATTTGTGTAAAAAAATTTTTTTTAAATATTTGTTTTTTCTTATTACAAAGTCAGATATACAGAGAGGAGGAGAGACAGAGAGAAACATCTTCCGTCTGATGATTCACTCCCCAAGTGACCGCGGTGGCCAGTGCTGAGCCGATCCGAAGCCAGGAGCCCAGATGTTGTTCCACGTCTCCCACACGGGTCCAGGGTCCCAAAGCTTTGGGCCATCCTTGACTGCTTTCCCAGGCCACAAGCAGGGAGCTGGATGGGAAGCGGGGCTGCCAGGATTAGAACCTGTGCCCATATGGGATCCCAGCGCATTCAAGACGAGGACTTTAGCTGCTAGGCCACAGCGCTGGGCCCGTCTGTAAAAAATTTATGTACATGCGTGTTTATCATTACATTATTATTTTTGTATGAGGGATTGTTTTAGAGGGAAGGAGAGACCAAGAAAGAGAGCCTGTGTTCTTTAATTTGTTCCCCAAAGGACCACAGTGGAGCTAGGAGTTCCCCAAAGGACCACAGTGGAGCTAGGAGTTTGTTCCAGGTCTCCCGTGGATGCAGGAGCCCAATATCTCTATTGCTTTCCCAGGCAGTATGCAAGGAGCTGGGTCAGAACAGCTTTGTTTGAAATCAGCATCCATGTGATGCCGTTGCTGCAGGCAGAGGATTAGCTGGCTTCACAATGCTACCACCGCTTTCTACATCTTTTTTTCCATCAGATTTATAATTTAAATTTTCTCTTGTCAGTTGCATTGTGGCTTCATACTTTCTTTGTCTTCTTGATATAAATTTTTTGTACTAAACATTCTTTTTTTTTAAAGAAATTATTTATATTACAAAGTAATAAAAAGACAGAGGGAAAAAAGTAATAAAAAAAAAGTAATAAAAAGAGAGACAGAGGGAAGATATTCTGTCGGATGATTCACCCCGCAAGCAGCCACAAGGGCCGGAGCTGAGCTGATCTGAAGCCAGGAGACAGGAGCTTCCTCCAGGTTTCCCACGCGGTGCAGGGTCCCAAGGCTTTGGGCTGTCCTTGACTGCTTTCCCAGCCCACAAGCATGGAACTGGATGGGAAGTGGGGTGGCTGGAACACGAATCGGTTTCCATATGGGATCCTGGCAGGCGCAAAGCAAGGATTTTAGCCACTAGGCCACCGCGCTGAGCTCTTGTACTAAACATTCTTATATGATTGTATTAGCAGATATTTGTGTCTGTAACTGTAGGTTATTTCAAACAGAGATGATTATGTTAAAAGAAACAGGGCCTGCCATGATGGCTCAGTTAGCTAATTCTCCTCTTGCAGAGCACCAAGGTCCCATGTGGGTTCCTCTCCGTGTCCCAGATGCTCTAATTTCCATCCAACTCCCTGCTTGTGGCCTGGGAGACAGTAGAGTATAGCCCAAAGCCTCTGGACCCTGCACCTGCTGGGAGACCTGGAACAAGCTCTTGGCTTCAACTTGGCTCAGCTCTGACTGTTGCTGCCACTTGGGGAATTGAACCAGTGGATGGAGGATCTTTGTCTTTCCTTCTCTATGTAAAAGCTACATTTCCAATAAAAAATACATTTTTTTTTAAGGGAATCATGTTTTCCATGTTTTTATGTCTTTGTTTATGTCCTCTCTGTAGTTTCCTAGTTTTTTTCTCCTTCGATCCACGTGAGCCAAGAAATAAAGCCTGAATTGATAATGAACGTAATATTTTATTTGTACAAACCTGTCACTGATGTCTTGTTATTTGCTTTTATTCATAAAAAGATAAAAGTAATCCAGAAATTTCTTAAGATCAAAGAGTTGGAATATTTTCATGCTTTGTGCTAAGTTTTTGTAGATTACAGTCTGGAAGGAATGATGAGTGATTCATCGGTGTTGCGGGTTCTTTTATGTTTTCCATTAGATGTGTATAATTTTTGTATACTTCCTAATCTGGAAGAATTGCATATTGTGTTCAAGACTGACTTTACGTATCCTGTCTTCTGAGTGCCTTCCACTTTGTGTTTAGTCTCGCAGTGGGTCCAGCCCTGTCGCACCTTCTGCTTCTGTTGATGATGAAGAAGGGGACACATGCACGATTTGTTTGGAACAGTGGACTAATGCTGGGGAACACCGGCTGACAGCACTACGTTGTGGGCATCTTTTTGGGTATAAGTGCATTTCTAAGTGGCTCAAAGGACAAGCACGAAAATGTCCCCAGGTAAGGACCATAGGTTAGGACGAACCATTTTAAAGCTGAATCCTTATGCTTATACTAATTATGTCCTATTGGGCTCCTTAGTGCAATAAGAAAGCCAAGCACAGTGACATTGTTGTTCTTTATGCCCGAAATCTGAGAGCTTTGGACACGAGTGAACAGGAGCAGCTCAAGAGGTAGGTGTTAAGTATGTCCAGCTGGGATGTTTCCTCTGCTTTTTTTTTTTTTTTTTTTTCCTTTTTGGTAGGCACATATGAAAAAGATATATGACCCAATATTGGTGTGATGAGTTTTACCTTGACCAATGAAGATCATTGGTAGGCTCTTACATTATTGTTAATACATATGTGATGCATTCTAAGGGAGGCCTGCATGGTTTGTTTTCCTTCACACTGCACAAGTGAGAGTTTGGTAGACTGGCATGGCACATGGGTTAAGCTGACCATTTATTTTTAACATATTGGTTACTCATTACTATGTCAATTAATTCCATAGTGATGTGAATTTTTGCTGAGGGTATGTTGAAGCTTTTAATTGATTAGGATGATACTCTGCTGGCTCTGTCTTCAAACCAGAGAGGGTCTACCTAAGAAGCCGTTGAGTTTGACTGGACAATAAGATGCTGACTCTATGTTTGGAATATGCTTGCAACGAGGGAATCTCAACTGAACTTGAACTGTGGTTATGCAACAAGGTGGAGGAATCCACCATGGTGGGAGGGTTTGGGGAGGGGTCGGGAGAATCCCAGTACCTATGAAACTGTGTCACATAATACAATGTAATTAATGAATAAATTAAAAAAAAAAAAAAAGTGGAGCAGCCGGGACATGAACTGGTGGCATCCATATGGAATGCCGGCACTTGCAAGTAAAGGATTTGCCTGTTGAGTCATCATGCTAACCCCAAAAAAGTAAATTAAAAAAAAAAAATTTATTTTTGCCACAAAGTCAGATATACAGAGAGGAGGAGATACAGAGGAAGATCTTCCATCCGATGATTCACTCCCCAAGTGAGTGCAACGGCCGGTACTATGCTGATCCGGAGCCAGGAGCCAGGAACCTTCTCCAGGTCTCCCACACGGGTGCAGGGTCCCAAAGCATTGGGCTGTCCTCAACTGCCTTCCCAGGCCACAAGCAGGGAGCTGGATGGGAAGTTGAGATGCCGGGATTAGAACTGGCGCTCTAAAGGCGAGGACTTTAGCCACTAGGCCACGCCGCCGGGCCTTGTAGCTGCTATTCCATGTTAATTTTTAAGTTCCATGAAAAATCCTTGTGGGTGCCCCAGCCTCTCCCCAACCCCCGCCCCATATTGAATTCCTCCTATTGTTACAGTAGTACAGTTCATAACCAGTCATGAGTCCTTCATTGCGGGCATGGACCATGTGGAGAGTCCAGCATCTTATAAATTCAACAGTTTCATTGGGAGACCATCCTTGGTCTAAAAGTAGAGCTGGCAGAATATCATCCCCTTTAATGAGATGTCACTCAACAGGAAGAAAGATGGAAATCAACAACAGCATGAAGTTAATTAACATGGTATTGAGTGACCAATATGTTCGAAAATGCAGGTTTGTAACCACATCCTGTAACTATTTCCTTGACATCTCAATTTTAGTATATAAACAATAAGCTGCTATAAACCTTTTTTTTTCTCCCAAGCTAACTTGTTTTTGAGTTAGCCTAAATCAGAGTGGCGCAGGAACAGTGAGAGGATCAACATGAACATCCATCATATATAACAGCTGAGTACAAACTTAACATCAAAGTTTCTATGCAGTTACATCTTGGTTTAGCATTAACAGTCATAAATTGATCAATTTTTGGGGGGAGAATCTTAAGCCACAATTTAAACTTTGCAGTATACAGTGATTAAGCACGGTTTTACAGAACTTTGCATTTTAACAATTGAAGAATAAAGTTTTAGGCAGGTGAGCTAGGAAATCCCCAACAATTTAACTCTGCATCCTACCTAGGATATCAGTAAGTGTCTCTATCTGAAAAGTCAAATGCGAAGCCTGATCAGTAAGGTACAAGCTAAATGATTATCAACTATCTGACCTTTATTAGTCACTGATTATCTGAACTAATTTTGGGGGTCACAAGCAACCCTGGTGGTCGGTATAAGAGAGGGCTGGGATCCAAGGCTGGGGCTAGATAAGGACCAGGGAAAGCTCCTCTCCTGAGTCCAGAAGGAAATTTACAATCCTTTTATCTCTGAGTGCCACTTGGGGCTCCTGGCTGTAGTTCCGATGTCACCAGACCCTATGAGAGAGTTTTGGGCTTCTACCATCCCGTGTGGGAAATCCAATAGGAAATGACTGACCTCAGAGTTCTCGGCCTCCGAGGGCATTCATATTCCCTGTGATCTCCTAAGCAGTCGGGGTACAGTTCTTGGTGTCCATACTGACAGTCCTCGACGAAGTATCCTTTGCTTCTGTGGCGAAAGCACTTGGGAGGCCTCTGGGAGTCTCCGGGACTAGGAAACGGACCTCCTTTTATCCTCCTGTTCCACCTTGAGATCCCCTTCTGCTCTGTACACACAACCTCCTTTTAAGAGGGTGTCAGGGTTGTTCTTGGATCCCACCACAAATTTCTATGATTTTTCTAATGTCTAAGGCTGTTAAGAATTTGTTATCTATAAATAATAAGCTACACTTAAAGTCTTGCTCAAACTTTCTAAGAAGGTAGAGAATTTCTCTGCACTCCTGACCTGTAGTGGAACAAGAGGAATATTAAACAAATTTAATTTTTCAGTTCTTAGAGGCAGTTCCACTGGGGGTTCCATCTTTTCCAGGAGCAGTGTTATATTTAAGGGAGTTGCTGCACTTCTGAGGTCAGATGAGCCATAGTTTTGAGGATTCATCAGGAAATTCTAGGGACAAGAGCATAACCTTTTCCACAGATTATTAGTATTCCAGAATATCAATCATTCAGTTGTTTTATCAAATGCATCATGAGGTCAGGGACAGTTGTGCTTGATGTGCTTACAATTCCTCATGTCACCTGGTGTTGGGAGGGATCTGGCCTCTTCCTCCTCCATTGTCTGCTTGATGGTGATGGATCTTTCAGGATGAGGTCACGAAGTTGTCTCACTTGGAGGGGCTTCCTCCAGTGGATGAGGTCCAGGACTTTACGAGTAGGCACAGTTTCTGGGAGAGCACAAGGAAACCCTGTTCCCATAGTTAGCAAGTACTCAGGAACTCTCCACTTTTGGGTGGCTGGGTCTTTCCAATGAACCAAAGGCAACAAATGCTTGGTTTAACACCAAAATTCTAAGCACATGGGCTCAGTCCTGCATGCTACTTTTTGATAATTTTCTAGATTTGAAAGTTTTTTTTTTTTAAGATTTATGTATTTTTATTACAAAGTCAGATATACAGAGAGAAGGAGAGACAAAGAAAAAGCTCTTCTGTCTGATGATGATTCGCTCCGCAATGGCCGAAGCTACGCCAATCCGAAGCCAGAAGCCAAAACCTTCTTTCTGGTCTCCCACGGGAGTGCAGGATCCCAAGAATTTGGTCTGTCCTCAACTGCTTTCCCAGGCCACAAGCAGGGAGCTAGATGAGAAGCAGAGCTGCTGGCATTCAAACAGGTGCCTGTATGGGATCCTGGCGTGTTGAAGGCGAGGACTTCAGTGGCTAGGTCATCTCGCCGGGCCCTTGAAAGAAATGTTTATTTTTGTATGTTTTATTCATTATCATGATCTGTTTTCAGCAAAATGTGTTTCAGTGTGTGTACTTACTGTGCCCTCTTGATGGGAACTCTGTGGCCTTGCTGATCTGACCCCATCCTCATCTCGCTTTGCTGGCTTTCTCCCTCTAGTTCCTTACTGAAGGAGCAAATGCTTAGGAAGCATGCTGAGTTAGAATCAGCCCAGTGCCGGCTGCAACTCGAGGTCCTCACTAATGAATGCACTAAACTGCAGAGTCGTATTCAGGTAAGTTTCCCCCTTTCCTATAAACTTTTGGAATAGCAATTGTTAAGGAATCTGAACGTTACTTAGGTTTATCTTAAATATGGTTAGTATTTGTCTAATTGTTTAGAAGTAAACTTGACCAGTTTTTTATTTCTGACTAGAGCATTGTCCAAAACTTGGACATTTTATATGACAGTTTCTGCTGTCTGAATTTCAGAAGAAAATTAAAATAATAAACAATATAAAAATTAGACTTGAACTTAAGTATTTTTTTTAAAGATTTATTTATTTTTATTGTAAAGTCAGATATACAGATAGGAGGAGAGACAGAAAGGAAGATCTTCTATCCAGTGATTCCCCAGGCTGCCGCAACGGCTGGAGCAGTGCCAATCCGAAGCCAGGAGCCAGGAACTCTCCCATGTGAGTGCAGAGTCCCAAGGCTTTGGGCTGTTCTCAACTACTTTTCCAGCATAAGTGGGAGCTGGATGGGAAGCAGGGCTACCAGGATTAGAACCAGTGCCCATATGTGATCCCAGCGCGATCAAGGCAAGGACTTTAGCTGCTAGACCACTGCGCCAGGCCCCAAGTTTTTTTTTTGTTTTGTTTTGTTTTTTTAAGATTTATTTTATTTTATTTGGAAGGAGAGACAAAGATCTTCCATCCACTGGTTCACTCCCCAAACGGCCACAATGGCCAGAGCTAAGCCGATCTGAAACCAGGAGCCAGGAACAACTTCTTGGTCTCCCATGCATGTATAGGGTCCTAAGGCTTTGGACTGTCCTCTGCTAGTTTCCCAGGACATAATCAGGGAAAATGGATGGGAAATGCAGCAGCTGGGACATGAACTGGCACCCATATGCGATGTGATGCTTGCAAGGTGAGAATTTAGTCATTGAGACATTGCGCTGGGGCTGAGCTGAAGTCATTTTATCACACACAAATTGCCCAATATCATGAGAGCTTTAGGCAGAATGACCACAACTTTTTATAGATTTACTGGTTCTCTGAGATTCATGTTAATATTTTTCTATTTTAGATCATGGGATTGTGTTTGAGGTAACTATTAAATGAAAAAGCCTTTCATTTATAAAGTCGTTATTATTTTAGGACTTGCAAACCCTGATTCTGCAACATAGGGAGCAGACTTTACAGCAGCCCGGAGGCTCTCAGGCACAGTCCCTGGGCTGCCAGCCTTCCAGCCAGGGGCAGCACAAGTACCACTTCGAGAAGACCTTCCCAGTGTCTCAGACAGGAAACTGCCGGATCATGGCATACTGTGATTCTCTTAGCTGCCTGGTGGTGTCGCAGCCTTCTCCTCAGGCCTCGTTCCTTCCAGGTAACTACCCCCCAGAATTCCAGCCTTCACATTCATTGTTGGACTCCATTTGCTTCTCTCCTGTCTGCTTTACGAGATTCTAGGACTTAGGAGTAAGTGAGCACTAACCACAACTCACAAATCACGTTTTCCTGTTAGCTTTCTGTTAGTCACGTACTTCCTCATACTTAGTATCTATAGTGTCTGTTGCCTTCAATCTATAAATATCAGAGGTGAGAAATGCTGAAAATCATGGTGAAGTAGAAGAGAATGGGGTATGAAGCATAGGTTACCTGTGGTAGTCCAAGGAGGATAATGCCACTCTGTATATATCCCACTCAATTTATAGTTTTATTTTAAAGTTTCATTTTATGTATTTGAAAGGCATAGCAATGACACAGAGATCTTCCATCTACCGGTCAGCTCCACAGATGGCCACAGTGTTTCGGGCTGGGCCTGGCTGAGACCAGGATCCTGGAGCTCCATTTGGGTGACAACCAAGCTATGTGGGCTGTCTTCTGCTGTGTTTGGAAGTAAAGCAGCTGAGATGTGAACTGGTACTCTGATATCGGATGATGGTGTCCCAAGTAGCGGCTTAATCTATTAAACCACAACACAAACATTTTAGATTAGAAACGTTTGACAGGGCCCGGCGGCGTGGCCTAGCGGCTAAAGTCTTCGCCTTGAAAGCCCCGGGATCCCATATGGGCGCCGGTTCTAATCCCGGCAGCTCCACTTCCCATCTAGCTCCCTGCTTGTGGCCTGGGAAAGCAGTTGAGGACGGCCCAGTGCATTGGGACCCTGCACCCGTGTGGGAGACCCGGAAGAGGTTCCTGGTTCCCGGCATCAGATCGGCACACACCGGCCCGTTGCGGCTCACTTGGGGAGTGAATCATCGGATGGAAGATCTTCCTCTCTGTCTCTCCTCTCTGTATATCTGACTTTGTAATAAAATAAATAAATATTAAAAAAAAAAAAGGAAAAATATTTCTCTCTGTATCTCCTTCTCTCTGCAAATCTGCCTTTCCAATAAAAATAAATGTTTTTTTTTAAAAAAAAAGAACCGTTTGACAGAATGCTTCCCCAGGGGCTAATTCAAGTAAAAATGAAATTACATACTTATTTTCAGTAGTCTTCAAGTTGATCAATTCCAAGAGAGAATTTGGGGAAGTATATTAATTACCTTATTAGTACTATACTAACTTTCTCACAAAATATTTTGTGGTTTTTGTGTACCATTGAGTTGTCTTAATGTTAAAAATCAAATCTCCTTGCTTGCTCAGTTAAATTATTTCTGAATGTTTCTTTGTACTGTGTTAAATGATTTCTGCCAACTGAGTCCCTTTGCCTCAACCTGGTTTCATTGTTTCCCTGCTTAAAAGCTTCATTTGAGTAGGCATTTAGCCAAGCGTTAAAAAGCCTATGTCTCACATCTCCATACTTGGGTTGGAGTCTTTATCAGGCTCCTGACTTCAGTTTCTTGCTAATGCAGACCCTGGGAGACAGTGGTGATGGCTCTGATGATGGGGTCACTCCCAGATCCGTGGAGACCTGGGTTGAGTTCCTGGCTTCTGCATTCTGCCCTAGCCCAGCTTGAGTTACTGTAGACATTTGGGGAATAGTAAACCAATGGATGGGAGCTCTGACTCTTTGTCTTTCAAATAAATAAGTGATTGTTGAAGTTTCATTCAAATACTTCGCAACTGTGTTCTTAAATCTAGATAAACATGGTTGAGAATGTAATCCTAGATTATCATACAGTTCTCCATTTGCTGAGATAAGCTGTGAGTTGAGAGGCCATCAGGAGATTTCATTTTTAAGGAAAAGTGAAAGGATTGTTTGATATTCTTTATATCCCAAGAAAAAGATTTATCATCGAATAAAAGTTTGCCACAAATTGAAAAAAAATGTTTTATTTCTTTTGATGCCGCTTGGTCCTTTTTTCTACATGTGTCTGTTACGGTTGCAGTTGACTGCTTTCTAGCTTGCAGTGCTAGTTTGGCTTTTTTATCTTGATGATTACCTAGACATGTGGTCGGATTCCGTCGTCAATTTAAAGCTCATGGGTTCCTTATTTTTTGCTGACTTTCCTAATTTTGTTCCAGGAGAGAATACAGTAAACTTCATCTTGCTTGGTTTCCTGTAGTAGTTCGTGTAATTCAAGGCTGTCTTTAATCTAGAAGTTAACAAATTATATATTTTTTATATAACTAAGATTATAGAATATGTCATTTTATGTAAGAGAACAGAGTAACAAATAAACTAAGGGTACACATTTTTATTGTACCCTCTCACAAATGTTAGACATTGATTGGATTCTGAGATATCGTCTGTTTCATTCCACTTCAGATAATGTAGCATAGCTTGATGAGATGACAAATTATTTTTCTCTATTTTTTTTTTTTTACTGTTTGCTGTCCCTTCTGCAACTTGAGTGGTTCCAGTAGCCCAATCTCCAATCTTTTATCATTATAAATTAGTTTGCATCTTCTGCAATTTTATACAAATGAAATGACTCAGTAATGTTTGTGATAGGAATCACTATGTATATTGATAGTTTATTGTTTTGTATACAGTAAATTTGCTTATTAGTGGATATTTTGGATACGTACACCATTTAAAATATATTTTAAGACTGAGGACTTTTTTTGTTTTATCAGCTGGTTTCCTGGAACCTGTATGCCAAGACAGGTGCATGCTTTGCCCAACGTGGACTTTTACTGATCTGTTTCATATTGTCTTTATCAGGCTTTGGTGTTAAGATGTTGAGTACTGCCAACATGAAAAGCACTCAGTACATTCCAATGCATAGCAAACAGATCCGTGGTTTGGCTTTCAACACCCGGTCTAAAGGCTTGCTGCTTTCTGCTTCCCTGGACAATACAATTAAACTGACCAGGTGAGTAGTTTAGGATAGAAGATGGGACCCTGGCTGCTTAGTGCTGCCAACACAGAATTACTGTCACTATTATGATGGCCTTAGCGCTCTTTTCTTGATCTGAGGCATGCATTATATTCTGAGATCCATTTAAAATGTATTGCTTCTCAGTGCACGCTGCAGGTTACAAAAGTATTCAGGTAGTATCCCATATCTGTAAAAATATTTGTTCAAAATACATCTTAATCCATGCAAATGATACAAAGATAGCAGATGGGAAACTTTAGCTCATGACACTGGAGCTACCATATCATTTTGTGACTGGTTTGGTACCTAGCAAAGAATGCTCACTGGGAACAGGCTTTTGTAAGAGTTAAGCTGCTGGTTAGGACACCAGGTCAGAGTCTGGATTTGAGTCCTGGCTTCACTGTCACATCCAGCTTCCTGTATATGCACATCCCTAGAGGCAGCTCTGCCCTGAGTGCCCTGGCCTGAGTTCCTCACTCCCTGGTTTGACTCGGTCCAGCCCTGGCTATTGTGGGCAGTTACAGAGTGAATTCTCTCTCCCCCTCGCCTCAGACGCTAAAAAAATTGTAGGGCGTTCACAAGGCCCTAGCTGTCCTTAGATGCCCTGATGACTTCTTTTTTTGCCTTTTGCACACTCTGTGAACATTGTAAAAACAGTTTTGTTTTTCTAAATATTATTTTTAAATATGCATTTAATTATTTTATTGGAAAGGCAGAATCAAAAAGAGAAGGAGAGATCATCAGTCCTCTGGTTCACTCCCCAATTGGCCGTGATGACCACAGCTGAACTGGTCTGAAACCAGCAGCCAAGAGCTTCCTCTGGGTCTCCCACATGGATGCAGAACCCCAAGAACTTGAGCCATCCTTTACTGCTTTCCCAGGCCATGATCAAGGGAGCTGGATCAGAAATGCAGCAGCTGGGAACTAGAACTGGGACCCTTATGGGGATGTAGACGCCGCAGGCATAGTTTACTAAGCCATAAAACCTGCTCTAATATTTATTTATTTCAGAAGTCATCTGTTGCTCTTTTTTCAGACCCATTAGCAGGGGACTGGATTAGACAAGGAGCTGTCAGGATTTGAACTAGTAACCATATGGGATGCTTTGAAGGCAGTGGCTTAAATGGTTACAGCACAACACTGCTGCCTTTCTGCACACCACTCCCACCTGCCCCTGCCATCGGATTTTTTTTTTTTTTTTTAAGATTTATTTGTTTTTATTGGAAAGTCAGATGTACAGAGAGGAGGAGAAACAGAAAAATCTTCCATCCATTGATTCACTTCCCAAGCAGCCTCAACAACTGGGGCTGAGCCAGTCTGAAGCCAAGAGTCTGGAGCCTTTTCCATGTCTCCCACATGGGTGCAGGGTCTGAAGGCTGGGTTGTCTTTGACTGCTTTCCCAAGGCACAAGCAGGGAGCTGGATGGGAAGCTGGGCTTCTAGGATTAAAACCAGTGCCCATATGGGATCCCAGTGCTGGCAACATGAGGATTTGAGCCATAAGGCTGCTGTATCGGGCCCACCATGTGGTTTTCTTAATACTTGGTTATAAAAATCTCTTGTAACGTCATAGCCTGGAGACAAATACTGTGGTGCAGACTTACAATACTGGACGGCCTGTTTGGAGCTGTTGCTGGTGTCTCGATGAAAACCATTTTTTCTATGCTGGACTGGTCAGCGGTTCAATCCTTGTATATGACCTGCGAAATACAAGATGTCACGTCCAGGAATTGGTCTCTCAGAGAGCCAGGTAGGGAACAATTTTTTACTAGATAACCACTTTCTCATGGGTTGTTATATTCTCTCTTCAGAGCATGTTTCATGGTTGGTCGTAAATCCAACAGGAGCCAGTTCTTACAGATCCACTGATATCTTCTTTGATAATCGTGAACATCCTTAATGTTTATGTTAGGTCAATTCATTGGTATGAAGTGTAGCTGAATTCAGAGTCAGATCTGTGGTCAGAACCAAACTCCATTACCTGTAAGTTATGTCTCTACTTTAGTCATGTTTCTTAGCCTGTTGTGAACTTTGTGAAGTGTGGCTATTGTAGCCTTGCTGTAGATGCTACCTGTCTAGCATGCTGGGAGAGACCAGTGGAGGGTGGCATAATAGAAAGTGATTTAAAACTTCCCTAATCCAAAGCTAAACTCAGTCTGAGGAAAATATATTACTTATTTTCATTTATAGTCCAGTTATATTATAACAAGGCTTGTAAAGTTGGCCTAAATTCTGAGGGTAACAACATTGTTGCTCCTCAGAATCTGCTGCATGCCCTTGGGACTGGCTTTGGTGTATGAACTTCTCAGTGAGTGAGTTCTGTGACCTGGCCAGATGAGCAGTGTCTTAAGAGAGACTTCCCATTTCCAGTTTGATTGAATATACATTAAGACATAGGGTGATAACACTACAGTAATCATTGTTTACTAAGACTTGGCCTCAACATGTTGGAGTTTTTTCCATCCAGGGGAGCATGGAATCATGTTTTAGTAACAGTTCACAGGCTTGAAGATGACTGATAGGAACTTCAGGCAAATGAAGTAGCTGCCATTGATGCAGAGGGAGGAACCGTGTGAAGTACGAGTTTAAAAATAGCAGGGAAAGAATGTGTGTTTTACTCATTTTTATTTTAGTTTGCCTTGGGTCATTGTATTAGGGAAAATGGTCTCGGCAATATTACTACGAATGAATTCAGAGGAACATACTCTGAAGACGTTTCTAAGAATTCTTGACATTCAGTCTTGGTCATAGGTTTGCAGAAAGAAATTTAGAAAATTTGAAACAAATTAGTTTAGTTTCTGAACTAAACTGAAGTTGCTTTAAACTATATATATATACATATATATTTATTTTTCTGGAAGACAGAGTTGGAAAGATGTTCCTTCCCCTGGCTTACTTCCTGAATTGCTACAACAACCAGAGTTGGGCCAGCCAGACCAAAGCCAAAGGTCAGGCTGCATCCAGGTCTTCATGTGGGTGGCAGAGTTGCCTTCATCCACTGCATTCACATTAGCAAGGAGCTGAATTACAGGCGTAGCAGCTATGATGTGAGTTTTTATGAGATGTCAGCATCATGGGTGGTAGCTTAACCCACTGTACCACAATGCCATAGACTTTTTTTTTTTAAGATTTATTTATTTGTTTGTTTTGAAAGGATTATAGAGATCTTCCTTCCACTAGTTTATTTTCCAGATGGTAGCACAACCAGCACTGGGCTGTCGGGTGTTCAGATATTTGGATCACCATCTGCTGTTTTTCCTGGGCCATTAATTAGCAGGGATCTGGATTAGAAGTATAGCATATTTTGTACATATGTAATCCCATTTCTAGAGGTTTCATATCATTTGAGTTTCTTAATCATTGTGATTAAGTCCATAAGTTTCCTAGACCTTTCGCAACCCTCACTCCACCTTAGTTTTTTGTAGAACTCCTGCTCTTTCCCTGGTATTAAGTGCAGAATATTATATGCCTTTTGTTTCTACAGAGTTGGTAGTTTTTATTAGGTGTCAGCAGAAGGTAGCGCCCCGGTATATCTTCGGTAGGCGTGAGGTAGGACTGTGATATAGATCTCCTGATAGTGGTGTCTAGAGTCATCCAGGTATTAGGGTCTGAGGCATGGTATTCTTTCTTTTCCTGCAGATGCCCAATGGTATCCCTGTCATACATACCCAAAGCTGCCTCAGCTGCCTTTCCATACGGTGGGGTACTGGCTGGAACCTTGGAGAATGCTTGCTTCTGGGAGCTGAAAGCAGGCCTTCTGCATTGGCCTTATTCACTGCCCTTGGAGCAAGGGGGCTGCATAGACTTTCAGACCGAGAGCAGCACCCGGCACTGTCTTGTGACCTTCAGGCCAGGTAGGTGTCGAAGTGTGCTTGTGGGGCTTCCTATGATTTCTTTGGGAGCAGAATGATAGAGGAGGAGGAAGGAGGATTTGACCCTTCCCTTTTAGGGATTGTGAGGTTAACAGCCCATACTTCATACCTTGCCATTCTTGACTGCTTTCCCAGGCCACAGACAGGGAGCCAGATGGGAAGTGGAGCTGCCGGGATTAAAACCGGCGCCCATATGGGATTCCGGCGCTTTCAAGACGAGGACTTTAGCTGCTAGGCCATGGCGCCGGGCCCTTGCTTCCCTCTTACTTGGGGTCTGTACAGGTAAAGAAATGGATAGTCATGATTGTGTGGGTGGACCTAGTCAGCTGACTTGAGAACCAGGAGCAGACCCACTGCAGCTGACTACTTCAGTTCACTGGGTTTTGGATCCTGAAAGGCAGCAATCTAGACTTCTTACGCATCATACTGATATTTGCTGTTGGTGTGCTTTATCCCTTCCCAATTAGGTCTTGTGTGTCGGTTTCAGGAAATTGACTGTAAACTCTAGGTTGGCCCTGACGGTCCAGGGATTTGGTTGTGGATGCCTGCAATGTGCCGGTCACTAGCACTTTTTCCTGGTGGATAATCTGTCCTACCTGTGACCAAAGATTTAGTCTCACAGCAAATTTGTTTATACTGGCAGGTCCATTTATGATTAAAAAAAGAAAGACTTATTTATTTGTGAGAGTTAGAGATGTCTTCTATCCAGTAGTTTACTCCTCAAATAGCTGAAGCTGGACCATTCCGGAGCCAAGAGCTTCCTCGTAACGTCCTGTGTGGATGCAGGAGCCCGTGCACTGGGGCCATCTTTCACTGTTTTCCCAGGTGCATTAGTAGGGTGCTAAATCAGAAGTGGAACAGCCAGTTCTTGAATCAGCACTCATATAGGATCCCAGCCCTGCAATTGGCAGCTTTTTACTTTTTTTTATTTTAAGATTTGTTTTTTATTTTTATTGCAAAGTCATATATGCAGAGAGGAGGAGTGAGGAAGATCTTCTGTCAGATGATTCATTCCCCAAGTGACTGCAATGGCCAGTGCTGCACCAGTCCATAGCCAGGAGCCAGGAATTTCCTCCAGGTCTCCCACTCGGGTACAGAGTCCCAAGGCTTTGGGCCATCCTTGAATGCTTTCCCAGGCCACAAGCAGGGAGCCAGATGGGAAGTGGAGCTGCCGCGATTAGAACCAGCACCCATAGGTGATCCCGGCGCATTCAAGGCGAGGACTTTAGCTGCTAGGCCATGGAGCAGGGCCCATCTTTTTTAGTTTTTTGTTGAAAGACAAAGAAAGATGACTCTCCATCCACTTGTTTACTTTCCAAATGGCCACAATGGATAGGGAGCAAGGAACTACATCCTGATTACCACGTGGGTGGCAGGGGAACAAATACTTGAGTCATCATTTGCTACTATGCCAGGTACATTAGCACAGGGCTGGATTGAAGTGGACCAACAGGACTCGGGTATGGGATGTTGACTTCACAGTTAACTATGTCATGATACTAGCCCTACCTTTGTGACTTCTTTGTTGTTGTAGATTAAGGTGTCACATCTAAGTTTCAAACAATTTGAACACAAATGCCAAGGTTGCAGCTGTGTTTAAAAAAATGATGAGGCCCAGCGTGGTAGTCTAGCAGCTAAAGTCCTCACCTTGCATGCGCCGGGGTCCCGTATGGGTGCCAGTTCTAATCCCAGCAGCCCCGCTTCCCATCTAGCTCCCTGCTTGTGGCCTGGGAAAGCAGTTGAGGATGGCCCAGAGCCTTGGGACCCTGTAGGCATGTGGGAGACCCGGAAGAGGTTGTTGTGGTCACTTGGGGAGTGAATCAACAGATGGAGGATCCTCTCTCTCTTCATCCTCTCTGTATATCTGACTTTGCAATTAAAATTTGTTTTTCTAAATATGATGAAAGGCAAATATTGCAGGTAGGGTTAGTCATTTAGGTGACCATATAGTGCTACTCTGGGCAGATCGAATCACAAGTTTTGCTTGAGCTGGGAAATTGTCTCCAATGCTGTGATTTGCTGTGACTTGTGTGGAAAGCTTTGGAAGCCCCATTTTATTCTGCTTGCCTTCCAGTAGAACCTCAAATACATGCTTCCCTTATATAAAAACATGCTTTCACTTTATAATGACATCATGATAGAAACAGTAGGTACCTAACTGGGAGAAGGAAAAAACTCCTAAGACAACTCCCCTGCTGGAATTCTGGCTTGGTGTGGTGGCATTAGTAAATTTGCTTTATCGAGCCTAGAGTTCTAAATTTGGTTTGTGCAGTATGGTTTTTGTTGTTGTTGGCTGTATTTGCTTTGTAACTGTGGTGATTTGGTATACTTTTAATTTCATTGGCCTTTTCATTCACCCATGGGTGGCACTAATTTCTCTGTCTCATAGATAAAAACCACAACACTATGAGAAGTGTGCTGATGGAGATGTCGCACAGGATAAACGATGCTGGAGACCGTGTCTGCCTCTGCAATCCTGTACAGACGTTCCATGGTGGCCCCACTTGCAAACTACTTACCAAAAATGCCATCTTCCAAAGTCCAAAGCATGATGGCAGCCTTTTGGTGTGCACTGGGGATGAAGCATCAAATTCTGCCTTGGTGAGCCTATTACTTTTTATTTTGCTTAAAAAGTCACTTATATTATATAAATATTTATGGGAAATCTTGAATATTTTGTGCAAAAGTATGTGTAGTGAAGAGCCAGAGCTCTGTTCCATATTCTCACATAGCCTAAGTGTGGTTCTCTGCCTTGTTTTTCACACAAATCTTAATTTACTGCTCTATAGTTTATTTCTCCTATTTAATTTCTGTCTTAAATATCTTTTCATTTTAATATCTGAAAACGCACTTCGTTCTTTCTGCTGAGCCATACTGTTCCATGGGTCACATTGTTAATATTTGGGGAAAACAAATAGAAACATAAAAGCACTTTACTAAGTAGCTGTTGTGGTGTTGCAAGTTAAGCCACCATGGACAACACTGATATGCCATTTGGGTACTGGTTCAAAGTCCTGGCTGCTCCACTTACAGTTCAACTCTCTACTAATGCACTTGGGAAAGCAATGGAATATAGCCCCCTGCCACCTACATCAGAGACCTGGATAAAACTTCTGACTCCTGGATTTGGCCCTTAAAGCCATTTGGGGACTAAAGATGCAGTTGGAAAATTCTCTCACTGTAGTCTGCCTTTCAAAGGCGATATTGTGGCAAAATGGGTAAATCTGCTGCGTGCCAGCATCTCCTAAAGCCACCAATTTGAGTCTTGGCTTCTCCACTTCCAATCCCACTCTCTGCTAATGACCCAAATCCTTGGTTCTCGGCCATCCATGTGGGAGATCTAGGTTAATATGCTGGCTCCTGGCTTTGGCTTGGTCCAGTCCTGGCCATTGTGACCATTTGGTGACTGAACCAGTAGATAGAAAATCTGTTTCTCTGTGTTTCGCTCTCTACACTCTGCCTTTCAAAGGCATAAGTCTTAAAAAAAAAAATCTGTCTTCCTGCTTTTCTCTATAACTCTGCCTTTGAAAGAAATAAATGAATAATTAATCTTTATGGGGGGGGGAAAAGCATTACTGAAACTCCAATAAAGTAGCTGACCCAGACAGCAGCTTTATCAATTCAGAATGAAGTCAACAGATGAAAGGGTGATAAAGAAATTAGTCATGGAAGAATCAGCCTGTCACCTGCACTTGTTGATCAGTCTTAGCATCACTCTAAGTGGGTAAGCAGTATTGTATCTTTTTTGATGTAAGGTCAGTGAAGCACACAGTGCCTCTTGTAAGGTGTACTTGACACTGAGTTTAATCGAGGCTAAAAACAGCACTGTCAGCACTGGAGTGAGCCAGCAGATGGAATCTCTTCTCCTCTCTGTAAATCTGCCTTTCAAATAAAAAGAAAAATAACCACCAAATGTAATGTGGACCACGTTTGAATTCTGATAGAAACAGGATGTAAAAAACCTCAGAATTTTGTGCTACCTTTTAGATAGTAGCATGGGGTTACAATTCATTTTATTGGACATGATTTTGAGGTTTTAGATGCATAAAGAGTAAAATGGCTGAAGTCAGCAAAAGGAAAAGTAAGATTAATAAAACAGATGTAAAGGTATAATGTGTGCTACTTGTCATTAAAGATCTTTAGAAAGGAGAAAATGCCAGTTAGAAGGTATGGTCGATGAGGACTGGCCCAGGGACTTTGCCTATGACCTCCCTGTCCCTAGAGAGGACAAATCCTAGAAGACTGCCTGGTGCATCAATTGAAGAAATGAGTGTTGGGCTTGGTTTTCAAATTCATTCAAAGTTCATATTTTTAGATGAGGTTGTATTTGGTCCATTTCAGCAGTGCTGGCTTGAAAATTATGGTCTACTCCCCAGGCAGGGCTCCCTTAGTGACTAATTCAAAGCTGTTTGATGATAAGAAAACAAATCATGTTCCTGAGCAGACTCTTAATCTTTGTCTTTGCTTGTCTTTAGCTGTGGGATGCTGGCAGTGGCTCCAAGTTGCAGGACCTGCAGACTGATCAGCCTGTGTTGGATATCTGCCCATTTGAGGTGAACCATAGTAGCTACTTGGCCACCTTAACAGAGAAGACCGTCCACCTGTATAGGTGGCAGTGACCTTAGTTTTGAACTTTCAGATGTGCTGATGATGTTAATGTTAAATGTTCTTTGCTGGCACCTGGCAGTGCTCAGTAATACTCCTTGGTATTACTTGTGGACTAGAATTTGGGGACCATGATTCTTTTGGAGCAGTGTGATTCTGGAGCGCCAGGTCATTGAGACACTCTGGATTATCTGTCTGCTATGTCCCTGGAGTGGTGGTACTCCATCTACATTATCCATTTCTCGGGTTATAAGCCTTTGTGAGTCCTTTGGGAGTCCTGTCTTTCTGTTGGGACTGAGAATATTCTCTCAGCAATCACTCACCAGGCATTTTCCAGGGAATATGACACCCCTTCTGAATGCCTTTTCCACTACTGATTGCCTTAGGGGTACTGCCTTGTTGAAAGCCTAACGATTCTGGTCTCTTCAATGCAGTGTGGGTGTACAAGAGTCTTCTGTTGAACACCAGAGGGCACCGTGGAACCTTGTGTATGATTTAATTTCTTTCTCAGCCTACTGGCTAACCTTTCAGTATCTTGGTCTCAGCCCCACAGAGTGTGTGAGAATATATCTGGCATTCTTTGCTGCAACAGTGGTGTTCGAGGCACACAGTGCTGGGATCAGAGCAATCCCAGTGATGAAGGCCACTGATGAGGGTTAGAGCCTTTGCCAATGCTGAGTGCATTAAATTCATTGCATTTTTTGAGAGCTAAACCGGAGACCAATTGTTGCAGCAATAGGGAAGACTAGTGTTGTAGCTATTTTAGGCTCTCAGGGTTGGTGTTGGCCAAGTCAAAGCTTGAAATAATACTGTGTTTCCCTTTCACTAGGAAACATTGAAAGATTTGTCAAAGCTCTTAAGTCTCCCTTAGTATCAGAGCTCAAGAGCAAAGGCCTGAGAGCTTACAGGAGAGAAGTTGCACTAAAACTGCTGTGGCGGCTATAAAGGTTTGTTTTCACCATTCTGAGATTTCATATCTGAATAAGCCAGCCCCTCAGTGAGGACTATTCTTGAGCATGTTTTTAAATCCAGGTATAGTAAACTGATGCTTGACTTTAGTCCCTCTGATTGGCCTCTAGAACTTGTGAAGGTGTGGTTAGTGAAAGGTTATTCTCCCTTCAGTGGAGGTTCAGTTGCTTTTTGCCTCAGGCTCCTTTGCTAAACCACCACCCTCATGAGAACATGCTCAGGATAGGGTGGCGTTTCCTTTAATGATTATTAGAGAGGTGTTATTTTGATTATAAAACACTTCTGATTGCCAACTACTGAATCGTTCCCAGGATTTGTCTCAGCAGCTGGAGAGTGTTGCAGTGGATTTCCGCAAGTTCCAAGTTCTAGATGCTAGCCTTTTCATGGCCTCTTTGCATCTGAAGATAAATTTTTAAAAGCCAGCTTCTGGAGCCTGGGCATAGTCCCCTTTTCTCAGAAAAGATGTTTCTTTTGTTTGTCGAGGATTACAAGCAGCTGCTTGGGCCTGATGCTTCAGAAGCAGAATACTTGTAATAAAGCCAGAGTCACCGACTGCAGCCGACTGCCGGGAAGCATGCAGGTGGTCAGTCTGGCAGCTGAGGATTTGACTCAGAGAGCTCCCCTGAGAGTAGGAACCAGGGCCCACCTTGCATTCCTACAATATACTTGGATATTTTAGAAGTAAATTGACATGACCATGACTGATTTTTCCACTGGGAAGCACTGGGGGAGAGTGGAACCACCCTTCTTGCAGGAAACTGTACTTAGCTAGCTTTAGTCCACAGGGTACCACCAGGGTCCCTGCCTATCATGTTTCCTTACCTCTGTCTACCTCTTATAGGGGTTTTCCCATTAGAGGATTTGGAGTTAAGCTGATTCACAATGTCATTTTTGTGTATCTTTGTGCCTGCTTTGAAAATGGGTGGGTGGAACCTATTCATATTCTTTTAATATTTGTGTTTTCTATTTTAGTGTTAATAAGAAAATAAAGAGTTTGCCACAATAACATCTCCTGGTGTCTTTTGTTTTTTGACTACTACAGGCAGGTACAATTCACCTGCCTCTTGGCAGAGAGATATAGCCCCAACCTGGGGTAGGTTCTCCACTGTGTGTATATCATGTCTGAGTTACCCACAATGGTCCCCGATTGTGAAATAAACATCGAATTGAAACCCCTGGTTGAGTCTTCAGCTGTAATTCTACTCTTTTGCCATGGCTGATGGGAAACTGCATGTTGATGATCTCCCTCTGTCCCCATGCTCGTCATACATCTCTTGACTCTTAGATCCAAGGATCTGTATTTCCCAGACTCTGCCTGCTGGCTTCCTGTTAGTTTCCTTGAATCTAGAAGATTGTAATATGGGAAGAAAAGAGAGGAAGGAAGAAACTTTTTTCCCCCTTTATTTTGGTTATTGGCAGCATTTTAGCAGTAACAGCAGTATTAGGTAAGGCTGCTTGCCTCAGTTTCTCTATTCTGTTAGAGTTCAGGAATCTCCATGGCTGTAAGTCAGCGGTGTTCTAGGATTAGGCTGGAAAGGTCGGAAATGTCTTCCAGCTGAACAGCCAATGGAGTATGTGAAATCAGGAGGACTGAGTTACAATTGTAAAGTTACTATTGTCATAGAGCCTGGAACTCCAAGGGTAAATGACAAATATTTTAGGGTAGAAGAAAATTCCAAGTTCCTAAGAAACCCAGTGCTGTTGCTTTTCATATCTCACTGACTGCCTGTAGATATGAATCTGAAAACAGGATATTTGCTGGTTAGCTTCTGTTTGTGGGTAACAATTTCTGCTCTTTAGCCCTTTACAGCTTTTAAAGCCATTTCTTGATACATTAAGTAATTCTCTGTTTTTGGCTGTCCTGAATGGTAATATTAGACATGAATTTTATAAACATTACATGTATTAATGGTAACAGTGCAACTGGAAGTGTTCTACCTGCACCTGCACCACAATAACTGCCAACAGTGTAGTGGAACTTGCTGCCCTTTCCAAATCCACAACTCTTGCAGCCTGCAAGTATCAGCACACATGGCCCCGTGCTTGTGCGCTAGCTTGGTGATCCACTGGGAGTCAGATTTCTTCAGCGAGCTTAGTGGAGTGGACCAATGAGGAGAACCTCATGTGGAGTCTTCCCCGCCCAGTCTGCACACAGGGTTCTCAGAACTCCACAGCTATGCCCAGCTCGTTCCATGACAGCAGACGGAAGGCTTTGTGCCAGTGTCAGTTGCTTGACACCATGATGGACTGCTTTGCTGTAGGTAGCACCCTTGGAAATTGGGCATTCAGAGCAGTTAAAAACCAAATCAAGCAGACAGGGGCTTATATTGTGGCGCAGCAGGTTAAACCACTGTTTATGACATGGACAGTCCATGTCAGTGTGCTGGTTTGAGACCTGACTGCTGTGCTTCCAATCCTGCTTCACTTCTGGTCTGGCTCCCTGCTAATAATGTGCCTGGGAAGACAGAAGGAGATGGCCCAGATACTGGAGTTCCCCTACTCCCCGCCCCCTTTTTAAAAAAGATTGATTTTTTTTTTTTTTTATTGGAAAGGCATATTTATGGAGAGGAGAGACAAAGAGAATTCCCGTCTGCTAGTTCATTCCCCAAATGGTCGCAATGGCCATAGCTGAGCTGATCTGAAGCCAGGAGCTGCTTCTGGGTCTACCATGTGGGTTCAGGATCCCAAGGACTTGAGGCATCCTCCCACTGCTTTCCCAGGCAATAGGCAGAGAACTGGAAGAGAAATGGAGCAGCTGGGATGGGAATTGGCACCCATGTGGGATGATGGTACTTGGAGGTGGAGAATGAGCCAGTCAGGCCATCATGCCAAACTGCAAGGTGGGTATCTTTACAGCTAGGTTAAATGCCTGCCCAGGTCATTGATATTTCAGTGACAATGTCATGTCTCAGCTGGGTTAATTTGAGTTTGTCCAGTATGTTATTACACTTTTTATTCCATAAGTTTTTTTTTTTTTTTTTGCTCGAGGTGTTTCTTTATTTAGTAAACTTGATCTGACTGGGTTCATGTGACAGTAAAATCTAATATTCATTGACTTAAGATGATTGATATTCTTTATTAGTCCTACTTCGTTGAAGTATCTATAGTTTGTCCATAAGAATTTTTTCAGATCAGAGTTCCCATCTACTGATTGACTCCTCAAGGTTCCCCCCTGTGGCCTGGGGCTGGGAACTCAATCCAGGTTTCCCATGAGGCTGGCAGGAAGCCATTGCCCACTGCCTCCTGCAGTGCATGTTAGTGGGAAGCTGGACTCTAGAGTAGAGATGGGACTTAAAGCCCAGGTATCCCAGTGTTGATCATGGGTGTCAACCAGAGGTTTAACTGCTAAACCAAATGCCTGCCTCATTAAATCTTGTTGGTCTTTTTTTTTTTTTAAGTGTGTTAATTTTTTTAAAAATTTATTTATTTTTATTACAAAGTCAGATATACAGAGAGGAGGAGAAACAGGAAGATCTTCCGTCCGATGATTCACTCCCCATGTGAGTGCAACAGCCAGTGCTGCGGCGATCCGAAGCTGGGAACCAGGAACTTCTTCCGGGTCTCCCACACGAGTGCAGGGTCCCAAAGCCTTGGGCCCTCCTTGACTGCTTTCCCAGGCCACAAGCAGGGAGCTGGATGGGAAGTGGAGCTGCTGGAATTAGAACCGGCGCCCATATGGGATCCTGGCGCGTTCAAGGTGAGGACTTTAACTGCTAGGCCACGGAGCAGGGCCCTAAATCTTGTTAGTCTTAAGTCACTGATATATCTTTCTGGCTTAGTGGTCTACGCAGAATTTTGTTTCTCCTAACGGATTGAAAAATGATGATAGTTTACTTTAGTGCCCAGCACAGTAGCCTAGTGGCTAAAGTCCTCACCTTGCATGCACTGGGACCCTATATGGTTGCCAGTTCTAATCCCATCTTCTCATCCAGCTCCCTGCTTGTAGCCTAGGAAAACAGTCGAGGATGGCCCAAAGCCTTGGAACCCTGCACTTGCATGGGAGATCTGGAAGAAGCTCCTGGCTCCTGGCTCCTGGCTTCGGATTGGCTCAGCATTGGCCACTTAGGGAGTGCGTGAGCAGATGGAAGATCTTCCTCTCTGTCTCTTCTCTGTATATCTAACTTTCCAATAAAAATAAATCTTTAAAAAAATAGTTCACTTTAGACTGCAATAAATGCTGGAATATATGAGGACTATTACTTAACAATTTTTGTTTTGAGGTTATTAAAACCACTGTTTATTTTTTAAAAATTTAAAATAGTTTAAATTTAATGAATATATGCCTAAAGCTTTGCTATGTCTGTTATGTAAAAGGACTGTCAGAAAAGCTTAAGACAACTTGAGTCTGAGTTCTCCAACTATAGGCAGCATCACTGACAGGTGACCTGTGCCAGCATCCAGGCCAGGATCACATTTCCCAGAGATCACTGGTGGCAGGAGTACTAAGGCAGGCACATTTCTGGGAACTGTAGAACTCTTGATAAGCAGCTTTTCCTTGGAGACTCTGCAGTTACCTTGGCCAAAGTCTTCTAATTCAATTTCAGTTTAAGATTAGCCTTAGGTATTTCCACCCTAACCTTCATTCCTGTGTACGCCATCCCCCACCCCCAAGGTTAGACTTGCATGGTGGTGAGTTGGTGCTCTTGGGCCCCTCCCCCCATTTTCCCCACAGGCTTTGTCTCATATTTGGCTAATCTCCTTCCTTCTGGAAGACCTGGACTAATTAAAGCAGTGCCAGGAGCATCCCCGGAAAACAAGTGGTACGATAAAGATGACTGGGACACCAGAATAATGAAGATCAGTTAGCAGTGCTGAACTGCCAGCAGACCGTTATAACCATGATTGTCGGCAAAAGTGAAGAGGCAGCCAAAGGGGTCTTACCCTGTGACCTTCAAAAGGTATAGCTGAAACACTGGGAAGCAACACTTTAAAAGCAGAGGGTGCTATTCTTCAGTGCACAAGGTTAAATGGGACGTCCTCAAGGTTAAATGGGACCTCTGTATGGTGCTGTGTCCACTTTAGGAAGAAATGATGAGACTAGGAACTAATGTGGGAAAATGGGTGTCTTGCCACGTGTCACAGCACGGGACCTACTGGCATACAAGTTAAAGCTGCTACCAGAGAATTCTGGCCTGTGCTCAGAGGTCATCCTGTTGGCAGGAGTCACAAGCCCTGTTGTGAAATGGGGCTGTTTTCATCTATCAGGAGGGAGAAATGTCCATCCACTTGAATGTCCGCTGGCAGTCCTCTGCTCCTGCGGGCAGAAGCATACAGTGACTGTGACCAGGAATTCTAACAGCACCATCAGCTCGCGCGTGAAGGTGTGGATCATATCACCAGGAAAGCTACCCTAACGTCTGAGGTGTTGACTGAAAAAGGGAAAGTGGAGGAAGTACAGCGTGAATACCAGTTCAGCCCAGAGTCTGCTGTGGTAATAAATGTTACTTTTCAGGCCCGGCGGCGTGCCCTAGCGGCCTTGTAGGGAGCAGTAATTGACCAGTGTTCAATTCTGCTCTAAAATCCTTCACTGAGTTCACCCTGAAGCCATTCTCCTCAAGAGTTGTTCCTGGGTTTGGTGCAGTAGCTAAGTCCTCACCTTATAAGCATCGAGACCCCATGTGGATGCCAGTTCGTGTCCTAGCTGCTTCACTTCTCATCTAGATCCCAGCTCATGGCCTAGGAAAGCAGCAGAAGATGGCCCAAACCCTTGGGACCCTGCACCCCGTGAGAGACCCAGAAGTTTCTGGTTCCTGACTCCTGGCTTCAGATCAGCTCAGCTATGGCCTGTGTGGCCATTTGGGGAGTGAAACAGCGGGTGGAAGATATTTTTCTATAAATCTGATCTGTCTTTGCAATAAATATAAATCTTAAAAAAGGGCCTGGCGGCGTGGCCTAGTGGCTAAAGTCCTCACCTTGAATGCGCCCCGGGATCCCGTATGGGCACCGGTTCTAATCCCCGCGGCTCCACTTCCCATCCAGCTCCCTGCTTGTGGCCTGGGAAAGCAGTCGAGGACGGCCCAATGCTTTGGGACTCTGCACCCGTGTGGGAGACCCAGAAGAGGTTCCTGGTTCCCAGCTTCGGATCGGCGCAGCACTGGCCATTGCGCTCACTTGGGGAGTGAATCATCGGATGGAAGATCTTCCTCTCTGTGTCTCTTCCTCTCTGTATATCTGACTTTGTAATAAAAATAAATAAATCTTAAAGAAAAGTTGCTCCCAGCCAGTGTCAGTATGGCAAAGGTGCTGCAGTGCGCCGGTCGCTGAGAGAGAACAAGTGTTATTCTTTTTCATGGTTAGTCTTACCTGGTGATTTCTTCTCAAAGGACCTAGAATAACTCACTGGCAGGTAATGATGTTGTAGATGATGGAAGCCAGAAGGTCTAGGTTGATTTCCCCCAAACATGGTTATCCCCAAAGCAGGTAATAATACAGAGTAGCTAGAAAGTAACTGCTGAGTAAATATGAAAAGGATTTCGAGAAAGAGTTCATTTTCCCATGGAAGACTCTGGAAGACACTTTGGGAAAGACCTCATCATGAAGCAGTGTTCCATCATTTCCTCCTAGTACTGCAGATTCCCCAGTTCCTAAAAATCCCTCTCAGCTTGTACCTTTGTTATTGAAAGTTTGTGAACTATGTCTGGATTTTTTTTTTCTTTAAAGAAAGTACTTCCTCATAGGAAAAAAAAAAAGACATCACAGGATCTGGGGCCAGTGTTGTGTTGCAAGAGGCTAAGCCATCACATGTAACACCAGCATCCTGTTACCAGAGTGCTGACCAAGTCCTGCTACTCCGATTCCAATCCACCTTCCTGCTGGTGTGTCTGGGAAGGTAGCAGGAAATGACCAAGTGCTTGGGTCCTCATGTGGGAGACAAATGGAGTCTTAACCCTGACTTCGGGCTAGCCCATCCCTGGCTTTTTCAGCTAATTGGAGAGTAGACTAGCATTTAGAAGATGTTCATTATCTCCCCACCCATCCTCCCTCCTTCATTCTCAGTTTTTCAAGTGAAGTTATAGGTAGGTTTTCGGCCCAGCAGAGAGTTTCGGCCCTCCCATGCCCCAAGAGTACCCGGGTTTGACACTTGGCTCAGATTCCTGATGTCAGCCTTTGTCCTGGCTTCGAATTGGCTCAGCTCTGGCTGTTGCAGCCACTTGGGGAGTGAATCAGAGGATGGAGTATCTTTCTTTTTGCCTCTCCTTTTCTCTGAAAATCCGCCTTTCTAATAAAAGTGGATATATCTTCCAAGAAAAAAAAAAGTTTTATGTTTATTTGAAAAGTAGAGCTATAGAAAAAGAGAGAGACCCTCTATCCACTAGTTCACTCCCCAAATGGCCGTAACTGCCAGAGCTGAGCCAGTCTGAAGCCAGGAGCCAGGAGATTTCCTCCAGGTCCTCAGTGCAGGTGAAGGAGCTTAAGGACTTGAGCCATCTTCTGCTTTCCCAGATGCATTAGCAGGGAGCTGGGTCAGAAGTGGAGCAGCTAACGTGGGATACTGGTACTTAGGTGGTGGCTTAACTCACTGTGCCACAGCGCCAGCCCTGAAATGGAATATTGAAAAGCCCAGGAGACTGAATTTACATCAACCATCTTGCCACTGCTTTTGGAGCTTGTGTCATTTTCTGTAAGGTCCGGGCTTTCCAGACACAGCTCAAGTTGGCCAGGTGCCCAGATTTCTTTTAATTTCCTGTTTCTTGGTCACTATGATTTCGAGATAGGTGCATGTATCACTTCCTATCTGCTGAGGCAATCTGCAGGTGGATATCGAGTTTCCTCAATACCCTGATTAAAAGTTAGGCAACCGCCTGCTTCCACGGGCAGACCGTCCACTTTAATAGTCTACAACAGTGTTTCTTTTGGCATCTCAACTATGTGCAGACCCAGTATTCTAAATGAGTGGCCACTGGGGAAAAATAGATGTCCCTGGCCAGCCCCATCTACTGATAAACACGTGTATTCATTCATGTGGTCCACCTTCCTGTTGTGGATGTTCAAGGTAGGGGAAGGGCTTTAGGATTATTTTAGGGCAGTGAACAAGCAAGAGCCTGGGGGGAAATACCAACCTGTTCTCACTCCCAGGATTCAGCTGAGTAGTTTGTACCCACAGATTGTCAGCCTTGGGGTTTCCCTTCGGGGTTTCTGAGTCCCCGACCAACTAATGAGATTCTGGTTCTCGCTTACCCAGTCCTTACTGTTCTGAGGAGTCAGGACACAGCAGAATTTTTTGTTTTTTACTTGATAACTTGTAGTTAGTGGGGGGATTGTGTGTCCCAGGGTGCCCTCACTCCTTAACACTCTGTAAGGGCCAAATGGGGTAAAGGTGCACCAAGGTGGTTGGATGGGAGGGATTAGATTTAGAGACTGTCTACAAGCTAGCCGAGTTCACCTGCTGGGCAGCTCATTTAACAACCTCCCCCTCCACCCCATAAGACCAACGCACAGATTTAATCTGGTCCTGGAATATATCGTATGATTTTACTTCCAACTTTTAACCCTAGTTTGCTGGTCTGGAATCAGGACTCAGGAGCCTCACAGTTCGTTAAGAGTAGGGCTGTAACTTTTTTCTGACTAGGGAAAACGGTTCACCTCTACACCGAACAATTTTGGTTATTATTTTTTTTTCCAAGTCATTACAGTGGCGACACTAGCTACCGACCATCTTGGTTGTGGCAACTCCAGTTGTCTTTTTTGTTGTTTATGAACTTAGAGCGACTCGTCCTACCCGGGTGTCTCCCTCAGCCCCCAGCGAAGCTTTCCTGCCCGCGAGGACCCAGGTGTGGACCCCGGTGCGCGGCGTGCTCGTGGCCCGGCCGCCTGCTGGCTCGCGCCGGTCCTCGCCGCCCGGGGGGCGGGGCTTGGCAGAGCAGGCCACGCCGACCCACGCCCCGAGGCCCCGCCCCTCATTTAAATACGCAGCGCCGGCGGGTGCGTCGAGCTCGCCGCGGACCCAAGATGGCGGCGTGTGGACGTGTACGGAGGATGTTCCGCTTGTCGGCGGCGCTGCCGCTGCTGCTGCTGGCCGCGGTCGGGGCCCAGGAGCACCAGTTTCCAGTCGGCCACAGTCAGGGCCAGGGCCCAGGGGCCAACTTTATGGACTTTGGACCGCAGGCTGGAGGCGGCGGCCCAGCGGGTCAGCAGCTGCCTGTGGCATCGCAGCTCCAGCAGCAGCAGCAGCAAGCACAGGCACAACAGCAGCAGCTCCAGCAGCAGCAGCAGCTACCTCGGCAGCCACAACCGCCCTTTGCGGCGGGTGGGCCTCCGGCTCGGCGGGGTGGAGCGGGGCCCGGCGGGGCCGGCGGCGGCTGGAAGCTGGTGGAGGAAGAGTCTTGCCGGGAGGACGTGACCCGCGTGTGCCCCAAGCATACCTGGAACAACAACCTGGCGGTTCTCGAGTGCCTGCAGGACGTGAGAGAGGTGAGGAGGCGGGCCGGGCCGGGAGGGCCAGGCCTGGTGCGGGCCCGAGGCTGTCGCCGGCCTTGGACGCCGCGGATCGCCTGCAGGGCGCTCGCCGCCTTCCCTCCCTGTGCCTCGCGCTCCCCGGCGCCTTGGGGGCCGGTGGAGGGGCTGGGGATGAGGACCCCACCCCACCCCTTCCTTCCTTCCCTCGCTGCCGCCTGCGGGGGTCTGCCTGGGGACCAGGACCTCGGATTGCCGGCCGCAGTGGGGCCAGGCCCCGAGAGGGTTTCTTGTTCGCCCCTGTCTTTTGTGTGATGCTTTTCATACAGAGCGGCTCCTTCGCCTGAGAGCCACTTTTGGATTTTTTTCTGTTTTCCCCATCCGTTGCGCCTTGGACAATTGAGGAGCAATCCTTTGAAACCCGAAAACAATGTTTGACGTACTTCGACTGTTAGGGTCGGCGGAGGTTTCTTAGCTATCAATGATGTTTGGTCAGGCAGCTGGGGGGGGGGGGGGGGGGGGCGGTTCTGGTGTGTGTGCCTTAGCGCGCAGGAGCATTTATTGTCTTCACCCTCATTCGTTTGTAGTTTGCAGATTCTTACTTTTTTCTTCTACTTTCCCGGCTTGGATAGTGTGCTTTTGCTCCCATCCATTCTCTTTGGTAGATGGGTAGTGAACCTCGTTTTTAAACTGTTTGCACCTGGTGACTGGGAGTCCCAACCCTGCAAACTTAGGACAGCATTTGAAGCTGTAACACTGAAAATAGTGTTATGATGGGAATGGGGTGGTGAGGTCTTCCCTTTCTGAGGTGTGAGTAGGATTTTACCAGGACCTCTTGGTGACATTGATCATTCCTTTTCTAGATTTAATGCTGCGGCTAAAGTGCCCTTTTGGTGATTCTCATATCCAAGTTTGGAAGCGAATCTGATGGGAATAGTTTGTTTTTAAGGTGTAGGTTTACAGAATTAGCTCCAAAGTTTGACAAGCAGAATGAGGATGTTTGATCCCCTTGTATTGGGATAAGATATCATTAAGCTTTGTCTGAGGCACTAGAGGCTGCAGGAAGTCCCTGATTTGGAGAATTGGGGCACTCTGGGTAATCTCCCTTCAGCCCGTTGCCAGGTTTGCTCTGGTCTTCTCCATACAGTAATCCAGAAGAGAAGTCCATCATCAGGAGAAGGGAACGAAGTTTCCAGAGCTGATAGGCTTGGCGGGAGGGTTGGGGGCTTCTTGACGCAAAGGATTCTTCCTTGCACCCTTTCATTCTGAAGCTGTTCCTCTAGGACATACAGCTGAGGTTGCTCACCAGGTCCAATATTTTGGAGTTTTTCTGTTTGATCCCTGAGGATACAAGGATCCTCATATTGGTGGCCAAACCTGTTGTAGGTGGTTTTTAGTAGAAACAGAACCTTATCAGGGAAGGATGAATGTTCCATTCCAGGAGTCCCTTCCTTATTTGCATTGGGACCTTCAGAAGTCTTCCCTTGCAGGATCAACCAGTCTTCTTGGCTAGGCACTCAGAACTTAGTAGAAGCATTCGTGCTCCTTAAATGACTTAGATTTGGCGATTTTTCTGGATTTTGAGCATGCTCTTTTCTTATGTTTGTTACTGTGTAGAAAAATTACACTGGCTTGAAAATTTGCTCCTGGTTCTAACAATAACTGTAAGATCCCCAGCAAAGACAGTGCCACAGTAACTGCGTTTTTTCTTCTCTGGGCTTGATACCTAAACCCTGAGGGTAGTATCTAATTCAGTGCTGGCACCTCTGAAAGACTGTTGACTGATTGAGGATGAGTGAGATCTTACACATGTGAAGAGCGGTATCAAGTAAGTTGAAGAGGAGGGTGTGTTTAGGGAGGACTTGGGCCATCCTCTGCTGTTTTCCCAGGCCATAAGCAGGGAGCTGGATTGGAAATGGAGCTGACGGGGCACATGCCGGTGCCCATGTGGGAAGGTTGTCAGCGCTAACAGGTGAAGTATAAGCCTGTTGAAACTTTTATCTGTTTGACAAGGTGAGTGAGCAAAGGCATGCGATCTCCCACTTGAGGCAGGGTCTCAGGCAGTTGTCATCTTTTGCTGCTCTCTCAGACACTTTATCAGGGACCTGACTGAGAAGTGGAGCAGCCGGGGCTTGATATCTTGATGATCTTGTGGGATGCTGACATCTCAGGCTTAACCTGCTGAGTTACAGTGAAGACCCTGGCCTGACTGAATGCTTGAGTTCTTGCCACTCCCGTGGGAGACCCAGAAGATCCTGGCTCCTGGCTTTGGCCCGCTATTTAGGAAGCAAAGTAACAGATAGAAGGATGATTTTCCGTCTCTATTACTTTTTCAAAGAAAAACATTAATTAAAAAGAAAGAGAGAAGAAAAAGGATGGGCCAGTGCTGTGATGGTGCTTGTTAGGCTGTTCCTTTTGACAGTGCCTTTTTGATTCCTTCCTCAAACAGCCACACCGACCAGGCCTGGACCAGGCCAAAGCCAGGAACCCAGAGCCTGGAACTCCTTAGGGTTGTCCACATCGGTGGCAGGGTCCCATGGACTTGGATCATCTTCAGCCTTTTCCAGGCTTGCCGCTGGTGAGCTGGATTGGAAGTTGGAGCAGCCAGGACTTGAAACAGTTCTGTAGCGTGGGATGCCTTCTGCACTACAACACGGGCCCTGTTTGCTGTGTTCTTAACCACTCTGCTTGTCTAACATCTCATTTAATATTCTTAGTAGTCCTGGATGGTGGTGTTCCTTTATTATCCTAGCTGAGAAATAGGTTCAGGAACATAAAATAATGTGTCCTATGTTATATCCTAAGTGGTTGAGCTAAGGTGTACAAAAGCTTTTGAGTTAAAAGAACACACTTGATTCATTCTGTCAGGAGTGGTTGTAACTATTGTGTGATTGTTGAGAACGCTATAAATTTATAAATGGACACAAAATGGGATGTGTCATCTACAACCATATTCACCTTTTCCTCACTATCAAGATTGAGTTGCCAAAAAAAAAAAAAAGGAGTTGGGCCCGGCGGTGTGGCCTAGCGGCTAAGGTCCTCGCCTTGAAAGCCCCGGGATCCCACATGGGCACCGGTTCTAATCCCGGCAGCTCCACTTCCCATCTAGCTCCCTGCTTGTGGCCTGGGAAAGCAGTTGAGGACGGCCCAATGCATTGGGATACTGCACCCGTGTGGGAGACCTGGAAGAGGTTCCTGGTTCCCGGCATCGGATCGGCGCGCACCGGCTGTTGCGCTCACTTGGGGAGTGAATCATCGGACGGAAGATCTTCCTCTCTGTCTCTCCTCCTCTCTGTATATCTGGCTGTAATAAAATGAATAAATCTAAAAAAAAAAAAAGGAGTTGCAGGAGTGATGGCATTGTTCTTAAGCTAACACCTGTGGTGTGGGCATCCCATGTGGGTGCTGGTTTGAGTCCCCACCACTTGCTCCACGTCCCATCTAGTACCCTGTTCATGAGCCTAGAAAAGCAGCAGCAGATGGTCCAAGTTCTTGGGTCCCTCTGTCAGCCACATGGGAGAACCAGCTGAAGCTCCTGACTGGCCCAGTTTTGGATGTTCCAGCCATTTGGGTAGTGAACCAGTAGATGGAAGATCTGTCTCCCTCCCCACCCCCCCGCCTTTCAAAAGGATAAGTAAATCTCAAAAAACAAAACAGGCAACTCCTACGTACTGCTATGTTGTGGGTTTCTCAGCTAGACCAATATTATCAGTAAAGCAAATCTAATAACTAATCTGGATCCATTATGAACAGAATTTATGCTTATTGAAGAAAGTTTCAGATCTCAAGTCATGAACAGAATCTGTACTAATACAGTCAAGGAGTTTAATTCTATTTTCCTGTTATTCATATTGAATCCATGGAGCAGCATAAAAAATGAACTGGAATTAGGTCTGTTAGTGCTATTAACTAAATTTATACTGTGGGCAAGTCATCGTCTGGGATCTTCTCAGGGGTCTGTGCTGGCATGCCATATGAGCATTGGTTTGAGTCCCTGCTGCCCCACTTCCGTTCCAGTTCCCTGCTAATATCCTAGGAGAGCAGTAGGGGATGATTCAGGTCCTTGGACTCCTGCTCACAGATGGGAAACCCTAAAGAAGCTCTTGGCTTCTGACTTGCCCAATTTTGGTTGTTGCGGGCATATGGGGAGTGAACCAGTGGGTGGATGAGCAGTCTGTCCCTTTCTCTCTCTCTCTTTTTTTTTAAGATTTATTTATTTTTATTGGAAAGGCAGATATATAGAGAGGAAGAGAGAGGAAAATCTTCCATATGATGATTCACTCTCCAAGTGACCACAATGGCTAGAGCTGAGCCAATCCGAAGCCAGGAGTCAGGAGCTTCTTCCGGGTCTCCCACGTGGCCCAAAGCTTTGGGTCATCCTTGACTGCATTCCCAGGCCACAGGCAGGGGGCTGGATGAGAAGCGGGGCTGCCGGGATTAGAACTGGTGCCCACATGGGATCCTGGTGCATTCAAGGCAAGGACTTTAGCCGCTACACTATCGTGCCAGGCCCAGTAACTCTTTCTTTTTTAAAAAAGATCTTTTTAGACTTTTTTTTTTTTAAAGGAGACGCATTAGTTTGAAAGGCAGGTGTGTGTGTGTGTTGATTTGGTCCAGTAGTTCACTCTCCAGATAGTCCCGACAGCCAGGTGTGCACCACACCATCCTGGAGCCAGGTGAGTTTCCAGCTGGAGGACTTCGTGCATCTTCTGCTGCCTTTCTCAGGCACATCAGCAGGGAGCTGGATCATAAGTGGAGCAGCTAAGACGCACACTGACACTCCACTCCGGATGCCAGTGTCACAGGCTGTGCTGTAATCCACCATACTGACAGGCAGCTCCTTTGAGATCTTTAAACTACTGAATTGTTGCCTCTCTATGTTCTTCATATGTATGTTGTGTCATTTCCAGGGTATTTGTATGTGTACTGTCCTGATTGTATATGCATCCATGAAGGAAAACAGTGATGTGAAAAGTCCCCATAACAGTTCATTCAAACATTATGTGGCTTTAGGTTCTACTATGATTGCTTTGTTTGAGTTTTTGTCAGTGTTCTCAGTGGTTTCTAGCAATCTAGCTGCATAATTGAGTCCTTATTGATCTCTGTTATGCACCTGTCATTGTGGAAGGACAACCAGTGCTTTTAATTTCAGGCACCACCATTACTTATTGTTGGTTTGATAAATGAGATTGTGATGAAGAAGCAGTTATGTAGGAGAGTGTTAATCGCTTGATGCCATGCAGGCACTATATTCTTCCAGGGCAGTGGAATGAGCACAAAATTAGGATTTGGATGTGGGTGGAACGCGGTTTGCTGCTTAGTTTGAAAATCATGTTTTTGTTTTTTTCCTGAGTAGGGGCTATTTTAGCTGCATTCTAAGTGAATTTATAAGTTTGATATGCTAGCTTTAGTTTTAAAATACATGTATTAAATTGTACAACCTTTAAAATGTGCACTACTAAGGGTACCACCTGAAATCATTTCTGTGGGAAGTGCTAAGGCTAGAGTCTCCGTTATGAGCTTGCTGGTTCTTGTTCTTCATGTTTCCGTGAACTGTGGCCAGATATGTAGGAGCGAGGCAGAAGCGCAGGTGGAAGGGGGATGGTTGAGCATGCCCACTGACTGAGGTAGGAACCGGAAGTTTAAACCTGATTATGCAGGATCTTCTCTCCACCACTGGCTGATTATCCATGTCAAGTCCACAGATAGGATGTATTTTTATCCCCAGCTCAGTTAAAAATGTTCCTACTGATAAATGAAAGTTACCAGTAAAGTAGCACTGTTATTTATGGCACGTATTTCTTTAGAAGACTCTGGATGAGAGCACTCTACAGCATATAGTTACTTAATAATTTATTATTCTGTAAAGTAAGCTAAAATACTTGAACATTCCAAAAGATGAAATGCTGCATTTCTCGTTTCTTTTATTATGTTCAAAATAAACTTAGCCACGAGCCAAAAAATTCTTAAGAGAATTTGTGTATTATTTGTCTACTTATAAATTATTTATTTAAAAATTTTTTGCTTGAAAGGCAGAGTTATATATAGACATCTTCCATCCTCTGGTTCACTCTCACATGTCTGCAGCTGAGACTGAGGCTCTACCCACTACACCACAATACTGGCCCTACATATATATATTTTAAAACGAAGTAATTAAAATGACTTCTAGGCTGTTCTGTGAATCGAATTTTCTTTCTTCCCTAGACATTTATGGAATCCTATGTAGGGTATTGTGGTCAGTGGCAGAGCATACATAGATCAGTAACGTTTATTGAAGTATTTTTTTTTTAAAGATTATTCTGTTGATTTTAAATGTGCAACAATGGAGAGGCAAGAACAGATGAGCTAAAATGAGAGTCTTCCATGTTCTGTTTCATTCTCCAGATGACAAGAGCCAGGTCTGGTTAAGGTGTGGAACTGCATCAGAGACTCCCACACTGGTGAGAGGGCTGCATTAGCTGGATCAGAAGCAGAGGACTGGGCCCGGCCCTGTGGCCTGGTGGCTAAAGTCCTCGCCTTGCACGCGCCGGGATCCCATATGGGTGCCGGTTCTAATCCTGGCAGCTCTGCTTTCCATCAAGCTCCCTGCTTATGGCCTGCGAAAGCAGTCGACGGCGGTCCAAAACCTTGTGACCCTGCACCCATTTGGGAGACCCAGAGGAGCTCCTGGCTCCTGGCTTTGGATCGGCGCAGCTCCAGCCGTTGCGGTCACTTGGGGAGTGAATCATTGGACGGAAGATATTTCTTTTTGTCTGTCCTCCTCTCTCTATATATCTGACTTTGCAATAAAAATAAGTAAATCTCGGGCCCGGCGGCGTGGCCTAGCGGCTAAAGTCCTCGCCTTGAAAGCCCCGGGATCCCATATGGGCGCCGGTTCTAATCCCGGCAGCTCCACTTCCCATCCAGCTCCCTGCTTGTGGCCTGGGAAAGCAGTCGAGGACGGCCCAAAGCTTTGGGACCCTGCACCCGCGTGGGAGACCCGGAAGAGGTTCCTGGTTCCCGGCATCGGATTGGCACGTACCGGTCCGTTGCGGCTCACTTGGGGAGTGAATCATCGGAGGGAAGATCTTCCTCTCTGTCTCTCCTCCTCTCTGTATATCCGGCTTTCCAATAATAATAAAATCTAAAAAAAAAAAAAAAAAAAAAAAGTAAATCTTAAAAAAGAAGCAGCAGCAGCAGAAGACCTGGGTGCTGCACCACAGTGCAATCCCCAGGCAGCCCTTACAGAAGCTTGCCACCTGCCCTCTGCTAGAGGGCCAACTGCCTTTTGGGCCTTAGCTCATTTTGTGGGAGGTGTGTTATTACTATTTTAAATTTTACTTATGTGATTTGTTTCAAAGACAGGAAACCAGAGAGGGGAAAGAGCGGGACCTCTGCTCCTCTACAGCGCACACGCCCAGCTGCCAGGGCTGGGGGGCTGAACCCAGGAGCAAAGGACTCAGCGTGGTCTGCAGGGAGTGGCTGGGCCAGCCGCCTGAGCTGTCACCTGCTGTTTTCCAAGTCCCTATTAGCTGGAAGATAGAATCAGGAAGAGAAGGCTCAAACCCAGGTGTTCTGATAAGGACGTGGGCGCCACAAGCCATGTTTTCACTTCTATGCCAAGTACCCATGGCTTGTATTTATTTCTTTCCTTTTTTTTTTTTTTAATGAGAAAGCTGAGGTTTTTTTTTTTTTTTAAAGATTTATTTATTTTATTACAAAGTCAGATATACAGAGAGGAAGATTTTCCCTCCGATGATTCACTCCCCAAGTGAACCGCAATGGCCAGTGCTACGCCGATCCGAAGCCGGGAACCAGGAACCTCTTCCGGGTCTCCCACGCGGGTGCAGGGTCCCAAAGCTTTGGGCTGTCCTCAACTGCTTTCCCAGGCCACAAGCAGGGAGCTGGATGGGAAGTGGAGCTGCCGGGATTAGAACCGGTGCCCATGTGGGATCCCAGGGCGTTCAAGGCGAGGACTTTAGCCGCTAGGCCACGCCGCCGGGCCCGAGAAAGCTGAGTTTAAGGAACTCGCTGTACCGCTCATAAGTAGTGGAGCCAAGAGGAAAGCAGGTCTGTAACAACTTTTTCCCCTGCACTGGATCCCATGGCACAGGTGAGTGTTATCTGGGCCATTTGTAGTCATTGACTAGCTGGAATAGGCACTGAGATATGCTGGCAGTGTAAAATACACATTTGATTTAAAGATGTCGTAGAAAGCGAAGAAAAATACTCCTTTTTTGTATTGAATCAATAGTTTAATTACGATTTGGACACTGGGTTAAGCAAATTACATTTTAAAACTATTATCTATTGGAGAGCGTGACAAAGAGAAAGAAAGAGAGGAAGAGATCTTCTGTCTGCTGGTTCACTCCTTAAACTTCCACAATGGCAGAAGCTGGGGCCTGGCCAAAGCTGGAAGCCTGTACCTCCTTCCGAGTTTCCCACCTGGGTGACTGGGTTGAGCACTTACGTCACAGGCATATTAAAGGGGAACTGGATGGGAAGTGTAGCTGGGGCTCACACTGCTGCTCTGCTCTGAGATGCTGGCAGCACAGCTTCAGCTGCTCTGCTACCACACAGGTCCCAAGTAAATTTCGTCATTAAAAATGGAAAATTTAAAAGATTTGTTTGTTTTACTTGAAAGACTTACACAGAGAGAGATCTTCTGCCCACTGGTTCACTCCCCAGATTATTACAGCAGCCAGAGCTGTGCTGCCCTGGGTTTCTTCCGGGTTTGTCACATGGGCACAGGAGCCCAAGGACTTGATCCATCCTCTGCCACTTCCCCAGAACCTTAGCAAGGAGCTAGTTCAGAAAGAGAGCTTCTCGGGCCCGGCGGCGTGGCCTAGCGGCTAAAGTCCTCGCCTTGAAAGCCCCCGGATCCCATATGGGCACCGGTTCTAATCCCGGCAGCTCCACTTCCCATCCAGCTCCCTGCTTGTGGCCTGGGAAAGCAGTTGAGGACGGCCCAATGCATTGGGACCCTGCACCCGCGTGGGAGACCCGGAAGAGGTTCCAGGTTCCTGGCTTCGGATTGGTGCGCATCGGCCCGTTGCGGCTCACTTGGGGAGTGAATCATTAGACGGAAGATCTTCCTCTCTGTCTCTCCTCTGTGTATATCTGGCTGTAATAAAATGAATAAATCTTTAAAAAAAAAAAAAAAGAGCTTCTCAGACCCAAACTGCCGCCCATATGGCATGCCAGCACTGCAGGCAGAGGATTAGCTTGCTATGCCACCTCACCTACTCCTAAATTAGTGTTTTTTTAAAGTCACTACTGTAAAACAAGATTATGTATTTGTGTCACAAACTTTTATTGGACAATATTCTAGCAGAAGAAGGAGTCTTTACTATGGATCATAACAGAAGTTGTAAAGTCTGAGTGCTGAGGGTCACGGTTGCTGCTCTGGGCACGTGGGCACTGGGCACTTTCCATTCCTCGCATCTCAGAATTCCTTCTTCAGCTGACCTGGCTGGCGCTGGCTCCCCGCTGCTGCTGCCTGAGGGGTTGGCGCGCTCTGCTCCTTCAGCTCAGGAGAAGCAGTGCTCTGAGAAAGCGGGCACTCAGAAGTGCTCACCTTTCTTTATTTGAATTAGTGAACTTGAAACTTAAGGAAGAATCTCCAATAATGGCCGGAGAACCAGGCCAGTCCCTCACCCTCCGATCTGCATTAAAATAGAGTGTGGAGGAACTGGAAGTGTGGACTGGAATCTAAAAACAATGAAGAGAGCCAGTCATCTGTTTCCATTCAGCTTTGATGATTTTAGGAGTATCAGAAAACCTTGTTAGAGTGAATGTGCAATATTCTGTTAAACGCTTGCATAACACCTGTAACTCTTCAAAGGGTTGGAGTGAAAAGGAAGGCTGGCTTGAATTTCTGGACCTCTACATTTGTGGAATACAACAGTCTTAAAAGTTTTTTGTGTTCCTTTGCAAAATAATAAATGTGATTTATACATAAGATTGTAAGCAAGATAAACAGAACATTGAAATGATAATGTGAGAAAAATTAGGAGAATCTGAATGTGAGTTCTAATTTAAGCCAAATGTAAGTTTTATCAGTAGTTTTTTTTTTTATTTGTATTTTGTTTTTTCAAATTCAAGGTTTGAAAAAAGCAAATCATGTTCAAAGAATGTTCTGGCGCCTGGAATGTTTTGTCATTTGAGTTTAAAAGGGAAATGTTAGGTTTTTAAAAGCACTTAAAGTTCCTAAAGTTCTTACAATGTTACTTGCAGCTAATTCCTGCCGCCAAGTCCTCTTTTCATGATTAGTTTACCCCAAGCCAAAATCCCCAACGCAGCAAGGTGCTTAGTAGGTCCTTTATTCCTGCAGGGTAGGAACAGGAGCAGGGGTGGAGCGGGAGAAAACTGGAAGGGACAGTCTCTTGCCATGAGTGACAGGGTTGGGGTTGCCAGGGCAGGGGAAGGGACAAGGTGGAGGAGCACTGGGAGAGCCAGGGAAGAAAGAGGGAGAAGGGAGGGGCTGTGTGGGCTGTGTGTTGGCCCTGGGACTGGGACTGAGATTATCTGAGCTACAAGTAGGTGGGTGGAGACTAGGGAGTGGCCAGAGAGATTGGGGAATGAGATTCTCAGGTAAACTGCCAGTTACGTCTGATTGGCGGATAACAGCCGGTATTTCATGGGAGGGGAAAGCAGCAAATGGCGCAGGGTCCAAGATGGGATGTTCGAATCCTCACAAAAAGTAGCTTTGTGCTGGCAGCTTTGTAATGCGGTCAGCAGCATCAAGTGGCCGGCAGCTCCAGGAATGAGAAGGAAGAGTGGTGGGATCCAGCTCCCTGCTTGTGGCCTGGGAAAGCAGTTGAGGACGGCCCAATACATTGGGACACTGCACCCGCGTGGGAGACCCGGAAGAGGTTCCAGGTTCTCGGCTTCGGATTGGCGCGCATCGGCCGTTGCGGCTCACTTGGGGAATGAATCATCGGACGGAAGATCTTTCCCAGGCCACAAGCAGGGAGCCAGATGGGAAGTGGAGCTGCCGCGATTAGAACCAGCACCCATGTGGGATCCCGGTGTGTTCAAAGCAAGGACTTTAGCCGCTAGGCCACACCGCTGGGCCCTGGACATGGGATTTTTTTATAGCAGTCGAAGGATTAGCATGCTATACCATCACCTCAGCCCCAAAATGCTGTGTTTGTTTTTTTAAGTCAAATATGATGAAATATGAGTAGTTTCTTTTGATCCAAACTAGTAAAACCACAAAGCCAGGAAATGTCATAAGGAGAGCAAGAGGTGGAGACGGGACAATGGGCTGTGTCAAGGGAAAGCTATTAAGCAATATTCTGGTGCAGCAAATTCCCAAATCACTAAATATAAAAGCTTTTTCCAACAGCTGGCCTTCAATGTGAACCCAGTAAACTCAGAAGCTGTAAACCGGCACACTGCAGAGGGTCCGCCCTGGGAGGAGACCCTGGAAGGAAGAAGGCAGGAAAGCAGGCAGAGAGCAGAAGGCTGACAAATAGGAGTTGGTCTGCACAAGTACAGGGAAACTACTGCAGTGTCCTCTGATTCCTGCCATCATTTCTCTTATTTTAGCTGCTTTTTCAAGTTAAAAATAGAAATACGTAGCATTTCTTCAAAGTTTTTATAGTGATTTGAAAAGAAAAACCAGATATACTAAGAAATTCTACCTATACATATTAATAAACAGGTCCTAACAAGCCCATCAAACTGAGAGTTTTAAAATGAAATAGTGAGAGCCGATGCAGTGGTGTAGTATACTAATCCTCTGGCTGCAGTGCCAACATCCTGTATGTGTATCAGTTTGAATCCAGAAGCTCAAGTGCTTGGGACCCTACACCCATGTGGGAGACCCAGAAGAAGCTCTTGGTTCCTGGCTTTGGATCACCTTAGCCTTTGTGGTCACTGGGGAGTGAGGCAGCAGATGGAAAATCTCTCTCTTTCTCTGTACAAAGAAATCTGTCTTTCAAATAAAAATAAATAAATCTTAAAGAGTGTGCAAGAGCCCAGACAGGACTCAGTTACTTAGGGCAAGGCTATCCTTGCAGGAGTCGGACTTCTCGACTCAGTATCTCCAGGATCACAGGAAGGGCACCAGGGTGGACTGTCTGTCTCCTACTCATTCATTTGTGAGATATTTCCTGTCCACTTCCTGTATGGTTCAGTTAATAAAGATTACGATTTTGACTTGAAAAAGGTGACTCGGGAATTATGTTTCCTATAACATAAAGAGTTCATATAAAATAAACTTTGCTTGGTGTGGAATCAAATGTAAACATTACAGACCCACTTTACAGAGTATCTGTATAATGACTGTCCCTGATTGTGAAGTTATTTTCAGTCAAGTTTATGGGACTTGCAGATCTTGGTAAGCATTTGCTATAGCTGGAACAGCATATGCTGGTCGGCAAACATGAATCAAGGGCTGTGACCAACCTAGCCAGTCACAGACTTTGGACTCCAGGCCAGTTCTTTCTAAATTCACAGCCTTTGTCTTCATTCAGCTCTGGCCTGCCTCTCCCAATCTGTTGTCCTGGGGATTAAGTTGATTGCTGTCGTCCCACAAGTCATGAGGACCTGCTCTCACCTCTGCCTGTGCTCCATCTTGGGTGGGTGATGACCTTTGTCCTCCTTAGATTTGTCACTGAATAGTGAGGGCTGCCTGGGATACAGGTCTTTGATTTTTCTTCAAGAAACAACGTAGGGCTGGGTGCAATAGCCTAGCCACTGAAGTCCTTGTCTTGCATGCGCCAGGATCCCATATAAATGCCAGTTTTGGTCCTAGTGGCCCCGCTTCCCATCTAAAAAGGTGACTAGCAAGCAGCAGGCATTTAGCATTTAGCCAGAAGGCACATTCCAAGTGGTGTGGGACCTACCCTGTCGGGGAATGGTCTTGTCTCTGAAAGTCTTGGAAATGTGTTTTGCTTTATCTAGGCCCTTTAATGGAAGCGGAGGGCTGCCTATTAGAGAGTAGAAATACTTATGATTTTTTTAGGGGGAATAGGTGGAAATTTGCTAGAATCTAGCCACTAACCCTTTTCATCCTTATATTTCCAGGGCTGTTTCCAGTCCTGGCAGCTGTTAGACATGCCAGTTAGCATTTATAATGAGCTGTAGGTCAAACTGCATCAGCTTTGCCCCCTACACTGGCATAAGCCTGATTCAGATGGCCACAAAGGCCGGTGCTAGGCCTGTCTGAAGTCAAGAGCTAGTAGCTTCTTCTGGGTCTTCCACTTGGGTGCAGGGCCCAGATACTTGGGTCGTCCTCTGCTGCTTTGCCAGGCCATTTAGCAGGGAGCTGGATTGGAAAGGGAGTAGCCAGGATGGGATGCTGGCACCGCAGGTGGAGGCTAACCTCTGGATCTTCAAGCCCTTCTCCTCTTCGGTTGTTCCTGCTGCAGTGGCAGGATTTTTCCTGAGGCATGCTTGGTTACTTGGGAGCACCAGAATATTGCTTAATAGCCATTTTGAGTTCCAGCTACTCAGTTTCCCATCCATCTTTGTACTGATGCATCCTAGGAAGTAGTAGCTAGCAGCTAGGAAGATCTTCCACAGGTATCTTGGGTGAATTAGGTCAAGTGCATGTGCCAGTCTTTGATTTATCATATCAGGAAGTTTCTATTCTGTTTTCATTTGCAGAGTGTAACTCTGACTTTCAAATAAAGTTTTTTTTTTAATTGTTTTGTTTTTCATTGGATAATTGAGAATCAATCTTATGATGATTGTTTATATATACTTGCTAAATTTTATAGTTGGGTTTATTTTTGCTGTGTGTTGCTTATTTTTGTTGAATTCAGAAGCTGGCTGTCAGTGGAGCCAGTGAGACAGGGTTGGAGGTAAAAACATAGTTGCCTTCAGTAATAATGATGGTTTTTCTGCCAGAAGGGTATCTAGAACATGGGGTTTTGGTTTTGTTAGAGTGTTGGTATAATGTTAATTTTTCATTATTGGTATATTTGTATTGAAATCCAAAGTACTTGTGAGGTGATGCTAATTGTTGAGATAAATTAATGTCTTGATATGATAGACTGCTTTCAACCTCAGATAGTTCGTTTCTTCCCTATAACACTAAAATTCACCAGATTTTTAGCAGAGGAAGTGAAATTTGTAGAATAACCAGTACAATAATTGTATAATAACTCTTCATGATAAGTTTGGTCATTTTGAACATCAACAATCTTGGTAGTATCCCACATAATTTGGTGTTTATTTGTTTTGGTGTTTATTTGCCCAAGCAAATTGAATAATTGCTGGGCAAACAGTTGAAGTTACTTGCTGAAGCATACTCTGAATGTCATGCAAAGTGACTGAGAAATTTAGTTGCTTGTTGAGTTTGACCTGCCTGTCTGTCGGTGAGACTTACTGATGTGAGTTTAAGATGACTCGTGTCTTAGTCTTTAAAAAAAAAAAAAAAACTTGAAGTCAGAGACAGTACAAACTAAGTGATTTTATGCAGGTCAGTTTGGTGAACTTTAGTTTCCATATCTGTAAAAATGAATAGTTAAAGAATAAAAATTAAGTTTCAATAGAGCTGGAAGTGTTTTGTAGATTGTAGAGCTTTCCATGGGGATTAAATGAACTCCATTCTCTTGAGTTTGTCCTTGTCAGTTAGCAGAGGACTTCATTTCAGTTTAGGGTTAAATAGAGGAAAGAATTGGGACAATGTTTTTTGAAGAGGCAGATAGTGAGATTGGTTTTGCATATGCTGGTTCACTCCCCAAGTGCATGAAGTTGTCAGAGCCCGGCCTGGCCCTAGCCAGAAGCCAGGGCTCTTCCTGGGTCTTCTGGTGTCTGTGGTTGGTGTCAGAGACCTGATCCACCTAGCAGGAAGCTGCCTCCGGGGAGCAGGCAGTCTGCAGCCAGCCCTCTCAGGGCTGAAGTTTCACTCCACCGTGCCCCCTGGGTCAAGCCTCTTCTTTTCTTTTTTTGAGGTATTAATAATATTAATAGTTTAATTCAATACACAATTGTAAAAAGTATCAATGGTTTCAGTTAGCAATTAAAAGAGTTTCTGAAATGGATCCAAAAAGAGAACCTAACTTCAGGTTGTCTGTAAGAAATGCACTTTGGGTTGAGTGCTGATCGTCAAGCCTCTTTTCTTCCAGGTTTGGAACATTTTATGAAAAGATATTTTAAAATCATGTTTAGGTAGTTTAAAGGAATACCTCTGGTTATTACATTATTTGCTAACTTGATATTTAGGTACAAGCTTAGATTACATTTTATTGGCTCCTGTGTTAATGCAAAACTTGCCAGCAGAGCCCTTCTTTGTCTGGCTTAGCCCCAAGGCCTCGACCTGTGTAGTTGCTTTCACTTTATTCAGAACCAAGGTGAAACAGGCTCTTATATCTTCTTTAATTTTTCCTTCAATTTTGGCTAACTTGCTTTTGTCTCTGGATTTAATGTAACACTAGAGATAAAACAGAACAATTGGAGAGTTCCTTTAGCTCCTTTTGAAAAACCAAATTAGAATCCTTTTTAAAAGTTTGTGGTTAAATCTCTGTTGTTTTTTTTAGTTGTAGATAATTGTGTAGACAGGGTTATTTCTAAAGTTAAAGGACTGTAACTGCCAAAGAGTTGATTTATTTTAAAATTGTATTTTGTGATGAACTGAGGTCCATTGTGCCCTCTGTAAGCACTAAATTTAGCAAGGCTAATTTTTGATAAAATTGATATTTCCCTTTATCTTAAAGATTGATTGCATTGTTAGTGGTTGTCTATTGGTCTGATACGTGCCTGACTTTTTGTCCACATCTGCTGCCTGTATTTGAGAGATAGTCCAACTTTCATGAGGCAGTTTTACACCAGGAAGTTGTGTTGAAACATGAGTAAGATTACAGAGCATGGGATCAAATCAGCTGTGATTTGTGATAAAGAGACTCTCCCCACATTCTCAGCTGCTTTTATGAGGTCGCGGGTTGTACCTTACCATGCATGATTTCACTTGCATATGGAATTTAATACCCATCTGACCATGGTGTCTTTCCCCTTGAGCCTAGATAAGACACAAGGACAAACTAGAAAAGTAATTATTTTTGACTAGTAAAGAAATATACTATGCTGTAAGACAGCAATGCTTTGAGCTCACTTACACCTAAATAGCAGCCTGCCAACACACACCACTTCATATCTGGGTTTCCACGTGCATGACACAGATCCGAACACATGAGGCACTGTCTGCTACTTCCTAGGATGCATCAGTACAAAGATGGATGGGAAACTGAGTAGCTGGAACTCAAAAATGGCACTCCAGACTGCAATATGGAATGTGGGAGACCCAAGTGACACCTTAACCCACTGTACTCATGATACCACAACACCTACCCCTCAAGAAAGGTCTGACACTGAAATTGATAAGAAAGTTATTAATAGTAATATTAGTCACACCTTGGAAGAGATAGTTTATGTATTCTTTTTTTTTTTAGCGTTGAATTTTTTTTATTATTATATTTTGGACAGTCTTTACATAGTTAATTACGGTAAAAAGGTTCAGGGGCTATAGGGAGGTGGGTAAGACTATTATGTCCATATTGTTTCCTTCTTGCATCTGAGGTAAAGGGGGATATTGAGGGAGAAGCCCCACCCAGTTTCCCACCCACCCCAGCTCCCAGATGTGGGGCATACTCTGAGATACTTGCTCAAGTGGTTTTAATAGTTCATCAGTTATGCATTGCTGCCATTTTTGCCACTCCAAGCACGATGAGGTCATTGAAGAATTCACTGATTGACATAGTCCATCATAGAGTCTTTATTTGCCCAGTATTTCGCTGCCAACATACAGCTGAGGTGGTTGATTGACTTGTTCTTTCTTCTGTCTTTTCTTGGTTAGGGTTTTGAGTCCAGCATTTCAATTGAGGAGATCCCCAAAGAAACTTTGAGGTGTTCTCAGACCAGATTCTTATATGTTCTAGCAAGCACAGGGCCCGGCACAGTCCATCTCCACGATCAGCTGGTGTTTGCAATTGCTGGGTTGGTTCTGTTTTCAGCCCCGACTTCCACTGGAACCAATGGGTGTTGCAGTCCAGCCTGGTTCTGCCCAGCACATACTCGGCCCTCACATCAACCAGTGGGAGCTGCAGCCTAGTCGGAGCGAGTTTATGTATTCTTTTTTTTTTTTTTTTTAAGATTTATTTATTTTATTACAAAGTCAGATATACAGAGAGGAGGAGAGACAGAGAGGAAGATCTTCCATCCGATGATTCACTCCCCAAGTGAGCCGCAATGGGCCGGTGCGCGCCGATCTGATGCCGGGAACCAGGAACCTCTTCCAGGTCTCCCACGCGGGTGCAGAGTCCCAATGCATTGGGCCGTCCTCAACTGCTTTCCCAGGCCACAAGCAGGGAGCTGGATGGGAAGTGGAGCTGCTGTGATTAGAACCAGCACCCATGTGGGATCCCGGGGCTTTCAAGGCGAGGACTTTTAGCCGCTAGGCCACGCCGCTGGGCCCAGATTTTATTTTATTTATTTACCTTTAGAGAAATAGGAGGTCTCTAATGATTTGGGATAGGCAAATATCTTAATAAAATAGTTAGAAAAAATTACTCTTGTGGTAAGATGAATTGGAAGAAGCTGATTGGGAGCTGCGCACTGGCTCAACTAGTTAATCATCTACCTCCGGAAACCAGAATCCCATATGGGTGCTGGTTCATATCCTGGCTGCTTTACTTTCCACCCAGTTCCCTGTTTATGGCTGGGAAAGCAGTGGAGGATAGTCTAGTCAGTGTGTTTGAACCCTGCACCTGTGTGGGAGACCTAGAAGTTCCTGGTTCTTAGCTTCAAATTGGCTCAGCTCTGCTGTTATGGCCACATGGGGAGTGAGCCAGCGGGATGAAGATCTTTCTCTTGTCTTTCCTTCTCTAAATCTAACTTTTCGGGCCCGACATGATAGCGTAATGGTTAAGGTCCTCACCTTGAATGCACTGGGATCCCATATGGGCGCCGGTTCTAATCCCAGTAGCTCCACTTCCCATCCAGCTCCCTGCTTATGGCCTGGGAAAGCAGTTGAGGACGGCCCGAACCTTGGGATCCTGCACCCATGTGGGAGACCCGGAAGGGGTTCCTGGCTCCTGGCTTAGGCTCGGTGCAGCACCAGCCTTTGCGGCCACTTGGGGAATGATTCATCGGACGGAAGATCTTCCTCTCTGTCTCTCCTCCTCTCTCTGAACATCTATCTGCCTTTCCAATAAAAATAATAGATCTTTAAAAAAAAAATAAATCTAACTTTTCAATACAGAAATCTATTTTTTTAAATTTATTTTTGATGATGTGTACATAGTTGGTCAGGGTGGGAAGGGTCAAGGATCAGGGCAAAGTTTCACATTTTCTTTTTCTTTTTCCTGAATCTGGGGGAGGTGAGGATACAGTGAGAGAGACCGCGCCCAGCTTCCCCAGAACCCAGTGTCATCCCAGAGTCCCCGTTGTGGAACATGCTCTGATGTTTCTACTCAAGTGGTTCCTATATTCCTATAGTTCTGAGATGCTGTTGATATCACTACTCCAAGAATGAAGAAATCCTTCCAAAGTCCGTTGGCTGACATGGTCCACCTCAAAGTCTTCATTCACACAGAAACTTGCTGTCAAGTTTCACTGGGGTAGTTGATCAATTTGTTCTGCCCTCCTTCCTCTGCAAATCAGTGGATGCTGCAACCTAGCCCAAACCTGCCCACTACACACTTGACCGTCACATACACCAGGGGGAGCTGCAACCAAGTCAGAGTGACCTCCAGTAATCTCTGCTGGACTGGCCCCCAGCTCTGGTTCCTGTGCCTGCCATCACGTGCAGTGGTCTGGTCCAGTCGGTCCCACACCCCATTCGGCTCTTGTACACGTCATTGGGCGTTGATGCCTAAGTCAACTCAGCCAGTTCTACTCTCTAGCCTGCACTCATGCCAACGGGTGCCACTGCCTGTCCAGCCAAGTCTGCCCTCAGTCCTGGTTCTCATGCTCACCAATGGGAGCTGTAGCCCATGAGAGAGGTGCCCACAGCCTCCCCAGTGGACCTACTCCCTGCCCCAGATCTTGCACTCTCCGGGTGATTCTGCAGTCTAGTGGATAGGACTTTCCCCTAGTTCCAGTACTTGCCAGCTGATGCTGTAGTAAAGCCCCACCCGCCTGCTCTTACTCCAGCTCATGCCTGTACCAGTGGATACAATTGGTTAGCCCACCCTGTTTCTCCCTCTAACCCAGTTCACATGTAGGCCAACAGGTGTTGTAACCCTACCCAGCTTGGTCTGTCACCACTCCCAGCTCTTATGTTCACCAACAGGAACAGTGACCCAGCAGGGGAGTCCCAACTACTTCCCTACTGGGCTCTCTCACTTTCTCCCCACCCTCCATCTTGTGTATGCTCATGGATGCTGTGGCCCAGGCTGGCATGTACCGTCTTACCTCGGCATTTTCTGATGGGTGCTGTAGCCTGACTCTGTTCTAGCTTGCGCTTGCAGGTGCTGTGGCCCAACCCAGCATAGCATAATCAGCCCCCAATCCTGGCCCTAAAGTGAACTGGTTGGTGATGTGGCCAGACCCAGCCTATCCTACACCGCATCCTGGTTCTCAGATCTGCCTGTTGGTTAATGAACTGGTACAGCCTGACCCAGCCTCAAACCTAAGCCACATGTATGCCAGCATGTATGCCACATGTATGGGCTGCTCCTTGTGTTGGTTCTTGCACTCACTTGCAGGGGCTGCACCCTGATAGGGGGGTTTCCTACACTCCTTGTTGGGTCTCCTTCCAGTGGCAGATCTTGCGCACACGGGTGGGTCCTTGACCTGGGCTGACTTAGTCCACTCCTGTCCTGGCAGAAACAGTAGCCTTATCCAACAGGCCCTTACCCAATCTGGTTCTTACTGTTGGGTGTTACTGCCCAGCCACATCTAGTCCACACCTGACAGCTCTCACATGACCCAATGGGAGCTGAAACCTAACCCAGCCCATTCTACACCCACACTGGCTCTCATGAGCACCAGTGGACACTGAAGTTTAGCCTAGTCTGTCGCACCACAGACCCAGTCCACACCCTTGCTAAGGGACACTGCAGCCATGTTCAGCCCAGATCACCACCCCCGTTCTGGCTCCTTTGCTCACCAGCTGGGACATCCCCTTAACTCCCCAATCAAGCCTGTTCCCAACCCCAGATTTTGTACATGCCAATGGTTATTCTGACCCAGCTCAGCATAGCCCATCCCCTGTCTTGACCTTTGCCATCAGATGCTGTAACCTGGCCTGACCTGGCCCTCTCTTAGTCCCTCCCAACTCTCACTGATTAGGCCTGCTGCTGTCGTGATGACTAGATTGGACCAAAAGCAGAGGAGATGGTATTGGCATACAACTGGCTTGGTTTGGGGTTATCTTACTTGTTTTCTTGCTTTTGATTTTGAACTAGTAAGATCTAAACCAGTCAATTTGAACTCTTTCTTGAAAAGCTATTTGCTACAAGAGTTCTAGTTGTCTAATGATTGGTGAATCATACAATGAAATGGCTTTTTTGTGTTGTGTGTGTGTGTTTTCATTTGGCAAATTTTGGATACATGTTATTTACTGTACACCTGAAACTTAATGGCAGGTTCTGGAAGTGAGGTGGTTATCCTACCTTCACCTCTTGCTTCTCAGTGTTACAGCTCTGCTGCAGTGTAGCTTGTGGTCTAGTGAAGGAGGCAGCCACTGCACAGCCATGAAGCAAGTGCTAGGAGAGATGTGGGGGTGTTGGGCTCAAGGGAGAGGCAGGAGTGTTTTCCTGTGGAACTGATGACTGGGCTCCAGAAACAGTAGAGTGTACCTCAGGGGAAAAGGACAGAAAGTTGTAACTGTTAGGCTGCTTCTAAAAATATAAAATTTGTAGTTTATGTTGAATTTGAAATAAAAGCCAGGCATTTCAAGCAGTTTCCAGGAAGAAGATAAAAGTTTGTGACTACATCTTGAACTGAATCTGGAGTTCGTTTAAAAGGCTGTAGTTGGGAATACCAGAGTGGTTGAGCCTTCTTAAAGAATGTGTAAAATTGAAGAGCGCGATTCCAAGAACCGAGCCCTGGGGAATGCTCACAATGAAGGGTTTGAAAGAAGCTTGTTGAGGAAATTGCAGGGAACAGAAGGAGCGGTTGGGATTAAAAGAAGCTTTCTAAGAGTTTAGTTGTAGGAGCCAAGGAAAGAAAAATCCAGAAGGGGGTGATAAGTGATCACTTGGGTAAATAAGAAAACAGTGTAGCTTTTGGTAAAACTGAGAACAGTTTCGTAGAACTGATTTATGTGAGTACTATTTGAGATGGTTAACAGGACTAATGTGGCATATCTGGAAAAGACACAGCCCGAAATGCCAGCATCCCATATATGGGCAATAGTTCATGTCCTGGCTGCTCTACTTCTTATCCAGCTCCCTGAAAATGAGTCTGGAAAAGCAGTGGAAAATGGCACCTCTACCCATGTGGGAGGCCTGTATGAGGCTTCTGGCTCCAGCAATGGCTGTTTCCCGTCATTTGGGGAGTTAAGGAATGAACTGGTAGATGGAAGACACTTTTATCTCTCTTTTTTTCTTCCTCCCTCCCTCTTTTTGAGATTCTTACTTCTTTTAATTTTTAAAAAAATGCTTTAATATTGTTTACATCGTTAAGAGGAATGTGTACTGTGTGGCCCTGCATGTGGAAGGATTGATATATGGAAGAAGGTAGGCGGGATAAATTTTTTTTTCCCTTTTCTTTCTCCTGTGTCTGTTGGGGAGCCAAAGAACAAGGGCTGCTCCTTGCTGCTGTCAACCTACATCAGCCCCTAGGGATGGGGGACAGTCATTTGTTGTCACTTTAGAGACCTTAAAGTTGGGGGAAATGTCCTAAGCGTGTTACTTGAGTGGTTTTGATAGTTTTGAGACATCGTCAGCTTTGTTGCACCAGGGTTGAGGACTCTCTGAGGTCTGTGGGCTGACCCAGGTCCACCTTAGTGTATCTGTATCCACAGAGCCAGACACTTGCCACCAAGCTTGTAACTCTTACTTTCGAAAATAGGTGAAAGGTTTCTGCCTCCTGCCTCTGGCCTGGCTCATCCTTGCTGCTGTGGGAATTTGGGGGAATGAACAAGTAAATGAGAGATCTCTCTCTATCTTTGTCACACGCACTTTGCCTCTCTTGTAAATAAGTAAATAAACACTTATTTAAAAAGGTAGTTTTGCAATGTAGTTAAAAACAGTTGGGGCTTTGTGCCTATAAATAGTGTTTAGTAAGCATGAGAGGTCTCTAGGAAAGTAGACCGAGAATCACTTAATTGCCTTTCTGGAACAGATTCGGAACAGTAAGGAAAGACAATAGAAGTACCTTCTCTGAAGAATGTGAAATGTCAGGTTCACCAAGAAAGAACATTTTGGATCCAAATAGAAGTTTCTTTTAAATCTCTATACTGCCTGAACTTCACCACTGTGTCATCCGATTTTTGTCTGTGAGAACACCTAGTTGTTGGGGTTCCTTGAGATTGTATATGAACTTAGAAATAGATTTTAAATTTCTGTTTTAAAACATTGCTTGAGGTCCAGTGCTGTGGTGTAGCAAATTAAGTCTCCACCTGTGCTACCAGCATCCCTTATGGGCACAGGTTTGAGTCCCGCTGCTCCACTTCTGATCCAGCTCCCTGCTTATGGCCTGTCAAAACAGCGGAGGATGCCTCACAGCTTTGGAAGCCTGCACCCACTTGGGAGACCCGGAAGAAGCTTCTGGCTCCCAGCTCTGGTATGGTCGCCATTTGAGGAGTGAACCAGTGGATAGAAGATTGATATCTTCTTTCTCTCTCTGACTATCTGACTCTCCTTCCCTGTGTAACTGTACAGTTCAAAGAGAAATTTTAAAATATACATATATATATATACATATATATGTATAATTGGCACTGCTGGGATTGTGATAGTTCTTTCACTCTGTAGATTGCTTTGGGTAGATTATCAATACAGGTTTTTTTTTTTCCTTTTAAGAAGACTTATTTATTGATTTGAAAGGCCGACTTAGAAAGATAGGGGCAGGGGATGAAGGGAGGGAGGGAAGAAAAGGGAGACAGAGATCTTCCATCAGCTGGCTCTCTTCCCAAATGGCCGCAAAAACCAGGGCTGGGCCAGGCTGAAGCCAGTGGCCTGGGGCTCCATCCAGGTCTCCCACATGGGTGGCAGAGCCCCAGCACTCCAACCCTCTGCTGCTGCTTTCTGCCAGAGGCATTGGGAGAGAACTGGACTGGATGTAAAGCAGCCAGAACCTGAAACAGTACTCCTTGGATGGCGGAGTCCCAGGTGGCCACATCGCAACCCGCAGCTCCCTAACATGGACAACATATTTGACAGTTTCAAAAGATTATGCTTTTGGGCTGGCGTGGTAACTCAGTGGCTGAATCCTCAGCTTGCAAGTGCCAGGATCCCATGTGGATGCTGGGTTGTGTCCAGACTGCTCTATTTCCCAGCCTGCTCCATGCTTGTGGCCTGGGAAAGCAATAGAGGATGGCCGAAAGCCTTGGAACCCTGCACCAGTATTGGAGAGCTGGAAGAAGCTCCTGGCTCCTGGCTTCAGATGGGCTCAGCTCTGGCTGTTGTGGCCACTTGCAGAGTGAACTAGCAGATAAAAGATCTTTGTCTCTCCCTCTCTCTATAAATCTGGCTTTCCAATAAAGATAAATCTTTTTTTTAAAAAAAATGCTTTCTGTTGCCTAAATATGAGATGCCTTTCTATTCATTGTATTGTTTAATTTCTTTTGATAAACACTTTGTCATTTGCAATAACCAAAACAGTATTCTCTGCATTACTGTTTCTCTCTTGTTGGGAGGCAGCAATTTGTCCTGTCCGTTCAGCTTTGTAACTTGTGTTGTGATCATGAGAGTAATTTCCAGGAAGTTTTTTTCCTTTTGTTTGGAAGGTAGAGTTACAGAGAGAAGTCTTGCATCAGCTGCCTCACTATGCAGATAACTGCTTTGGCTGGAGCTGAGCCCATCCCAACCAGGAGGCAGGAGCCCAAGACATGAACCTTCCTCTGTTGCTGTCCCAGGCCATAGACAGGAGCTGATTTCTACACATTTTTACATGTCAGACCAGAAACATCTTAGGCTTTTCTAACTCAAGCCCTAAAAGCAACGACTTTAAAAAAAAAGATTTATTTATTTTATCGGAAAGGCAGATTTACAGAGAGGAGAGAGAAAGATCTTTCATCCACTGGTTCACCCCTCAAGTGGCCACAACGGCCAGAGCTGAGTCAATCCAAAGCCAGGAGCCTGGAGCTTCTTCTGGGTCTCCCACATGGGTACAGGATTCCAAGTTTTGGGCCATCCTCAACTCTTTTCCCAGGCCGTAATCAGGGAACTAAAGGAGAAGTGGAGCAGCTGAGACATGAACCGGCATCTATATGGGATCTGGCTCATGCAAGGCAAGGACTTTAGACACTAGCTACTACGCTGGGCCCTCAACCACTTCTCCAAGGAGCACTGTTTACTTTTGGTGTGAAGAGATGTTTAGAAGTCAACGTCAGGGGACCAGCACCGTGGCGTAGTAGACTAAGACTCCGCCTGCATTACCAGCATTCCATATGAGCCCCAGTTCATGTCCTACCTGTTCTACTTTTGATCCAGCTCCCATTAGAGGATCCCCCAAGTCCTTGGACCCTTCTATGTGGCCGACCTATGTGGAAAGTGAACCAGCAGGTGGAAGATCTCTGTCCTCTCTGTCTCTAACTTTAGTTTTCAAAGAAATAAAAATAAATCTTTAAATTAAAAAAAAAAAAAACACACCGAAAACTGAAAAATTAGTAGTTTACCAACTTGAATATAACTTACTAAAATAAGACGTTGCCTCCTATTTTTCTTGATGTTTATTTTTGTGAAGCAATTTTAGCATACTGACCTTGACTTTTTTTTTTTTTTTTTAGATTTATTTTTATTTGTGAGGCAGAGTTACAGAGGGAAGGAGAGACAGAGGGCTTCCATCTGCGAGTCACCCTCCAGATGGCTGTAAGAGCCGGGCTGGATCAAACCAAAGCCAGAGGCTTCTTCCAGGTCTCCTATGTGGCTGGCAGGTACCAGAATCCTTGAACCATCTTGTGTTTTTCTCAGGCCATTAGCAGGGAGCTAGATGGGAAATAGAGCAGATGGGACTCCAACTGGTGCCCATACGGGATGCTGCCATCACAAGCAGCTTAGCACACTATGCCACAATACCGGCCCTTTGTCTTTTTTGTACAATGATTTATATGAGGGACCAGCATTGTGGTGTAGCAAGTTAAGCCTCTACCTGCCATACTGACACTCTATAAGGGTCCAAGTTCTAATGCCTACTGCTCAGCTTCTGATCCAGCTCCCTGTTTTGCTCCTGGCAAAGCAGCTGAAGATAGCTCAAGTGCTTGGGCACTTGCTGTTTCCAGAGACTGGGAAGAAGCTCCTGGCTCCATTGGCCCAGCTCCAGTTGTTTGTCCTTTGAGGAGTGAACCAAACAGCAGATGGAAGATCCATTTCTCTGTCTCTACCTTTCCCACTGTTTCTGTAACTCTGCCTTTCAAATAGATAAATGAATCTTTTTAACGATGTAGGACTTTGAGAACGCATTTACCTAATTTCAGCTAGTAAAAGATTACTGAAACACTTTGTAAGTCCACTTCATCTTGAAGAAAAACATCGGTTCAAAGGTCTTTCCTTTAGTCTTGTTTTAACAGAATGACTCATGACATTTCTTTGCAAATGTGTTTTGGAGGATTGAAAAAGCAACAAGCCAGCATCTCTAGATGAGATAATGCTTTTGATGTACTGAAGCCCACAGTGGGAATGTATCTTTAAAGAATACCCTAGTGGTCATCTGCATAGCATGTGTCCTTAAAGCCACCTGGACTCAGTGTCCTCCCCTCCTTTTGAACTGAAGTGTAGTCATGTTGATAGTTTTTAGACATCAGAGTGCCAGCACCAGTGTTGCAATGCAGTCTGTGTGGCAGGATCCCATATGGGTGCTGCTTCTAGTCCTGCTTTTAGTCCTGCTTCACCTCAGATCCATCTTCCTGCTAATGTACCTGGGAAGGAGGAGGAAGGTGGCCTTTGAGCTTGGACCCCAACACTCCCGCAGGAGACGGAAATGAAGCTCTCAGCGCCTGTTCCCATCAGCTGTTGCAGACATTTGAGGAATGAACCAGAGGATGGAAGATGTTTCTCAGCCTGTGTCTCTCCCCACCCCTCTCTTCCTTTAAATAAATAAATAAATAATAATAAAATAATAAATGTCTCCAGGTTATGACGAATTATAATCTATTCCCTACTTTTTCCCTTTTATAAAGCTTCTATTTGCCAAATTTTTAAAAATAGAATATTGAGACTGTTCTCTTGATCACTTATACTAGGCTTATGTGTTGATACTTCACAGTTTCAAACACACTGGATAGTGTTTACTCTGAAACTCAACATTAGAGAACAAGGAACTCTACAAAGCTGAAGGCTAAATGGACTATACTGTACAGACAGTAGTCAGACAAGCCAGAAGCTGTAGACTGTGGCACAGACCAACTGGGTTTTTTTTTTTTTTTAAGATTTATTCATTTTTATTACAAAGTCAGATATACAGAGAGGAGAGACAGAGAGGAAGATCTTCCATCCGATGATTCACTCCCCAAGTGAGCCGCAACGGCCAAGCTGGGAGCCAGGAACCTCTTCCAGGTCTCCCACGTGGGTGAAGGGTCCCAAAGCTTTGGGCCGTCCTCGACTGCTTTCCCAGGCCACAGGCAGGGAGCTGGATGGGAAGTGGAGCTGCCGGGATTAGAACTGGCACCCAAATGGGATCCCGGGGCGTTCAAGGCGAGGACTTTAGCCGCTAAGCCACGGTGCCAGGCCCAGACCAACTGGGTTTTATGGGAAAGTTATTGCCTACTTGAAAGAGATCAGTTTTAGTCCATTTCCTTGTCTGATTCACCAGTCATTAGTCAACTGGAACTCTTGTAGTAAATAACTTTTTAAGAAAGAGTTCAGGGCTCGCCTTGAACGCATTGGGACCCTGTACCCGCGTGAGAAACCTGGAAGAGGTTCCTGGTTCCCGGCATCGGATTGGCACAGCACCAGACTGTTGCGGCTCACTTGGGGAGTGAAACATCGGATGGAAGATCTTCCTCTCTGTCTCTCCTCCTCTCTGTAAATCTGGCTTTCCAATAATAATAAATCTTAAAAAAAAAATAAATAAATACCTGGAAGAACCAGACTGCAATATCTTCCCATTCAGAAGTCAAGAGACATGGTTGTATCTTATGGTGTAGGATTATGTCATTGTAAAGATCATTGGGAGTTTTTTGTTTTAGATTTGTTTATTTGAAAGAGTTACAGTGAAAGAGAGAGACACACAGAACTTCCGTATTGGTTCTCTCCCCAAATGACCACAAGCCCCTGAGCTGGGCTAGGCTGTAGTCATGAACTCTTTAGGTCTCCCACTTGGATCGTGGTGGCCCAAGTACTTGACCCTTCTGCTGCTTTCCAAGGCACACTGGCCTCTAGCTGGATTGGAAGTGAAGCAGCTAAGAGGCAAACTGAAGCTTAAATGGAATACCTGCTTGACCCACAGTGTCTCAGTACCAGCTCAGAGTGTGAAAAACAAAAACAGATTTTGAGAGCCCTCTAAAGCATGTGAAAGATTTCCTCACATTCTTCTTTTTTTTTTTTCTGAGGGAGGGGTTGTATTGTAAAGATTTTGGTTATCTTAAGCTTCCTAGTTTCTTAACGTTTTAAACGTTTTCTTCTTTTTCTTCAATAAATTTGCATTCTTTCTGTAATTGTGTATATGGTCTATTTGCACTATGTGTGTTAGGTGTAAAGTAATTAATGTTGACAGACTTATTGTTTTCAAGATTTTTTTTTTTTAATTTATTTATTTTTATTACAAAGTCAGACATACATAGAGGAGGAGAGACAGAGAGGAAGATCTTCCGTCCGATGATTCACAAGTGAGCACAACGGCTGGTGCTGCGCTGATCTGAAGCCGGGAACCAGGAACTCCCTCCAGGTCTCCCACATGGGTGCAGGGTCCCAAGGCTCTGGGCCACCTTCGACTGCTTTCCCAGGCCACAAGCAGGGAGCTGGATGGGAAGTGGAGCCTCCAGGACCAGAACCGGCCCCCATATGGGATCCCGGCACGCCCAAGGTGAGGACTTTAGCTGCTAGGCCACTGTGCTGGGCCCATTTTTCAACATTTTTTGCAGAGTATTTTTATGTTTCCATCATAGAAACTAAAGCAGTGATGGAAAAGAGTTTAATTTCCTGCCTCCCAACATCTATTGTGTGCTTTTGTGATTCAGGTATGGTCCTACTGTTAGAAATACTCTTGTCTGTAGCTCTGCTGAAATCTTAGAAAGTTACAGGGATTTTCTTGGAACAGTGAGACAGATTGGGATAGAATAAGGCATGGAGGGGAAAAATATGACCCACTACAAAGGTCTTGTAAGAAATGAGACCTGGGATGGGCATGGTGTACAGTATGTTAAGCCTCCCCTTAGAAGGCCTGCCTGCTCTATTGGAGTGGGTTAGACTTCAGGCTGCTCCGTTTCCTCCAGCTTCCTGCTAATGTGTCCTGGGAGGCAGCAGATGTTTGGGCCCCTGCCATCTACGTGGGAGACCCCGAGGGAGTTTCAGGTTCCTGCCTTTGGCCCAGTTCTGGCAGAGTGTGAGCATTTAGGGGAGTGGACCAGCAACGGAACATGTCTTTCTGGCATCCTCTACCTTAGCTGAGAATTTCCCCACTCCAGTACAGTGTTACAGAAACTGATGCACACACATTAACAGTAAGCCTGATGTTGGGATCATTGCACGAGACACAACTGTAGTCAGACAGATGGACTTGACAGTTGAAAGGGAATTTATGCTGAGTTGTAGATTTTGTTTTGAGACATGAATAGTGATTCTATTTTTTAATATCTTCCATTTTTTAAAAGATGTATTTATTTTTATTGGAAATTCAGATATACAGAGAGGAGCAGAGGCAGAGAGGAAGATCTTCCATCCGATGATTGACTCCCCAAGTAGCCGCAATGGTCAGAGCTGAGCTGATCCAAAACCAGGAGTTTCTTCTGGATCTCCTATGCGAATGCAGGGGTCCCAAAGCTTTGGGATGTCCTCTACTGCTTTCCTAGGCCACTACCAGGGAGCTGGATGGAAAGCGAGTCCTCTGGGATTTGAACCAGCACTGATATGGGATCCTGGCTTATGCAAAGCAAGGATTTCAGCCACTAGGCTACTGCGCTGGGCCCTGTATTTTTTCATTTTTGTTATTTGAGGGAGAGTAAGTTCCGCAGTCTGTGGATTTACTTTCTTAATGACTGAAACACTTCCTGTATTAGCAGGAAGCTGGGATCAGTGATGGAGCAGTTATCAGGCCGAAGCACTCTGATACAGAACCTCTAGGTCTCATGGTTGGAGCCAGAGAAAGGCAAGATTATATTGGGGAACACCACAGACATCCTGTTAGTGGGAGTGGTCTGGTTGGTATCTCCAAGGATGGTAATAGCTGGTTGCTGTTTTGTTGTTGTTTTTCCCTTATTTCATCACAAAGTCCTATAAATCCAACTGAAGGAAACTACATCTGTCTATGTTAGCATTTCATTTTAGATTGGAACATTAGTGACTGGGTCTACTGTTGGGTGAAAATCTAGTTAAAGTGACAAATAGTAATGTCATTGACTTTGCAAGTTGAAGAAATGAATATTAATAAGCTACATCCGTCAAAAAGTCATTTTATTCATGAACTTTAGAAAAATTTCTGTCCATAAAATCATTCTTTTCCTGACTATTCATTTTCATCGTGACATAATGAAGTCCCATCTGCTGAGTTTAAGTGACAAGCTCATATTAAGTAGGAGTATATTAAGGAAAGTACAGAAGTCTCACCCTAATGACTGAGGAAAGTGAGGTTTTAGATAATGCTGTTACAGAGTTGCACAAAATAGTTTTTGAAGCCTGATTTTGCAAGAATGTTGCAGGCATGGTCATTCATCAGTTAATCATCCTGCAGGTGGCTGTGACACACACATTGTATCTGGCTTGTAAATACTTCTGCCACCAAGATTTATCTAGGCCTCGGCTAAGGATGTTGGGTACAAGTACTTTGGGCAAGAGGCTTTTATTTTATTTCATTTGAGGTTTAGTTATTTGTTTTCAAGACAGAGTTACAGAGAAAAGAGGGAGAGATCTTTCTTCTGGTTCACTCCCCAAATGGTTGCAGTGGCAGGAATTGGGCCAGACCAGATCCGAAGGCCCAGAACGCCATGAGTCTCCAACATAGGTGACAGGGTCCCAGGTATTTGGGGCCATCTTCCACTGCTTTCCCAGGCAGCTGGATCAGAAGTGGAACAGTCAAGATTTGAACTAGTACCCATATGGTATCACAGACAATGGACTAAGCCACACTCCAACAATACCAGTCCCAATAAAGGATGTTTAATAATCTCACAATAAATATATGTTGATAATGACATCTTTGTGTGTATCAGTCCTGCTATTATCATATAGCTCCAAAAAAAAAAAAAAAACCCAACCATTTACCAAATCAAGGAATTTTGAGGTTCAGTGAAAACCTATTTTTTTTAAAAGATTTTTCAAGCCCATATAGGATATCAGAGCATATAAGGTGAGGAATTTAGTCACTGGGCTACTGCGCCGGGCCCCGAAAACCTATGTTTTAAAAGCCCCTGCAGGGCTCAGGACAGTAGCCACGTGGCTGAAATCCTAGCCTTGCTTGTGGCCTGGGAAAGCAATAGAGGATAGCCAAAGCCTTGGGTTGTGGACCCTGCACCCATGTGGGAAACCCAGAAGAGGCTCCTGGCTTTGGATCAGCTCAGCTCCAGTCCTTGCGGCCACTTGGGAAGTAGATCATTGAATGGAAGATGTCTCTCTCTGTCTCTCCTCTCTGTCAGCTTGACTTTCCAACATGAACCTCGCAGGATTGAGAGTGCCGCAGCAATATTCCCAGCAGTAAGGTGTTGGGAGACCTGTTTCCCACATGGGCATACTGTCAGTTGTCTTGAGCTGCAGGTGTTACTACTTAAAAAAAAAAAAAAAAAAAAAAAAAGTCCCTACAATAATACCAAAAATGTTAGTAAAATCTAGGGATTGATGATGAAACTGAAGTGGAGATGTCATCAGGTTTAAAAAAATGTTCCAGGTAGGACCTGTGTGATAGCCTAGTGGCTGGGATCCTCATCTTGAGTGCACCAGGATCCCATATGGGCCAGTTCTGATCCCATTGGCCCCGCTTCCCATCTAGCTGCCTGCTTGTGGCCTGGAAAAGCAGTCAAGGATGGCCCAAAGCCTCGGGACCCTGCACCCGCTTGGGAGGCCCAGAGAAAGGTCCGGGCTCCAGGCTTTGGATTGGCTCAGCTCTGGCCGTTGCAGCCACTTGGGGAGTGGATCATTGGACGGAGGATCTTCCTCTCTGTGTCTCCTCCCCCTTTCTGTATATCTGACTTTCCAATAAAAATAAATAAATCTTTTAAAAAAGGAATGTTCCAGGTAATTGCTGCTGAGCTTAATACAGTTAAGTTCAAATCTGTAAGAATAATCAGAAATGTTTTTTGATTAATTAGCTAATTTTGAGAAACAGATAGGAAGAGAACATAGCATGCGCTTCCATCTGTGCTGGTTCACTCCCCTCATGCCAGTGGTTGCCAGGGCTGGATGTGCTAGGTGGAAAACCAGTTGCTTGAGCCATCAGCATTGCCATTCAAAGCCCACATTGTATTAAGATAGAGTCATGGGCCCGGCGGCGTGGCCTGGCGGCTAGGGTCCTCGCCTTGAAAGCCCCGGGATCCCATATGGGCGCCGGTTCTGATCCCGGCAGCTCCACTTCCCATCCAGCTCCCTGCTTGTGGCCTGGGAGGGCAGTCGAGGACGGCCCAATGCATTGGGACCCTGCACCCGCGTGGGAGACCTGGAAGAGGTTCCTGGTTCCCGGCTTCGGATCGGCGCGCATCGGCCCGTTGCGGCTCACTTGGGGAGTGAATCATCGGACGGAAGATCTTCCTCTCTGTCTCTCCTCCTCTGTGTATATCTGGCTGTAATAAAAATGAATAAATCTTTAAAAAAAAAAAAAAAAAGATAGAGTCATGCCAGAGCTGGGAATTGAACCCACATACTCCAGTATGAGATTTGGAGCGCTTAATTGGCAGACAAAGCACCTGTCCCATGAAGAGATTTTGAATAACAAGGAAGCAAGGCCCTGTGGCTCAACTATGAACTTAAATTTGAATTAAAATGTTTTCAAAACTGGTGAAGTCAGAATGAAAGAACCTAAGCAGTGGCCTTAGCCGAAGTCCCTGTAGAGTAGATGCGGCCATGAAGAGCATTGTGTCCCGAGTAAATGTTGGGTGTGCTTGTCATTACTCAGAAAATCTTTATGTAAACTATTTTTTTTTAAGATTTATTTCTTTTTATTGAAAAGGCAGAGTTACTGAGAGAAGGAGAGCTTTATCATTTCCTGGTTTACTCTCCAGAAGACTGCTGGAGGAGCCAGGAGAAGCCAGTAGCTTCTTCCACGTCTCCCACATGGGTACAGGGTTCCAAGGCTTTGAGCCATACTCCACAGGACATAGGCAGGCAGCTGGATTATAAGTGGGGCATGGTGGTCCCAGCGCAGTAGCCTAGTGGCTAAAGTCCTCACTTTGCATGTGCCAGGATCCCATGTGGGAACTGGTTCAAATCCCAGCAGCCCTACTTCCGCTAGGCCACACCGCCTGGCCCCAAAATTTGAATTTTTAACAAGTGATGTTGATACTGCTGGCATTTCTGACAAGTGACTTTGCTGCCTCTGCATTTTGAAAATCACAGCTTGGTAGCCTGAGTGTTTTTAGTTTTTGGAGTTGGCCAGACTTGGAGTTGGTCCTCTTCATTTGAATGTTGCTTGTTTACAGTTTGCCTTTGGTATGTTTTGTGCTTATTGGTGTAGAAGGTATTGGAGGGCTGAAAAACTGGGCTAGGCTCAGCCTGGTCCTTTAAAATGTAGTACCCTGGGCCCAGCGGCATGGCCTAGTGGCTAAAGTCCTTGCCTTGAACACTCCGGGATCCCATATGGGCACCGGTTCTAATCCCGGCAGCTCCACTTCCCATCCAGCTCCCCGCCTGTGGCCTGGGAAAGCAGTCGAGGACGGCCCAAAGCTTTGGGACCCTGCACCCGCGTGGGAGACCTGGAAGAGGTTCCTGGTTCCCGGCATCGGATCGGCGCACGCCGGCCTGTTGCGGCTCACTTGGGGAGTGAATCATCAGATGGAAGATCTTCCTCTCTCTGTCTCTCCTCCTCTCTGTATATCTGACTTTGTAATAAAAATAAATCTTTTAAAGAAAAAGATTTATTTAAAAAAAAAATAAAATGTAGTACCCTGTCTAAAGCAGTTCATGTCAGCCTGGGGCAAAAGAAAAGCTATTTTTATTACCTATTATTAACCTAATTCAGGAAGAAGGAGCAGGCCTGCCCTTGTTTGGTGTTACCAAAACATAATATTCTGAAGCTGTTTCTTTGAGTTAAAGAGTTTTTATTAAACTCTTAAAAAAATTGTTGTTGCTAGAAAATTGCTGCCTTGCTTGTTCTCTCTCTTGATTTTTGCTTAAGGCTGTTTCATCTGATTCTGAAAATGTTATCTGATTGAGGCTTGGGTTACAAAGTCCAACATTTTTAAAATTTTTAAAAATTTCTTTTTAAAATTTTGAAAAGTGCATATGTATTAATTTTAGAGTTGTTCACGTTTCCTGGCCCGAAATAGCACAGTTAAGTTTTTGGCGTCTTTTGTCTCCTGCGTGCCAGTAAGAACTGCACCATATGGCTCGCCTGCTGTTACCCTCGGAAAGCCACACACTGTGGCGACAGTGCCGGGTGTGACTCGGAGCCGCTGCTCGCCATGTGACCAGGCTGTGTCAGGACTACCGTCTGGTGCAGCGTCCTGTCGGTGGGACCCTCTGTAGCTCTCTTGCCTCCCAGTTTCAGCGTTTGGCCACATCGTGGAAACATACTCAGAAGTCTGTGAAATCTCTCACCCCGCATTGGACAGAAGCTTTGGATGACTATGCAAGCAAGGAAAGCATGTATGTTTCAGAATATAATCAGCTGTTTTAGTGACTGGCCATGACAGTGTACTGCTTCATTTCACACTGCCTCCACCAACCCCCCGTCCAGCCCTAACCACATTTCCAAAGGGAAAAGAAATTGCAACTATAGATGTTTGACGTTGGTGTAGGCATGTGGGCAGGGGGATGGGATGTGTAGTTCTGAATGATGGGAGGTGTTTAGAACACCTACATGAGGTGGGAGAGACTGGTTGCCGCTCTTCCCTCAGTTCCCTGCCTGGGCCCAGCAGCATTGTGTTTCCTGCTGCTTGCTATTCATCTTACGCTGGAGCAGACATTTACTCCATTGTGGCCTCTATCCAGATGTTTCACACTTAATAAAATTGCTTTCAAGGCTATCCAGTATAAAATCAACAAATTTTCCTGAAAATCAAAATCAGATACACAAGTAGGTTTTGTTCACTGTAAAGGTTATGTTTATTAGATTTTCAGTTTTTTACTCAGTTATTCTTGGAACAGTTATTGTTAAATATCTACTATGTTTAAAAATATAGAATAAGCAAAATTCTGTCTGAACGTGTAAGCGGTGTAATGCCTTGCTGGGGAGACAGACAGTATACTGTGATGGTGTCTAGAGGCAGCTCATGAAACAGTTTTCTAGGGGTCGGCGTTGTGGCATAGCACTTAAGGCTGCCACCTGCGTTGCCTGCCTCTTGTGAGGGTTTCTGTGTGTCCTAGTTGCTCCACTTCCAATCCAGCCCACTGCTGAAGGCTTGGGGAAGATGGTAGGGGAGAGCCTAACTGCTTGCGCCCCTGCTACCCACCCAGGAAACCTGGAGGAAACTTCTGGCTGCAGCCTTGCCCAGCCCCGGCCATTGCAGCCATCTGGGGGCATAAGCCAGCAGGTTGGTCATCTGTCTGTTTCTCTACAGTTCTGCATAAGTTCAAATAAGCAACTAGATCTTTTTTTAAAGTTAAACATTCCAATGACTGCAAATATAATAATAATAATAATAATAATAATAATAATAGGTCTTTATCCACTGGTCACTCCTCAAATGGATGCAGAGGTTGAGATTGTGCCAGGCTGAAGCCTGAAGCCCAGAGTCTCTCCTGGGTCTCCCATGTGGATGTGGGTTGCAGGCGCCTGGGTCCTCTTTTGCCGCTTTCCCAGGTGCCTTAACAGGGAACTGGATAAGAAGTGGAACAGCCTGGACTCAAACTGGTGCTCATATCAGATGCCAGCATTTCATGCAGTGACCTTACCACTATGCCCTGATGCCAGCCTCGCAAAGGAAAATATTAAAGTTTTCCATGTGAAATACCTGCAAGTATTATTGTGCAGTCCCTCAAAAAATGCTTTTATCTCAGAAATTTAAAAGGTTGGTTCAAGCTAATTAATTATTAATGACAAAGTTAGCTTTCTTTTTTTTTATTTTTATTTTTTTTTAAAGATTTATTTTATTTTCATTACAAAGTCAGATATACTGAGAGGAGGAGAGACAGAGAGGAAGTGGAGCTGCCGGGATCAGAACCAGTGGCCATATGGGATCAAGGCGAGGACCTTAGCCACTAGGCCACACCGCCAAGCCCAAAGTTAGCTTTCTAAATATTTGATATTCTAAAGTTTCTGTACCTCATACTCATGTATGACCATTGGAGTTATAATTTTAGGAAATTATTTAAATATAGCAAAATATTTTATTTAATTAGATTTTTTTGCAGTTTTTTTTTTCTTCATAAAAATATATTTCTCTTTTTTTTTCCCCCTCAAATACCACTAAAGCAAATTCATAGCCCTTGATCAAGCAGGCCTCCCCATCAACCCCTACCCCAGTTTGTCTTCCCAGGTACTTCTCTGAGAAGAGGCCAACTGGAGCTCCATCCTCCTAGCCCCACACCACAAACACACACACACACACACACACACACACACACACACACACACACACACACACAGTCCAGGTCAGGGGGTGGGGTGGGCAGAAATGCACCTGCTGCTACCCCAGGGGAGGGAAGAGAAGCAATCAGTTCCAATTCATGCAAGGAAAACCAGCAAAATCCACTAAGAAAAAAAAAAAATTAACAGAGGATAAACTAAAAAACAAACTCCCCAAAAAGTGAAGTGACAGCCCTAGATACTGTGGGCAGGGCAGAGGTCATGGATACCAGGGCTGTGACGCAAGGCCTTGAGGAGTTCGTGTGCAGGCTTATGCAGGGCTCACCCCTTGTCCCTGTGTGTGCCTCACATCCAGGCCAGGGCTGAGGCACAGTCACCCCAGACCTAAAGTGTGCCAAGTCCATTCATTTGAGAGTATAAAAACATACAGCTTGGGCAGCGTCCAGAGCGGGGCCCACACAGCACTGGCTCTCTTCCCTTCACCTCTGCGTCCAGGGTCCGGGGCTGGAGGCACTGATGGGTCCCAGGCGGGCTCAGTGGCAGCAGCCAGAGGCCTTGGTTCTTTGGCATGAATGCCCAAAGGTTTGTCTTGCACAGCCAGGTAGGAGCAGCCCCCGATTCATCTGGCAGCAGCTTCTGGCTTGGGTGGGCACCCAGCATCCCAGCAGGATCCCGCCCAGCCCCTATGAGTCCTCTCCAGGATCTCCTTCACAAAGGCAGCGATTTCCGTCTTCTTAGTTTTGTGCAAGGTGAAGAAGGTGTGCTCCATCAGCTCCAGGTAGCTCATGCACTCTGCAGGGTTCTCGCTCAGGCACTGTGCCGTGAAGTCCACAGACGTCGGGGAGAAGCGGTCAGCTGGGAGCTGGAGGAAGGCTCCTTCACCACTTGCTTCAGCTGCTGGAACAGGGTCCCCCAGGACTCATAAGGGAAGCTCAGAATGGCCATCTCGATCATGGTGTAGCCCTTCTGGTTCAACTCGGGGTTGATCCTCTCAGGAGCCATGTAGGGCTTGCAGCTGGCATCCATCATCTTGGATAGCCACTGATGCCGAAGTCACACATCTTCATGTGGCCCTCCTTGTCATGAGAACGTTGGATGGCTTCACATCTCTGTGGATTACCGACAGCCTGTTATGTAGATGCTCCAGGGCTCACACCACAGACACAGCAGTCTCCCCGCGGATGTCTTCTGAGATCGAGATGTTCTTCTCCAGCACCTTGCGGTAGAACTTATCCAGCGAAGTGTCCATGAGCTCCACGCAAATCCATACATCTCCCTCTCTGAAGAGCGCCCCGTAGAATGTGACAGTGTAGAAACAAATTATTTAAATATAGCAAAATATTTAATTAGATACCTTTAAAGTTTTTTATTATTATTTATTTTGTTGGAAAGGCAGATACACAGAGAGAAGGATCTTCTGTATATCTTTGTAATAAAAGATGAACCCTGTTTAAAAAAAGAGAGAATGTAATGCAAAGTGTGGCTGTTTGTTAGCTTTTAGAATGCTAACAGGAAAGCATAATTTAAATCAGTGTTTCTCTGGAGGCACGCATTGTTATTGTTTGAGAGCGCCTTCCTCAGTGGGCAGTGTTGTCCTATAACCTGAATGGTAGTCGGCATACCCGATCTCTTTGTATTTTTGTAGTTATTTAAAATGTTGAGTACCTGCTTGGAACTATTTGGTCCAATGAGATAGAGGCAGATTCTGTTAAACACTATGAGATATATTCCTGTTATTACTGTTTTTAAAGCAGTAAATTGTAATTCAAACATTAACCAGTTTTGTTCAAGTCAGTGTGGTTAACACTGTCCATTCATGGGCCTGGTGCAGTAGCCTGGTAGCTAAAGACCTCAACCTTGCATGCTCAAGGATCCCATATGGGCGCCAGTTCATGTCCCAGCTGCTCCCCTTCCCATCCAGCTCCCTGCTTGTGGCCTAGGAAAACAGTCTAGAACAACCCAAAGCCTTGGGCCCTGCACCCGTGTGGGAGACCTGGAAAAGACTTCCTGCTCCTGGCTTCAGACGGGCTCAGCTCTGGCCATTATTTATTTGGGGTCTTAAACAAAAAAGGTCCATTCATGGGCCTGGCATTGCCGTGAAGCTAGTGAAGCCAGCATCTGCCACACTGGCATCCCTGTAGTGCCCATTCATGTTCCAGTGCTTGCTTGGATCCAGCTCCCTGCTGATGTGCACGGGAGGCACTGAACATGGCCAAGTACTTGCTCCCCTGCCGTCCAGGTTCAAGACCCAGAGAGCTTGCTCTGGTCTGCCACAGCCCCAGTTGTTGCAGCTCTTGTGGAATGAACTAGTGGAAGGAAGAAATATTCATTCTTTCTCTTCTTCCTTCCCTTCCTCTCTATAACAATTTTTTTTTTAAAGATTTATTTTATTTTTATTACAAAGTCAGATATACTGAGAGGAGGAGAGATAGAGAGGAAGTAGAGCTGCCGGGATTAGAACCAGCAGCCATATGGAATCAAGGCGAGGACCTTAGCCACCAGGCCACGCCGCCGAGCCCCCATAACAATTTTAAATAAATAAATATTTTTAAAAGTCTTCCACATTCCAAATGTACCTAATTCAAAGTTGGCCACCTATTGTTGTCACAATAACTTTCATAAATACTTTTTTTGTTTGTTTCCAGTCGTTGAGCCTAAGTACTCTGATGTGGGGTGTGGGCATCTTATCTGCTAGGCTACACCTGTTCTTGATTACTGGATTTACATCATGTTAAATAATTGTTTCCTAAATTTATTTGAAAGAGATATTGTCAGAGACAGAGAGACTGAGGTCTTCTACTGACTGACCACTCCCTGTATGAAAATAACTGGGGCTGGGCTGCTGTGAAGCCAGCGCCTGGGAGTTGCATCCTGGCCTCCTTTGTGAGTGTGCCAGCTTCAGCTGCCTTCCCTGGCTCAGTAGGAGGGAGCTGAATCAGAAGTGGACTAACCGTGTCTTGAACCAACTCCAGATATGGGATGCCAGTCTCACAAGCTGAAGCTTAGTCCCCTACACCACAGTGCTGATTGCCCCCTCCCATTTTACACTTAAATTAAGTATATACACTGACGCAGAACTATTTTTCATAAGAAAGCTTCTTCCTGATAGGATGTGTGTGTGTATTGGGGTCAGGGGAGGGAAAATAGAATATATTTCATTACAATTCTATTATCTTAGGCCCAGCATAGTAGCCTAGTGGCTAAAATCCTCCCCTTGCACTTGCAGGAACCTCATATGGGCACCGGTTCTAATCCCAGCAGTCCCACTTCCCATCCAGCTCCCTGCTTGTGGCCTGGGAAAGCACCAGAGAACGGCCCATGTGTGTGGGAGACCTGGAAGAGACTCCTGGCTCCTGGCTTTGGATCAGCTCAGTTCTGGCTGTGGTGGCCACTTAGGGAGTGAATCATTAGACGGAAGATCTTACTCTCTGTTTCTCCTCCTGTCTGTATATATAACTTTCCCATAAAAATAAATCTTAAAAAAAAAAAGAATTCTAATATCTTCAGGAAGAATTTAAAGAATCAGTGTAATTTTGGGCCAGATTTATACCACTGAAATGTGTGAGCCTTGCCTGCTCTGTGGCGTGATTGTACTCAGTGAGCCCGGAACACAGGCTGGGGATTCCTACTGTCTCGGTCCTGTGGATGTTTTTAGCACAGGGAGCAGCTACTGGACTGACTTTTGAGTCCAGGTCTCATTAAGAAACAGGTGTTGACTATTGACTTCAAACCTTTGGATGTTCATTTTTAATTAATTATTCTTTTTTAGCAATCCAGGTTTAAGCTTTCATCAGTGGATTAAATGAATACTTCTCATCACAGGAATCCACTTTTGGTGTCAAACGTGATTAAAATGTTCCTGTGTTTGAAGTGGAAATTGTTCATAGTAATGGACTACTGTGTGTTGATAATTATTGAAGCTAACAACGGGTTTCAGAAAGATATGACTAATTTTTATGGGACAGGAGCTTGAAAAATATGTTTTTCTCTTTCCTCCGTAATTCAGATCCAAGGCAATCTCATGTTGAGGATGGAATTAATGGCTTCTTTAGCCAGCACGGGACTGAGCAGTTTCATAGACTTGTTCAGTGAGCTGTTTGCCATCTACCCTACCCGTAAGGAAAGCTGCCAAAATTGGAAAGACATGCTTGAATTTTATCATAAATGGAAACCTTACCCTTAAGCTAACACACAGATGTAAGACACTTGTTGTGTCTGATCTATTTTGGTGGCAATTACTTATATAAACTAGATCTTAATCTTAAATCCTAAAGCAAATGAAATTAGTCATCTTTGGGGAAAGATCTCCTTTTTTTCACCTCAAGATTTTTTATTTATTTAGAAGCCTGAAAGGCTGAGCTAGAGCACAAGAGAGATCTTCTGCCCACTGATTTACTCCCCAAAGGCTGCAAAAGCCAGAAGGGGCCTATCTGGAGCCAGGGTGTCTTTGGGATCTCCCAGGTAGTTGACAAGGGCCCAAGCAGTTGGGCCATCGTCTGATGCTTTCCCAGGTGCATTAGCAGGAAGCTGGACGGGAAGTGGAGCAACTAGCTCTCAAACTGCTGCGCCCATTGGGATGCCAACACTTGCAGACAGCAGCTTTGCTCACTGTGCTGCATTGCCAGCCCCCCCATTCTGACTTTAAGAGACAGTGTGTAATTACATTGAGCAAGCTATTAGTGAAACAAGGAAAAGATTCTGGAGATGACTTAATGTTTATAAGAATTGTTTTTAGTTTTGATTGAGGTATTAATACCTCCCTGTTGGAGCAGAGAATCAAAACCAAAATCAGAATAATTTAGAGATTTTTTTAACAGCTCCAAATTGAACTGATAAAGGACTGTGAAATCACCCCTGTTCCGATGCATTGTTATTTGTTCTGGAAGAAGCTAATCTTTTTTTTTTTTTTTTTTAAGATTTTATTCATTTTATTACAGCCAGATATACAGAGAGGAGGAGAGAGAGAGATCTTCCGTCCGATGGTTCACTCCCCAAGTGAGCCGCAACGGGCCGATGCGCCGATCCGAAGCTGGGAACCTGGAACCTCTTCCGGGTCTCCCACGCAGGTGCAGTGTCCCAATGCATTGGGCCGTCCTCAACTGCTTTCCCAGGCCACAAGCAGGGAGCTGGATGGGAAGTGGAGCTGCCGGGATTAGAACCGGCGCCCATATGGGATCCCGGGGCTTTCAAGGCGAGGACTTTAGCTGCTAGGCCATGCCACCGGGCCCGAAGAAGCTAATCTTATTATTTATTTATTTATTTATTTATTAAAGATTTATTTATTTTATTACAAAGTCAGATATACAGAGAGGAGGAGAGACAGAGAGGAAGATCTTCCATCCGATGGTTCACTCTCCAAGCAACGGTCGGTGCACGCCGATCCGAAGCCGGGAACCAGGAACCTCTTCCGGGTCTCCTACGCTGGTGAAGGGTCCCAAAGCCCTGGGCCGTCCTCAACTGCTTTCCCAGGCCACAGGCGGGGAGCTGGATGGGAAGTGGAGCTGCCAGGATTAGAACTGGCGCCCATATGGGATCCCGGTGCGTTCAAGGCGAGGACTTTAGCCGCTAGGCCACGCTGCCGGGCCCTTATTATTTATTTTTAAATATTTATTTATTTACTTGAAAATTAGAGAAACAGAGATCTCCCATTGCTGGTTAATTATTACAAATTCCCACAACAGTCAGGACTGGGCCAGGCCAAAGCCAAGAGTCAGGAAATTCACCCAGGTTTCCCTCATGGGTGGCAGGGGGACCAAATATTTAGGTTATTGGCTGCTGTCTCCCAGTTTAATTAGTAGGAAGCTGACTTGGAAATATCAAGCAGACAACTTGAACCAGCACTTTGATGTGGGATGCAGGCATCCCAAGGGTCAGTTTAACCCAACCTATTATGGAATTTGCCTCATCAGGTACAACGTTAGTAACGAGTTGAATACATTGCCTTGGTTAAGTCTTAGACGTGGAGACTGTTCAGTGTTGAAACTTTGGAAAGGAAAACTTAATAATTAATTTGCTTATTTCCATAGATCTCATTGACTTGCTACTATGTCAGAATTATTCCACGTGAAAGCCACCTCTAATAATTAATCTTTATCTTTTTTATTTCTGGTGTATACTAAAGTGTCAGAGGCCTTAAACCAAAGCCTTTACTTGTATTTTAGGCATCAGATTCCATGATAGTCTTCTGAAGAATTATGACATCAAAGGCTAAACATACTATTGTAAGGTCTGAGTATTAGGTAGAATTATAGTCGTGCAGGTTCTAGACTTTGTTTTGTGCTCCCTGTTCCTAGGTGACTGGTGCTGCAAGGTAGGTAACAAACAAGCAGCTATGTGACATTTATTTGAAAGAGGGAGAGATTTCCCATGCACTGGTTCACTCCCCAAATGGCCCGTAACAGAGCTGCACACGCCAAACCCGGAAGGTAGCGGGGACCCAAATACTTGGTCCATTACTGGGTGCTGTGCGAAATGCACTTTAGTGAGACGCTGGATTGGAGAGCAGAGCCGATGCAGAGATTCAGACTCAGGATTTGGTCCTCGCAAGAGGCATCCTCCACACTGCCCTGACGTGTAAACTAAGGGTCATAGTTGTTGATCTTGCTTTTTCAGGTTGGCCAGTTTGTGATGAGAAACATTTGATTTCACAAAATGAATTGGCTTGAGTTTAGTGTGAAAAAGGAAGCCTGTTGATTGCCTTTAGTGGGGTAGAAACGTTGCCCAAGTAAAATGCAAAAAAAAAAAAAAAAAAAAGGACTCTGAGCTGACGTGATTTTTTTATTTGTTTGCAATATTTAAAAACATCTGCATCTCAACAGTTGAACTTAAATACAGAGACTCGCCAGAACCACAGAACATGTGGATGAACAAAACCAAAAGTATTTAAAGCTTTGATGTTTGCTTATTAACATCAAAGACCTAAATGAAATCCAGAGTAGTTATCTGAATCCAGACTTCTATGTGGGTCTTAGGTTTGAGAACTCCGCACTTACCAATGCTAAGAAGACTTGATGGAATGATTTAAAGATTGCATTGCAACAAGATTTCCCCCCACCAGAATTTCCTAAATTAATTTTTTTCCTGATTCTCTACTTAGTTGAGCTAATTTAAACTTAGGATTCTACCTATCTGCAAGCTTTTTGAAGTTGAGGTTTCATTGCTGGCACTTTGGCACAGCTGGTTAAGCTGCTGTCTGCAGCATCAACAAGCAAGTCCTGGCTGCCCCTCTCCCAGTACAGCTCCTTGCTAATGCACTTGGGAAGACAGTGGTAGATGCCCTTTAAAACAAATCTTTAAAAAAAAAATAATACACGCACACACACAAAGGAAAGCGTATTCATGTGAATATGTATACTTCACAACTTTTAAGAACAATTTTCCAGTTTTTAAAAAAAAATCTTTTTAAGATTCATTTTATTCTATTGTAAAGTCAGATATACAGAGGTGAGAGACAGAGGAGAAGATCATCCATCTAGTTCACTCCCCAAGCGGCCGCAACAGCCAGAGTTCAGCCAATCCGAACCAGGAACCAGGAGCTTTTTTGAGTCTCCCACACGTGTGCAGAGTCCCAAGGTTTTGGGCCATGTGCAACTGCTTTCCCAGGCCATAAGCAGGGAGCTAGATGGGAAGCAGAGCTGCTGGGATTAGAACCGGTGCCCATATGGGATCCCAGCACGAACAAGGCAAAGATTTAGCCACTAAGCTACTGTGCCAGGTCCAAATTTTCTAGTTTTAATTATAAACTTAGAAAAATTTCTAGAAGTAGCACACAGAGGTCCTCTGTGTCCATCACCCAGTTGCTCTCATGGGATCATTAGACTTTTCACGTCATTGACAGGCTTTTTCCACACTCATTAATATGTCTCTTTTGTTTTTAATGATCTCTGCGTCTCTTCAAAGAAAGGGTACCTGTATTGCACCTGACCCTGTAAAGCTTCCAGAATATGAGGTGTCCCATTCCCCAGGTTGCTGTTGTTTGTAGGCTTAGTACATTTGTTTCCATTATCCCTCTTTCCGTTGTGTGCTTTTGAAGGGAAGAGACGATGTCTTACAGCTACCTTTCCAATACGTTCCTTACTATTGATGGTCTTGGTTTTTTTGACATTGTCTTTTTTTTTTTTTCTTTATAGCCTGAAAATGAAATTTCTTCGGACTGCAATCATGTAAGTATGGATTTTCTTTACCAAATATGCTTCGTATAAAGGTTGATAGGTTTGTAAATGCTTTTCTTTTTCTACTGGGAAATGTGCTCCCTTAGCTTCCCTTGACCTTCAGAGGATGACCCACTTTGTTCAAGACCTTGGTACACTGTGCAGATGCCTCTTTGCTGAAGAAACCCTTAATATTTATGTATTTAAACTTAAACTTTTCATCAGTTACAGCTGCTAACTGAAAACAAATCTCTGCTAATTAAGTTACCAACTTCAGAATTCTGTGTCTTAAACTTCTTTTATAGTCAACTCTAACCCAAATAACATGGTAACACATCAAAAGAAGACTGTGGGAATCATATCTATGCAAGTATCAAGTGTTTTGAGGGAAATCTAATAGCACAAAAAAAGTGAATTTTGCCAACATAGGTTGTTATCAGGGAAATAATCTTGAACTGAAAGAGGCATAGCAGACCACCCTCACAGTGTAGTGGGATGATTAGAGGGAGGACCACCATAGCACAAAGGCATTTTGGCTATTTAGAGTAACTGATGTCCTAGATAAGTCAGAGATTTAAAGTAGGAAGTAAAATCCTAAGACCCTAGAAGAAGATATAAAAAAAGAAAAGACTTCCTTAGTAGGAAGAAAATGGCAAGATAATTAAAAGGAAAATTAGTTTCCTGTTTTATACATTTGTTTAGCAAATATAAAAAATATGGTACATGTTCTGTATTAATTATGATAAATTAAGTATTCGGTAGCCTTCGGATCAAAACAAAACAAAATACAGCCATGGACCAAATGCTGCCCACTATCTATTTTTGTATATAATATCTTACTGGAGCAGTGACATGAATTTCTGTATTTTCTGTGGCTTCATTTCCACACCAGGATGTAATGTTGGATTGTTAGAACAATGCTACAGATTTCCTACAAACCTAAAATATTTCTGATCCGTTTTGGTTCTTGGTAGTTTATTGTCTATAGGTGGAGGAATACGAATAAGAAAATTTTCTTTATACAGTAGTCACCTTTAGTGCTATACATACATGCTTTTATTTGACATTTTGTTTCTAGATATTTATGTATAGTTAAGAAAGTCGATAGGCTTATGTCTAATAAAGGACATTTGTTGTGGTATTATTAATAAAGTATAAGACTGGCGGGGATGGAATCCAGACCTTTAGTGAGTAGAATCTGACAAAGGAGAAGGCCAGGGGAAAAATTACACTTGATCTTAGCCAAAAAGCCGAGAAGCGATGGAAAAACTTACTTGTACCTTAAAACCTTTAAACTGCGGGGAGCAGGAAGGATAGGATTCTGAAAAATTGAAGACAAATAGGGCACAGCAACAGAGAGAATTGGTATAATATCTGTAAGAAGTAATTGGAAATAGCTTTGTGGTGCAGTTACGTAAGCCACCACTAATGACAATGGCATCTCTTATTGGAGTGCCAGTTTTGAGTCTTGGCTACCCCGCTTCTAACACAGCCTCCTGATAATGTACCTAGGAGGGCAGCAGCAGATGGGTCCCTGCCGCAACATGGGAGCCCAGGATAAGAGTTCCCGAATCTTGGTTTCAGGCTAGCCCAGCCCTGTCTGATGTCAACCATTTGGGGAATGAACTGACAGGTGGAAAATATTCTTGTGTGTGTGTTTGTCAGTGTTTGTGTCTTCCCTACTCTCTTGCTGTCTCATACACACACGCACACACTGTGGTTTCTATGGGGTATGAAGCCTGTAAGCCAAGGCACATTCTTCCCATGCTTGCTCTGTCTCACACATTCACACATGCACACACAAACACATACACAGTGGTTTCCATGGGCTGTGAAACCTCTAAGCTTCCCATACTCGCCCTCGCTCTCACTCTCTCCTCCCCCCTCTTTCTCCTCCCCCCCACATTTCCATGGTGCTTGAGGCCTCTGAGCGGAGGCATGTCCTTCCCTTGCTCATTGAGTCTTGCCTTCTCCTTCTGGAGTGTGACCTGAGGGCAGAGTGCCTTCAGATGATTCCCTCTTTACAGCGGCTGTTGACCCTACCTTCCCGGCAGGCAGTGTGTGGTTCCTGTCTTTCTGGCCCAGATTTTTCCACAGTGCTTGAGAATGTGACTGGGATTCCACCTTTCTACTCCATCTAGGAGTCAGTCATTCTACACTAGTCATTCTCACAAGGGACTGAGCCATTATCCCCTTGTATCTCAAGGGCTATAGGATAGGTTTGGGTCCTTTCCCTCTGAAGATAAACATACTGCCTGCTTAGACCAGGCTCAGACCAGTTTAGGGGGCCAGGGCCAGTCTAGGTTGACAGCTCATTATATGCAGATTGTAACATATTAGCACAGCTGCCAAAGCAGGAGACATCGACTATGTAAGTGTTAAGAAGGAACATCAGCTAGATTCTAAATCTTCCACTACTTCTAGAGAAACCATGAATATTCCTCTCTTGTTAGAATATAAATGGTCTCTTTCAGTGGCCCGTATAAAGTTAATCATGGTTTGAAGACAGGGCACTGCCCGCGCCGGGAGCCTGCTCTCTACGGAGTGCGTACTTCGGCTTTTTCAGTGAAACACTTGTGGTTTCTCTGCTTGCTTTCTGTACCCCTGAATTGTGTCTTGAGGTAAAACCATAACAGTTGCTCTCTGATGCTGCCTGTTGTCTCCTTGCTAACCTCACTGAAGGCACAGCAGCCTCCATGCTGATCCTGACTTGGGGGTTTTGCCTTTGCTGTTCTTTCTGCCTGGAACATTCACTTTGAGAACAAAGGGGAGACAGAGGAATCTTGCATGTGCTGGCTCACTCCCCTAATGGCTGAAATGGCTAGTGCTGGGCCAGGCTGAAGTCAGGAAGCAGTAGCTTCATTTGGGTCTCCTGTGTGTGCTGGGATCCTAGACACTTGGCCATCTTCTGCTGCTTTTCTCAGGCCACTTGCAGGGAGCTAAATCAGAAGTGGAGCAACCAGGACCAGAACCAAAGGTAGCTTTACCCACTCTATCTCTGTGCTGACCCCAGTATGTATTTTCCTTGTCCCTTCTTCGTTTAGGGACAATAGCACTCTTCCCCCATCCCCAACTCTACCTTGAGAGTTTCAGTTCCATTTAACCTTCTTATCTATCTGTGTCTCCCGTCCCGCGGAAGAAATCACCCGATACTGGAGAGCGTTTCAGAGGCACTTTTATTCCAACCTTCAGTTCCCTCTTTGGGGCAGAAGCCCCTGGCTTATATATCCCTCCTATCCGTTAAATCCGTTACCCAGAAGCCTTCAGTTAAGTCAGTTAATTCCGCTGTTTCCTTTACACAGAGAACCTCCTCACCCCTCCCCCAAGGCCCCTGGCTTATCCAATCAGCTTACACGCCTGAGGCAAGCAGTAAAGGGCCAATCACAGGGCACTTCCTGAAACCTGTCTCCAAGAGGAAGTAGGGTCCAGGCGCCATCTTAGGGCAGGGCATTGTCAGTGCTCCCAACACTTATCATCTGCATTTAATTATCTTTTCCTCCTTGGAAAAATGTAAGCTCAAGCTGCTTGAGTGGAAGAATTTTGGCCTCAGGGCGGTGTTTGGCACTGTGGGTTGAGACGTTGCCTGCAGTGGTTGCATTTGGTGGTTTAGTCCAGGTTGATGCACTTCTGATCCAGTTCCCTGCTAACACACTTGGCAAAGCTGTTGAGGATGAGCCAAGTGCTTAGGCCTCTGTCACTCTTAGGAAAGACCTAAGTGGAGTTCCAGGCTTCAACCTGACCTACCTTTGGCTGTTGTGTGTATTTGGAGAAGTGAACCAGAACATAAGAGATCGCTTTTTGTCTCTTTTTTAGTTTTTGCATCGCTCTTTCAAATAATTTTTTTAGAAATTTAAAAAGAATAGGGCCCGGTGCAGTAGCCTACTCTATCCTTGTGTGTGCCAGGATCCAATATGGGCACCGGTTCATGTCCAGGCTGTTACACTTCCCTTCTAGCTCGCTGCATGTGGCCTGGAAGGTCAGTGGAGGACAGCCAAAAGCCTTGGGACCTGCATCTGTGTGGGAGACCTAGGGGAAGTTCCTGGCTCCTGGCTTTGGATTGGTTCAGCTCTGGCCTCTGCAGCCACTTGTGGAGTGAACCAGCGGATGAAGGATTTTTCTGTCTCTCCTTCTTTCTGTAGATCTGATTTCCCAATATGAATAAATAAATAAATCCTTAAAAAAATTTAAGAGAGATACTGTCTTGGCACAAAATATTTTGAGATTTAATAAGTTAGTAGACAATTGGGTATTAGAAAAAATAGCTGTCGAGATTTCAAGTTTGTTTTCCACCAGATAAATTTTACCATCTAATTCCATTTTCTATTAACTTGTTGGAGTATCCTTGATAATGTAAGTATTTTATGTGACTCAAATTATTCAGCCCTTTTTTTAAAAACAATATATAGTATAATACCATATCATGATTAAATAGTTTTTGCCAGCACTATGATCAGTAGGAAGGGTATAAACCTTCATGTCTCATCTTCTAAATTAGAAGATGTTATAACTTGAAAATTTGGAGGTAATTACCCTAAGAAAAAGCAAAAGGAACTTAATGTTTGCCTCTAGATAGTATGTAGGACTTTGGAAAGGAACTTGGCAGTGAGTTAGTCTTTTTATTTATTTATTTTTTTAGTTTATGTATTTTCCTTGAAAGTTGAAGTTGTGGGCCCAGCAGCGTGGCCTAGCAGCTAAAGTCCTCGCCTTGAAAGCCCCGGGATCCCATATGGGCGCCGGTTCTAATCCCGGCAGCTCCACTTCCCATCTAGCTCCCTGCTTGTGGCCTGGGAAAGCAGTCGAGGACGGCCCAATGCATTGGGACCCTGCACCCACGTGGGAGACCTGGAAGAGGTTCCAGGTTCCTGGCATCAGATCGGCGCGCACTGGCCCGTTGCGGCTCACTTGGGGAGTGAACCGTCAGACGGAGGATCTTCCTCTCTGTCTCTCCTCCTCTCTGTATATCTGACTTTGTAATAAAAATAAATCTAAAAAAAAAAAAAGTTGAAGTTGCATAGAGAGGGAGACAGAGAGGTCTTCCATTCTCTGATACATTCACCAGATGGGCCGCAACACTGGGAGCTGACCCGATCTGGAGGCAGAGGCCCCAGGACTTGAACTGTCCTCTGCTGCTTTCCCAGGCCAGAAGCAGGAAGCTGGGTCAGAAGTAGAAACTGCGCTCTTGCAGGATGCTGGTGTCTCCAGGTGGATGCTTAGTCTACTACACCACCGCACCAACCTGTTTTGATTTTTTTTTTAAAGTCCAAAAAAGAGTGGCTAAAGAAACTGTGGTACATCTACTCCTTGGAATATTATTCAGCTATTAAGAAGAATGAAATTATACTATTTACAACCAGGTAGTCCCAACTAGAGACCATTATGCTCAGTGGAATGAGTCAATCACAAAATAACAAATACCATATTCTTTCTTATATAAGGAAACCAACATGAAAAGTGTAACTTCAGTAATCCAATCCATACTGTTTTTTGTTTGTTTGCTGTTTTGGCTATATCCCATGTATTTTGATGTTCTTTGTTTCAGTTTGGTTTATTCCAAATAATTTCCTTTCTCTTGTCGAATTCATCTCTGGCTCATGTATTATACAGTAGCATAATTTTACCCAAGAGACTTTCGTGTTTCCTTTTTGTCACTTATGTGTTAGTTACTCAGTGGTGCTTTTTTTCATGGTGCTGTAATTTGTTGTTGTTGTTGTGGCTATTCTAACTCATATCAGTTGTTGACCTTGTTTCATGGCTTCTCAATTATGCAAATGTATAGTGATGGAGTACTGGGGTCTATCATATACAGATGTGGGGAATAATGGAACATGCATCCCTGCGTTCAGATGAAAGATGGATTCCCAATGAAACTGGTGGACACGTGTGGACAATGGGATGCTGGACTGGCTGACATTGTCTGTACCAACAGTGTCAGGGTACACTTAAATAGGAGACTGACAGAATTATGATTCCTTATGAAAGACTACACTATTGTAGTAAAATGGGGAAAATCTGTCAGGGGGGTGGGTGTTTGGAGGGGAATCCCAGCCTATATGAAATTGTACCATGTAATTCAAAATTCAAAATAAAAATATATTTTAAATTTTTTTTTTTAAAGTTTAATTACTCATTTTTATTGTTTGAAAGAGCAACAGGGAAAGATTTTTTTCATCACTGCTTTACTCCTCAAATTCCCGCATCAGGCAGAGCTGGGCCAGGCTGGGCTGAGTTGAGCTGAAACAAGAGCCAGGAACTCCATCCTATACAAGAACTCGACTGTTAGATCCATCATTTACTGCCTGCCAGGTTCAATAGCAGGAAACTGGATCAGATGTGAAAGCTGGATTCTGGCCAACAGTTTTTATTTAAAATTAATTAAGGGTGAATGGAAGAAGAAATAATAAGCTGTTGGCTATACGTTCAAAGAGTTTGGCTGTAAAGGTAGAACTTTCCTCTACTCCTCAACCCACCTTAGTCTTATAGTTACAACATTCTGTGTATCTCAAATATATCCCATTTTCTCTTGCCTCATACATAACTCATCTAATACCCTCCCTCAGTCTTTTTTTTTATTTAGCTTCCCTCAAGCTTGAAACCAACTGTAATCAGATTGATCTATTGCCTTCAGTGTTTAAAATTAAGCATTTGCTTACTGTTTCCTTGAATATAATTTATAGAGCTGGCGTTTAGCCTCGTGGGTAAGATTCCTGAATCCCACATTGGAATACCTGGGTTTAATTTCCAGCTCTGGCTCCTGAATATCTTTCTGCAAATGTAGATCATGGGAGGAAGCAGTGGTATTTCAAATATTGGGGTTCCTGCCCCCCCTTCATTTGGGAGAACCTGTATTGCATTTGTGGCTCCCAGCACTGCAGCCTGTTTGAGCATTTGAAGAGTAAACCAGCAAATGAGGGAGCACTCTCACTCTGTCTGCCCCAACTCGCACACCTACCTGCTTCATTCTCTCAAATAGATAAAGGCCATAAGATAGATTAATGGTTTCCAGAGGATAGGGACAGAGAGGATAAAGAAGGATACAGTGGGTTTAATGTTTCTGTTTCGAAGAAAGCGAAAATGTTCTAGAATTAGAAAATGGTGGCAGTTACACAAGCTTATGAAAATAAAACAATACTGAATTGTGCATTAGAAGGCCTCACTGTGTTACTTCTTTTTAAAAGAATTAACTGATTTCATGCCCGCAGCGTGGCCTAGCGGCTAAAGTCCTCGCCTTGAAAACCCCGGGATCCCATATGGGCGCTGGTTCTAATCCCGGCAGCTCCACTTCCCATCCAACTCCCTGCTTGTGGCCTGGGAAAGCAGTCGAGGACGGCCCAATGCATTGGGACCCTGCACCCACGTGGGAGACCCGGAAGAGGTTCCAGGTTCCCGGCATCGGATCGGCGCAGCACCGGCCCGTTGCGGCTCACTTGGGGAGTGAATCATCAGACGGAAGCTCTTCCTCTCTGTCTCTCCTCCTCTGTGTATATCTGGCTGTAATAAAAATGAATAAATCTTTAAAAAAAAAATTAACTGATTTCTTTTTATTGAAAAGGCAGATTTACAAGAGAGTAGAGGCAAAGATCTTTCATTGCTGCTTCACTCCCCAAATGGCCGCAGTTGCTGGAGTTGAGCCAATCCAAAGCCAAGAGCCAGGAGTTTCTTCCACGTCTTCCATGTGGGTGCAAGTGTCCCAAGGCTTTGAGTCATCCTCTTCTGCTTTGCCCAGGCAGGGGGTTGGAACGGAAGTGGAGCAGCTGGGACACAAACTGGCACCCACATAAGATGTTGGCACCTGAAGGTGGAGGATTAGCTGTTTGAGCTATCACATCAGCTCCTTCTCAGCACTCACCCAAAGTTGACTGCTGTATCTGTGTCACTCCTAATGCACTTTACAAGTGCCTCTCTTCTAACAGGGTTATCTGGCATGTCACCAGCTGATTGTCCCGGCACAGACTTCCCCATTACTAGCTTAAGTTCAGCAGCGGCCTTCAGGTTTCACTGATGAGTGGTGCCTGTCCAACCCCAGCCCAGAGCCCTTCTCCCCTGCACTGCTAGGCCACCTGGTGGAGTGTTTGCTACTGCCTGCCTCTTGTCACAGCTGCTCCCCAGTCTCTTGCCTTCTACTTCTGCTTCTTCCTCCAGTTGCTAACACTTCTGGAACATAGTCATCTGTTGTTCACCTCAGTCTTACCCAACAGCCGGTGGTGCTCCCCAGATCTGGCTCCACGCAGTGCATGGCAATGGGTACCCAGCACATGTTGACAGGTCCAGTGAGTGGTCGGTGGTGGTCCTTGGGGAATCGCAGTCAGAGAGAAAGGACCAGGAACGATATCTTCAGGATTCTGCATCGTACACAGCTCTGCTCTGCCTTTCCATCTCAGCAGTTCTAAGGCTCGTTTGTGTTGCTTCTCAGAAATCAAACTGCAATTGACGCTATAAAGATAAAAGCAATGCTCAGCCCTCACCTGAGTGAAATAAGGCTTTTGGTAGTTTTTGGTTTAACAAATGCTAGAACACGTGTGTAAAGTGCAACTTATGGTATACATGTCAAGGTTTAAGAGGTAAGATAGATGCTAGCTGGAAACTAGCTGCTGGGAATTCACCTTCCTAAAACTGATTTGTGAAAGCACTGAAATGTGAAATCAGGGGCTGAACCCAGCACAGCTGAGCTTCTGGAGTAGACTTTTTGGTTTCAGTACAATTTTTCGTCGCCAGCCCATTTAGAGTTCTCTCTGAGAGGGTGGGCATCGGGCACAGTAGTTAAGATGAGGTTTCACACTTGCGTCCCACATCACAGCACTTGCGTTTGAGTGCTGGCTCTGCACTCAGTTGTAGCTAATGCTCTGCCCCGGGGAAGCAGATGATGCCTCGAGTACTTGGGCGCCTGCTATCTACAAGAGCCCCAGATTCTGTTCCAAGTTCCTGGCTTTGGTTTGGCACAGCCCAGGCTATTGCAGGCAGCTGGGGAGTGAGCCAATACATGAAAGGTTTCTCTCCCTCTGTCTCTCCATGTTTTATGTAAATAACAAATGTATAATTTTGGGAGGGAAACCTTACCAAGGGATTTTTAATTCTTATTTTATTTTTTAAATGATTTTAAGGCACATCTTAAAAAATTGTCCCTAAGAAAAAGTGCATGTCTGAATAGTAATGTTTTAACTTTGCCTGAAGATATATTTTCTTTTATCTGTGAATACAGTTGTGTTTTATCTTTCTGCTCATTTACCTTCCAGGGACAAAGTATTATCAGATTCAGTATGATAAACTTGTCATTTGCAGTAAGCATTGATAAATTTCATACTGCTCTAACAGAATTTTCTCCCCTTTGTTCTGTTTTTCTCTTACACCAGCTGTTGTGGAATTACAAGCTGAACCTAACTACAGATCCCAAGTTCGAGTCTGTGGCCAGAGAAGTTTGCAAGTCCACCATATCTGAGGTGCGCTCTAGGGAGTGTTCTGGGGCTTAAGTAAGCAAGGAGAGGGAATTGCAGTCATTAAGAGAGGAGTGACTCATCTTGCTTGTCTGAGGATTCACATCTGTCTCAGTGAAGAGCTAGACGCAGGGTGTAATTAGACTTCTTTTTGTTAGCCTCCACTTACACTTGGAAGAGGATGCTGCTGACTGAGACAGTTGGTGATCAGGCTGCTGTGGGTCCTAGGCAGCAAGTGTGCTGCTCATGCACGCTTCCCAGTCACCAGGTCCGAGGCTTGGGGCCCAGGGGCTTGGGAACAGTGCTCAGTGTCCTGGCTAGGCAGTGGGGTCCACTGAACCCCAGCAGTGTGCGCTTCAGGTAATAGGAATTTGTGATCAAAAAGGGTAAGAATATGATTATCTGTGTTGCTATAAATTGATAGAATAGAGACTGACAAATAGCGAAAATTTTAGCTCTACAGATGGTAATAGGGGAAATTTTGAATTACTTATCAAGGGTTTAGTGTAAAAACAAATGACGTTAATGAACACTGGTCCTTCACATTTCGTTTTTGTGTTTGGAGAGTGTTTTTTGAATTGGGAAAAGGAATTCCAGAAAGCCAGAGATTCCTGCCTAGTTGAAGGATGAGATTCACCAAGAGAACAGTTAAGTTTCTACCACAAAGTTACACTGAAAAGACTCCTAGCATGTTACTGTGTCTTCAGCCTACCCTGCTGACTGACTGTCAGGGTCACTTCCTCCAGAGTTCAGTCAGGAAGACTGCCGCCCGCCCTTGGCCTAGCCCTCAGCCTGTATTCTTCACTGCCCTTGTCTTGGGGTCATGTGAGATGAGTCTTCCTCAAACCTCCACATGCTAGCTCAGATGTGCTTTAATCTCTAAAGCAGTTACCCTTTCTGTTTATGTGGGAACTGTGAATCGAGTATGTGCTTGAATAGCTGACCTTTAGCTGCTGGCATTAGCATAATACATCTCAGACTCCCTCGGCTCTCTGCTACCTGTATGACTCTAAGCCTCCAACTTGAAAGTATCAAGGGCAGTGATGTTTGCTTAGTAATAAAAAGAAACACCAACAAACGACCCTAGGCTTGAACTTGAAATATTTGTCTACTCCCACTGTATTATGGAACTGTCCAATTATGAATACGTTTTCTTTAAGGCACGTCCCGTCAGTACCCATTCATGCAGACATACCTGCGTTTTGCTCCGTTTTGTTTCAGTGTTAAATGCATACCGATTTGAATTCCGTGTGGAAATTGGTTCAGGGTATTTATGTTTTCACCAGATGGATTTCACTCTGCATTCAGTTACTGCCGTATGAAGTGGATGCGCTGGTGGTCCGCAGGGGTCTCTTGAGGTCTTGCAGTTGTGTAAAAGACAGAGGTGGCAAGGGTGATTTTCGTTTCTACGGGGATATGATGGTGGGGCCAGGCAAACCAACTATCAGAACAACAAAGTTACCAGCAAATCATTTTGTCCAAAATCTTCCTCCTATCTTCTGTTTAACTTTTTGTTTTTTTTTTTTTAAAGATTTTTATTTTTATTACAAAGCCAGATATACAGAGAGGAGGAGAGACAGAGAGGAAAATCTTCCGTCCGATGATTCACTCCCCAAGTGAGCCGCAACAGGCCAATGCGCGCCGATCCGATGCCGGGAACCTGGAACCTCTTCCGGGTCTCCCACGTGGGTGCAGGGTCCCAAAGCCCTGGGCCATCCTCGACTGCTTTCCCAGGCCACAAGCAGGGAGCTGGCTGGGAAGTGGAGCTGCCGGGATTAGAACCGGCACCCATATGGGATCCCGGGGCTTTCAAGGTGAGGACTTTAGCCGCTAAGCCACGCCGCTGGCCCCTGTTTAACTTTTTGAATCATACTTAGAGCTGGGAGATTAGCATCCAGAAGGGTTGTTTGCAAACCACAGACCAAACTGATTGTCTCTTGGGAACTGGGCTGAGTACCACCTGCATGTCAAGACATGACGCGTAGCGTGACTGCAGCGTTTCCCATGTCACTTGGCGTGTCTGGTCTCCAGCCACGTCACACTCCAATTCTTAAGATGTGTCAGTGGTTTAATGCTGTCTCTGTTGTTGGTCTTAGAAGTTTAACAAGACAGAAGAAAACATGCTGTTCCTCAGGAGGAGGAAAGACCCTGATTGCCAATTCACAGGCGACACTTGTTAGTGGTGACCTGAAACATACATAGGAACTGTGTTGCTGTTTCACTGGAATCCAAGTGACTGAAGCTAAACTGTCCTTGCACTTTCTTAGTGGGAGCTCTCATTCAGAAAGCTTTTTTTTTTTCCCCTTAGAGTTGTGAGTTTTTCAATATTAGGGAATGAAACCTTTTCTACCACAGTCAGTTTTTAAACCCAGGTATCTGCCCCCAGTCCTATTTTTCATAACAGGGTTTTTTCCATCTAGGTTGCTCCTCCTCTTTTACTTTGGAAATTGTTTTGCTCATTCTGTTCCTAGAAATACATTCATGACACCCCCCACATTAAGCGTCTCTCTCACACACACACGCGCACACACATGCACACACACAAAACCTGAAGGGTAAACTGGAAAAGTTGGTTTAACCTTTACTCTCTGATGATCAGTGTGCAACTGCTTACTTGAGTTCCAAAATCATTTTCGTTTTTGTTTTTTTAAGATTTTTTTTTTATTGCAAAGTCAGATATACAGAGAGGAGGAGAGAGAAAGATCTTCTGTCTGCTGATTCACTCCCCAAGTGGCCACAACAGCCAGAGCTGCACCTATCCGAAGCCAGGAGCTAAGAGCCTCTTCTGAGTTCCTCGCACAGTTGCAGGGTCCCAAGGCTTTGGGCCGTCCTCGACTGCTTTCCCAGGCCACAAGCAGGGAGCTGGATGGGAAGCAGGGGGCTGAGATTAGAACCAGAGCCCATATGGATCCCGGCACTTGCAAGGTGTGGACCCTAGCTGCTGGGCTACTGCACCAGGCCCCACTATTGGTTTCAAAAAGTCGGTGAAACACTCCCTTTGGGTTTATCATAAAAATAAATATTATGTTGATTTTAAAAATTTATTTGTTTTTTTGAGAAGACAGGTTTACAGAGAGAAGGAGAGATACAGAGAGATCTTCCATCCACTGGTTTACTCCCTAAGTGGCTACAACAGCCAGAGCTGAACCAGTCTGAAGCCAGAAGCCAGGAACTTTTTCCAAGTGTCCCATGCATGCGCAGGGTCCCAAGGCTTTGGGCTGTCTTCTACTACTTTCCCAGCCACAAGCATGGAGCTGGATGGGAAGCAGGGCTACTGGAATTAGAACTGGCACCCACATGGTATCCTGACACTTGCAAGGCAAGGATTTCATCTTGAGGCTATTGTGCCGGGCCAGATATTTGTTTGTCTATATCCTCTTAGAAAAATGCCACTTCTGGGCCTGGCACGGTAGCTTAGTGGCTAAAGTCCTCCTTGAAAGTGCCGGGATCCCATATGGGCGCCGGTTCTAATCCCAGCAGCTCCACTTCCCATCCAGCTCCTTGCTGTGGCCTGGGAAAGCAGTCGAGGATGGCCCAATGCATTGGGACCCTGCACTCTCATGGGAGACCTGGAGGAAATTCCCGGCTCCTGGCTTTGGATCAGAGCAACACCGGCCATTGCAGTCACTTGGGGGGTGAATTATCACACCGAAGATCTTCCTCTCTGTCTCTCCTCCTCTGTATATATCTGATTTTACAATAAAAATAAATCTTAAAAAAAAAGCCACTTCTGGGCCTGGCGGTGTGGCCTAGCAGCTAAAGTCCTCGCCTTGAACGCCCCGGGATCTCATATGGGCGCCGGTTCTAATCCCGGAAGCTCCACTTCCCATCCAGCTCCCTGCTTGTGGCCTGGGAAAGCAGTCGAGGATGGCCCAGGGCTTTGGGACCCTGCACCCACGTGGGAGACCCGGAAGAGGTTCCTGGTTCCCGGCATCGGATCGGCACACACCGGCCATTGCGGCTCACTTGGGGAGTGAATCATCGGATGGAAGATCTTCCTCTCTGTCTCTCCTCCTCCCTGTATATCTGACTTTGTAATGAAATAAATAAATCTTAAAAAAAAAAGAGCAAAGTAACAAAATGAAGATAAAGATTAAATATTTGAAATAAATTTGCAAAAAAAAAAGTGTTTAGAAATACATATTTTTTTTTAAAAGATTTTTTTATTGTTATTGGAAAGCCGGACATACAGAGAGGAGGAGAGACAGAGAGGAAGATCTTCCGTCCGATGATTCACTCCCCAAGTGACTGCAACGGCCGGTGTGTGCCGATCCGATGCCGGGAACCAGGAACCTCTTCCGGGTCTCCCACACGGGTGCAGGGTCCCAAAGCCCTGGGCCATCCTCGACTGCTTTCCCAGGCCACAAGCAGGGAGCTGGATGGGAAGTGGAGCTGCCGGGACCAAAACTGGCACCCACATGGGATCCCGGGGCGTTCAAGGCGAGGACTTTAGCTGCTAGGCCATGCCGCCGGGCCCTCTGAACACTTTTTTGTGTCCCAAATGAGAAGATCGAGAGGACAACATGTGTGCATGGGTTTCTAAGACTCTGACTAAAGCTATAGATATTAACTCTGTGTAAAAGAGCCACTTTGTTTTGAGCAGATTAAAGAATGCGCCGATGAGCCCGTTGGGAAGGGGTACCTGGTCTCCTGCCTTGTGGATCACCGTGGTAACATCACTGAGTACCAGTGTCACCAGTACATCACCAAGATGACGGCCATCATCTTCAGCGACTACCGCCTAATCTGTGGCTTCATGGATGACTGCAAAAATGACATCAACATTCTGAAATGCGGCAGCATTCGGCTCGGGGAAAAGGTAACCCATGGCATTGACTTCCCCCCGGAGAATTTAGGAGCGTGGGGGATTAGAAGGCTTTGTATGCCTTGGCGAGGGAGCGTTTAGATCACAGGTAACCTTAAAGTTGAAATAATTTGAAAGTTGAAAGAATTTTGACCATATAGGCTGAGCTGATTGGCCTGGGAACCCATTTTGTGTGTTTCTAACAAAATGTCTTGATATGGCATGGAGCAGCATCTGCCAAGAATTGGGTTTGTTACCTTCACAGCCTTGGTCCAGTCACCAAAAAGGAGCAGCCCTTCTGCTTTTATTTAGGGTGTTGGAGGTCATATCTAATCCCAGGTCTCACTCCTTTTAAAAATCTACAGCATTCCATATATATATATAAAGATCTTCAAAAAAGTTGTGGAAAATAGGTATCATGAAAAAACTGCAGATGGGTACCAGCTTTGTGGTATAGTGATTTGAGCTGCCACCTGCAGTGCTGACATCTCATAGTATAGTCATGACTGCTCCACCTCTGATCTGGTGCCCTTTTAAACTATCAATATTCTTTGTGTTTTAGGATGCACATTCACAGGGTGAAGTGGTGTCATGTTTGGAGAAGGGCCTGGTGAAAGAGGCTGAAGAGAAGGAACCCAAGGTTCAAGTGTCTGAACTGTGCAAGAAGGCGATTCTTCGCGTGGCTGAGCTGTCCTCCGATGACTTCCATCTGGACCGGCATTTGTATTTCGCTTGCCGAGATGACCGTGAGCGTTTTTGTGAAAATGTGAGTTAGTTCAGAAGCTGTTCTTCTTTTCTTCCTTTACTTTCTAAACATCATACTTTCTGTACTACCAAGTAAAATGGACTGTCAGAAATGTGAAGTGGAAGGTGCAGTTGGTCCCAGCCTAACAAAATGATCTTGGATGCTCAGCCTTGATGTTCTAGTATCTAGTTAGCACTCAGCTTCTGACGGTCTCAACAGGTGTTTGGTCTGCTTTGTCTTCCTTTTCCATTTTTGTTCTTGGAAATCTGCTTTATATCTGGGCATCTTGTTTTAGCACGGAGTGCTACTTGACCTGCTCAGTGACTTTCACACATTACATATTTATATGTTTCTAGCTAAGGTGAAGAAAATAATAAAGAAACCTCTACCCTTATGACAGGGGCCCAGGGTGGATTATGTATATTTCCCCCTGGCTGCTGTTTGTAGTTAATAAACTCTCAGAGCCACTGGTAAGAGTTTTATTGACTCTAGCATGAAGTGAGAAAGGAGACTGACTCTAACATTCTGTTGGTTCCTTAGTTAACAGTATTTCTGTTTCATCCTGTAACCCTTGACCTTTTGTACCCTAATCAACTAAGTAAGATTATTAAAAATTAAATTTAAAAAAAGCACAATATTTCTGGGAATAAATGACAATAGCCAGACATCATGAAAAATTTACTTCATCTTTATTGCAGTCACTGTTTCTTTCAAAGGCATTTCCATTTTACAAATAGCTAAGACATTTGCTCACAAGTACGATTACAAGTTAATGTAAATTTCTTTACGAGATTGTGGATGATACAAAGTGTAACTAAAGTATGATCTGTCTTACAGACACAAGCTGGTGAAGGCAGAGTGTATAAGTGCCTATTTAACCATAAATTTGAAGAATCCATGAGTGAAAAGGTCAGTATTTGAAACAAGCAAATATTTCCGTAATTTTCTGAAGTTTTCTCAGATCTTTCTAATATTAGGAGAAAACAAGAATGTTAATTTATTTATTTGAAAGGCAGAGCTACAGATGATGGGCGGGGGGCATTGATGGGGACACGCATCACTACCCATATGGCCACAATAGGCAGGGCTGGCCCAGGCAGAAGCCAGGAACCTGAGGTCCTGTCCAGTTCTGCCACATAGTGGCAGTGGCCCAAGGACCTGAGCCATCTTCTGATGCTTTTCCAGGTGCATTAGAAGCTGGATTAGATGTCGAGCAGCCAGGACTTGAACTGATCCTCTTGTGGGATGTCAGCATACAAAAGCTTAACCCTCTGCACCACAGCACCATTAAAATTTACGGCACAGATGTTGTTGAGTTGGAAAACAATTCTTTCTATCAATTCTATCAATCTGGTGTCTACCAGACAGTTAGATGTTTGGGACAGCTGCTGGTGAAACAACAACAGTGAACCAGCAGTTGACTCTAGAATTTCAAGGCCCCCAGCCAAGTGCCATGACTCAATGGCTAGAACCTCACCTTGTAAGAGCTGGGATCCCATGTGGGTGCTCTTTTGTGGCCTGGGAGGGCAGTGGAGGATGACCCATGCACCTACATGGGAGACCAGGGAGAAGCTCCTGGCTCCTGGCTCCTGGCTCCTGGCTCCTGGCTCCTGGCTCCTGGCTCCTGGCTCCTGGCTCCTGGCATTGTATCGGCTCAGCTTCAGCCATCACAACCATTTTGGGAATGAACCAGAGGACAGAAGATCTTTCTCTTTGTCTTTCCTGTTCTCTGTAGATCTGCCTTTCCAATAAAATTGAATGGATCTTTTAAAAAAAGAAAAAAGAATTTCAAGGCCCTCCACCTCTTGCCAGAGTACAAAGCATTCTCATGCTGAATTGTAACCACACATGAAGAGGGGCATTTGATCCACACCTGACTGTACCTGCGAGGCACATGAGGGGGACTTACAGCCCTTTGCCCGCTCTTTCCCCAGTGTCGTGAGGCTCTGACAACACGGCAGAAGCTGATCGCCCAGGATTACAAAGTCAGCTACTCACTGGCCAAGTCATGTAAGAGCGACCTCAAGAAATACCGGTGCAACGTGGAAAACCTGCCTCGGTCCCGGGAGGCCAGGCTCTCCTACCTGCTCATGTGCCTGGAGTCGGCTGTGCACAGAGGTGCCCATCTGTTTCTCTTTGTTTCTCACATTGCGTTCCAGGTTCAGGCTTGGAAGCCTTTCATGCCTATAATTGTTAGGTTTCCCATGTATTTGCTCTTAGGCATATTTTTGATTTTTAAAAACTGCCACATTTTTAGGTGAGTCAGGATACGTGATTGAATACATGAGCTTTGGGACAGAGACTCAGCTTCAAAGTATGAGTCTAACACTAAACTAGCTGACTGGGTAGCCACTTTTGTTTTATTATTATTATTATTTTTTAATGATTTAGGTTTTCCCAGAGTGACACTTAGAATTCAGAGAAGTAGAGAGAACTGAGTATATTTTCTCCCACTTGTATCTACAACGACCAGCAAAGATGGGACTGTGGCTGTGTAGCATGATAGTTGTGTTGTTGGTGAGTCGTGCACGGGCAGCGCTTTGTGTTGGGCCAGCTTGGGAGTCTGAGGTCTGGACAGTGTATAGCGCTAGCAGGATGAGCCCACGCCTCTGGCGTCCACACTTGCCTCTTACTGAATCTTTTCTGGAGTTCTAAGCTGTCATGCAGTGGTTGCCGTGGCAGTTGTGTGATGTTCAGGTAGAAGTTTGGATATGTGATGGTTGTTGATCCTCACACTCACCCTTCGTCTGTGTTGTTACTTTGATCCTCACTCAGGGCGGCAGGTAAGCAGTGAGTGCCAGGGGGAGATGCTGGATTACCGACGCATGCTGATGGAGGACTTTTCTTTGAGCCCTGAAATCATCCTAAGCTGCCGGGGGGAGATTGAACACCACTGTTCCGGATTACACCGCAAAGGACGCACCCTGCATTGTCTAATGAAAGTTGTTCGAGGCGAAAAGGGAAACCTTGGGATGAACTGCCAGCAGGCGGTAAGGGGACATTTTCTGTTGCCATTTTGAAAATCATATTTTACCAGCTTGTGCCTCTTCCTGATGTGGTCCCACATTGCTTTGTCTGGAGCTTGTGTGGCATCCCAGTGACCATGAGCTGCTGAGTCCAGGCTTGGAATGTTGTTTCCTCAGGTGTCTCTTGGTCAAAACACGACATGTGCTGCGGAGCAGGAGCCTGAGCCTACAGTAATCAGGGCTCTGAAAGGAAGCCTGTCAGCTTCAAAGTCACACCGTCTTATCACACTGGGTCATCTGTGAATTGCTAGGCCCCTCTTTCTCCACCTTGAACTTTTCAGTCGATTCTATAAAGGCAGTTTCTATATAGAATTCCATAAAGGCAGCCAAGTGCCAGGCTTCAGCTGGGCCTCCTACTTCGGTGTAGTGGTCCAAGGACTTGTGCCATCTGCTGCTGCTGTCACGTGTGCATTAGCATGGAGCCGAATTAGAAGTGAAGCAACCAGGACGCAAACTGGTACCCTTACAGGATCCCCATGTTTCAGGGACAACCCTGTTGCAAATTTAACCCATTATACCACAGCTTTCCTCCCTTTAGTTGGCATTTTTATCAAAAGCTGAATGATCCTTGATTTTTTATTCCTGTGAATTCTATCGAATCAGAATTATATAGTCTGAAACAGTAAATTTCTATGAACTTTTGCTGTGAAGTAAAATTTATTATTAGTTTCTATGACTTAGCCTGATTTTCCCAGGGTAGAGATCACCTCTTATATGGGGACACACACACATCCTGTGGTGGGAAGAACAAGCCAGCGCAGTCCCTTTCCTGGAACACCCAGTGGCTAAAAAGGCAGGCTTCAGGTCTCTGCTGTGGCTTCGCCTTGCCTGGATGGAGTTCCTCAGGAGCGGGCCTTGCTGAAGTCTGTCCTGCACGCCAGTGTTTGTACCCAGCATCCAAACAGGCTTAGTCAGGAGTCAGACTGTGTGGTGTCTGCTTTTCAGCTAAAATTCCCCATGGAACAGTTGGGGCAAAAAACAGTCCATGTTTTTTCCCCTGAGGCTACAGTGTAAGGTGGGGGCAGGGGTAATAGGCTGATTTGACTTTTATTCATTCATTCATTCATTTATATTGGAAAGGCAGATACACAGAGAGGAGGAGAGACAGAGAGGAAGATCTTCCGTCCAATGGGTCACTCCCCAAGCGGCCGCAGTGGCTGGAGCTGCGCCAATCAGGAGCCAGGAGTTTATTCCAGGTCTCCCATGTGGGTGCAGGGTCCCAAGGTTTTGGGCCATGGTCAACTGCTTTCCCAGGCCACAAGCAAGGAACTGGATGGGAAGCAGGGAGCTGGGATATGAACTGGCGCCCATATGGGATCCCAGCGTGTTCAGGGCAAGGACTTTAACCGCTACACTATCACACCAGGCCCTAATTTCTTTATCTTAAAAAATATTTATTTATTTGATACGGAGGGAGAGATGGAAACAGTCTTCATTGGTTCTCTCTCCAGTGGCCAGAGCTAAGCTGGTCAGGAGCCAGGGGCTTCTTCCAGGTCTTCCATCTGGGTGCAGGAGCCCAAGCTCTTGGGCCATCTTTGGGTGCTATCCCGGGGACCTGGACCAGGACTCAAACCAGTATCCATGTGGATACTGATGCTGCAGCCAGTAGCTACACCACAGCTCCAGGTTTAACTTATCCAAGGCACCTCATTTGCCTTTAAGGCTTTTTGAAATTTAGTTTGTTAAAAGAGTAAGTGTCTCAGTGGGTAAGTAGCAGTGAATTCACCCTTTGTGCCCTAAAAGAAAAGTGGTTCCCAGCCCTGAAAGGTAGCTTCCAATAGTGAAATGTGTGGTTTTGCCCACAGTAAATTTAACCATATCGGAAAACACACTTTATTTTTATGGGCGCACGGTTTTAGACTTTACTCACAAAAGCTGAAAGCATAAATGACCCACAGGGAAATACTTGCCTGACTGTGCCACGTCATGTCCATCCTCAGTCAAATTAAGGCATGTTCTTAAGTAATTTGTTTTGAGTATATTTTTTTCCCTTTAACACGGCAGACTTCGGTATCTGTGGTTGGGCATTCATCTTCTCAGTTCTCTGCTTCATTATCTCTGAACAAGTAGTGAACTGTAACACGTAAGAAAAGCTGTCTTAATGAGCACATTCTCCTCCAGAGTTACCATGTGCTGAGTGACTGAGTTCTCATTGGTGGTGGCTAAAGTGGTCTGGGCCCATGCTCTCCTAGGCCAAACAGCACTGCTCAGCAGTCTCTGGACAAATCTTATCTCTGTGGTATTTCCACATTTCTCTAAGTGCATTGGGTTTAGAACTGGTGTTTACATATGTGCAATTCACGTTTTTTGTGTTTATTTCTTGCACTCTGTCACTGAATTCTAGCAACGAAGATTCTCTTGAGTCGCTAGCCTGCTAGTCTCTGTATGGCATTCATTGATACTTTAAGTTTTAATTTTGAGAAGCACCAAGAGAAGCAGACAGATAAAACTCCTTTCTCTAGCTCACTACCTAAATGCCCACAACTGCAAGGCCAAAGTGAGCCGAAAAATCAGTCTGGGTCTCCCATGTGAGTTTCCGGAACACAACTACTTGAGCCATCACCTGCTGCATCCCAGGGTGTTCGGTTAACAGAAACTGAAATTGGACACAGAGCTAAGACTTGGACCCAGATGTTCTACTATGGAATGCTGCTGTCTCAGGCAGATTCTCCACAACTGCATCCCCAAACCACTTCCTCCCCACCCCTCATGTTCTCTTTTAGTAACTGCAGTCTGATATATTCAATGTTAACCTCAAAGTGTGCCTGTCATGGAGATTAGACTGTCAGGATCCTCCATCCCTCAATCCTGTCAGGATTGTATTGGTTTAATCATCTGATTGCCATGATCCTTGGAGAGACTTCCAGATGCCTGTATGGCTTCTAACTTCCTTTAGAAAAGATGTAAATGTTTTGTTTTTTTTTTTTTTGTCGACAAACATAAATGAGATTGCTAATAACTCGACAGCCTTTGGACCAGCAAACTACAGAAAATATATAGCTTCTCCAGATTGCCTCCAAGAATTGGCACAAATAACTTCCCTCCCAGAATATTAGAAATAATTCAAATTTTTCTTATGTTGACAATTGACTTCTTTTAAGATGATGGAACTGAATTTTTATTCCTCCACTTTGCTGTGTTTTGTGTGGTGACTGTGTGCAGGTGCCAACGCCTTCATGTGCTCCCATGGGGGTCTCAGGTCACACACACTCAGGTTAAGGGAGCCTCATGTTGACACTAAACTAGCGACACACAAGGGGGGCTCAAAAATCTTTAACTTGAGAAATAAAAATCCCAAATCTTAAGAATGGTAGTTTCCAAATTTGCTTTCTGTTATTTGAGATTCCTGCCCCAAAACGCCATCTGCTAGCCATCTGTAAGAATAATGGTCTTTTTATGTTTGTGAAATGCTTTACAGTTTACCTTGTCTTTCTCCATACATGATTGTCTTCTGCAGTTAAAGAAACTGAAGCAGTGAGCTTTTTCAACTTGTCCATGTCCTCAAAGCGAGTGTTTGACAAAGCCAGAGCTCTAAGTAACACTCAGGTCTTCTGGTCCGAGATACGGAGCTTTTTCCTCTGCCATCCCAGCTGCTTTCTCAAAGATAGAAAAGCCAAACATGAGACACCTGTTCTCATGACCTTTTACTTTATTCTGTGACAAAAGATGATCCAAGCGAAAGTAAATAGTGACTGTTCTCATTTCCAACTGCAGAAAGGTCTGCTTCTGTCTATTAGAATGAACGTGGTTTGGTTTACTTGCTGGTTGTACCAGAATAACCAAGGGGAAAAATGGTAAATTATAAAATGTATTTTCTTGATTTCTGTAATTGTTATTTTTCTAAATTAAACTAAATGTCCTCTGTCTTTAGTAAAACAGAGGAGTGTGAGTGTGTTTAAGATTTATTTTTTTATTTTTTTTTAAAGATTTATTTATTTTATTACAAAGTCAGATATACAGAGAGGAGGAGAGACAGAGAGGAAGATCTTCCGTCCGATGATTCACTCCCCAAGTGAGCCGCAACGGGCCGGTGCGCGCCAATCCGATGCCGGGAACCAGGAACCTCTTCTGGGTCTCCCATGCGGGTGCAGTGTCCTAATGGGCCGTCCTCGACTGCTTTCCCAGACCACAAGCAGGGAGCTGGATGGGAAGTGGAGCTGCCGGGATTAGAACCGGCGCCCACATGGGATCCCGGGGCGTTCAAGGCGAGGACTTTAGCCACTAGGCCACGCTGCCGGGCCCAAGATTTATTTATTTGAAAAATCAGAGTGACAGAGATCTCCCTTCCTAAAATTTCCAACACAGCAAGGGCTGGGCCAGGTTGAAGGCAGGAGCCAAAAACTCCATTCAGGCGGTGGCTGGTGGGAATTCAACTACACCATCATCTGGTGTTTCCCAGTTACATTAGCAGGGAGCTGAATTGGAGTCGCACAGCAGCCAGAACTGCAACCAGACATTCTCATATGACATGTGAGAATTCCAAGGCCGAGAGTACGTTTGTTTTATACTTGTGTCATTGCCTGAAGTTTCACATTTTAGATCTTTCTGACCAAATGGGTCTCTGACTGGAGTCGTCTTCTCCACTCACTTCTAACTTGGCCCTGAGTGTCATCTTTGTCTTCATAATTTCTATTGTAAGCATCTCTTGTTTATGTCCTGGAATGGTCAGGACAGGTACGCAAGCGGTCCTCACAGTGATTTAAGCAGAACACCTTTCAGGAAGGCAGAGAAGCCACATCGCGAAGTCTGTGGCAGGAGCTCCTCAGCTTGCCCAGCGGCACCTGGAGCACCTGTTCAGAGCATGTAGTGATGTGCCAGGCGGAGCAGCTGCTTGTATGAAGAGATGTTCTTCCCTGATGCACTAGTGACTTTCTGCCTGCCTTCTTTTTTACTCTAGCTCCAAACACTGATTCAGGAGACTGACCCCGGGGCCGATTACCGCATTGATCGAGCTTTGAATGAAGCCTGTGAATCTGTAATACAGACAGCCTGCAAACACATACGATCCGGAGACCCAATGTAGGTTTGCTCATCTCTGGTATTAATCCATCTGGTGTTTGACTTGACAACACAGAAAGCATCCCCCTGCCCCATATGACTTTTGAGCGGTTTACAGCATGCCTGAAATTTTGCTGTACAAAGAACACATCGTAGCTTGTGTCAAAACTAGTGTTGTCATTGCAACTTCAGGTTTCTCTTATCTGTGGTGAAGACACACCTAAACCCAGCAGTGTGGTGATGTTTGCGGAGCACATATGGACTTGTCTTTTATGTTAAGTCACTAAATAAATGCATTTAACGGTCAAGTACGTACGAGAGCACATATGGACTTGTCTTTTATGTTAAGTCACTAAATAAATGCATTTAACGGTCATGTACGTACGAGAGAAGCACTCCGGATAAGGTGACACATAGATAGGCCTCTGTGCTTTTCATCCTGTTTACTATATATTGACTCTTGTGCACTGGCTGCTTGATAATCATCAGAAAATAGTCAATTATAACTGAAATAGGAAACAGAATATGATACTTGGAGTTTGTGTTCATGGGCAAAATAAACACTAGTCTCATCCAAGAACTCAGGACGCTGAACAGATGCTATCATAAAGTATTTGATTTTCATACATTACTGTGATTTCATGTAATCTGAAAACCAAGTTGCTAGTAAGAGCAGGTTTCCCATTCCATAAAAGCCTGTAGCTGGCAGTACCAAAAGGCAAAGTGTGTAGAGTCCGTGTTTGTCATTGTTTTGTGCAAACTCCTGCTATCCAGGCTCTGTGGAGGAACCGAAAGACAGGGCCATTTTCCTTAATTTTTAAAAACGATTTTATTTTGTTTGTTTAGAAGGCAGTATGACCAAGAAAGGGAGAGCAAGATTATCCTAATTTACTCATGTGCTCCCAGCGGTCAGGGATGGGCCAGGCCAAAGCCAGGAACTCCATTCAGTTCCCCACTTGAGTGGCAGAGGCCCAAGTACTTGAGCCATCATCTGCTGCTTGCCAAGGCACATTATCACAGAGCTGAATCCCAAGTGGAGCAGCAGGAACTCCAGTCAGCACTCTGACGTGGGATTCTGGCATCACCGACAGCAGCTCAACCTGCTGTGCCACAACACCAAGCACATTTCTGTATGTTTTTGTGTTTTTAGATGAGACAGACACTAACTAGGATCACTTACCAATATAGAAGTAACAACGCCAAACAGGGGAGAGAGGAGGGACAGGTTGAAGTAGGTGAAAGGTAGTCTCACCTGCATGCACTGCATGGACTTTTTCTGGGTCCGGATTTAAATAACACATAAAAGACATGAAATAGTTGGAAAATTTTGACAACAATCATAATCTTATGTGACATTAGGATGTTTTATTAATTTGTTGATGCTGTGCCAATGGTATTCTCATTTTAGAGAAGCGTTCTGAAGTGTATTTCCTAATGAAATGATAAGGTGTCTGGGATCTGCTTAGAATATCAGCAGGAGATGCTAGAGTTTAGATAAAGCCCTGGAGAGGAAAGGTGGCTGTTACATGGGTGCTGCTGTGTGCACTGGGAAATTTTCCTAATCAACAGTTACAAAACAAAGCAGATCCCGTGCACCCTGAGTCCCGAGTGGTAAGCAGCTATGAAACTGATGGCAGTGTCGCTGTCTGGTTCAGTTGAGTGATCCTCAGGAAAATTAATGCAGAACGCTTGTCTCTTCCATTCCGGCTGCTTGGTGGCTAGGATCCTCTCGTGCCTGATGGAGCATTTGTACACAGAGAAGATGGTGGAAGATTGTGAGCACCGTCTCTTGGAGCTGCAGTACTTCATCTCCCGAGATTGGAAGTGAGTATTTTGAAGGGAGAGCAAGTGTATTGCCTCAGACTATTCCACTGTTTCATCACCGTCACCCGTGAGTTTGAAAATAATCAGCAGGGAATTATCTTTTGAAATTATAGGGTAGCTATTAATGTACTCCATTCCCTGCTTCTCATCCTACTCCCCCCCCCCCAAAAAAAAAGAAACCAAAAAGGCAGATTATTAGAAAGACAGGTTTACAGAGAGAAGGAGACTCAGAAAGATCTTCCATCCACTGGTCCACTCTCCAAGTGGCTGCAGTGACCAGAGCTGAGCCAAACGGGAGCCAGGAGCTTCCTCTGGGTCTCCCAAGCAGGTGCAGGGTCCCCAGGGCTTGGGCATCCACCACTGCTTTCCCAGGCCGTAAGCAGGGAGCTGGATGGGAAGTGGAGCATCCAGGATATGAACTGGCACTCATGGGATTCCAGTGGATGCAAGGCAAGGAGTTAGCCACTAGGCTACTGTGCTGGGCCCAACAACATGTTCTTTATTACTTTCAGAGCAAAGTCAGAGCCACTGCCAGTTTGTCCTAAACATCCTTGTCACCATTGGAGTCAGGGTGAAAGTGCTCTGTTACCACAGAAATCTCTAGAAACAACTCAGGCACCAGTGGGCACAGCAAAAGCATCTCCCAATACAACTAAGAAGATCATAACGCATCCGTATCTTTATTGATTTGTACTCAGTATGGGAACTGGCTTTTATTTCTTTTAACTATTCAAAGTTATTGTTTGTGTTGTCGTAAGCAAATCTTTTCTGTAAGTTTTAATTTAATTCTCTTAATTTCCTTCTCATCCTGTTACCAAAGAAGTGGGGGGGGAGGGAGTGCGTGGTGGAAGAGCAGGCTCTGTTAACCTGAGAATCACCCAGTCGGCCTGGGTCCTGCCACCCCCTGCAGTGCAGCCCGGCGCCTCTGGGCGCCTCTGCCTGCTGCTCCGCTTCCCCAGGCTCAGCTGCTTCCTGCCTCAGTTGTCTAGCCGTGGAACTGGGCTCATAACTTTTTCTGGAATCCATGTATGTATCACTCATGTAGAAGAAGATTGAGTGTGGTTTTGTTCCTGTTATTTCAGCTTAGCTTTGGAAAGGAGTATAAATAGATGGGAAGCATTTACCCTATGCTTGCTCGGGCCAGTAATTTACTAAGTGTACCACCTTAGTCAAAATCCTGCTGTCTCCTTTGACACCTTCCCTCCTCATTAAAAACAATGCTTTGTATTATTAAAAAGCACTCAATATTTACAAGCTGCTTCCCCCAGTCAATAGTCCTCCCACCTAAAGTTAATAATATAATGTGGACAAAATTAAGCATCCCTTAGTCTTACTTTGGGGAGAAGCAGGGTTATTGCCTAATCCACTGTCCCTAAATTGGAAATTATGTCAGGTTCTGTAAATCAGTGAGCATGCTCAGGTAAGTGAAAGAACAAATGGGAAAAAGAATGCTTTTGCAAGAAAGTCAGATTGGAGACTGTTTCTCTGGCCATTTTTCTGATCTCACAGAGTCCAGTGTATCAAGTAGGATTGAACCTCATTTCTACTTAGAAAAAAAGTGCTAAGCAAAGAAAGCTGTGCCTTGCCTGGTGGTGGCTGTTACCCTGTTTTTGTTGTTGTTGTTGTTGTTGTTGTTGTTTTAAGATTTATTTTATTTTTATTACAAAGTCAGATATACTGAGAGGAGGAGAGATAGAGAGGAAGTGGAGCTGCCGGGATTAGAACCAGCAGCCATATGGGATCAAGGCGAGGACCTTAGCCACTAGGCCACACTGCCAAGCCCACCCTGTTTTGTTTTCAGCCAGGGTGTCTGTGTGTAATGGCAGTGTGAGGTCTCTCACTTAGCCAAAGTGACATCTTTGAGGCAGACCTTACTCTTGCACGAGGGTTAGCTAACTCGTACATATCGGCCATGCTGTGTGATTTAAGAACACAAATCAGGAGTGTACTTTTGCCGTCTTCTGTCTCCACTGCCCCAGAGTGGTCATCAGCAAGTACTGGGTGTGTGCTGGAAAGGAAGTGTAGGAAGCAGTGGTCACCCCTGGCCTCTCATCCTCACAGGCTGGACCCCGTCCTCTACCGCAAGTGCCAAGGAGATGCTTCTCGCCTTTGCCACACCCACGGCTGGAACGAGACCAGTGAACTCATGCCTCCTGGCGCCGTGTTCTCCTGTTTGTATAGACACGCCTACCGCACTGAAGAGCAGGGAAGAAGGGTATGTGTCCACATTGGCCCCATTTCTTCTCACCATCCTGTGTTTCTCAGTAACTTGCTATGATTTCCCGATTCGTCACCAAGGAAAACTTGTTTAGTGTATTGGGTGGGGAGAGGTTGCTCACTAGCAGAGCTGCTTCGTTCGGCTGCACTTGCCCTACCGGCTTCTTTCCACCTGGCTTTATGTTTCTGACAAAGTGATTAGGGGAAACTTCCAGGTTTTTTTTTCTTCAAATTACCGCAATCTGAATCACAGATGGGCAATTAAATTCTGCTGTCCTAACTTTATTTAGCTTTAAAGATCCATTAGAAGCTTTTAGCCAGGATACAAATGGTTCCTCAGGCTTCTGTCCTTGGCAGCTGAACTCATAATGTGATATTGATGAGGCTTCCCCGACAGCTCGCTGGTAGCAACGGAAGCCTCCATCCACACCCTGTCTCTCGGTCACTGCCTTTCCCGACTGCTGCCTTTCGCAGCATATTCTGAGGTGCTTGGCCCTGGGTGCCACACTGATAGTGCTGCTGGCTCGCCCCCTCTGAGATACTGAGTCACCGGTCCTTCCTGCTTGGTTACAGAAGTACAGTGGTACTTCTTCACATGCATGCTTGCAAAGACCCTTCTGAGCTTCACGTGGAAGCCTTGCGTCTGAGACCCATTGCTACCCCTCATGTAGGGAAGCAGTGTTGTGTTTCAGTAACTGCATTCCTGGCCCAAAGTTTCTTCTCTTAGAAATGAAGAAAGGATTACAATGTGGTACATAAGCTTTTTTTTTTTTTAATGGAAATGAATTTCACGTAATGTGAAGTTTACTGTTTTGAAGAAAGTTAATGGTTTTTACTGCATTCATACAATGTGTGTGATCACCATCTCTGTCTAGTTTAAAAATACTCCATGACTCCAAAAGGAACCCCATGCCTACAAAGCAGTTTATCTTGCATGATGGAGAGACTGGCCATCCCCGTCCGGATCAGCTTTCTGCCAGTTTCCTCCCCTGCTAATCCTGCCACCCTCATGCAGAGGAGTTGGTCCCTGGGTAGGTCAGTTTGAACTCACTGCTCCCAACCAAGTGTGTATTTTCTGTAGAACTGGATCTGCATTCCACATTGCATTCACAGAATGAAAAAGTAATTTTGCTAAATAAACAGTAAACTGTCTAATCTTACTGAATCCAGTTTACTTTTATCAAGATTGTCTCAGAAAAGGATTTTGTTTCATGTAGTAGATTAGAAAACGTGTGTGTAGTTGCACTCTAGAGATAAGGATGGTTAGACTCCTGGAACACTTAGCTCTGGTTCTAGAAAAAAATCAGATGTATGAAATTTGGTAGATAAAGTACAGCAAATTTGATCTAGTATCTTCATGTATATGCACATATCAAACAATCCATGGAAAATTGAATTGAAAATTAATTGTGGTACAAAATTTGAAATCCACAGCATCCAAGGACTGTTCAGATACTCAAGGGGGAAAGATTTTTTTCAGTAAATAAAATCAAGAACATACGTGACGAATGCATGGTCTAAAAAAAAAAAGAAGGAAACAACTATTTCAGATTTTTTTTGCACTTATTTTTTAATTCCATTTTGCACAAGCTTTCGCAGCGTGCTCAGCCTTGATGTGTTCCTGTAACGTCCCCTGCTCCTTCTGTGTCATGCAGCTCTCCCGTGAGTGCCGTGCTGAAGTCCAGAGGATCCTGCACCAGCGGGCCATGGATGTGAAACTGGACCCGGCCCTGCAGGATAAATGCCTGATTGATCTGGGGAAATGGTGTAGTGAGAAGACAGAGACGGGGCAGGTGAGTGACAAGATTTTGCCTCTTTCTTATTTTTACAAGCTACAGTAAGTCCTTTTATGCGAGGAAAGTGTCAGTATATACATTGTACATAAAGATTGTTATATAAATAGAATGGATTCCCTAGAATGGCTGTGCAAGACAGGAAGAAATGTAATTGTTTTCTCAATTTAATCTGGCTGGGCATGTATTTCCATTCAATTCTAACCTGTCTATACAGGCATAAATAGAAAGAAGGAATAGCCCCCCTAGTTACCTGCATGCCATGGGCGGTTTCTGTGAAAGGCATGCCTAGTCTGAGAAGGACAAAGATGCAGTAGCACAGATTACCTGGGAAGGTGGTCCTCTGCACAGACCTCGGCTTCCAAGGCCCAGACTAGAGAACACCAGGTTCCTAAGGCCCAGTCTGCCCGTCTGTTTTGGAATTCCCCCAAAGGGTCTGTTTGATGTGGCTGGATTAGAACCTCAGATCTGGCTGGCAGAAGCTGTCAACTCTGTGTTGTTCCAGACTCCAGGTGCCACCTGCCTTGCCTGTGAATAGGCTTAAAGTAATCCATGTCTGATGATCTTTATCAAGTGTGTATTTTAGATCAGAAGTAAGAATGATCAAAACACAGAATAGCGGGGCGTTGATAGAGTAGGGGAAAAGCCTTTTAAGATTTTTTAGACTGCGAGCATATCTGGGGATCTGTTCTTGTTAGATTCATAAATTGGGCCGTATGGGGGATTTACAAGTAAAATCACCCTTTGGCCTCCTTTCTCTGCTAAACCAAGTAATTTTCTTTTGAACAGTATTGATTTTGAGGAATGACATGAAGCTTTTTTGTTCTGGTCATGGTATTCTAAAAGAGAAAAGGAGCAGTGGTGTCTTGGCTGCCGCTCTCTGTTTATGTGCCTGCTAAATGCCACGGGCTTGCCTTCCTGTCTGCAGGAGCTTGAGTGCCTCCAGGACCATCTGGATGACTTGGCTGTGGAATGTAGAGATATAGTCGGCAACCTCACCGAGCTAGAGTCCGAGGTAAGTGGCCTGCGATGCCTCTGAGAACAGGGCCTGCCAGCGCCGAGCCTGCTCTGCTTACTTCTGCTGTGAGTAGAAATCAAAAGAAATCTAATCAGATGCTCCCTGTTTGCTTTACAAAGAAATGTACTATGTTGCCTCCTGGCTTCTTCCCTCTTCTCTAGAAAAACATTCTATGCAGTTAGCCCTTGGTTTTCCTCGTGAGTTAGCCCAGCGATTACACCTTTGCTGGAAGACCACTTGGCCACTGTCCTCCCACTGAAGGGTGGCCCACTGAGGGGCATTCCTGTCAGAATGCTTAGCAGTGTCTGGGTGTTTAATGCAGTAAAAGCCTGAAACTCCCAGAAGAACCTGGAACACAGAAGACAAGTTTATCCCTGTTGCATCCTGAGACCCACTAAAATTAAAAAAATGAAATTTCAGAAACCTTATGCATGGACATATTGTCTGCGAATACAGAGGTTATTAGCCTAGCAGGAGTGCAGGTAAGGATGTCAGTGATGTGGTGGGCCCTGCTGGGGATGCCACTGCCCCAGTTCATCTGCTTCAGACTTTGCTTCCTAGCAGTGTGCCTGGCAGGCAGTGACTAATGGCGCAAGAGCTTGGTCCTCTGACACCTTGTCTTCTAAATGAAAAATAAACTTCTTTGTTGTCGTTGTTAAAAAGACTCCACTCTGAAAGCAATACAAGAACAGAAGTTACAGAAATGGAGAGTTGCCTTGTTTTTTATCACACACTTTTTGTGCTATTTGAATTGTCCAAATTGGCAGTATGTAGTTACATTTCCCACCTGGTCCTTTATTGATTTGTAACTTTCAAAGGTGTGCTGCCTCCTCTCAGCCTTCTGTCATTTCTCATTGTCCTGTGGGTTTACAAGGACATCTGTGGGTGCACAGCTCCTGAACAGAAGATGCTGTGGAGCAGTAGTGAAGGCGTGTGTGTGCGTCCCTGTCACAGTGGCTTGCCCTCTGTTTGAAGCCCTGGCCTGCTGTAGGAACTTATCACTGACCCTATCTTCATTTTGAACTGTGAGCATTAAAAACAAACAAAAACTCCAATGGTTATTTCCCCCTCTTTTCTTAATTCTGGCTTCTTTTTGGTTTGGGCATGAGGGGAATTTACAGAAAAAAAAAATCTGTCTTCCAGAGAATGGTGGAGGAATGTTTCTGCCTGATGGGCCTTGCCTGGCATAAGGACCGGGGTCCTCCCCAGGTGGACACACTTCGTTATTTGCCCTTCAGATGCTACTGATTGTGAAAGAGAAACTCCACTTCCTCCAGCCCTGGCTCTTTCTAAAACAGAATTATTAAGGTATTTCATCTTTTACAGGATATTCAAATCGAAGCCTTGCTGATGAGAGCCTGCGAGCCCATCATTCAGAACTTCTGCCATGTAAGTGACACCTGGGGAATTCCCTGGGACCGGGACCCTGAGTATGTTGGACTCTGTTCTCAGTGTGTGTTACTCCAGAGTGACAGCCAGCTTTGACAAGTTGAGATTGAAAATATAAACAATTTCCCAAGAGAGGTGCCACTATCCTGAGAAACCTTGTTTGATGAGCCTTTGAAGGGTCCAGCAGGTGTGTGGTTAGTAGCAGTCACAGAGATGGCCTTTGCAGCGAAGGGCTGTCACTTCCCAGACAGCAGCCCAGCAGCTGTCAGCAGCAACAGTGACTTCCCCTGCCAGCTCTCTCCTCATACTTTAAGACTGAGTGAATTCTGTTCCTGTATTAGCTGTTCAACTCATTGAAAAAGCTCAATTGTGACTGTTAGATTCTACAGAGCAAGGAGCTTTATGTTTGTCACCCTGTGAAGACCATGAAAGGCACTGGTCATGTGTGTGCTTTCCTCCTGCAGAACACCTGCCATGTGCGTTTCATTCTGCCAGGTGTTTGCTTGTGGTTTCTCAGGTTCATTTTTGCTGTAACTTACAGAATGTGTCTTCCTTCTGAAGGCCTCTAGAATCTGTCCTGGTTGCGTGGTTCATGGTCCAAGCTGCAGGCTTTGTTCATCACCTGTTACAAAAGAGGAATAAATGTGCCCTGTCTTCACTAGGACGTGGCAGATAACCAGATAGACTCGGGGGACCTGATGGAGTGTCTGATTCAGAACAAACACCAGAAGGAAATGAACGAGAAGTGTGCCATTGGAGTCACCCACTTCCAGCTGGTGAGTGACATCCGGCTGTCGATCCGGTCCCTGCCACCTGGTACTTGCTGAATCCCTCCTTGTTGTGAACGTTCACTCTTTCCAAACGCATATCCTGTTGCTGCTTGTTCTTAGCAAAGGCAGTTTTCTCCTGCTGTGGCCAGGCACTCGGTTAGGCCCTTGAAATTCAGCAGTGATGAGTCTGGTGGGGACTGAGACAGGTGAGCAGGCATCTGCTGCTATAGGCACTACACTTGGTGAGGAATGTTAGCCTCCCCTTCCATGTCCTCACTGAAACCGTTGTGTCTTTGTACTGATTTTGTGCAAATACACTGAACTCTGAGCCTTTTTTCTTTTAAATTAGACCATCCTCTTGACAATTAGCACATGTACTTGAGGGAGGGAACTTCCTTCTAAGAAGTAGCAGTCTGGCCAGCTGTAGTAATGACCTGTCCCCAGGGCCCAGGGCCTCGCTGATTATGCATTCCATGAGTGCCTGGCACTGGGAGACGGTGAGATGGCATACAGATACACATGTAGTCTCCAGGGCTCCTGTGAAGAGAAACAAAACAGAGCAAGGGCTGCAGGGAAAGAGGGTCACAAATGGAAGTGCTTCAGTAGACATCTCAAGGACGTAGCAGAGCCAGTCACAGGAAAATCTGGGAATGGAGTTCTGAGGGCAAAGGAAGGGGCATATTTGGAATTGGAGTGACAGTGAAGGCTGGGTTCCTGTAGCAAGAGAGGATGAGAGGTGGGCCAGAGTCACCCAGGTCAGAGCCTGCCCTCTTGTAAGTGGGGTCTAAAAGCCTGTGTGAGTAAGATGCCACCCACCAGACTCACTGCAGCCTCCACACACTGCTAACTTACTTTCTCGTCATCTTTCAGGTGCAGATGAAGGACTTCCGGTTCTCTTACAAATTTAAGATGGCATGCAAGGAAGACGTATTGAAACTTTGCCCCAACATAAAAAAGAAGTATGTAGCTTTTAATTGATTTGTTCTGCTTCCCTGAAATCCCTCCAGGATTGTTTATTTCTAGAGTTATACATTTAGTGTTTTGGAACCATGCTTGACCCAAAATATCAAAATTGTAAAATAAAACTGGATAAGGGGAACTACTATGCAAAATTGCTGCTTTTAAAATTGAAAAAAAAAAGCAGTGAGACTCTCAGGAAGATAGCACTTCTGAGTAAATGATGCAGCCTTGTCCTTCCTGGCAGGGTGGACGTGGTGATCTGCCTGAGTACCACCGTGCGCAACGACACTCTGCAGGAAGCCAAGGAGCACCGAGTGTCCCTCAAGTGCCGCAAGCAGCTCCGTGTGGAGGAGCTGGAGATGGTAATGGCAGGGGCTGGCTGGGGGACTGCAGCCTCTGCCACGCTGGTGAAGACAGGCCACCTGTGCTAAGGTTTCACCATGTGACAGCTTCTTGCTTCATTGTTTTGCTAATGTCCATAGAACTTTTTTTACCTAAGTTCCTGAAATTCAGGCTGTCAGATGAGCCATAAATGTGTGAGTTAGTCGCTGGATAGAAGTGCTCCCAAAGATCAAGGCCTTTGCTACTGCCTCTGCTGTAGAGGCGTGTCCCTAGCTGCCCACACGCTGCCTGCCCGGAGCCCCGGGCTTCCCGCTCCAATGTGCATCTCCAGCAAGTATGGGGGAGATTGGGAGAGAACCCTTTTTCCCTTCTGCTTGACTCAGCGTGGAGAGTCTCTTGCCACTCCCTGACCAGGAGCTTTCATCAGGGGATCCCGTGCCCGAAGACCTCACTGACTGCCAGGGGGAAAGCAGTACTGTGAAGGTGTCCACATTGTGCACTACAAGGGACTTCTTGCTTTACTTTTGAGGTAAAGCGAAAATGATAGCTCAGAGACAGCTAAAATAGCTCTGAGGTGTTTAGTGCTAAAATAGCTCTGAGGTGTTTAGTGCTGCGGTATGTAATTACTTCACCTCAGTGCAAGCAAAATTGAGCAATGAAAACCAAGCACCATTAATACCCCCAAAATTACTCAACCCTATTTCTACATGATTTGGTGATTTTTTTAAGTGGCTTGGCCTACATGTGCTGCAATGATAGAGACTTGTTTTAATTTACAAACTTTGGGCCTAGGCCTTTTAATTTAGGAAAAAAAAAAAAAAAGGTAGAACCCTGCCTTGGTACGGTAGTTTTACCTTTGTATTGTGGTTGTCACATTATCGTCTCACAGAAGGACTCCACAGGCCCCTGCTGGGTGGATATGTCATTTTGCTTCACAAGGAAGACATGTCCGAGGCTGTGTAGCAACGTGTGGTAGAATGGAAGTCAGCCAAAAGCTTTCCTGTCTGGGTGCTGCCACTGTCCCTTTGCGGTGTAGACATGTGGTAAATGAGGCTTTAGAATGTTGGACACATAGGACAAGCTCACTTCTCACCACTCCCTCGCATACAGACAGAGGACATCCGCCTGGAGCCAGATCTGTACGAGGCCTGCAAGAGCGACATCAAGAACTACTGTTCCACTGTGCAGTATGGCAACGCACAGGTAACCTTGGCCTTTGTTTTAAATGGAAACATTATGTGAAGCTGGTATTTCCATGACTCCTCCTCTGCCGGTAGGACAGGCCACACTTGTCCTATGCACACGTAGCCCTAGTCTGAAGCTGTCCGGGCTGCCTGTCAGAGCTCCACATTGTGCCCTCCTCTCTGTTTCCTTCCTTTCCTTTGCCTTGCGGTTACTGCAGCCCTCCCACCTTGTCTGCCTGATGTGCATCTGATGATCCTTCCGCAGCTACCTCCTCGCTGTAGCTTTCCCAACACTCAGCAACTCCAAGGACAATTCCATCACACAGAACCTCTTATTAGAGGCCACGTGAGAATCACCTGGGAAACTTTTTTTAAGATTTGTTTGTTTTGGGGGCCATCACCCCAGGCCTTGGGACCCTGCACCCTTGTGGGGTACCTGGAGGAAGTTCCTGGCTCCCTGGCATCTGATCGGCCCAGCACTGGCCGTTGTGGTCCAAGATTTGCTTGTTTGGAAGGCAGAGAGAGATCTTCCTTTCATTGGTTCACTCCCCAAATGGTCGCAACATGCAGGGCTGTATCAGTCTGAAGCCAAGATCTGGGAACTCAATCCCAGGCTCCCACCTAGGTAGCAGGGTCCCAAGCATTTGTGTCATCATCCACTGTGATTCCAGGTGGAAAGCGACAGGGTCCCAAGCACTTGTGTTTTCATCTGCTGTGTTCCCAGGCACACAAGCTAGAGCAGCAGAGCGACTGGCACTGAGTCAGCGCTCTGGCCAAGGGATGCCAGTGTCAGATGCAGTGACTTCACATTGGCCCCTTCATCACTGTTACTTCCACTAGGATGTTGATTTCCCTGGCTTCTGGAGCTCACCCAGGCAGTTGGACCTCTGAGACTGGTCTTCATGTCTCTAACATTCCCTCTGGTGGTCCCCGTAGCTTCCATTTCTTCGTGCTGCATGTGAGGGCTTCTTCAGTCCTGTTTCCCTGCCTCAGTTTATTCTTCAGCTCTGTGCAAGTTGGGTTTTTTTTTTTTTTTGCATTTCTTGGATCTCTATTTGGTTCTTCTTACAGCTCTCTCTCTCTTTTTTTTTTTTTTTTTTTTTTTTTTAAGATTTATTCATTTTATTACAGCCAGATATACACAGAGGAGGAGAGACAGAGAGGAAGATCTTCCGTCCGATGATTCACTCCCCAAGTGAGCCGCAACGGGCCGGTGCGCGCCGATCCGATGCCGGGAACCTGGAACCTCCTCCGGGTCTCCCACGTGGGTGCAGTGTCCCAATGCATTGGGCCGTCCTCGACTGCTTTCCCAGGCCACAAGCAGGGAGCTGGATGGGAAGTGGAGCTGCCGGGATTAGAACCAGCGCCCATATGGGATCCCGGGGCTTTCAAGGCGAGGACTTTAGCCGCTAGGCCACACCGCCGGGCCCAGCTCTCTCTTCTTGATTCTTATCTACTGTTTCCTTCTGAATGGTTCTGAGAATATTTAATGTATTTTTCAGATTGCTCTGATCACCCTATAACTGTAGTCCCTCTGTTTTGAGTCCTTGGTTTATATATGCACGGTCTTCCTTGTAGCATTAGTGTTCCTCACATAGCTGTTGGGTTAGCCATCCCTGATACTTAACCTGAAATCTTACAGATTATTGAATGCCTTAAAGAAAACAAGAAACAGCTGAGCACTCGTTGCCACCAGAAGGTGTTCAAGCTACAGGAGACAGAGATGATGGACCCGGAACTGGACTACACACTCATGAGAGTCTGTAAGCAGATGATAAAGGTAAGAGGTCCAAAACCAAGGGCCAGCACAGGAAAGGTGGAAACAACATCACAGACTGGTGTGCAGCCTGTTTCTGCAGCTGAGACAGCCACCAGCTGTGGTCCCCAGACTGTCAGTGGCCACCTACCCTGGGAGCTTACACAGGCTTGCACCAAGCCCAGGTCTGAGTCAGAGTCTCAGAGAGGGGTGCAGGGACTCTTGTCAGAAACCTTCACATCGTGCTGGTACGTGTTCAGGTTTAAAACTCACAACCTTGACCGAAGGTACACGCATAAAGATGCCAATATAAGATTGGCTTAGTGGGTGATTAGTGGCAGGCACCCTGAGAAAGCCACTACCATTGCCCTTCAGGTGTCAATGCCCACTCTTAGATGTTTCTTTTGTTTAGGTTCCTCTGATTTGCTTACTCCTGTTGGACAGTACGTGGAGATCTCCAGATACGTGGAGATGAACTTTCAGGTTCCAACTCCTTGTTTCAGTTTTCCTTTGAAATCATATGCCACCTTCTCATTCTCTCAAGGCAATTCTAAAGAGAGTTTTGTACATTAGAAGCCTGAATCTCCTTAGCTGGCCTGGTACATTTGAGGATTTTTTGTTTTGCTTGTTTGTTTAATTAGTAATGAAGATTCTATTTAAAAAGAGAGACAGAGAGAGAAGGAAATGAGCTCCCAGGGCTAGCGTTTTGTTTTGTTCATTTTATTTTTTATTAGGAAGTCAGATATACAGAGAGATACATTGAGAAATATCTTCCATCCACTGGTTCACTCCCCGAGTGGCCACAAAGGCCAAAGCTGAGCTGATCCGAAGCTGGTGCCAAAAGCCAGGAGCCTCTTCCTTGTCTTCCATATGGTTGTAGGGTTCCAAGGCTTTAGGCTATCTTCTGCTGTTTTCCCATACCACAAGCAGGTTGCTGGATGGGAAGCGGAGCAGCTGGAATATGAACCAGCGCCCATGTAGGATCCTGGTGGATGAAAGATGAGGAATTAGCCACTAGGCTACTGCGCCAGGCCTGAGACAGTGTTTTGATGCAGCAGACTAAGCCACCTTGCGCTGCTGACGTGTCGTATCAGGCACAGTGTTCTACCTCCAATCCAGCTTCTTGCTGATGTGCCTGAGAAGGCTGCAAATGATGCCCCAAGGACTTGGACCCCTGCCACTCATGTGTGAGGTCAGGAAGCAGTTCTGGAAGATATTATCCTTCTCCCTAAACAAAAGGACAGGAGAGGGGAGGGGATAGACAAATAAATCTCCAGAGGGAAAAGAAAATTCCGCCAACAGGCACTGTCCCTATATTCAGAATGATAGGTTGTAATCACATACACTGAGAGCAGCTGAGAACAGGGTCATGATACTCTAGTGTCCCAATCCGAGTTTGTCATTTAATGTGACAATTAAATTCCTGTGGATTGGCAGACAGAAATGGGACTGATACTTAATCCAAAACTCACTTCTGGCAGGCAGGCCAATACAGCACACGTACACTAGCCGCCCAGCTAGGGGAACCAGATGGTTTTTACCGCACATCCGCGTTCACACTGGGGGATAGCTAAATATGGTTTCAGGGCTAGATGCCCACCAGGTACAGAGTTACATTGGTACCTAAATAATAATGAAGCTCATGGGATGCCATGTAATTTAATAAAGCCATGTGGTTTGGAAATCAGTCCCACACAGAGTAGCAAATAGTGAGGCAGTAGAAAAACTGTGAGAAATACAGTTAAGCTTAAGTAAGAATGACAGAGTTGGGGTGGGCACCTGCTCTGGCCTGGCTGTTCCTCACACTGTGTAGAAGCATCATCACAGATGGGTTCAGTGGAATGACTCTGAAACCTTGTTCCTTTGCAGAGATTCTGCCCGGAAGCAGATTCTAAAACCATGCTGCAGTGCTTAAAGCAAAATAAAAACAGTGAACTGATGGACCCCAAGTGCAAGCAGATGATCACCAAGCGTCAGATCACCCAGAACACAGGTGAACACGCACCCCAGCGCAACACGATGGAGAGGACGTGGGGTCGGCTGAGTCAGCTACAGGGGGAGTCTGATTTCGGTCTCAGTGGGTTTTTTTTGTTGTTGTTTGTTGTTTGTTTTGTTTTGTTTTTTCTCTCTCTGTCTCTCTAAGACTTATTTATTTGAAAGGCCAGATTACAGAGAGAGGTCTTTTCTCCTCTAATTTAATCCCCAAAAGACCACAGCAGCCAGAACTGGGCACAGCTGAAGCCAGGAGCTTCATTCAGGTCTCCCACATTGGTGGCAAGGGCCTAGGCACTGGGGCCACATCTGCTGTTTTCCTAGGTGCTCTAGCACGGAGCTGGATGGGCAGAACAGCTGAGATATACCAGCACCCATAGAGGATGCTGGCATTGTAGGTGACACTGCACCACAACACTGTCCTCCACAACCCCTGGGGATGTCCTTGAGTGAACACATACTGCCGGCTGGCCTCCCATATGGGTGGCAGTCTGAGTTCCCGTTTGCTCTGCTTCTGATGCCACTCCCTGATGGCCTGGGAAAGCAGCAGAAGCTGTCCGAAGTCCTTGGGCCCTGCGCCAATATCAGAGCCCCAGAGACCCAGTAGATGGAGAATCTTTCCCTCTGTGTGTGCGTGCGTATGCATGTGTGTCTCTACCTCTGCCTTTCAAATAAATCTGTAAAAACAAAAACAGTGGCTGTTACCAGGTCATTGACATGTCCCGTACAGGACGGAGGAAATCCGAAAACGTGTAATCCAGTGTGATGCTTTCTCTTGCTGTAGATTACCGCTTAAACCCCGTGCTGAGGAAAGCCTGTAAGGCCGACATACCTAAATTCTGTCACAGTATCCTGACGAAGGCCAAGGACGACTCAGAGCTGGAAGGCCAGGTCATCTCCTGCCTAAAGCTGCGGTATGCTGACCAGGTAAGCTGGGGTTTGTGGTGCTACTTCTGTCCTGGAGCATCCTCTTCTGAAACCCCTAGCTTGCTCCTGTTTTCCCAAGACCTTTTCATGCTTTCCCCAGGCCAGGGGCTCAGGGCCAGGTCAGGGCTGACATGTCCTCCCTCCGTCCTACACAGCGCCTGTCTTCAGACTGCGAAGACCAGATCCGAGTCATCATCCAAGAGTCGGCCCTGGACTACCGACTGGATCCCCAACTCCAGCTGCACTGCTCAGATGAGGTAGGACACGGGCACAGAGCTGGTTGGGGAAAGTCCTCTACTGTCATGTCCCGTCAGACCTGAGTCTGGGGTCCACTGAAGCCGACCTTCTGGGCCCTTTATTGACTGAGTTCCTTGTTCTTGGCAACAGTGAGTTTGGCTTGTGGTGGTCATGTACCCTCCAGTGTTGGTTCCTTATTTCTCTGTTGAGTGAGGGCATTCCTTGGTGCTAGCTGTCCACCCATGAATTGTTCTTTCTTTTCTCTTTATTCTATGTGGTCAACACAGAATGCCCAAATACAGTCGAGAAAGGTTAAAGTGCAAAAGAACAGAAAGGAAGCGTGTCCTTGAAAGTTACTTGGCCTCATAGCCATGTGGAGAACCCTATTCTGCATATGTTAATGTCAGAAGATCAAAGTTAACATGTTTTAAAGAAGCTTACTGTAAAACTTCCCATGCAAAATTAAGTTTATGTCTTTGCTGTGGGCTTTGTTTTCGAGCCCTTCACCCTTCATGTGGGTACTACCAGATTGAAAGTCTGGGTCAGGCGTTTGCTTTTGCTGTTTTACTGGCCCTGTAACCTTCCTCCTGCAGAGCTAGGGACAAGTTCTAGGACAGGCTGCCTCTGGCCAAGGGTAGCAGTAAGGATACAAATGCAATTACCAGTCGGGCAGCCAGTGTAGCAGAAGAGGCATGAAGTCCAGCAGGGAGCTGTGTGACCCCCAGGTCTGGTGATGACAGCGTCACCCCTTGTTGGTGACCCACAGCCAGCCAGCACCGGGGAAGTGCAGGCCTGCTTGGATTCTCCAGCTTGTCACGTGCTTTGGAAACTGCTCATGTCTGTGCTCTGAGTGGAGGCCTTGTTGTTGTCTAAACAGATCTCCAATCTCTGTGCGGAAGAAGCAGCAGCCCAGGAGCAGACAGGCCAAGTGGAGGAGTGTCTCAAAGTGAACCTGCTCAAGATCAAGACAGAAATGTGCAAGAAGGTGACCGCCAGCCCTTCCTTTGCCCTCACTTCCTTCTCTGCCTCTTCTCTCTTCCTTTGTTGCTGAAGTCTGCACATCTAGTCACGAAATCCGCTCCTTTTTCTTTCAGTTAATTCTTTCCCTTTATTTTTAATATTTTTAAAGATTTGCTTATTTGTTTGTTTGTTTTTGTTGGAAAGTCAGATATACAAAGGAGGAGAGACAAGAAGATCTTCCAATCCGATGAGTCTTATTCCCCAAGTGGCCGCAGTGGCCAGAACTGAGCTGATCTGAAGCCAGGTGCCAGGAGCTTCTTCCGCATCTCCCACATGGGTGCAGGGTCCCAAGGCTTCGAGTCATCCTCTGCTGCTTTCCCAGGACACAAGCAGGGAGCTGGATGGGAAGCAGAGCTGCCTGTATATGAACTGGTGCCCATATGGGATCCTGAAGTGTGCAAGGCTAGGACCTTAGTCACTAGGCTGCCGTGCCAGGCCCTTTTAATTTTTTTTTTTTAAGATTCATTTATTTCTTTATTTATTACAAAGTCAGATATACAGAGAGGAGGAGAGACAGAGAGGAAGATCTTCCGTCCAATGATTCACTCCCCAAGTGATTGCAACGGCCGGTGCTGCGCCGATCCGAAACCGGGAACCAGGAACCTCTTCCAGGTCTCCCACACGGGTGCAGGGTCCCAAAGGCTTTGGTCCCAAAGGCTTTGGGCCGTCCTCGACTGCTTTCCCAGGCCACAAGCAGGGAGCTGGATGGGAAGTGGAGCTGCCGGGATTAGAACCAGCACCCATCTGGGATCCTGGCGTGTTCAAGGCGAGGACTTTAGCCGCTAGACCATGCCGCCGGGCCCTGTCCCCTTTAATTTTATGATACATTTCCATAGACTCTGGGATTTCCCTTGCCTCCTGCCCAAACTCCCTCTCCCCCAAAATCCACACTTTTAATCTGGACTTCGACTGCTAAACTATTGTTTGAGTACTCTCTCACTTCTACTAGCTGCTGGTGTACATGTCTCCTGCTTGCTATGGGACCACTGTCAAAGGGTACTGTGAGTGCAGTGCTGAAACAGAATATCAGAACTGCTCTGTCATTCCACATTCATGAAAATCCTACAAGTTACAAATTCAGTTCATTTCAAAAATGTGCCATGAAAACAGACTTATGAGAATGTGGTTACTAAGCTCGCATTATTTCGCAAAGTTGAAACTAAAATAATATCACAATTTTTAGGAAAACTTTGCCTTTTATTTATTTTTTTAAAGATTTATTTCTATTAGAAAGTGAGATATACAGAGAGGAGGAGAGACAGAGAGGAAGATCTTCCATCCAATGATTCACTCCCCAAGTGAGTGCAACGGCTGGTGCTGCACCGGTCAGGAGCTGGAGATTCCTCCAGGTCTCCCACGCGGGTGTAGGTTCCCAAGGCTTTGGGCCATCCTCAACTGCTCTCCTGGGTGGGCCACAAGCAGGGAGCTGGAAGGGAAGTGGAGCTGCTGGGATTAGAACCAGGTGGGATCCCGGGGCATTCAAGGCGAGGACTTTAGCCACTAGGCCACCATGCCGGGCCCATGCCTTTTATTTTTAAAGATTTATTTTTTTAATTTGGAGTTAGAGCTTTCATCCATTGGTTCCCTTCTCAAAGGGCTGCAACTGCCGGGACTGGGCCCAACCAAAGGCAGAAGCTTCCTGGTCTGTCATGTGAATGGCAGTAGCCCTAATACCTGAGCCTTCCTCCAACGCTTTCATATTTTTCTTTCTTTCTTTAAGGGGCCAAGCCCCCACTCATTAGTTCACTCCCCAAATAACCATAAGAACTCTTTATCCGGGCCAAGGCTTGAAGTTGAGTGCAGGTCTGCCTTGTGGCTGGCAGGAAGCCGATTACTGTAACCCTTATGGCTGCCTCGCTGCCAGCTGGAATCCCTAGCCAGAGCCGGTGTCAGACCCACACACTCAGGTGCAAGGCACAGGCATCTGAGTTCGAGTTTTAACCACAGACTAAACCTCCTCCCCTGGATTTTGGCTTGGTGTGGTTTGTTTCGTTACTGTTGTTTCATGTGGATTGTGGCCTCTCTATAAAAAGCAGCCTCGTTTTGACAGGCAGTGTCTGACTGGCCTGGCCTCCTCTCCCTGCTGTGTGCAGCTGGAGTGAGCCAGGGGCTGCGGCCTGAGGTGTTTCTGTCCCTTCTTCCCAGAACATCTTACCTCACAAGATGCCTTGTGTGGAAGTGCTCTCCTATCTTCTTTTTTTCCTTTTGAGGGTGACACAGGTATAGAGAAACAAAATCCCTTTATTTGATTGGGTGTTTTAATGTAACACATCAGACTCTTTTCAGATTTTTTTTTTTTTTTTCATTTTTCTTGAAGTAACAGAATGACTGCATTAACAACCATAAACATGTGAGAGGTACTGAGTGGCTGTATTTTACCTGCCCCCGCTTGTAGGCTCTGTGGCTGACCCTCAGCCCTCCCTGCTTGGCTGTTACATGCGTGTGTGTGTGCGTGCACAGAGTTGCAGGCCACAAATCAGATGCATGTTCCTCTGTAAAGGCTTTCTCCCTGTTGACCTTTGCTTCCAGGAAGTGTTAAACATGCTGAAGGAGAGCAAAGCAGACATCTTTGTGGACCCTGTTCTTCACACAGCCTGTGCTCTGGACATTAAACACCACTGCGCAGCCATCACCCCTGGCCGTGGGCGCCGTAAGTCGCTATGTTTGCTCTCGCCCATCTTGGCTCCAGCTGTCTCGGGAGGTCTGGAAGGGGCCCTTCTGGATATCACTTGTGCTGCTCTGTTCCATAGCAGCACCCCAGCACAGATAATATCCCCAGGGCCTGGGTGGTGCCAGGACTAGACCTTTATAACATCATTCAGGTTTGGGCCAGCATAGCTGTGACCAGGGCTAAATGGTTAATAAGGGGCCATTCATGTGCCAGAAGCAAAAGGTGTGTCCTCACCCTGGCTACATATCCGCCTTGCCCAAATAATAACAGCTTCCTCAGCTTTCCCAGTGGCCACAGAGGGCTTCATCAGCAGGCCTTTTTGAATCTGGGACCCCCCACAGGCGGAAAAGCTGCTTCTGAGCCATGCATACCTAAGAAAAAGGTGGCTTTCTGAGGTTGGACAGCTAGTCCAGGGGTTAGCCATCATTTCTCCATGCTGGAGCCAAGGTCTGATCCCAGAATGGATTTTGCTGTGTTGAGCCTCTGCATGTGAGTTCTGTGGCCGGCCTCCTCCTCTTGCCTCCCTGTGTGGCGTGCTTTTGTAGAGCCTCTCTTCCGTACCCTCCCACAGAAATGTCCTGCCTCATGGAGGCACTGGAGGACAAGCGGGTGAGGCTGCAGCCCGAGTGCAAAAAACGCCTCAACGACCGGATCGAGATGTGGAGCTACGCTGCCAAGGTAAGCACCAGCGTCTCCGCCATGAGAGGCCCGCGCTGCTCTTGGCCTTTGGAGGCCAGCTGTCTGTGGACACCTCCTTGGCTTCTACAAGCCTGGACCCACTGTCTCTGCACAGACCCTGTCTGCAGGCCTTCCCAGGGCCATAGTTGGTGCTGCAGTGCCTGTCCCCAACCACTGGATAGTGAATCACCCAAAAAGAAGGGGGCTATCAGGCTCAGGAAGGAGAGAGTGCGGCCTCCGCTGTCCCAACACTTGCTTTCACGATGTGGGGATATGTGTGTGAGACCAGTACTCGGCTGGCCTGGAACCTGGAGCAGAGCAGCAAAATCACGGAATACTAGCGCGTGTGCCTGATGCCTAGGCAGGAATGGGCTGGGGAGAACTTTTTCCTGCGGAAGTCCAGGCTCATAGAGAAGAGAGTGCTATGGTTTTCTGAGCCTTGCCACTTTGTAGCCTGCAGAGCAGATTAATAGGCGCCCCCTCATTCAACCTTGAGTCCCCAGGAGAGATACAGTGAGGCTGTCCCTTTGTGGTACAGGTTGACCCTGACCTCAGAGGCCATGTCCCCCCTTCCCGTAAACTCTGACTCTGCCAGCTGTGCAGTGTCAGGTGTCGTTTCAGCCTGCGCTAGGGTAGACAGACCCAGTGACCACAGACTCAACCACAGACTCGAAGGTCACAGGTTATGAGGCTAGAGGGCATGATCAGTGGTCTTCATACCTAACTTGAAGGGAGTTGGAGGGCATCATGTCCGTCACAGAGGCTGCCTTGTGGCTGCGCCCTGCCCCTCTGAGTGGCTATACTTGAGTGTGGCTTCACTGTGATCCCTGGTAGTTACCTCGGCCAATGCAAATGGTCACATCTCCATCATCTCACACCTGCCTGCTCTGCTGTGTCAACACGGATGGACACAGGGTCACCCATGTGTGCGTGAGTCGTTCTGCTCCCCTGCATCTGGGGTGATGCTCAGAGCAACCGGGAGCCTTCCAGCGCTGACGGCGCCCCCGCAGCCCTGCAGAGTTCACTGCAGGTGAGCCTCTTAGAGCTGCGCTCGCGTTGAGAGAGCAGGGAGGTCTCCTGTCAGGAGCCCGTGTGCATCTCTTTTTCTGTTGAAGATTTATTTATATATTTTGGAAGTCAGAGATATCTTCCATCTGTTGGTTCACTCCTCAGGCGGCTACAATGGCCAAAGCTGGACCAGGCCAAAGCCAGGAGATTCATCTGGGTCTCACACGTGGGTAGCAGGAAGCCAGATTGGAATTGGAGCAGCCACAATACGAACCAGTGCCCATATGGGATGCTGGATTAAGATGTCAGTTTTACATGCTACACCACAACACCAACCCCTGCTTAATGCAGGAAGTGCTGATGACAACATCGTGAGAAAAAAACAGGAGGCATGGGCCGGCTGCGTGGCCTTAGTAGGTTAAGCTTCTGCCTGCATCACTGGCATCCATTTGTGTGCCAGTTCAAGTCCTAGCTACTCTACTTGCAATCCACCTCTTTGCTTATGGTCTGGGAAAGCAGAAGAGGCTAACTCAAGTCCTTGGGACCCTGTGCCCATAAGGGAGACCTGGAAGAAGCACCTGACTCTTGGCTTTGGACTGGCTCATTGGTCTTGCGGCCATTGAGGAATGAAACAGCAGATGGGAGGTTTGTCTCTGCCTCTTCTTCTCTGTAACTCTCTAAAAGAGTATTAAGGTAAAAATAAAATAACTCTTTAAAAGTTAGAAGGCAGAATCAACCATCTCTTCTTTTCTCTGCTTCCTCAGGAAGGCATCCAACATGATGAAGAGGCAGAGACCGTGAGCCTTTTCACTCAACACCCCAACACGCGGGTCCTCCTCTACAGCAGCGTCGGGGAGGGAGGCACGAGGGGCAGGCAGTGTCAGGAGCACTGGGCACCATGTCTGTCTGGGAGCAGTCGGCGTGGACAATCTGCGATCGGCCCAGAGCTCCAGCTGTGCGATTCCCTTGTCCAGTGCACATGTTAAAGGGACAGGTCTGCTGTGGCCCATTCTCAGCGGATGCGTCTCTCTCTCATTCCAGGTGGCCCCAGCCGACGGCTTCTCTGACCTTGCCATGCAAGTGATGACGTCACCATCCAAAAACTACATCCTGTCTGTGATCAGTGGCAGCATCTGTATTCTGTTCCTGATTGGCCTCATGTGCGGACGCATCACCAAGCGAGTGACACGGGAGCTGAAGGACAGGTAGAGTCGCCGTGACCCCAAAGGAACTGCCTGTGCAGAGCCCATTTGTACAGCCCTCCTGTATAGTGTCCCCGTTCGCCTCGTGCCTCTCGGAGGTGACACCACACCCACGGTAGAGCAGCAGCAGGCATCCACCGCGCCGCCCCGTCCAGATCCACCGTGTCTGCCGTGCCTCCTCCTCCTCGGCCCCCGGTGCATCCTCGGCAGCTGGCCGCTCAGTGACTGCCTTTGCTGGTCGACTCCAGTGTCCCTGCCTGTAGGCGCATATCGCCCACAGATGGCCAGGACTTCCAGCCCCAGCTCACATACCTGCAACTCAAATGCTTTTTTTTAAACCCACAAAAAGGAGAAAGCAGCTTTTTGGGAAAGGAGAACGTGTGTAGTGAGGCTATTCCTCCTCCTCCTGTGTAACTGTGTGATATGAAGACAGAATCAGGAGGGAGAGACGCCAGACAGTAGGAAGCCACTGCCCAGGCTGCCGCTACAGGAGTAATGCTTCCCTTTCCCACGCCACCGGCCCTGCAGGGCACAGCCACACGGCCACGGGTGTTCCTGTGATCTCATCTCAGTGGAGCAAAGCACAAGCCCCCTTTTGCCAAGGGCTCATAGGACAGGAGGGCATCGGAAGTTTGCAAAGCTGGATGAGGCTGGGCATCCGTCGTGCTGCACCCAGATGCTAGGATCCAAGTACCCAGAAACTTCCTCCCCCAGAACTCAGTCACCTTGGACCAGCCCCATGGAAGTCCCCTGCTTCAGCCTGAGGTGTGACTGGGGGGGGATGCGGTGCAGGCGGGAAGGACAGGGCTCTGGCTGCTTGCTGCGACAGTTCTGGTCAGAGACAGCCGCCTCGAGGGGCTCAAGGTGGGCTCAGCGTGAGCTCTGCACACTCCAGGCAAACTCCCCCGACAAGCTCCTCCGGGCCTCTTCAAGGAGAGTGTGTGCAAGTTCCTACATTAAAACATGGAGGACTTTTCTCCGGTTTTTTCTTTCTGTCGTCTGCTGCGTGTGA